>NC_137843.1:57246248-57977915 GCF_948465745.1 Chenopodium album
TGGGATGCATAGTGGACAAAGGTTGGTTAAATACTCCACACTACACATCTCCCCACAAATTCATTCATTCTTCTTCTCCATTTTAAAAGCTACAAAATCATCAAAAATCATGGCACAAAAATGTTATCATCATCAACTCCATCTTAAAAATAGTACTCCTCGTCTATATCCTTCTCTGCTAGCAACTCATTCCCGCCAGAAGCACAAAATCAGGAGACAACCCATGTTTGTGATGAAGAGAAATATGGACATGAAATTGATTGAAAAGCTCTATGACTGTTTCATTTTGGACTTTAATCCTTATGAAACTAGAAAGTCTTATTCTTGCAACAAATATGATGATGTTTACATTACAGCTGAAAAGGGAAAGGTAGTTTTAATTTATCTTTAGCTTATATTGTTGTTATTTTGTTGTGATGATTGTGGCCTTTCTTGCAGGTGGCTCTTGAAGACTACCCACGTTCTAGGCATCTTTGTGCACGCTACCCGTTTCCTAAAACGATTCACATCAAGTACTGTAAACGGGTATATTTATTTCTTCCTAGTTCTTATCTATGTAGAATTTTACTCTTTCGATTGCCATTTGGTTTTGAGATAGAATCTAGGGTTTATTTGTTGTTGGTGATTCATATATTGATCTTTGTGTTTTAATCTTTAGTGCTCGTGACATTGGAAAATTCTTAAATTTATTTATCATACATGGTGTGTTTTTATAAGGTAACCTTATATCAACCCGGGTAAATCCTACTCTTAGATTCTAGGATTTTAATTGTTGTTGGAGATTCATAAATTGACTTTTGTGTTTAAATCTCTAGTGCTCTTGACATTGGAAAAGTCTTTGGGTAAATGCTAGATTCTAGGATTTTATTTGTTGTTGGTGATTCATATATTGATTTTTGTGTTTAAATCTTTCGTGCTCGTGACATTGGAAAAGTCTTAAATTTATTTATCGTTTATGGTGTTTATTTAAATGGCAAATACAAGTTAAAAGTAAGGAAAATGACACTAACTAAACCTCAACCCGGGTAAGAGACCTCCACCCTCAAAGTGCCTCTGGTGAGGATTGAACACCAGGGTCCCCAATCAACCTTAAGGTCTAGTGCAATCTTTCTCACTAGACTTAGCTTAGCTTGACATCGTACTTGGTTTGTGTTAGTTGCTCCATCAATCAAGTATATTGGTAATGTGACTTAAGATGACTTGCTAACCTGATGTATCAATTGTAGAGACTAAAGTGTGGCATTGTACTGTGTCAAATTTTGTGTTACTTTGATTAATGTCAACCAATTGGATGTGATTATAGTCTTTATACCCTATGTTTATATGCAAAAGAAGGAACACATTGAAAGAAAAATAAATAAATAACCTTCCACAATAGATTATTTTTGTCTACTCTTACTTGAATACATTATTTTTGTCTACTCTCATCTCGCCTTGTGCTTGACATGGCCTAATCCTGGCCTCGGGGTTTTGATGTCGTTGCTGTACAATTTCCTAGTTATCTTAGCTTTTCCATTGCTTATGTTATTCTTGCTGAAGTTGTTTACATGATCAAGTTCTCTTCTTTATGTAAGGCAAATTTGATTGACTTCATTGTATTGTGGTATATGTGATGGTTGAATTGCAGTGCTACTGCTATGTTTGTGATATACCTGCCCCATGCAAGCACTGGTCGGTTCACTGTAGTGCTACACCCCAAAATCCGCATTGGAAATCACTACGCAGGCTCAATCGCTCCTCAAAACGGAGAGTGCTGCGCGCCTAAGCTAGAAATCCCTTGTACTGCATTTCATGGTGTAGGAGGAATGAATGTTGTTTTTTGAAACCTTATGGAGCAGTCTGAGACTCTGAGTTGAAAAAATGGTGTATGAAGTCAAATTAACTTGGCCTTAAAGACACATCTAGCTGCCTGTTTTGATGACTTGTGAATAGTTTATGTATGTAAGTGTTGTGTTGATATCTCTGATGCTACTACTTATAAGTAATCCAGACCTCTCAGGTGAACTTGCGAACTGTCGTCGTAATTATTTGCATTTGGTACTAATCATCTCAGCAGGAGACTTTGTCATCAACCCTCTTGATAGGAAACTCTGTTCTGAAATACACCATCTGAGAGCAGAATGGTTCTAAACTCTGTTCTGAATCCACTTGGGGTTCAATGCAGATTCTGGAATTTGAATATTGAAGGCATTTGTCAATTTATAGCCAAGGCTATGCTTTCTTTCTTTTATTGCAGGAATATAATGGTATAATATCACTTTAATCTACCAAATCATAATAGACCTAAATGGTTCACACTGGACCTTTTATTAACTTGCTTAATGCTATATTTGTTAATAACATACGAAGTACAAGTTATGAAAGTAGTTACTTGGAAAATACAAGTACACATAAAAACTAAAGATTGATTACGCCGGAAAAAATTCAGACCAAACCAAGGTAGACATGAATATCCGGAGTAGATTAAAACACGTTTCAGGTGGAGAGAACATAGGATAAGAGCATGTGTAGATGGTGTAGCCGTGTAGTGGTTGTTATTTATGTTGCTGAGTGGAGGTTTTGTGATTCATTGCACAAAGTTAATCGATTCATGTACCTTATAAGTCTATAAGCAGTTTTGTAATAAAGCATTCATGCTGTGTTTAGGTTAATTATTCTAGAGAAACTTGATAAATTATTAGATCTATTTTGAACGTTTTCTAACTGTTTGACCACTTGTTTTCCACCCAAAACTCCCACAAACACACAGAAGAAAGAATGTGAAAAGGATAACATTACTCTACTTACTACTCCTTGCAATACAGGAATTTGTAACGATTTTTGAGCCTTTTCATATCATTGATTAGTCAAAGTCTTTCAATAAACTTCAGTTGCAGTTTTTCATGCTAATCCTTTTTTGATAATATAACAATTTGGCGAGTCATTTGATGAGTCTCCTTATGATTTGAGTTGTGCCTGAAATTTTTTTTATCAGGAAAACAGAGAATGCAGCGACAAATGTCAGAAAAACAGGTCCCTTCGATTCTTGCTATTGCCCTGGCTGAGCTCGAGTTCCCTAGTTGTAACACCTGTAAGTGCTGGGTTATAATGTTAGCCCCAAACTTGTGTTAACTTTGATTATTGCTCTGTATTCCTGTAGTCATGCACTCGTGCATCTTTAAGGTATTCAAACTCGGCTTTTCCTGGTTAACCTCTTTGTTGTTTTCCTATCAACCTACATATACAGCTGACTTGGGGAAGAAGATCTCTCGTTCTATGGATCTGACGAACAAAACAGACAACCTTGTTGTATTCAGGGTAGTTTTAATTTACTAAGTTGATGTTATAGGAATTACAGTATTATTTGTATTCAGAAAGAATCCTAGCTAGCTAGTTAATTGATTAATATTTTCTGTATGCGTGGAGCAAGATCAAAAGAATGCGAACAAATTCTGGCAAGTATTCTATACACCCCATAGCCGGGTGCATACTTCCTAAAGCGACATGTGACATAACAGGTTTGTTTACTTCTCTACCATGAACGAATTGTAGCATCAGAACTTTAAGATCATCTGTTGGAAATCAGCTTGCTTATAATAGAGATTAGGGAGTAGTCGTCATATATATATTTGTATATCTGGTGTTGTATTCTTGTATATGAATATGTACTTGTACTTCATATTACAGTAATTTGAAGAAGTTAATCACTTTTCAATTACATGTAGTATCGATGCGAACCCCAAAAGAAGCACCACTCAATGTGCAGCGCAGGGACAAAATTATAGTTCAGAGTGCTCGTCTGCCTAAGAGCGTCACTGCAAGTGCCTTAACTACTGATTTGGTATACTCCGTTTTAACTTATGTGTATGATTCTATGAATATTGTCCCGACCCCTCATAAACAAGTATATATGCGACACCTATATTTACTAATAGTTGGACGTACATCTATCAAATGTGCCTCATTATGTTTCTTCAAATACATTGAAATATGCTAAATCGTTTCTTTTTTTAATCACAGATAACTTTCTTTCTTAAATTGTTGGAAGAGAAATCCAGCAGGTAATTGTATTATTTACTAATTACTAGTACTGAAATTTTTAATTGCTTGCATAATATTATTGAACAAAAATGTTTCTTGATACATAATATAATTTCCAGTAACTTTGAAAGGAAAGTGATGAGTATCATTGTTTCACCACCTCTTGCTGATGAGCAACCTCCCATGAGATCAGTATTTTGTCTGAAGAATAAGAAACGAATAAAGGATATCGAAAAGGTTGAAGATTGCTTTATATTGGAGTTCGATCCCTATGAGTCATTTGATCTTTCTTCACTCTCCAAGTGCCTAGAAGAAGTTCAAGATCCTAACATTGCTGTTGTCACCGAAAAAGGCCAGGTAGTATTAGTTTAATGATCCTATATAACCTGCTGTCTATTTTTGTCAGTAATATTTGTAAATAGTTGTGTACATTTCCTACAAATAAAAGTTTGTATGTTTGGTTAATTGGTTTTCTGTAATGATGTTGATGATAATAATGTCCCTTTTAAAATAATTGGCAGGTGGCTTGTAGAGACTATCCACATCCAAGGCACCTCTGTGTCGTCCACCCTTTTAACAAAACTCGCCACGAAACTCACTGCAAAATGGTACTCTTTGCTAATATTATCTGTCTCTCATTGCTAATATCATTACCTCTTTTTGTTAGATGGTAGACAGTTGTTTCTTTGATTAAGCATTCGATATGTCTGATCGGCTTCTTGGTATAATTGCAGTGCTATTGCTGTGTTTGTGATAGCCCAGCACCTTGCAAGAAATGGGCCAAAAAGTCTTCAAACATTGCTGCGAAGCATTGTGATGCTACTGGTAACAAGGTTTACGAAGGAAGTGTAAACCGTACATCGCGTCCAGTGAGTGATTGGATGCTTAGGATCTGAAGATTGAAGATTGGTTTTTGTATGCTCGAAGACACCGACAAGATTAAGCAAGGAAGATGTATGGAATGTTGTTCTAACAAAGGAGCAGGAAGACTATTAAGTAATTTTAGGGTCCAAACTCTGTTTCACAAAAGCTTTGGGGATTTTGGTGGTTTAAATCTCTTTCTTCTGTCTCCTCGATGATCTCCCTCCAATTTTATGAATGTCCTATAAAAATCCATACTCCGTACAAGAGTTTCTTAATTTCATGTATCTTAATCTCTTCCCACCTTGTTTCTAGAGTTGTCAAAAACTGATTCAATAGAAACCGCTTAAAAAAAAAAAAAATCAATTTTATATTTTTACATGAATACAATATTTTAGCATGGTTTTAATTTAAAATAAACTTGACCTAGCTTTATGGAAGCCGATCCAATGCCCGAATTGACACCTCTATTCATTCCCTTATCTTACTTTTTGATTCAAGAAAAGTGGACTTGTTTCAACTCTATGCAAATTTTGTGATGACTCATCACTAGTTTTTACATCAAAAAAAAAAAAAAAAAGATTTGATGATGACTTACTCGTAACATTGGTTTCAATTATAAAGCTTTAAATGCATGTGATGCATGCTTTACCTTTCTGAAAAACATATATAACAATTCTTTATAATAATAGAAAGTGTTCCACTCGTCCCTTTTTTTTTTAATTTTTATTTATTTATTTTATAATAATAGAAAGTGTTCCATTCGTCCCTTATTACTTTTCACATTCTCTTTTTTAGAGTCCGAAAATATATTTCTCATTTCCATTTATAGCTATAAATCTATAATTATACCCTTAAATAAAAAATATATAAACCATTTTAGTTGTAATTTGACTTTTTTTTTTTTTTTTTTTTTTTTTTTTTGACTGGGATTGTAATTTGAATTTGAACAACCTTATCATAAGTTATTTTTTCCAAACTAAACTTAGCTAAATTTATTAAACTTAAAATAAGTGAAAATAAGGTGAATGAAACTGTCCTGTAAAGTCATGACTAAAGCCTTGCTTTTTTCACCTTATTTTTACTTATTTTAAAAAAAAAAAAATTCAGATCAGATCAGAAAAAATAAGTTCAAATTACACCATCGTTTGATGTGCAATTTTTTAGCGCTAAATATCTTTAATTACATAATGAAAAAAATTGTGAAAATCACATATTAATAAAAAAAACACATTATTACTAATTTGACAAGACTCTACTTGATATATTTTTCCGTATAGATTATCATACATTTAAGGTCAATGTTTAGTTAAATATGAATGAAAGCTAGATGCTCCTTTGGTTGCTTTGTTTCAAAAAAAAATAAGAAAGTTATATATATATATATATATATATATATATATATATATATATATATATATATATATATATATATATATATATATATATATATATATATATATATATATGACATTCAATTCAAACCAAATCATATCAAACCACATCAGATTAAATAAGTTCATATAAGCAAATATAAGATGAACCATACAAGCCCTAACAAGTGACTACTTTATAAGGCTAAAAGCCCAACAATTGAAATAGACATAAAATACCCAATTACCCAGACGTCTTTTTCTCTCACAAACCAAGTTTATCTTCATTCTTCAAAACCCCATTATTAAAACTAAAAACCAAAAAAGCTCACTCCTTTCACTCCTTCCCTCTGCCACTCATCATCTTCTACCAGAAGAGAGAGAAAATCACACATATCCCACCACCATGACTGTTCCAGTTGTTGAAGAAGAACAAATTCCTGTTCCCGTTAAAGAAGAGGAGGTATATTTCATTCTCAATTACCAATTTTCTGGGTTTAATTTTATTGGGTATTGATTCTATTTGCATTTATTTATCTGAATTTTGCAGAAAGATGAAGTAATTGTTGAAGATGTTAAGGAGGATGAACATGAGGATGACGATGAAGATGATGACGACGATTATGATGAGGAGGATGACACTACCTTAAGTAATTTTCTTTTTTTTGTTCTTTATCTTTTATAAATTTTATGTCTTTCGATTTTAAATTTTGTTTTTGTTTTTGTTTGTTCAATATTCTTACTTAGGGTTTATGGCTCTTATTTTTTCGTAAAGTTTCTTATTTGGTTCATATATGTGACGCTGAACTTTTTGTGTGTTATTTCAAACATTTGTGCTTAATTGGGTTGTGTTATTTGTTGGAATGGGGCTTATTTATAATAGGATAAGGGCTGTTGAATTGAAATTCTGATGAAATTTGAACGTGAAAATTGCAACATTGTGTTATCTTGAGTGATAAGCTAGGAATTTTAACTTTGTTAGAATGTTTGGTTTTTTTTTAAATTGAGGATTGAGTGAAATTGAAGATATGTGTTGGACTTGGAACTCGGGATTTGTTTGATTTTGGCAGTTTTGGTGACTTTTTTTTTTTGCTGTGTGATGTATGAAGAATTGGGAAGCTTGGTGTTTTAGGGTTCCTGAATTTTGGATAGAAACTGGACCTGATATATTGAAATTCTTGTAGCTTGATTGGTTAGCTGTTAGGATTATTGGTGTGCTATATTGCTTGATTGTTGTTCGTGTACGTTTTGTTGTATAAGCTTGAGCAACATATGTCTTATCAGTTAGGCTGGGAATCTGGGTTTTATTTGTTTGATTATTTTGAAGAACTCTTACTGTATGTTATATACTGATGTGAATGATTTGTTTCTATTTCTAGGGTTGAGGGTTGATGGGTTTTACGTGCTCTTAATGCTTGAGTGCTAATTATTTTATCCTGTGATTTGTTGTATCCATTTAGCCTCAGCTGAGGGTATCAAGCAGAGCAGGAGTGAGAAGAAGAGTCGTAAAGCAATGTTGAAACTAGGATTGAAACCTGTCTCAGGTGTAAGCCGGGTCACCATAAAGAGAGCCAAAAATGTAAGAATTTTTCCTTATGAAACGTTATTGATAACAGGTGTTTTTGAACATGTAATGGTCTGACATTAGTGTGTTGGGATTACAGATATTGTTTTTCATTTCAAAGCCTGATGTGTTCAAGAGCCCTTACTCTGAAACCTATGTCATATTTGGTGAGGCCAAGATCGAAGACTTGAGCTCTCAGTTGCAAACTCAAGCTGCCCAACAGTTCAGACTCCCTGATATGTCATCAATGATGGCCAACTCAGAAGCTTCTGCTGCCACTGCTGCTGCCCAAGAAGAGGAAGAAGAGATCGATGAAACAGGGGTAGAGCCTCGAGACATTGAGTTGGTTATGACTCAAGCTGGGGTTTCGAAGGGCAAGGCTGTCAATGCACTCAAGGCTCATGATGGTGACATCGTTGGTGCTATCATGGAGCTCACTGCTTAGGTCGGCAATCTTACCTGCTCATTGATTCCACTCCTCGGGAGTTTAATTGCCCATTCTAGCTTTATTATTCTTCTTTGGGCCTAAACATTCTAGTGATGAGGTTATGCATTTTCGAACTGCTGCCAATTCTATTTATTTTGGATTTGCCTTTTGATAATATAATGGTTTTGTTGCCTCAAAGTTGCAGTAGCTTTCTATTTATTTGATTGGGGTTTATACAATCTTTAGATGTTTTACTTGTTGATTGACCAGTTGTTCAAGGTGTATCCTTATATTTGGAACTAGAAATATGAACAATTGAATAACACTTTAAATTGACGGATTTGGATTAATGTGTCCACATTTTATTGAGTAATTTCTAAACGGTATAAATTACTAATACTATCAAACCAGTAAGTTTCCTGATTACAAAGAATATAAATATAAAATAATCTTTTCTAATTAATTACCCTACAGTTTGTCCGGATTTCACCAGACATGCCAATAAGAACATCTATCTGACCCATCTTAACCATTACTGCTGCAAACTTTCTCATCCACAATGACTGATTCATTGCATTCTGATTCACCTCACTAGCTGTGTTGGAGTTTGTCAAGAGGGTCTGATCAGATGTGAACAAGCTGCGGTTGGATAAGATGTCCTGGTAGTAGCCTACATCTGTGACTAATGGGCTACCAGGGTTCATTGGAACGACTAGGCTAGAATCCTTGCTTCCTTGCGGGCACTGTTGCTGCAGTTGTCCTGCATATTTAGAATCCAGAGTAGGATCTGTCCCATTTGTTCCATTGAAGTTGTATAGCCTGTTGCTGATGGATGTGCAATGAGATTGGCCAATTGTATGGGCGCCTGTGTTCAAGATTGGGTTTATGAAATTTGATGTCAGATTAAAGTCCTCAAAAGAGTAAAGACTTAGGTTCAAGCTCAATTGTTCAAGACTTAAGCAAGCAAATAAATTTTGGTATAAATAGGAAGATTTTTATATCTAGAACCCAGTTCGACCTTTGTGTTTGTTGATAGCTATTCAATACCTGTCATGACTAGCAAAAATGGATTTGGTTTTTATTTGCTACTCCATAGTTTATCACTGGATAGCTAACATAGAAGAGTTAATGAGAGTATTATCTAAGATTCTAAATTTCTAATTGATGGGTCTGCTTGAAAACTAAAAGCTGTTTATTAGGACCTTTAGATAGGAGACATTATTTGACTTCTTTGTTTCAGGACTCTGACTCGTAACTGAATAGTAAATTAGTCTGTTAGCTTTGGTAAATTTGGCCTGGCTGTTTCTGTTTGAAAGTCTAACCTAAGTTAAAGAAAAATTCACCCTCTATGCTCTTTTCTGATATTGATACCTGATAGGGTGACCATTTCTTCCTGTGTCAGATTTCTGTTCGCGAAGCTCTGTGTAAGTTGGTCAACATTCAGTGAAGGTCCAGGGATGTCTCGTAGCACCTCTGAAGCTAAAGAGACTCTTCCATCCCTTCTCCCAACCGGAACATCATAAACTGGCCCTTTTGTCTGTGAAACTGATCAAAGTTATGCAGCAGACTACAAAATTAACTGTTCTCTGGTAAAGAAATAAAAATTCTTACTTACTATTACTACGCTGTCTCTGGCTGCAAAAGCTAAAATGTCTGCACATGATACGACCCCTTTGCATTCAGTTTCAAGTCTAGTCTTTGCATTGTCAATGATTTTAAATCCTCGAAGGCTAGGATTGTTTACAAATGAATCCTTCTCAGCTGTGTTTGAGGAATTGGAGTCAATGAGAATGGATGCATCACAACCCTGGTATCAGAAGAGAGGGAACTTAGGGAAACTTCAATTAATCGAATTGATAATACAGTAAAAGTTTAACCAACTTACTCTGACAAAGCAGTCATGAAAGTGCATTCTGACTAAACCGGGGGCAACTCCTTTGTCTTTCATAAACCCCTTCGTAACTTCTTCATTCACAATACGCTCTGCTGATTCACTTGATTCACTATAAAACCCAACTTTAAGTTGCGCTTCTGTCTGAGCACTTAGACAAGAAAGAGCCAAAAACAGAACACGAAAGAGGATTGAAGAGTGATGGGGAATCATTAGACTCATTCTTTACTTTGCTTCAATCTTGGAGAACCTAAACACACAGTTGTCCCATTTTATAAGTGGAAGAAAAAAATTCATATTAGTGTGGTGTTAGACAGCACATTTGCTTTGTTTAGTTTGAGCACATAAAACTTTTAGTTGGAAAAAGACAATTACAATGATTCTGATAGTAATTATGCTGTCTATTAATTTTTGTTATGGATTATGTGATATGCATTGTATGAGCTCCCTGAAGTAGGCATGCCTTGATTCTATTGACTTCAGTGCACAAGATGCCAATGATAGCTGTTGAACTGGGTATACTATGGGACCAATAGTTTTGATATTCTGATATAGTTAATCTGTCAGTGTACGATTCAAACATGCATTGCTCTCATTAGTATGCTGACTATTAGGCTGAGAATACTAGAGTTAACAATAAGTGTCTGTACAAAGGATGCTTCGTTTCGGTTAGAATCTAGGGAAGTTGGGTGAGGCTCCTTTTTGGTTTTTCGGAAGAAGGGGGATTATGGGTCCTATGGAAACTGGAAAGGGGAAGGGTTTTTATTTTTTTTTCTTCTAAATGGTAACATTGCATTATTGGGGGTTTAGGAACAGTGATAAAGACAATACTCCTAGCTACTATGAAGGCATGGAAGCACATAACTGATTGTTTACTTGGAAGTAGCTATGATTTTCCTCACATAGGGGCGTATTTGTAAATAAATATAATTTTTTTTTTTAAAAAAATAAGTTTAATGCTTGTATCACACCAGCAGTGTCCTGTGTACTGGTTTATAAACCAATTTCTGGGCTGTGTTTGAATGTTTAATTAAAAAAAAATAAAAAATAAATAAATAAATAACTTGAATTTTTCCTTACAGATGGTTATAAACCAATTTCTGGGCTGTTGTTAGATAATAACTTGCGTAAAACTTCTGCTGCTCATCCTGCTGCAAATAACAGCAAAAAGAGTTTTCCGTCTTACCTAAAAGGTGCAGCTGAGATGTACGAAAATGGAGTTCTTGCGGCTGTAGATCTCTGGTTTTTGGTGGATGCCCATATTCGCATCTTTGAAGAAGTCTCATCATACGGACGTTATTTGTGCTTCAATCATGTCATCAACTGCCACAAAGATGTTGTTAAGCTTGCCTCCATGTTTATGTCCTCTCCTCCTCAAAGGTAATTACACTAGGATTAGGAACAAGAGTAATCTATACTAAACCATAATAATTCAACTTTCCTTTCTTTAGTGTTCCTCTTTTCTGATGACATAAGAGAGTAAAAGGACTAGAAAGGTAATGCGATAAGTTTAGCTCATATCTTAATCTTAACCTTGCTTATATATGTGCAGCTCAGAGGATACAAGTAGGGGTGAGCAAACTGGGTACGCGGTCAAAATTTTAGGACCCGAACTTGGAATTGGTTGGAATCGGGTCCCAAAATTCGGAACCAGAATTGAAATTGGCACGAGAAGATGGCATGTGAATTTTGATGGTCAATTCCAGCTGCATTAGTAAGACGCCACTGTCCAAACTGAATGGAGTTCATGTACATATGGCCTCATTCTTTGTTCAGCACCAGAATATGATTGAAAGCTTGTAACTAAATGAAAATTCATTATTTTTCATCTTCTTGATGTAATTTTGAAGGTTAAGTGCAAAAATAACTTCAGCAATGAAAATCAATATCAAAATCCTCTCCCAACTACTCTTCTATGGTTGGTTTGTTTGGCGTACACCAATTTTTTTTTTTTATATCTTGTAATTTAAATAGATTTAAAAATGTGAAGAGACCCATGCCATGGCCAAGACTACTTCAACCAATAACTAGAGCAGATCGTTCTTGGAGGGAAGAACCCATCGATCAGCAAGTGAAAAACAAGTAGCCAGCAATATAGTCAAAAACAGATTTCTCATGATACCCTCATTAGAATGACTGAGGGAGAGAAGGGGATGTAGCAATATAGTCAAATTTTGACAAATACTTATGATGGAACAGTGTAACAGCTAGTTATGGACAAACGGAGTACCACTATCTCTCAATTTTGGCTAGCAAGCAACTGTGTCCAAAGACTAGACCTCAGTATGAGAAAAGGAACCGCAAAAAAATGCCTTATGCTAGAGAATAATTGTAATATACAAAAGATTATAAATTCACTGTCAAATCCCTCTTTTAAACATTTTATTCTTAATTTTATTTTATCATCTTTTCTTTAAAGTGGGCAACTCCAAATGAACAACTCTCTTGCATGCAAATGCAATCCTTGGCGTTAAAAAATATTTTACGTTTAGTATATATTAAAAATGAATATTTTACGATTGAACTGCTTCCTCCGCTTCAAAAAAATATTATGATATAAAAAATAAATTTATATGATATTTTTGAGAATTATAATCTAAAAATTTGTTTTGAATAAAATTAAATTTCAATTTGTACATCTGAAATATTGGTATTTCATCGAAAATAAAACTCTAAACTAACAATTTTATCCTAAATTATAGTTGGTATCCAAATTTGATTGAAAATAGAATTCTAAACTTATATTTTTTTTTTATCCTATGAAATCTATCTAAGTCTATCCAACGTGACGCTACACTTGGCGAAAAATTGAAACGCTAAGTGTCACTGTCTCGTGATTTGGCTAAAAGTTTAGCTTTATATATTAGTTATATAATTATGATTATATTTAAGTGTCTTCTCGTTTTTAAATGAATATATATATATATATATATAAATATATATATATATATATATAAATATATATATATATATAAATATATATATATTCATTTATATATATATATATATATATATATTACATAATTGTCACCGATTAACTGGTGCTAAAATTAAAGAATTGCCACTGGTTAACCGGTGCCAAATTAAAGAATTGCCAGCGGTTTTAAATCGGTGGCATTTAATTTTATTTTTGGCACCCCTCAAATGCCCACCGGTTCAAAACCGGTGGCATAGGGGGTTTGAACCGGTGGGGATATGTATTTTTCTATCAGTGCACCCTCTCTCTTGCCTTCTAATTCTACCACCTTCTTCTATTTCCACAAAATTCATCCTTTTATTAGTTAAGTACTATTCGGGCTTGTTCTAATAGACTGAAATCAGCTAGAATGAACTGAACTGAATATTTTATAAGAGAAGGAAATTAAGAACTGAATTGAAATGAAAATAAACATATGAGAACAATCCCTTATTATTGTTATTTTTATTTTTATGTACTTTTAATACTTTATAATTTTTTCTGTGATCAAGTTAATCAACCATCAAACCGGGCAGCTAGGAAAAGTCAATAACTTCCCGCCATTAATGGACAACGAAGACCGCGATGTGTTATTATCTCTCCCAAACAATGGCGGCCCCGCCAACCGGAAAGCCCATTCTCTCAGCTCCCAACACCGTCAAGGCACCACCGCTTCCACCGCCGGCGCCATCGCAACCGCCGCCGCTAACGACACTTCATTGAAGCGGGCAAACCAGCTCCGTAACCAATCCGGCCCTCGACGAAGCACGAATCTCCAATGCAATGTCAAACCACCAACGCCACCTTGGTGGGCCGTTCTACAACGACGGTGATTTCTTCCCTTACGCTTCCATCTTATGCCCCGGTTCGAACCCGAGGTATGATCACTCCTTCTCGCTCCCTTCTACCACCATGTCATCCACCTGTTCAAACAACACTAGTGAAGATGATCAGCCCTCCGCAATGGCGGAGTTCACCGCAAGTGGCGGGACCGGGATTTTTAAGGCTCCGACGAGGTCTGCTGTGCACCCGACACGGCCCCCTGCATTGGAGCTCCGGCCTCACCCCTTGAGGGAGACTCAGGTGGGGAGGTTATTGCGTACCATAGGGTGTACGGAGAGTCAGCTGTGGGCAGGGCAGGAGAATGGGGTGAGGTTCTGGTTTCGGGATGCTTACGAGGCCGGTGCCGGTTCTGGCGGGAAAGGTAAAAGGGGGATAAGGATACGTCGCCGTTTTATGAGTCGGCTGTGACTTCGCCTACAATGTGTGTGGTTGTTGATCATGGAAATAGGCTGGTTTGGAGTTTGGACTGGATATAAGGATGGTAAGATTCGGTCATGGAAGATGGATCCGATTGAGAATTGTTCTGATGATTCGTCGTCACCACCGTTTCGTGAAGGTCTTGTTTGGCAAGCTCATAAAGGACCTGTTCTTGCCATGATCATGTCTTGCTATGGTAATTAAATTAAACAATTGGATTTTTTTTTGGTGGGTTAATATTAGCTGGATTTTTTTTCAATTAAATTATTGACATTGTTGATTATGGTAATACATGATGTTTTGGGTTTGTTAAGGATGAAAATGGGGAGTAGTTGAATTTGATTAATTGATTTAAATGATCAAGTTTTTGTTTTTTGGATCAAGTTCTTAATTTCATGTTTATAGGGTGAATTTATTTAGGCAAATTATGATCATTTCCACTATTATTTTGGCAATTGATGGTGGAATTTCCATTGATCAATATTTATAGGGTTACAATGAGAAACCTAATCATATTAGGTAACTATAAGATATGTACAGATATAAAGATAATCTTATACAAAATATATCCTAAACCTAAGATGAGAATATTCTATGGATATTCTCTATCAGTTTTTTTTTACTTTTTTTTTTTTTTAAATGTGATGGTGATGTTATTAAAATGAAGTGGTTGATAGAATGAGTTAAGCGGAGCAATAATTTCGTATTTTCAATCATAGAATGTGATTGATGATAAAGATTGCTCCGATGTCATTTGTTCTATTTGAAGGAATTGTTGATAAACTTATAGTGGATGGAGATAATTAATAATCTTGATTGAGGTTGTTGTCAACATTTTTGGTTGCAAGTTAATTTCTTGTCTTCAATCTTTTGATTGAAGAAATAATAAAATGGGACAACATTAGTTTGCTGAATTTAGAATTGATGTAATGATATAACATTATCTTAAACAATGGGTTCAAAGTTGAATACACTTTGACTTTTCTGGTTCTGCAGGCGACCTATGGTCTGATGGAGAAGGTGGTGTGATCAAAGTTTGGCCATGGGACTCGATAGAGAAATCGCTGTCTCTGATCTATCAGCAGAGGAAAAGCACTTGGCTACCTTGCTAGTTGAGAGGGCGAATGTGGACTTGAGGAGCCAAGTTACTGTGAATGGTGTATGCAACATTTCTTCATCAGATATTAAGGCTACGCTGTCTGATCATGCTAGAGGAAGGGTGTGGTGTGCCACTTCTCTATCACTCTCATTATGGTATGCCCTCGCCTTCTTCTAATTTCTAGCTTGCAGATCTTCTTTATGATACCATATATTCTATATGCTTGATTTATATATTCTTTTCAGTTGGCTTATACAAAGATTTGAATCACAAGAATCTTGTCTTTTTCTCTTTGATTTGAGATTAATTGTATTACAAAGTTTTTGTGAAAGTAAACTCGCGTTCTGAAAGTTGTGGCAATATACAAGAAATAAGCCTAATAATTGGTTTCTTATGTAGGGATGCTCGTACCAAGGAACTTATTAAAGTGTTTGATATTGATGGCCAAGTTGAAAATCGAGCTGAGATGCCAGTGCCGCCACAGGATCAACCACAGGTAGAGGATGAGATGAAAGTAAAGTTTGTTTCTCAGTCAAAGAAAGAAAAGCCCCAGGGGTTTTTGCAGAGATCGCGTAATGCTTTAATGGGTGCAGCAGATGCTGTACGCCGAGTAGCTACAAGAGAGAGGTACAGGGGCATTTAATGAAGATAACAGGAAGACTGAAGCACTAGTGTTAACTACTGATGGGACGATTTGGAGTGGAGGTTCACATGGCTTAATTTTGCAATGGGATTCAAATGGAAACCGTGTCCAAGATTTTAATCATCATCCTTCTGCTGTTCTATGCTTTTGCACCCATGGTCCAAGGATATGGGTAGGATATGCTAGTGGTGTGGTTCAATTGCTGGACCTTGAAGGAAATCTTTTAGCAGGGTGGGTTTCTCATAGCAGTCCGGTTATAAAGATGGCAATATAGGTGGAGGTTACGTTTTCAGCATGGCTATTCATGGTGGTATAAGCGGATGGCACCTTATGTCCCCTGGGCCAATCGACAGTATAATACGTTCTGCACTGTCTTCAAAAGAGTTGACATACACGAGAGGAGAAAGTATAAGATGTTAGTTGGATCATGGAATGTTGGTCAAGGGAAAGCCAACCCTGAAGCACTCAGAACATGGCTAGGTTCTGTAGTATCAGATGTTGGAATTGTTGTGGTTGGGTTGCAAGAAGTGGAAATGGGAGCTGGCTTCCTTGCCATGTCTGCAGCAAAAGAAACTCTGAGAATCCCCCTTTTGTTCTTTATATTTTTGACTTCTCTATTGAATTCTTTCTTTCTTGAAGAATATAAGGTTTTTCAAAACCTCAATTATGGTGAGGTAAGTATGATTGTTTTATGTCCGAGTATGAGTACAAGATATTTATAGCATAAGAAAGTTATGCAACTACTAAACTACTTGCATAATTTGAATGTTCAAGTACTGCATAAAGTAAGAAAAAAGCATCTTTGGATGTTTTCTAAACTTTTCTTGTACATACAGGTAGGACTAGAAGGGAGTGCCATTGGGCAGCATTGGGAAGAAGCTATTGGTAAGATCTTAGATGAAGGAATCGCTTTTGAACGTGTAGGTTCACGACACCTCGCTGGCCTGGTTTGCTCATAGCTATCTGGTAACTATGCATGACTGTTTAATCCTGATGTTAACCTCCTAGTATCAGCAGCTTACATTTTTACCCCTGCTACCACTTCTTTGATTGAACATCACTCGTTCCTGCCATGATAGATTCATGGTGGCTGTCTGCTTTTTGGTGTATAAAGAGCCACAAAGGGCAATCATGTAGACGGGATTTGATCCTAGACTAAGACCCAATACTTAAACCAACTATGCTACATTGATTGGCATCCCATCTTCTGTTTATGTATGATAATCATTATTCTATGTTTTAGGGTAAGAAAGAATTTGAGGATGCATGCTGGAGACCTTGATGTTGCAGCAGTTGCTTGTGGTTTTGGCCGAACAATTGGTAACAAGGTATAGACCTTCTTTTCAGTATTGCTCATGTACCTCTTTACGCAATAGCCTTGTATGTGAAGTCTATGCAAGCATACTTTGCATATAAAGTTCATATTAAGATAAGCATTTGGTATCTATTTGCAAGTAATTCTGATTATAATTGTATTTATTAATATATGGAAAATTGGCAAACTTCTAATCTTATACATTGATTTTAAACCTTACTTGCAGGGAGGAGTTGGATTAAGGTTGAGAATCCATGATAGAATAATATGTTTCTTATTGATTGTTCATGTTATGTTGCAGAGTGAGTTGTTTCCGAAGCAAGGCTATACAGTTTAAGAACTTACTATTACATATGCGTGCTACTGCTGCATAAATCTTGTTAGTTTACAAATTAAAACAGAAACTTCATTTAGTTTCAGAATATCAACTGTCATGGGATTCATAGAGAGAGCTCATCAAGCCAACGATCCATGATTGAGGAGATGGTCTCGAGAAATGTAGTTTCATTTGATTCTTGTAGCAATTTTTCCTCTGCTTCTTTGACAATCAGCTCAATCACGGATTCCTTCTCGTCCAAGGGTTCACGGCACATGATGCCTCCAATGACAAAGGGAGTCAACCTTCTAGCGACACCTTTCTTTAAGAGCATGGTGGAAACTTGTAATATACGAGCACACTCAGGTAGCATGTCCCATCCATGAAGTTTCAGCAGTGCAATATCTTCTCCAGCATCAAGGGATTCTATGTATTCAATGGTTTTAGGGGCATATGGCTGTTTTGCTTGAGGCCAATTAAGCCAGTCAAAAGTGCAGTCCTCAAACTGTGTAGTGAATGAAAGCATGCACAAAGTTAGAAAAGCCGGAGTTTTGTCTGGTAAAAACAGTAGAAGCCTAAAATTGTTCAAGAAAAAGCAATTACCAAGTTACAGATACACTATCACCCGATTAGGCTATCTAATCCAGAACTGGCTACATATTTTCAGAGCATTTATAGGATTTCCACCAGAGTTAGGGGGCTTGAGGCAAATAGTAAGTGATGCAGCTAGTAATTACGTGAAGTAAAAGAAACTCACTAGTGATTCATATTCACAATGTGATGAATTTTTTAGTAACTTTCCTACATAATTGGGACTAAGTGGCATGTGGCAAGCTGGCAACACAATTTTTTTCCTCATTCAAACATTAAGGCTGTACATGAAATGTGTGGGATAAAATGTTTTTCATCATTTAATGGATCAGAGTATGCCTTGGGTTTGCATCATAAGTCATAATTAACTCACAATGAACATAAAAAATCCAACCTCAACATGAAGAAAAACATAGGAACAATGACTTAACACAACAAAGAACATCTAATTTCAAGTATTAGATAACATGTCCTTCAATGTGTCTAGTTAGCTAAAAAAGCAAGCCACGTAAGGTAAAAGGGTGGGAAGAACTTTACCTTGCTTGGAAAACAGTACCCATGATCAATCGGAAAGAGGACAAATTGACCTTCATGATCTCGGGTATACAAAATATTTCCAGCATGCCTGTCTACATTGGCCAACCTGATATCCAAAACTGATATCTTGTGAACCTCTTCAACAGGAAAGACACTAGAAGCCCTGTCTTCACAACTAAAAGACTTTTTTATATACATCTGCAGAGAGCCAATCTTCAAGTTGTTAGAGAATCTCTTGTGCAAACAACTCACAAAGGCAGTTGGTGGCACACCAGAGAACCCGAAGTCCTCATGGCAATGAGAACGACGCCTATTGCTTGGATGATCCAAAATATATGCTGCCACTTCACGAATAGCCCCCTCACCAACTTGAGTACCCTTTCTCAGCCCTTCACCGTCCTTAGACACAGATGATCCTTTAGGGTTGTTCACAGCCATGGCCTCCTCATCAGTAGGTTTAAAAACAGAGATAAAATCCTGACCATTGGGATCAAACATGAGATATGTTCCTCCACGGCCCTCACGACACAATACTGGAAATTTTCCTTTATCTAACCCACTAAATGTAGACTTAATCAGATTCCTAATCACTGAAGGAAGCTCAATGTCAGGATTCACGATCTGATGCTCCAAAATTATATCTCTACAAAACTGTTTCTGGAGTGCACCCAGAGGATGAACAGGTTGAGTTCCCTGTTTGCACTCATCAGTGACTACTTCATCAGCTCCTTTCTCATTTGAATCAGAAGCCACTGTCAAAACTTCAAAGTCTTTCTCAACTGGTTTAGCTCTCACTTTGGGAGATTTAACAAGCAAGTGAAAAACAGCATCACTGTTCTTACAATACACCTGAATTTGACTCTGGTCCTCAAGCTCCTCGCCGTCAACAATCAATTCAACAGGTCCATCTCCCTTCTTAGCAATCTGCTGCTTCACAACTTGGTACTGAAACTCTTTCCCACACACAGTCCTAACAGTAATAGCTTGAATATTTGAGAGACAGAGGCCCAAGTGCAGGGCAGCCCCATCAGCCACCAGCTCTCTTCCATCAGAAACCAGCTTGTGATAGCCATGCTTGCCCGACAGAAAGGTTGAGATGGTAAAGGAATGCTTTGGAACTGGAGTTACAGGAATACTTGCCATTGATGTTTCTAAAATTAGACGATCAAGATCCAAAGCAAATAGATCCTACATCCCACACAAACAACACACACATAAAGTTTCCTTCTAAAATTAGACGATCAAGATTCAAAACGAATTGATCCTACATCCCACACAAACAACACACACATTCAGTTTCCAGCATACATCGACAACCTAAGCTTAAACCTCAAAAATTCAATTTCTAATTTCTAAGTTCAACTTGTTTAGAACATCAAACCAGATACAAGATATCAAACATCAGCCAACTGCTCATCAAATTAGCATAATTAGCAACATCAAAAGTTCTAAAACCTAAGCTTAAACCTCAAAATTTCAATTTCTAAGTTCAACTTGTTTAGAACATCAAACCAGATACGAGATATCAAAAATCAGCCAACTGCTCATCAAATTCGCATAATTAGCAACATCAAAAGTTCTAAAACCTAAGCTTAAACCTCAAATTTTCAATTTCTAATTTCAATCGACAAACATCAAACCTCAAACCAGATACAAAATATCAAACATCAAGAACATCAAACATCAATCAAAACGACAAAGATCAACCAAAACGACAAACAAACAACACATATCAAACCATATACGAAATACGATCAAACATCAAGAAAATGCAACAAAAATGCAACGAAAATGCAACAAAAAAAGAAAAAACATTCAAGATTAAAGAAGTACTTACAGAGAGTGGCTCAAACTGCTCGTCGAAGTTACGAAGCTCCATTGAAAATGAGAGAAAAAATGGAGGAAGAAAAAAAAAATTGCGAGGGAAGTGTTGATTTTAAATTTGGAAGAAAAATTTGAAGAAATGGAGCAATGGTGATGATGATGTGGGATTATCGGGGGTATTTATAAGAATGGACTTTTGATGGAATTTTTCACTATTTTTTTTTTTTTTTTTTGAGGCATTTTTCACTACCTAACTAAACTTGTAGTAGTATATTATACGGAGTAACTAAGGATTCGGAAACGAAGCAAGAGTCTGCAACCTAATTATGCCTATCCTATCATTAGATCAAGTTTTCATGCAGGTATGAAAAGGAAGGGTGGTACGTTTGGAAATCTCTTCGATCATCCAAAAAAGAAACTTAACAATAGTTTATGTGTTTGTATTTCTAATTTTAAGTATTGGTATAGTAGTTGTATGTCGTGTAAGACTACACAAAATCTAGCAAGTATGACTAGAGATAAATAGTAGTCTCGTGTTTTGTATGCTTACTCTGTTGTAAAAAAAATAAAAAATAAAAAATTAATAATAAAAACAAAATTGAGGCATACGGAGTAACTAAACTTGTATAACTAATCTCTATATATATCTTCACCTAAAGACGTCAAGATTATTGTTGCAAAAGACTTAACAAATTAAATGAAATGGAATAACAAATTTTCTTAGTTGAAGAGAGTGAGGGATAGCTCAAGTGGTTAGCTCTCCCGGTTCCAGGAGATTTCCGTCCTTGTGGCTCTCTAAACACACACACACACAAAATAGTTGAAAATAGGAAGGTACAATATTGATACAGGGATCACCTATCACCAATATAAAAACCAAGGTCTTTCAAGGCGGTAATCAACAGGTCAATCCATATCTGTCGCCACCAATGTAGAAAAGTGGTCTTCAGCCTAAACTCTCATATCTGCGGGTTCTTGCAGCCCACTTTCGATAAGCCAACGGCAAGATCTTGTCAAAGATGACTTGTTGCGTAGTACGGACAGATTGCAGACTGATTAAATTGGTACCGAATAATAAATTAAGAGTTTGCACTATAGTTTAGGTAAAGAGAACTATACATTGTCCGTACATCAAAATTAAAAGGCATACACCTAGCATTCACAGTAACGACTGATACACCCAATAAGGTTCATTGTCTCATTTGTCTGTCATAGAAAGATGAGCTCTATGCTGAAATGAGGTAACTGAAGCTTAAACTTGTAACTAAGGGGGGAAAAGATAATGTTTAAGACATCAATCTTCCCACATAAAGTGAAACTTGCCTAAAGGAAAGCTAGGTAACCTACTTCCCTAATCTTGTAGAACTTACCACAATCTTTCTACTTAAAGAGCCAGGGGAATTTAAACATAAATCACTGTAAAAAAAAAAGAAAAAAAGACCTGTTTTCTGCAGATTAATGGAATTTTCCTTCTCATTTTCTTCAAGGTTTCAGAAGTATCAAGCATTGAAAACTTTTCAGAAGTATCAAGCATTGAAAACTCAAACAAACAGATACCAGATCTGTAGCTAATAACAAAAGGCGAGAACAAAATTCATCTATTGGGAGTAGCATTGACAGGATGCAGCCATCCACTGCAATTTTTATTTTTTTTGAAATGAGCCATCCACTGCAATTGTATATGATAAACTTGCTCACTTCTAAATGTTCTAATGTTCTAAGCACATCATGCTTATCATAGCATAAAGCTCCTCAGCTTTGACAAGGCCTCCACAGTGAGGCTACATTTAGGCCCCGAACGCTTGACCATTGGGTGTTTTTTATTCTGATGATCGAAAGTAGAGAAACAAATAACTATGACGGTCAGATTATCAAAGCTCTTGAGCCTTAAAGCCTCTCTGACTAGCTCCTCAGCACATAGTTGTGGATCATTGTGCTTCCTTAATCCATTTCGCACAAAGTTGACAGCTTGTTGACTTGACATTACATCCCAGATTCCGTCACACCCCATTACAAGAAACTCATCATCTTCAGTCAAGAATATCTGTCTTAGTTCAGGTTCGGCAATGAGGGGTGAGGCTGAACCCTTAGGAAGCTTCATTTCCCAGTCCCCTAGTGCTCTTGTCACTGCTAAAACACCGTTTAGATACTCATCATCTACATAGCCACCTAGTTCTTCAACTCGTCTCTTTTCTGATGGGTAAATAGGCTTGTGGTCCTGCGACATATCTATTGCTTTTCCTTTCTGGCATAGGACAGCACGACAATCACCAGCGTTTGCAACTAGCAAGAACCTGAAAGAGAACCAGGATAATGATGAATGATCAAAAACAGCTTCATTGAAAGTTTAAACTGAACTAAACTAAACTAGCTCACTCAATAGTGCGTAGTTAAGATAATTCAAGTATAAGTCCATGCTCATGGTGCATTATTGAATATTGAGTACAGATCCGAGCAACACCTAATACAACAAGAAAAAGAGGAGGCATATGTACTGTAATTAAAAGAAAGTAAAGAAAAGAAGGAATACCTTCCCAAAACCAAAGCTGTAAGAGCAGTTGTTCCTGTAAAAGTACTGATGCTGCTATCCTCAAAAATGGCTAGATCTGCAAGAAGAAAGGCATTGCGGAGGCAATTCTCCACTTCTTGAAGATATAAGTCGTTCAATTCAGAGGCTTCGGGAAAGTTCACATCTTCAAAAAAGAACTTTTTCACATTTTTCCTGACATAAGCTGCTGCTTCAGGACCTCCATGACCATCAAAAACCCCATAAAAAGCACTTGGCTTGGGACAACTAGACATTGAGTCAAAGTGCAGAGAAAGATCATCAATCCTTATATGTTCATCCTCCATACGCTTACGTGGCCCAATATCAGCAGAGCTACCTGAGCGAATTTTTGGTACAAACTGCAGTACATCAGATGGGGTCGTTTTATCCTGAAACAAAATACGATTTCTTCTTATTAAAATTAATTAGAATAAATAAATTATAAACAATTACAGAGCAACTCCCAACTCCCACTAGGCAACTACACATTATCAGATCATATGTTCCAAGTCAAATCCCTACATTGTTGGCAAATTTATTTAAGCATTGTAAAACAGAGAGAGTAACACATTCTAAATTCGCTATTGACAATTCAAATTATCGTATATGACAGTCCATATATATAGATTATTTCAATTAGGCTTATGATGACACAACTCAGATATGGTGCAAATTTATTTGCTCGGTTGATTAAAATACTGGTTACAATTAAATAAACATGAATTTAATATAATGTATAATGTGTAGTCTATCCAATAACTTTAAGGCATTATGAACACAATAAACTATCAAAATTTAAACGCTCAAGTTTCAATCCCATAAATCTTGAGTTTCATACACAACAATTTTGCCAATCTTATTAATAATTCATCACCTAAACCCTGAACCTCAATTCAGGTTTCAAAACTCTTATTCTCTGGAAATTAACATCAATCAAACAATTGAATGAAAATCTAACGATAATAAGTAAAATTAAATGAACAATATCACATAATTTTGCCAATCTTATTAACAATTCATCCCCTAAACCTTCAACCTCAATTCTTGTTTCAAAACTCTCATTCTCTGGAAATTAACATCAATCAAACAATTGAACGAAAATCTAACGATAATATGTAAAATTAAATAAACAATATCACATAATTTTGCCAATCATATTAACAATTCATCACCTAAACCCTCAACCTCAATTCTTGTTTCAAAACTCTCATTCTCTGGAAATTAACATCAATCAAACAATTGAACGAAAATCTAACGATAATAAGTAAAATTAAATGAACAATATCACATAATTTTGCCAATCTTATTAACAATTTATCACCTAAGCCCTCAACCTCAAATCTCGTTTCACAACTCTCATTCTCTGGAAATTAACCTCAATCAAACAATCGAACGAAAATCTAACGATAATATGTAAAATTAAACGAACAATATCACATAATTATCATCAGCAAACAAGAGAAGTGCAAAAATAAATATAGATAATAAAAACTTACAGCTTGTAAGCAAGAGACCGCAAAACTAGGGCAAACGTTTTCAGTTTCTGCATCCATATTCTTCCTATTTCGATGAAATTCCCAGTAATTTCAATAATCCAAATTCCAATTTCAGAAAACAAACACACACAAGTTCTTCAAAGAATCGGTTGTTTTTTTGTTTTTTGTTAGTGAGCTATGAACAAGGGCAAAACCGCCTTTATATAAACGAGTAAACCGCCTTTACCTTTACTCGGTAATATGGAGGCCAATTGCCTAAATTGATAATCACGGAGTAAAAAAAACCCTAGAAACAATTTAGTAAATAAAATAATACGGCGACAATTTGGTAAAAAAGCTAACCCCAAGCGATAATTTGGTAAATAAAATAATTTCGGTGACAATTTGGTAAAAAAGCTAACCTCGCGACAATTTGGTAAAAAAATCATCTCAGGCGACAATTAACCCAAAATATACAAAAAAAATTCCGACAAACTACTCATAAGTGTTTAATTTAGTTCATTTTTCATGGTTTTCTTACCTAAATCTCCAACCACTTTTTCGGAATTAACAATTTGAAGAAAAATTATTGTTTAAATATTAATTTTCACGTAATTTTCCTACTCTATATTATCCATTTTCTTAAAAAATGAGGTTGAAAAGGAGATGACATATTAATAAAATTTTTAAATGACAAAAATAATTTAAAAAAATATAATAATGTATTGAATTAGGAAATTTGAATATTTTGTCGGAAAAAAAAGTAGATATTTTGGTCTAAATATCGCCTGAGAATAATATCTTTTTACCAAATTGTCACTTGGAGTTAACTTTTTTTTTACCATATTATCGTCGGAGATATTTTTTTTACCAAATTGTCACTAGGGTCTTTTTTATTTACCAATCTGGTCAATTGGCCGTAATATAGAAGATGTTTTTTTAAAAAAGTTTATTTTAAATAGAAGGTGTCACAACTCACGACAGACATGCTATTATACTTCGTAATATGGTATAAGGCCTATTATTGTCTTTTTACGGAAAAAAGTAGAGGTACACATAGGGCATGTTCTGTCAGCTTAATTTCAATTCAGTTCAATTCATTTCAATTCATCTCCAATCAGTTTCTAATTTCTTTCTCTCATAAACAATCCAGTTCAGTTCAGTTCAGTAAATCAAAACAGACCTGTAGTGTACAATATTCTTTTTTTTTTTTGAAACAACGCTGCGAATTATCATTAAAGGAGATCGATTTCCGTCAAAGTTGTCAAGCTTTGGGGGAAAGACCAAGAGAAACACATTCATTACATCCTCTAGTTTCCCATCGTGCAACACTATGGGCTAGAGTATTACCCGCACGTTTAACATGAGAAAAACAAAACGAACTAAAACAAGACGCTAAGCTATTAATATCATCATATAACAGGAAGATAGGAGAGAAGCCCTTTGCCTTCGATTTTACAGCATTCACCACACCTGCTGCATCAGACTCAAGGTGCACGTTGATAAAGCCCAACCTCCTCGCCACTTGCAACCCATATCTGCAGGCTGCTGCCTCAGCAGCATCCACATCCCAGCCAGCCCCAACTTCACGAATAGCAGCAGCTAGGATAGTACCCTGCTCACTCCTAATAACCACGCCCAGCCCTGTCCTCTGTATGAATTGTGTTTCCGTTTTTTTTTTTTTTAATCATTGTTGGTGCAATTCAGATATTGCTTTGGAGATACTTAACAGGGATGAGCAACTAGCTATTGACAAGAATGGACAGGGAGAGACACCATTGCATGTCTTGGCACGGAAGAATAAAAAAAAGAGTACAAGTCATTTCAATTGTTGGAGACAATTATGTAATATGTGTAAGTTTTCGACCAACTTATGTTTAATTCATTCTTATCGATGCAATATTAGTCATGGTTAAATGCTTGAATGTTCTATGAAGATGATCGAGTATTGCCCCTAGATCAAAACTACTAGAACCTCGATTTCTGACTCGGTCTCTAGCCCCGACCTATGTGATCAACCCGTTGTATTGGCTGTGGACCATATGGTTAACTGGTTAAGTTGAATAGCGTTATAACTCCATTTTAGTATTGGACCTCTATGGCCCAATTTTAGTCCAAACCCAATTTATGCCAGGCAGGCCCAAGTCAGGCCCATTCCTTTATGCAAAAAGTGACCAACCTTTTTGAATTAAATCAATCAAGGTTTTAGATAATCTATCCATAAGAACATTTAAATTGTACACTGTATTAATATAACTAATATCATTAGTATGCTTAAACAATTTGTTTCAGTTACCAACTTATGGAGGGAGCAACAAGAAGATCAAGCTAAACTTGAACTGGTTGAGCGCCTTTGGAAAATAGTAATACAACAACCTCATGAGAAAATATCCGAGATTCTATCTCACCCTCAGCCGCGACTGCTCTTCGTGGCTATAGAGTTAGGAAACTACGAGTTTGTGACCACACTAATTCGCCATTACCCGGACCTAATATGGGAATTAGATGAAGAAAATCGAACCATATTTCATGCTGCCATTCAATGCCGCCAAGAGAAAATCTTTAGTCATATTCGTCAAATAGGTAGTATCAACCATTCACTTGCAGCTTACAAGAATCCTAATAATGGGAATAATATTCTTCATCTAGCAGCCAATTTGCCTTGCACTGATAGACTCAACGTTGTTTCTGGGGCAGCCCTTCAAATGCAACGCGAACTTTTATGGTTTCAGGTGATTGTTTTTCTCTAATTCTCTTCTCGATTTTGCTATTTAGTCACAAACAATGTTACTTTTAATGTCTATCCATTTTTTTAACCTTGTGTATCCAATATAAACCCTTTTAATCTTAGATAGTATGTAGATCGACGTAATTTTGTCATGAGTTAAGTTTAATAAAAGAAATATAAAAGCAATGGAGAGAAGATTGGTCTAGCTAAGAAATTAAAATTTGATTTAGGGATGGATGAAGTATTTTAAAAGCTACGTACTCTGTAATCAAACTTAACTAATTGCTTAAACATGATTTATTACTCTAGGCCGTTGAAAATATTGTACAACGAGAATATGCGGATGCAAAAAACAATCCACCAAGCTTAAACAAAGGAAGATCTGAATGCAAAGAAACACCTCGAACATTGTTCACTAGAGAGCATAGATTGCTAAGGAAAGAAGGGGAGAAATGGATGCGAGACACAGCAACATCATGTATGGTTGTAGCAACTCTAGTCACAGCAGTCGTCT
The DNA here is from genome assembly GCF_948465745.1 of Chenopodium album. Taxonomy (NCBI): domain Eukaryota; kingdom Viridiplantae; phylum Streptophyta; class Magnoliopsida; order Caryophyllales; family Amaranthaceae; genus Chenopodium; species Chenopodium album. The sequence continues at coordinate 57,274,191 of NC_137843.1, forward strand.
TCCAAGCAATCTTTCAACCACCTTCACCTAGTAATAATAACCAAAATAAAAAGTTATTTTGGCTGTTTGTAGCATCGGATGCATTTTCTTTATTGGCTTCAACTGGCTCGATCTTGACATTCCTTTCCATCTTGACATCAAGGTACGCCGAGGAGGATTTTCTAGTATCGTTGCCTCTCAAGTTAATAGTTGGGTTGGCGTTACTTTTCTTCTCTATAATGACAATGTTGTTAGCCTTTACCGTGGCTATTGTCATCATCTACCCACATCGAATGTTATGGATAACTATCGCTATCCTAGCATGGATCATTGGTAGCTCCTATATTTTGCAACATCTTCCATTGTTGATTGATGTTTATTGTTCAACATTTGGATCTAATTATATTTTCCGACCTCAACAAGAGCTCTTTCGAGATTCATGAAGAAGCAAATGTTTCTACTTTGAGACCTTTACATACTACATATGTACCTCATAGTTAATTACTAATGTAGTAATGTATGCTTGGTTATAATTTTCAATGTTCACCGACTTTATGCATCTTTTTCATACTCCATCCGTCATAATGTAGCAACATGGTCAAGCTTAAACTTTTCCCCAAAAAATTATAATGTATAACAAACTTGTCCATTGGTATGTGTACTAGTCAAAGTGTTATACTTATATATAGTATTTAATGATCAAAATTTGCATACTTAATTCCATAATCAGTAATACATATTTAAAAGATTTTGTTAGCAAGTAGGGTTGTTCAAAAATCGGTCCGGACCGAAAAAATGACCTGGACCAGATCGGACGACCGAATTAACCGGTCTGGTCACTGGGTCTAAATTTTTTTTTGGTCCGGTCCGGTCCAAAACCCCATAAAAACCGGTCTTGGACCGGTCCGATTTTTTCCTTTACTTTAAGCATAAAATCTTAGAGTTAAGATTATTCTTAATAACATTTGAAAACTTTAATTATATGAATTTTCTTTGTACTTAACATACAAAAAAAAAAGACGCTAAATTAAAGTTTTTTCTATATTTTTTTCGAGTTTTCCATAATATTATTAAAAATTTAGCATTTTTTTTTATAAAATTATAAAATCGGTCCAAAGCGGTCATGTCCGGGTTTTGGACGGATTTTTTTCGGTCCGGTCCGGGTTCGGTCCTAGCTTAATCGATCCGGTTTTCGGTTCTTGAAATTAAAATTTCCGGTCTTGGACCAATGAACAGCCCTATTAGCAAGTTATCACATGGTCTAGGTTTCATTGACTTCATACTAGATTTAAATTTGCTCAATTATAAACAACAATGGTTTAACTATATGTCTATTGTTTTAGATGAATTATAGATATATTAAGGCAAAAGCTAATAATGAACTATAAGATAACTAAAAGTAGAAATATTAATTGAATTAAACATTAATTACATCGATCAATACGTGATTTTGATATACATTTCCAAATGAATAACATTATAAGAAATATTTGAAATTTTTGTTTAACACCACAAGGGCAAGGACATAAGACTATAAGAGAAAAAATTCTATTTATATAATAACTTGGGCCTCAACTAAACCCAAAAACTATTTTAATGTTAAAAGAAAATGTTACAGAGTGCAGTTAAAGAAATAATCCGTAAATTGTGAGGTTAACTTTGAAACTTTTTTTTAGGAAGCCCACCTGGTTCACTGGAAGCTTAGGTCCGACTAAATTCATATTCGATCTGTTTCTCACATCTAGCTTATGGTGAATGAGTCTCCCAACAAGAGTTTCTGCAAACGGTGAGGCTCCAACCCAAAACCTTCCTTAAACGGCATTAAGTTGCTTACCACTTGAGTCAACCCTTGTTAGTTGATGTTAAGTTTGCATTGAGTTGGAGAAAAGTCCATGTTAGTTTACATTTGTGTTCATACATAACCCTACTCCTTATCTTTGTTTAATTTTTCCGATTTCTAGGACACTTCGCTCAATCTTTTTGAAATATTATTGGTCCAAAAGGCAAAAAGGATATCTGAATACTCGTATTATAAGTAGGCGGCTCCCAAGTGAACTTTACAAGAAATGAGAAGGAACCTTCATTTAGCAATGTAGAATTCCTTGGAGTAATTTATAAATTATAATTTAATTTATTGCTTAGGCATTTATTTTTAATATTCTTCTATGATAAACGGACTATAAATCTATAACCACAACATTCTTTTTTTTTTTTTCTTTTTTGTTGGGTGTTTAATGAGCCAGAACATTCATTTATTTTCAGATAATGTTTTTTTTTTTTTTTCAAACAATAAACGCCACTAGAAGATGATGAATCATGTTAGGTAAGTCAACCCGCCAAGACTTCACCATGGCTTGAAGGATTAGAGAGTACACTAAACTTGAGGTACGTAAATAATTAGCTTGTCCTTTTAATCCTAAAATTTGCTTGTTAATCATAATCATCGGATGAAATTTAAATGACTTCTAGTTTCTATAGAAATTTGCTTACATAATTATTACTTTTTTTTTTTTTTTTTTTTTTTTTGAGGAATACATAATTATTACTTTAGAAATAGATGGAATGAATTATAGATGGAATCAAAGTTAATTCATTCCATGAATATGTTTGGTAAGTCGGTTATTAGAAAAGGAGAGAATGTTTGATTTAGAAACGTTTGGCTTCTAGTAAGAGATTCGAAGTTTTGTTTCTTCTGGGTATATCCTTGATCTGTAACCCTGAACAGAAAAATACCACCTACTCTGATCAAATTTGCAATTAATCTAAGAACGAAGGATTTATTTATGGTCTTTTATTGCATCCATTTATGTTAATTAACCTACTTATTATTATCAATGTGATCGAAATCAACAGGATGATTAAGAAAGAGTGAAGACTAAATAAACAATAATGGCAGAGTCAACTGTTGCATCAGCTGTGCAGTGGATTGGCTCATTATTGATCCAAGAGGCAAACATATTATGTGATGTGGCGGATCATGTACGGGGCCTCCAACAAGAGCTTGAGTTAATGCAACAATACTTAAAAGATGCTGATGCGAAGCAAGAAAAGAGAGAAATCGGAATTCTGGTAGGCAGAGTCAGAGAGCTTGCTTATGATGCCGAGGATGTGATTGATATGTATATCCTTAACATTGAAGCTAAGGTAGAAGAGAGTTATGGGAGTTGGATCACCAAACTCGCTTGCTTCATGTGTAACGCCCCTGATATCTATGAAGTTGGGAAGAAGATAAAGCAGAAACAAGCCCAAGTGAAGGAATTTACTGGAATGCTGAATCGGAATGAGCTGAGGAGAATTCCTGAGATACTGGAAAGTTTCAGATTACCGCGATCTTGTTATAAGACACCACAAAGAAGAAGCTACCACTATGAAGACAACTTTGAGTGTGTTGTTGGTTTGGAGAATGACATTCAAAAGTTGTTACTAGAAGTGTTTATGGGAGAGGGGAACACTCACACAAACTTCCTTTCTATTGTGGGAATGGGTGGTTCGGGGAAAACCACCTTGGCTAGGAAGCTTTACAATCATCCTTATGTGAAAAAGTATTACACCAATTCAATGGCATGGGTGTCTATATCCCAAGAGTGGGATACCTCATATGTACTATCACAAATATTGAGGAAGGTCGGCGGTCCTAGTGAGACTATAGACCTCCATGCCAACATGAATAATGTACAAGTTCTAATAGATGAGCTTCGAAAAATTTTGGAAGAGAGGTCATATTTGGTTGTTTTGGATGATGTGTGGAGTAAAGAGGCTCTTGAACAGATACTCCCTGCCCTAGTGCAAGGGAGTGCACAAAGAGGAAGTAAGATTATCATCACAACTCGAAACCAGAGTATTATTCCGTCCAAGCAGCCTCAGGAGCACAAAATCCACAAACAACAACCTCTTTGTGAGGAAGACGGTTGGGAGTTGCTTAGTAAGCTTACTCTTGGTCATCGTACGAATTGTAGTACGGAAAGTTTTGAGAGGTTAGGTAAAGAAATGTTGTGGGCTTCCCTTGGCGATAGTAGCTTTAGCTGGGATTTTGAACACAAGAGAAAGCATTGGAGAATGGCAGCAAGTGAGTGATACTGTACGGTCAAGAGTTATGGAAGGTACCGAAGCAGACACGTGTGCAAGTGTACATGATTTGTTGGCTTTGAGCTATGAGGATTTACCTTATAGTTTGAAGCCTTGTTTTCTTTATCTTGGTGTATTTCCAGAAGGTGCCCAAATTCCAGCTGGGATGTTGACTCGGATGTGGATAGCTGAAGGTCTTGTTGCAGCAAAAGGTGAGATGTCTGTAGAAGATGTCGCAATACAATATTTAGAGGAGTTGAGCCAACGATTCATGATTCAAGTGGTGCAAACCAACTTTAAGGGAGTCATAAAGGCATTTCACTTACATGAATTGTTGCGTTATCTTTGTCTGAAAAAAGCCAAGGAAGAGAGCTTTCTTCAAGTCTATACTGGCACTAGTGATTGCGAACAAACAGTCAATAATGCGTCTGCCTTAGCAATCCAACCGCGTAGGGCTGCTCTCCATTCCAGGTACCTCAGCATGAATATTCATACACGTACAAAACAGAGTGAATAATTGTTTATATGCTCTCATGGTTAAAATTAATGTGCATATCAAATTGAATATTTTTTATTTTGTTTTGGTTTTTGTTTTTGTTTTTGTTTCTGGCTACTTGTTCAGCACGGCCTTCCCAACAAAAATCTCATATCTGAGGTCACTTGTACTGTTGAAAAGATCTAATAAATTGCATAATAACTATGTTTCCAAGACCTTAGACTTGAGGATTGTGCAACAGAATTTTAAGCTGTTAAGATTGTTGAATTTGTGGGGCATTAAGACTGATTCTGGGACCTTACCTACACAAATTGGGAGCTTCATTCACTTGAGATACCTTGGAATTCGTGCATCGAATGTCACAAAGCTTCCCACCTCCATAGGAAAATTGAGGAACTTGCTGACATTAGACTACAGGAACATTGTCTCTGATAACTCTGTACCAGTAATAATCCCCAATATGTTTGGTAAGTTTGTGCTACTTCGGCATCTTTATTTGCCTGTTGAATATCCTTGGAAGCCAAAGGAGTTGCAGTTGAGCTGTATGCCAAACCTACAAATTTTGTGGGGTGTTAGGTGTAGTGGAGTCGGGGATTGGTTTTCAAGAGAGGTGCCAAAACTGAGCACAAATTTGAAGAAACTAAAGGTGGTTGTGACAACGGAAAAGGACTTGAAGGTTGCCTTAAATTGCCCAAGCCTAACATCTGATCGGTTACATACATTTCATTGTGAGTGGAGTGATGGTGTAGCCTTACACCTTGTAAACCCGATCTTCACTCATAACCAACATCTGAATAAATTAGTATTGGTTGGGAAACTACTAGTAAAAAGTCTATCATTCATATTGTCATCTAACCTTGTTGTTCTAGAATTGAAGGACAACATATTAGAGGAGGAGGATCCTATGGTGTCTATTGGGGCATTGGCTCATCTGAAGCTCCTTAAACTGTCTAATTCGTTTTTAGGGACTGCACTTACCTGCATACAAGGCTCGTTTCCCGTGCTTGAAGAGCTTTACCTGGCAAGTCTCCCAAAATTGAATACATGGGAAATTCATACAGGGGCATTGATATGTCTTAAGAAGTTAGTGATCATCAAGTGTGAAGGGCTACACAGGTTTCCGCTTGGCTTGCCTTTTGTTGCCAACCTCGAGCAGCTCGAGTGTTTCGGAGTCCCCCAAGAATTTGTCCAAAAAGCAGAGGAATCAGGGTGGTCAAGAGAAAGTATTAGATTGCCTCATAACTTCGAAGCCATCATTGAACAGTCTGATACCCCCGTTCACTTTTCTTCCATCACCAAGTTATATGACCAGCTCACTACTGGGATTTTTTTGAACAATAAAACACAGGCAAGTTAATTTGTCATATCATCTTACTTTATTTTTTTTCTGTGTTGTTGACTTTTAAACTAATGGATCATCTTGTAAATTTTTTATGAAATGCAGAAATTTTGGGTTGTGAAACGGAGGGAATGCTACTACAATTGTTTCATGTTGTATGCCACACACCTCTCTTTGGCTGAGTGTCACCCATTTAAGGATATTCCTTTGGACAATTGCTGGGAATGGAGCGAAATTGAAGAAAGGTAACAAATTTAAGCTGTAAAATGATTGTTAAAAAAAAAAAAAAAAAAAAAAAAAAAAAAAAAAAAAGATAGAACTAGTGCTATACATCAATTTTTGTTGCTTATTACTGTACAAGATATTGTGAATGCCTTAAACCTTGTTGCTTGTTCTCTATCTTTGCCTAATTTTGGCAAAACTAAAATTGTACTTACAATTAAAAGTTATTTAACCGATTCACTTTTGTATTATTTGTTCTTACTGATCTTCACAAATTAAATTAATTAATGTTAATAATTAATCTTAAAACTTGTTTGCTGCAGTGAGGGTGCATTAATAACGGTTGGCAAACTTAAACCACCTCCTTTTGGTACTAAGTTATTCTTTGTAACTGGATACTTCAACGCGGAAAATCTCTCTCCAGAAATAACGTATGAAATTGCCTATGTGATCAGAATACCACAATCAGCATCTCAAAGGTGTATGATTGGTGCTCGGTCTTATTTGGCATGTAGATACTTGACATCTCATGCGCAAGATCAGGGGTTGCAAGATAAGCCAAAAGACGAATGGATACGACTTCCAATAGGAGAATTCAAGACATGTCGCGAACATTTCGATCAGACTCTTATCTTTAGGTTGTCGGGTATTGAGCCTGGATTTGAAATTCGAGGTGTTATCATCGAGCCCAAAGCTTTGATTGATTAACCAACGATGGCACGGTCCTGCCTATTTTGTACTGCATAGAAGTGTGGCTAACTTGATTTTGTCCTCGAACAAACTTAAAAACACCCGAGTACTAGCCTACACTAAAAGAGAGTATGGTAATGACAACATTCACTGACATCACTGCAACGATTTTCTTTATTTTTAAACTCGACTTGTTTTTATTTTGGTACTACTTTTTACCATAGCTTGTCTATTTATAATGTGCATCATTAAATTTATATTCTTTGTCCACAAGCTTTGATACTTTGCTACATGACCCATGCAAGTACGACTTATATAAACAATTATCAACACTTAATTAAAAGGTCACAAACTTACATAGATATGCTTTGACCTCAAACGGATTGGAATGCCTCCTGAAATAAATTATTATTCATAGGAGAAAATAACACGAGTTCTTTATTAAGATAAACTATCATGGAGTAGAAGGTAGAGTGATGAGTATAGAATCGGGTGGATGAATGATCGGAAATACCCTCTTCTTTGTCCACACATGTGATAAATCACAACCGCGCCAACTCATGACTTCCTTTAGAGTTCCTCTCCTAACGTTATACCTAACCAATCCATCACCATAGGTCATCAACAAAGTATTAGGATCAAATGGATGGAAAGCCAACACTTCATTGTTCTTAAACTTTTCAACTTCAAAACCAAACCACATCATATTATGTTCTAATTTCCAATTTATATGGCCTAATCCATTATCCTCGAGCTCCCATACGTTAAGGATATTATTAAAAGGAGCACAATCTTCCATTTGGCACAGCCAAATCCGGCCATCAAACTCCCCTAGACAACGAGTCACTTTCGCCAAGCTTTGTGAAGGCGGCACTTCAATGAAGGTACATGTTTCGTTACACAAATCATAGACTAGAACATTCCTTTCTACCACCCAATGTAGCTTATGATTTACGGCGATTGCACTCGTACTAAAACACCCTCCATCATTTAACAGCTTCCTTTTCGGGGATAAAAACCAAGTCTTCTTCCACTCCCCCGTCTCAGAAGAAAAAACCTCGATACAAAAATATTCAGTTTCATGCATCCAACTAATACTACTCCAACACGACCACACACGCACCATTTTATAACTCAAAAACGAAGCAATACTATTACTATTCGCGACAACAAGCCCATAAGCAACCGGCTTTTGTATAGTTAAGACCGGAGGTACTTGTATGTACCGCCTCATGATAGGATCCACAATGTAGTAGACGGTTTCACTTATAATTCCAATAGGATTCGAAATAGGAGGTTCGCAACACACTAAGAGATTTTTGTAAGACATGACTATGTGCACGCCCAGGGTTAGTATGGTTGTAACAAGGAAGAAAAGATAGGGATAAACCAAGGGTTTTGAAACCGGAGTGTTCGGTGAAAGCATAGAACACGAACCCATCTCGATTGACTTGATACTTATCATAATAATCTAGTTGAAAGATGAAGGTAAAAGGGGAGCATATACTATAATGAGAGTTTGAAATTAAATTGTACCATTTTTTGCAAACACATTTGCATTGGACTGCCCATATCCATGGGATCCTTTCTAGGATTTCTAGTAGCACGTTGTCATCGAGATTGTCCATACGAGTATTATTATTGTCGTTGTTATTGTCGTCGTCGTCATCATCTTGTTGGGATTGTCCCCTTTTCTTGGTCATGGTTAATTGTTAAGTACACATATTTTTCTATGAAATTAGACTTGCTCAACTTTGGTGACGGCTACAAGAATCAAGGGTTTAAAGATATGTGAATTGGAGATATGGAATTATCATTCTAATAAAATCAAGGGTTTGAAGATATGTAAAATACGAAAGTATAAAAAGTTTGGGCCTACTGACCAATTGTTAAGACTTTAGTTCTTTTCTTTTCTTTTATGACCTTAGCTCATCTTATTTGTGAATATTGTGATTATTATTTTATTTGATCTGATTACCTTGATTTTAATTTTTTCTAATCCAATCTGATGTGAACTTTTTTTAATAGAGTGCCTAATTTATTTTTTTAAGTAAAATCTATTCATTAATAAAAATCTAAAATAGAAAAGCTACAATATCTTACAATGTGGCACATATTTTATAGAGTACCTTTTTTTAAAAAAAATATTTGTCAAGATACACATTTGGTTTAAATAACCTTTTCCAAGTAATCCTTTAAATTTCTCTAAAATTAATGATTTTCATAACAGAAAACCCCACTAGTATAACAGGAAAGCTGCTGGGGGTGGGGGTTTTATTAGAGATGAGACAGGAAAGCTGCGCTATGCATAGTTGCATACTCCTTGAAATTGGGTAGCTGTTGTGCTTTCAAGGCTGAAGTCCTTGCAGTGGAGTACGGGCTGGATCGGAGTTAGCAAAAAGAATGGGTATCAAGAAGCTTCTAGTCCAATTAGATAATCAAGCGGTCACTCAAATCCTAAATAATTCGACTGATTATCAAGGGGAATGTCTGCATAATATTTGGTACTGTAGAAGCCTAATTGAGAAGCCGGATTGGGAAGTTGAAGTGAACCACATTTATCGCGAGACCAATCAAGCTGCAGATTGGTTAGCTAATCAAGGAGTTAATCAGAACAACAAATTCGAGTTGATTCAAGTCCCCCTCTAGCTTTAAGTTGTATTTTGCATAATGATGTGGTTGGCGTGGCTATACCACGGTTTGTACCACCCTAGTTTTATTTTTTGTATGTAGTTTCTTTTCCTAACCCCTCTATGCATCAAAAAATAAAAAAATAAAAAAAAAATAACACAATCGTACCACATTTACCTTGTACGAATCAAACAAGATTAGCTTTCATATCACCTTTATTTGTAATTAATTCTGTTAAAACATAAAATATATAAAATTTTATAACAAAGTAGCTAGGCTCTAACCATGTTGATTAGGCGAAAGCATTGTTAAGCTACCACCAAAGGATTCACCAGTGGGTATATTGCTCCCCATTCATCCACCACCACTTTGAAAGTACCACTTTTGAGATTATATTGAACAATTGTGTTTGCAGTCTCCAAGTATACAACATCACAATCATAGGGATGAAACATAACCTTGAAAATTTTTCCCAAACTCTTCTTCAATGGCCATAAATCAGGGTGACTCGTAGTCGTAGTGATCACTTCCATGCACACAACAGTCCAAATGTTCTTGTTATATTCAGTGAGTTCCCATACATTCAATGTGGCGAAGGAAGGTCCAAACTTAGTAATATACGCAAATTCCGCCACCCTAAGTCTTTCCTGGCATACTCCTAGGGTGCATAAAGAAGGTGGGAATGGCAACTCGATCAGGCGATACCTTGAAATATCATTGCTATATGGATCAATCACTAGAATACTGTCATATAATAGCCAATGCAGCTTGTTTTTCACAGTTACGGAATTGTAGGAATGAAAAGAAGTAAGGCGAAGATCAAAGTTTAGGGGTATGCGATATGTGCTCCATTTACCACTCTCAAAAGAAAACACTTGCAAAATATCATTGGAAAAATTAGATCTTGATATGATGCGAACAAATTTAAAACCTGCTTCACCCTTAACACTACTAATACCCTCTAAATTTCCAGTACATCCAATTTCTTTTAGATTACCTTCATCATTATTGTAGTCAATAGGTATTTCAATTGGGACATATTTAATAGTAATTGGATTGCAGAAGTAGTAATAATAAATTTCCTTGTTTAGACGAAAATATTGAGTATGATTACAGTAAATCAAGAGATGAACCAACTACATTGAGCTTGTATTTATGGCCACAAAAAGGGTGAAAATCGAGGTCGAATGGGGGGTTTTGGGATTGGAAAAACGGGTGCTCAGATATCAGGGAGGTTTTATGATAGTTTACGACGTAAAGGGTGAAAGGGAAGAACTTCAAAGAAATAAGGTCAAGGAAAATGGGTTGATATATAATGTTGTTCCATCGCTTCGAAACACTTCGACATTGAACCAAAAGTTTCCATGAGTCTATTTTTGACAAGATTAAGAGCAATATATCATCACCTAGTTCGTCTATTCGAGAAACAACATTGTTTTCGTTATCATTGTTGTTGTCGTTGTTATGTCTCGTGTGATTTTTATGATGTTTGATGATTTTTTGAGTGTGTTTTTGTCGGAGTTTTTCACAGAGAGATTTGGACAGAGAAGGAGATAATTGTTTAGGATTGTCAAGAACAAGATTCAGAGCATTCATGATGTTATTCTTGTTGTGTTGATCTAGAGAACTTTATATGAAGGTGTGTTCGACATTGATGATCTGATGTTGTAGTTGTAATATTTATTTACATACCCTAAGCTAGACTATAAACATACTTCATATAGGATTCTATTTGTATATATATGTTATTTTAACTGAAAAAGATAACAATCTGATATAGAATTAAAAAATTTAATTGCTAAAATAAGCAACAACTAACTAATAAAATTTGAGAATTTAAATTATTTTTTATTAAAAAAATATTACTTTTAATTGAAGGATTTTATCTAAAAATCTTACAACTCAGAATAATGGAATAATAATATCACAAATTTAAAATTATGTCCAAAAAATCTGTATATCTTTTACAAATATTGATCAAAATTATTTCAAGGGTATAATTAATTTCATAATTTTACTCCGTAATATTCAAGCATCACATTATTCAATGATGATGAACAGATAATTATTCCTAAAAATAAAAAAATAAAATTAAAATAAAATAAAAAAAGCTTCTAACCATTGAACAAAACAACTGCATTCAAGACAACTAAAATCATCATGAACAGCTCATTATCAAACAGAAATCACAACTCCGTTTAAAAAAAAAAAAAAAAAAACACACACACACACACAAACACAGAAATCACAAGCTCTAAATTACTGTTTCACTTGGGCGTGAACTGATGACGGCCAGCAGGGATGAACCAGAGGAAAAACTGTGAGAGTTCGGATAACAAAAGTCGGATCACCGAGACACTTGCTAACTACATCCAATGTTCCCTTCCTCATATTGCATTTCATTATATGATTATGGCATCTCAAATACACAACATCCTCATCTTTTGGGTGCAAACTCAGGACAAGATTGGTCGAAAACTCGAGCATGTTAAACTGATAATCACTAATAAACACCATCTCCTTGAGGCAAATCCTGTACTGTAGGAGCCATTCCCCCTTATCATAGTCTTGTAGCTCCCAAACCTTAAGCATCCGGTTCGGATGCACCCCTTTTATTGTGGAAATCCTGAGTTTCTCCCTGCAGGTTCCCAGACAAACGTGTGCCATCTCATACTTTAACTCAAAGGGGGGATCGATTAGCCTACATTGGCCATTGATGCCACTAAAAGGATCTAGCACAATCACGGTTTCTCCATCATTACCGTTAATTATCCAATGTAAGGAATTGTTAAGAGTAACTGCGCTTGTCCTAAACTGCCAGAATCGGCATATGCTCTGTGGGCAGGACAGCAAGGACTCGCTCCACTCCCCTGTTTCTGAAGAAAATATCTCAGCAATGAGATGACTACTATGGGAGCCTAGCTTAAGGATCCGAACCACCATGTAATTGAAAATTGGAAGATTATCGCCATAAGTTACCAAACCAATGGCCATATCATCTTCTACATGGCGGCCAGGGATTGGTGGGAGAGCCCGCCATTGCTTTGTTAGAAGATTGCAAACATAGTACTTGCTTTGATGAGAAAACAGTTTGTTGTCATGACACACCATAAGGTCTCCATGTGATGCAACTATGCGGATAGGCCATTGATTTGGGTGTTGGAAGCAGGGAAGAAAGTCTAGGAAGAGCTCTTGGGATTTAAGAATGGGATGCTCGGAAACTGCATGGAGTTTCCTAGAAGCTGTCTCGGCAAAATGGTGATGCCAGTAATAAAACTGGTGCACCAATGTGAAGGGTGAAGAATGGTTAAGGCTTTGGTGGTGGACAAAGCTACGAGTGAAGAACGGATCAGAGATGAGAGAAAGCCAGCGTTTGCAGACAGTTTTGGATCGGACAGCAAATTGGCAAGGCAGTCTTGTAAGGATTTCAATGAGCAAGCTATCTGGGAGATTGTTGATTTGCATTGTGTTTATTGAATCTGTTTCGTTGAAAAATGCTAAAAAAAAAAAAAAAAAAAGATTTAGCTAAAATTAGAATGGCTAAGGCTTATATGTTGACATTTTCTTGATAGGATGCAATTTGAAGACGTGCTTTCAGATTGATGTAATATTCTATTACGTGGTTCCCTCAATCTTGAATTATGGAAGTATAAAACTAAATTAATGGAATCTACTTTCTTTCATGTATTATTGGGATAATTATGAGTTAGTGAGGATCCATGATTAAACTTGTGCCTAAGACAAATCTTCCTGCACTTACGCTCCGCTTTTAATAGATTAAGCCTAAATTCTGTTAGAATATAGCAGATTCTGCATGACTGCAGACTGCAAAACTCCCGGATTTGCAGAACATTCATCATATTATAGATGACTTGTAAAAATGGTTGACTAAGTAGAGCTCATTCGGCTGATTAAAGGTAAACCAAAAAAGGAATGGAGCTTGGTGGACTAAAAATGAATATATCTCTATATATTGTGGGGGAGGAGTTTCTGAGGAGAATGGAGAAACAGGAGGCTACGAAGACCATCTTATCTGGTTTAGCTGTGAGACTGAGCCAAATCAAATTTGGCACAAAGGCTACAAAAGCGATTCAGATACCATTACATATAACATAGAGCAAGTCAGGGTAATGTTTTTGAGCTCATTCACAACCCAAGTGAAATCATTTTTGAAATTTAATGCTATTTGTATAAAACTGTTTTAATTACTCTTATAGATTCTTAATCCATATATCGTATGAATTACCAAAGATAAATTCATACCTTCAGGTGATCTTAAACCAAAAAATAAAAAAATACTCGTAAATAGCAGCTAGAACTTGCATTAATTGTGAATTGTCAATGACATCCATCACGAGTTTATAGAATAGCTAGCACAAACTTTAACAGCTCAACTTGATTCCCAATATTCAAATTATTACACCAAATATAAGAGTAAAAACACTTAAGTGCTAAACAGAGCAGCACACATCCAAGATCTACATGAGATCTTACTCTGCAACAAAATTCAGATTTCAAAATTCTTTCGGCTGAGAGCTCATTAAAGTACTATGCAAATTCAAGACAGGGGAAGTGAAGGGATAAGCGATGGCCAACATGGATGCATAAGCAGAAAGACACCACATGTTCCTACAGAGAAACTCGAGTCTTGCAAGCACTCACTGACCACTTCCAGTGTTCTTTTTCCTACATCACACATCACTATCTGATTATTGAATCTCAAGTATAAAATCCCAAAGTCAACCGGATGGAAAGCCAGCGCCTCCATTGTCGAAAATCCAAACTTATGCAGACATACATTCTCAAAAAATGCCATCTCTTTAAGACTGATCTCGTATTCCAAGTCCCAGTTTCCGGTAACATAATCTAGGAGTTTCCAAACTACTAACAGACAATTTGACCACCCTCTAGAAATTTGGCAAACTCTGAGATAATCCTGACAGGATCCTAAGCAAATTCCTATGTCAGGATTCAACTCAGCTGGCAGCTCAATGACTCGGCATGATCCCTCAGCTAATTCAAATGGATCAACCACGACAATATTTGAGCTGTTCACCAACCAATGAAACTTGCTTTTGACAGTAATTGACTCAGGCCTGAACTGCCAAGTCCTCGTGAAACTCTGTGGAGAAGTTATTTGAAAGTTTCTCCACTCCCCCACCTCAGAGGAAAACACGTTCACCTCAAAGCAGTTACCATTACTAAAACACGAGTCTAGTTTAGGGACTTGGACCAGCTTGAAGCTATTTAGAGAAATGGATTTCTCACAAGTAATGAAGCCAATAGCAGTATCTGCTACTCTATGGTAGCCTGGGGAAGGTGGAAGGTTGAGCCACTGCTTGGTTAATGGATTGCAGATGTAGTATACACCTTGCAATAAAGACATTTTAAGGTGACAGCAAACTAAGAGGTCTTTGTAGCAGGCCACCACCCAAATGGGGTGTGATTCCCAAGGTCGGAAGCAAGGGAGGAAACTCAGGTGAAATCCTTGTGACTGAAATTTTTTGTGCTCCGAGACCATATGGAAGTTGTGATGAAGGTGATCGCTGAGACAGCGATGCCAGAAATGAAACTCATAGACAAGGGTGAAGGGTAATGCATGATGGTCATGATACCGGACAAAGCTCCGGAGAAAACAAGGATCAGAGAGGAGAGAAAACCAGTGTTTGCACACGGATTTTGCTCGAAGGACAGAGATGCTTGGAAGCCTTTGAAGAATCTCAACTAACAGGCTATCATTCAAGACATTGTTAATGCTGACAGAAGCACTAATTGTTGAGTTTGAAGTAGGAAGCTCGGCTACGCTTAATTCTCCCATTTAAAACTTATTGCTGTTAATTGCTGTGATTTAGTCCGCTTTTAACTGTGATTTATTAGATTTATTTTGATTGATTAAATTTTTCCATTTCAATAGGTATGGACGTGCTCACCTTCTTGTGGGGCTAACTTCTGCATGTACAATTATCGTACATGCTTGGCACGACCATATATTATTAGATTAAGTAATTAAATACTTCAAAATTGGCACAACAATATTCTCTATACATTACATAAACTATGGACTTATGCTACAAGTTTGACAAGATCTGTTCAACCAAAAAAAAAAAAAACATTCTTGACGAATCATTGACCTATTATAATAACCATTAAGCTTAGCCATATAGGAGTACGTGGCACCAAATTTAGCATTCAATCTACCACAAATTACTTATATTTTCTATAATAAATTCTGAAACATCTTGGTTCCAGATTACAGAATATTCTTCATATAGCACCCGAAGAAAAACAAAAGTATATAAGATTTTAAATGTTACAATACCTGGCAAATTTCACTTCCATAATTACAATTTTCTAAGGAAAAGAACACAAAAAATAAAAATATTGCACCACGAATAAAGAGGATGGGAATGTTGCAAGAGACGTGCATATAAATCTAGCAGGATTTCTCAGGAACAAAAAATGGATGCTCAGAGTTTGCATTCTAGTAAATTGCCTCCAAGATGAATGAAGGATTAGAAATTAAAAGGCACAACAATTTGCAATTATTACAGTGTCGTTGAACAAAGAGCCTCATGAAGATCACAAACTCACTCGTACGGAGTAGTATACACATAATGCAACTAGCATGGAGAGTTTCGCTATGGTGAGCACCCGAGTATATAGGACAGACTGGATAGTGAGCTTAGAAATACTGTGAAACGTACCTAATTTATTGTAATTGCTAGACATGCTGTCTCCTAGTATGGGAGTAAGGGTACAAGATTGCTTGACATTGTGCTTGAAGCAGTCTGAAAATATTTCAATATAGCAATTGTTTAGCATACTGTCAAAACTCGAAAAGATGAAATTTTTCAACTTTGAGCTATGGGGATAATTAATTAAAGCCATCATACTAGCTAGATCATATACGAAACTTTATTCTGAAAATAAAATCATGAAATCTTTTATCTATGTCAGAAACAGCATCATGAACAGGGCAAGATTAATACCAGCTCACAAGATCACAATTCACAAAAGTAATGAAAGGAGATTTAGGGCCTGTTCATATTTACTGAACTGAGCTGAACTGAACTGATTGGAGCTGAACTGAACTGAACTGAACTGAACTGAACTGAACTGAATTGAATTGAGCTGAAATGAATATTTTATGTGAGAGGGAAATTAAGAGCTGAACTGAACTGAACTGAACTGATTGGAGCTGAACTGAACTAAACTGAACTGAAATTAAGTAAATGTGAACAGGCCCTTAATTGTGTATAAAAAATTTCATACAGGCCCCAAGTTAACTAAGTGCATACATAAACAATATTAAAGAGCTGGATATTGTGTCTACCTCTTGAGAAACGTTCCCTATACAAATATCCTCAACTACAACTGATGCATCAACTCGTCTTAATCACTTTCCAGTACCACCAGACGGTTTATATATTGGAGCACCAGTTGTAGCCCAAGCTGAGCTGCGTTTGCCTCTCTGATACATGGCTCCTGTTTTGTAAGATACCATTTCTTTGTATTGTGGATGTCTTAAAGAAGAAGTTTCCCAGTGGCCTGCACCAGCCATAAAATTTATATAAACATTTGGCACATGATCAATGATGTGATAATGCTGGCCCGTCTTTGGAGTCAAGTCATCCAAAAATTCCTTGGGCATATCATGGAACCTGAGCAGAGTTAAGTTCTCGAGGTTTTTAATGCTGATTGGTACCTCCTTCAGCAATGGGCTCGGTCCAAGTTCCAGCTCTTCCAATTCAGGCAGAGCCCCCAGCAATATTTTCAGCGATTTAAGATTGCAGAGATTGTAAAGGCGCAGCACCTTAAGTTTTTGAAACCTTCTTGCACTAATACGTAGTTGCTCACCATCATATGCCTCACAAACTATAAGCTTTATCAGATTTGGCAATGCTCCGATTACTTCAAGCGGATCGTCATTCAAACTTGAGTGACATAAGACCAGTTTGACAACATTTTCGAGCATCAAAATCCATTCCGGAAGCTTATTGAGCCGTCCCATCAAGAATAGGCGGCGAAGCATAGGAGGAGAAGACATATGATCTATCTCAAGCACCTCGTCCTTGTTTCTAGAAGCAATCATAAATTCTTCAAGGTGATGCATGTTCTTAATCGCATTACACAAGTTCCTCCCATCTTCTCTCGTGAGCTGTGCGATTCCTAACCTTCTCAACTGCTTCAAATTCCCCAACTGGTCTATGAAACCAGCTGAATGACTCACGTCCACCCATCCCAAGTTCTGCATTTCTTGGGAATTTCGGCAAAGTGCAGCTGGTACCTTTGCAGCTCTCACATTTCTCACATACAAACTGAAAGTATCATCCCACTGGTAAGAATATGACATAAGGTGTCTTAAGCAAGGAAATTTACCTATCTCAGTTGGTAGCTCTTGTATGAGGGAATGTTTGAGATCCAAACTTTGAAGGTTCCCAAGTTTGCCAATGGATCTTGGTAGCTTTTCTACCTTAGTCCATTTCAGGCTCAGATACTGCAGGTGACGTAGACTTCCTGTAGCTTCTGGGATGTAATTTACAGGAGCATTTTGAAGATCAAGCACTTTTAAGAGGTGCACAGTCCTTAAAAATGAGCCTGTTATGAACTTTGGCACTGCTTCATGTTCCAAAAACAGAAAGAGAGAACGGACACCTTGCTTTCTAGTCAATCCCTCAACAACCACCTCAGTACTAGTTCCCTGCTTATCATTCTGAATCACCAAACGCCTACTTTGAGCATCCATGGACGAGTTTACCTCATTAAGAACCCGAAAAAAACTGAGTTCATGTGATTTCAAAAGTATTATTTCGCGAAGGAGATCATGGACTCGAATATTCCTGGGTCTTCCAGAAACATCTACCCAGGTTACATGCACCAAACTTCTACGAATAAGTTCAATCAAAAACTCATTTGCTACCGCTTCAAGTGTCTTGCCAGATTTCCTCGGGATAAAACCCTCAGCCATCCACAGCCTAACCAAACGTTGGAGCTCAATAGAACGATCCCAGGAAAGATGCCCATGTATAAAAAAACAAGGTTTCAAGTAGTGAGGCAAATCATGATAACTGAGTAGCAGAATTTTCTTTAGGCTGGCCAGGTGAAGATTACTTGCCAGTTCTGCACCAATGCTGTTGCACAAACTTTGCCACTCCATCACAATCTTGTTTTTGGTTGATAACAGACCACCTATGGTAACAATTGCAAGTGGCAATCCTTCACATTTCCTGACTATAGCACGTGACAAATTTTCTAGTTCCAGAGGACAATTTGCCTTAAGGTCTCGGAATGCTTTCCTACAGAAGAGATCCCACGCTTTTTCTGAAGACAAAGGTTGAAGCTTGTAAACGTGATCAAAAGATGACCCCTTCCATGCAAGAGCAACATCTTCAAGGCGTGTTGTCATCAATATTCTATTTCCATTGTTATTAGTGGGCAAGACATCTTTAATATATGTTTCAATAAACCAAACATCATCAAAAACAACAAGAAACCTGCAAAAAGAAATATATAGCTTGTACAGTATTTGTTTGGAGATTTTACTTTCCAAAATATCTGAAATACTTGGGAATAATGAATGTTAGCTTAACTTGAGACCCAAAAAAGTCAAGATCAGTAACCTGATGTATTACTTGTGAATAATAATATAGATTTTACAAAGGGCTTCAAAGGATAACAATAAGAAATAAATAAGTACAAATGAATAAATACAAATGAATAAATAAATAATAGGTGAAAAAGTATCAAAAAGATAAATAAGTTAAGACTTGTGACTTTTGACCTCAATCAAGGTTAATAGTAAGTCAAGCTGGGCATTAACCTTCTGAGCTCAAGCGATAAAGCCAAGTTAAGTCAAATTTGAGTTCAGCTCAACTCATTAATCATTATAACCCTTGTACACACAATAACTAAGAATTCAAATTAGCTGCTACATACCTTCGTTCTTGTAGGTAGTTCCTCAATTCTTCAATGAGAGATTCTTCATCCATGTTAGCAATCTCAGGGGGTACACAGTCCCTGGCAGATCTGTAAAATAGGGTCAGCATGTTCCTTATTACATGTATTGTTTTATTAGGTTGAGAAAGAGTGATCCAAGCACGAAGAGGAAAGTGCTTCCTCACAGACATGTCCTCGTACAATTTCCTAACCACGGTTGTTTTTCCTAGGCCACCCATGCCAATCACTGATATCAACTTGCCTTGAGGAAAATCCTGAGGCTCCAAGTCCAACATCCTAATTAAATCCCTCTTGGGATCGTCAATACCCACAAGCTCAGATTCGTCAACATAGAGAAAGCCTGCTCGTGGGTCTTGGTCTATGTGCTTGCGTGGATCTTCATAGTCAAGTCCATTTGAAGAGCTTGGACCTCCACCAAGGGTGAAACTGCTCCTCCTTTGATTGATTTCCAAAACCTCCGACCGGACCCTTCTTATGGTGCTTGCTATCCGATGTTTTGGCCTCAACAGAAACACGCATCGGGTTAGATTACTAAAGATGTTGAAGCACTGATGATAAGGATCGTCGCGAGGATGTTGAAGCAGCAAATGTTCGTCGATCACATCTTCGATTTGATAAGCTATGTCCCTCACTTGTCTCACCCATTCTTTGACACCATCATTTTCCTCTGCCCTTAGCTCCGCATCCTTGAGGAAAACTTTTATGCTTCTGAGTTCATTGCTGATGGCCACCAACTCTGTGGGTAAGCTGCTTAACATGCCTGCTTTTGCAGTAATTAAAGGGACGAGCTTGTCCAAAACAAAACAAACTACAGTCTCTGCCATATATTAGAATCAACTTGAAGCTCGTAAAATGCTGCCAAACAAACAAGAAAGCTTGCAATTGTTGCAAATCAAAGTTCCTTTTCAAACATCATCCACCGCTGACCAGGTTGATAACTATGGTAGAAGTGTTTCTGAAGGGGGGGAGGGAGGAGTAGGTGGGAAAAGCACAGAGCATATAATAAGGAAATCTTCTATAAGTTATTGAATCCAGTGACCTCATTGACAATGGCCTTAAACTGCTGTGTCTTACCGTCAAAATGTGCACCCAATAGAAGCACAGTTTTCCTCAATCTTTTATGTAAGTATTACACATTTTGAGTTGTGAATGATGTCTCATTTTATAATTCCATAGATTATAGAATATGATAGCAGTAACCCAAAGTGCTAAAAAGTATAAAAAATAATATGGGCTTTATTTATATTTTTATGCCAAGTGGTAATTTGAATATAAGAGCAACTATTTCTGTTGAATTTGTCAATAGAAGTAAAAACTAATCTATTACAAGTTTCAGCGTTTTAAAACTCTAAAATAATAAATTAATTAATTAATTAAAATAATAGATTCAGAAAATTAAAAAAATTATTTTAAAAAAAAAACCCTGCTAGACATAATAGAATACACACGATATACACTTTTAAAATTCAACAAATATAAAATTCATTAATAGATCCTAAGATCCTATCCTATATGATCCTAGTAAATTATACTACATTAGAGATCATAGGGTATGAAAATTTGATCATAGGATCCTATATTCCTATAATCTATCCCTTTGTCCCTAAGGAATTGGTCACATTCAAAATTTTAGTATATAAACCTTTCTATGTACCCATAGTCCCATGCTTCCCTAAATTATACCCTTGAATAAAACATATCTTGTGGCATAATGAGATGTAAAAAAAAGATACATTAAGAAAAACAATTAGGGTTTTCAATTCAATTTTTAATATGAATACCAACAAAATGTGAACAGACAAAAGTACTAAATAGAGGAATCTGCTATTAGTGAGTCACTTGGATGACAATAGCCAACTAGCTGAATGAGCCTAAGAGGCCTGCCTTGTGAAATCAGTCATTACTAAGCCTGGTGGCCTTTTTTTTATATCCATCTTGACCATATTTCACCTAAAAGCCCGGTTGGATAATTTTGGAGTAGTAGTTTTTTTTTTTTTTTTTTTTTTTTTTTTTTTTTTTTTTTTTTTGGTCATTGTACTCATATTGAGTACTTGATTTTACTAGCTAGTTGCATTTTATGCTTTAACCAACATTTTATACTTCCTCCGTTACATATTATGTGCATCAATTTCCATTTATGGTAAATTTTTTGTGTAAAAGGATCAATCTACCCTTACTTAATTTCAATAACACACCTTAAATGAATAAGATTATATGTTATTAACATATTAAGCTACATTAATTCATTCATGATTTACCCTAATCCCAATCTCTCTCCTCCCTCACAACCACATCCACCACCATCATCACCTCCCTCTTAGCCGTCGTCGCCGCCACCACCACCACCACTATATTTCTCATTCTTCAATCATAGCCATGACCCTGCCCAAAATTCCCCACCCAGTCGGCCACCTCCAACACCGAATCCACCTGAGCACCACCTCACTCCACCCGAAATTTCCAGAAATCCTCCAACCACCACGAAGGCTCGAACCTTGTTATTGCTTCGATCACTTTCTTCTTTTCACTCTCACAACCACCGTCGATCGAGTCATCGGCCTCCTTTTCCCTTGTCAAAGTCACCGCCGACTCCTTTTTCTCTTGTTATAGTCGCCAATTCTCCTCAGAATTGAAACCCTAAAATTGATTTGGGTTTGTGGTGGTTGTAAGCTGGGCGAGGTTGGTTTTGGTGGTTATGGAGGGGTTTCAGATCTTGGTTGTGGTGATTGGATTACAGTTGCAATGTTGGTTCAATTTGGAGGGGTGAGTTTTGGGTAATTGGGTTATGGTTGTGGTGTTGGTTTGATTTGGCTGGTGGGGTTTCGGGTCATGATGGTGGTGAGAAGGTGATTACGAGATAGGGTGGTGGTGGTGGTGGTGGTAGGTTCAAGGAGAGGGTGGATGTGGGTGGTGGCGGATGTTGTTGCTGGTGGGTGGTGTCGGTGAGAGGCCATGGCAGGTGGTAGTGGTGGTTGATTAATTTTCCCCTTTTCTCTCTCTTACCCTTAATCCCAAACCCTTCACTTTGTTAATCAACATTAACAAATTTTGTCTTGGAAAACGTGCAACAAGGTTTGTTGCACATAATGTGTAACGGAGGAAGTATTGTTTTCTACTCCCTCCGTTTTTAAATATTTGCTCCACTTTTTATTTTCGGCCGTTTTTAAATAGTTGCTCCATTTCTTTATTTGGAAAGCTTTTACAATATTTAATTCATTTCTTTCACCTAGTGGACCCAACATAAATCATATTTTATTAATTTCATATTCTCTCTCCTTCAAATTTCTCCACTTCTTTTGCTTTTTACAATTTTTTATTTTTCCATTTACCTCAGTACTACCTCCATATTTTATTATTTTCTCTAATTTCTCCTAAAACTCTGCGCATGGAGAAATAAAGCAAGTATTTAAAAATGGAGGGAGTATGAGGCATTTTAAATCATCTATTCGTTGTGTTAAAACAACTCTTACAAAACACTGGTTTCGATAGCTTTGAAAGTAGTTAGGGGCCGTTTGGTTGGGTTAATCATCAAAGGGAAAAGGGTATCATTCCCTTTGTTGTTGTTTGCTTGTCTGTTTTGTCATTCGCTTTCCCCATTTTTATTTTTGAGTTTACCCATTCTTATTTCAAATTGATTCCCCGCCCACCGACGCCCCTCCCCGGCCCACCGACACCCCTGATAAACCCCCTTCCCCTTCCCGAAATTATTCCCCCACCATACAACCACCCATAGCCGAGCCACCCCACCTCTCATCTCCCCTCCCCCACCTCTCGTCGCCCCCTCGCCGCCCCTCCTTTCCATCCCCCCAAAAATTAATTCATGAAAAATCCCTAAAAACCCCTCCACCCCCACGGAAAACAATCATCCACCCCTCCCCCCACCCTTGAAACCCTCTCCCGAGGGTTACGAAGGTGGGGGGAGGGTGGCCGACTGTTTTTCCGTGGAGGTGGAGGGGCTTTTAGGGTTTTTTCGTTGGTGGGGGATGATTTTCGGGAAAGAAGATGGGTTTTTGGGGAGAGGGGGGCGGTAAAGGGCCGGGAAGGGGCGGCGAAGGGGGTGGTGGTTGGAAAAGTGAAAAAAGGGAAGGTGTTGTGTTTGTAGTGGTGGTGGTGGGGTGGTGGTGTAGTGTTTAGAATAGTGGTTGGATTCTTTTTGTTTTTTTGTAAACAAACAATATAGAAATTGTAATGGTTTTTCATTCTATTATCTTTCATCCCATTGTTCATTCCATCCCATTTACCCTGGTGAACCAAACGGCCTCTTAATTTTGTGGTCAAACAATCTAATTGCTTCCATGAAACTAGAATCTCATGATCTCATCAATCATCTAAAAAAAATTCACTTTTTTAACTTGATGCCTACATCATCCATTTTGAAATTTTGATTGCATAAGTTTATGTCGGTAAACAAAAGATGATATCAATACCCCTTTCATATTTCATTTATTTTGTGCATTTTGAGATCAAAATTTTATATTTTATTTTATACTTCATCCGTTTCTTTATAGATGTAACACTTCTCTAAAATGAAAATGTCATAATAGTTGCAACACACTATAAAAGGAAGGTGAATATTGTACTTTATCTTTATTTAAAGCACATGGCCCACTTGATTATCCTCCAAACAACACCCTATTTTAAGTGTATTATATCATTTAAGGTCCACTTTTCTTAAATACCGTAATAAAGTGTGTGTTGCAACTATAAATAACGGAGGAAGTATAATATATGTTCAAGTCAATCAAAAAACTTCCCACAAACCCTCAAACAAACATCGAATTTGTGCATTTGAAATTACTAATTGCTATTTCATCCATACCCCTACAAAGTAGCCTCGAACTGGACTAGAGTATGTTCTTTTGCGCTTTTCGTCGATCAAAGTAAGGCAAGTCTCAGTCTTGTATTGGAGGTTGAGAATAGGTCCTTAACGACTGATAGATAGGATCTCGCTGGGTTGCAGATGCCTCCATTTGTCTCAACCCAAGGCTATTTTCCATGGCTGCTGCTCTGATGGATGTAAAGTTTTGAAAAGACTTTATCATGGTAATTACTACTATTTGCTTACTTGGATACTTCAAGCCAGATCAGGACATGGCACTAAACTTATGAGGTCATTTTGCCACATCTTTCCCAAAATGTCTAATTCGCCTAATTCTTTTCACTTGTTTTAGAACTAAACTACATATATACACATGACCTTAACCATAAATTATTTTGTATCATCTTATATGAAAAAATGAAATTTCACCAAAGATCAAACAAGATTTTACTCATTTGATTAAGGGCCTGTTCACATTTACTTAATTTCAGTTCAGTTCAGTTCAGTTTAGTTCCAATCAGTTCAGTTCAGCTCTTAATTTCCCTCTCTCATAAAATATTCATTTCAGCTCAGTTTAGTTCAGTTCAGTTCAATTTAGCTTCAATCAGTTCAGTTCAGTAAATAGGAACAGGCCCTAATTTTTTTTTGCAAAATGCGGTCCAATCTATATGTCTCATTTGATTTATTCATTAATTAAAAATAGGGAAAAAAAATAAATTAAAAAAAAATAACACCACAACAAATATCTAACTGTTAAGAGTTAATTAATTTAGTCAAGGTGTGAATGTCCACACTCCAATTTCTTCATTACATTTAATGTAGTAGCCAACCCTAATTGCCACCCTCTAAGGTTATAGCCCACAATGTAATAGTGGTTTTTACTACTATAAATAGCCATGTAATTTCACTTGTATGACACACAAAAATATTACCAAGAGTAATACATAAAAGTAGTAATACTTCTCTTATTACCTTCTTCTCTTAATCCTCTAATTTCTATATATTTCATAACACGTTATCAGCACGATCTTCAATCAGGTATACTTATACCGATTATCCAATTTTTACAAAGATTCAATTTCTTTCACAAAATATATTTTGAGGAGTATGCTCTATAGTTGCCCATATGGGATCCTCTATACCAGAAACTCATAATATATTTCTCCACAAAATTACTCTACATAATTAGCCATGTTGATAAAAATGAGGATATCAATACATACCTTATTTATGATATTTAGTTTGGTAACTCTCATGCATGGTTATAGAAAGTAATATATAATTACTTTTGCATGTGGAAATATTTGTTGTATGCATGTTAATAAAGTAAATTTCATGGTCACACAAATCATGTTTATACTTACTTACTTGTGCATAATTACTGAAATGAAAAAAAAATGATGCAGCCTTTATATTTATTTAATTTTTAGATTACACACTTTTATGTTTCTTTCAGTTTTCGAACCCTTGACCTCATGAATAGATTAGGGTTCTCGGACCACTACGGCTTGCATCCCAGTGTGATACTTATTTACGTTTGTAAATATTAATAGTTTGATTACAATTATTTTACCAGTCTACTAGAACATTGTATGATATTTTTACAGTAGTGTAAAGCTGAAACGGATAATTTACCCCCCTATAAAAGGCGGATTACACCCCCTTATTTCACCATACAAACCTTATCCCCTCCTTAAACTTTACCCAAATTATCTCCTCTTCTTCTTCCTCCATCTACACCGGTCACACACCATGTTCCCCGTCGACAACCGACAACCACCACACCCCTTTACCTTTGAAGAAGATTTAAGGAAATTAAAACTATATTTAGTTTTAATTATGGCCCTAGTAGTTTTATTAATGACAATGATGATTTTCATCATTTTACATAAGTAGCGCTCGGTTTTTCGACAAAGGGAATTCATGCATGTAATCTCCGTAGTACTTCAAGCTTTTTTGTCTTCTAGGTAGATTATAAGTGCATTTTGTTATAGTAAATGTTTCTTTTGTCTTATCATTAATGTATGTCATTAATATTATTATTATTATTATTATTGTTGTTGTCGTTGTCGGTGATATAGTAATAGTAGTAGTATTTATTGTTATTGTTATTATTATCATTGTTATTGTTATATTTGTTGTTGTCGTTGTTTAACTAAAGTAATTATCATGTTTAATTTTAGCTTAACTTTATGTACATCATAATAATAACCCAAGGGGGAGAAGCAAATATGTTTTAAATGGATTATTATTATGATTACAATTTGATTACTTTAATTATCACTTGCTTAATTGGCTTAATAATAATTACCTACTTGATTGTAGTTAAAATGGGAGACTTGATGAAAAGACAATTTGACGTATTAGACTTGTCCGGACATAATTATCTTGAATGGACAGTTGATGCCCAAATGAATTTAAAGGCTCAGGGATTGGAACATACAATCAAAGAAATTACCATCCCAGGAAGCGAAAAAGATGCCCCTGCTCAAATTAAAGTTCCTACTGATCAAGAGAAAGCAAAAGCTATAGTTCTCTTAAGGCATCATTTACATAACAGTTTGAAAACTGAGTATTTAATGGTAGAAAATCCCAGAGAACTATGGGATAGCCTGAAAGGAAGATATGACCACCATAAAAGGGTACTCCTTCCTTCAGCACAATTTGAGTGGACAAACCTGAGATTTCAGGACTTTAAATCTGTCAGTGATTATAATTCATCACTATATAAAATCGTATCAATATTGAGATATTGTGATCAACCAGTCACTGAAGTGCAAATGATAGAGAAAACACTCTCTACATTCCATGCTAACAACATTGTATTGCAACAGCAATACCGTGAAAGAGGCTTTGCAAAATATTCTGAGCTTATTTCTACATTATTGGTTGCTGAAAAGAATAATGATCTTCTGTTGAAGAATCACAACCTAAGACCAACTGGGTCTCAAGCATTCAATGAAACAAATGCTGTAGAAAGCTCAAATCCACCTGAGACAAATGTTGCTCATAGAGGTGGACGTGGAAAATATAATAACCGTGGCAGAGGTCGTGGAAATTTCCGTGGACGTGGCCGTGGACGTGGTTATGGCCGTGGTAGAGGCCAATTTCCCCCTAGAAACAACACTCAAAGGGGGCATCAACAAGGAAACAAAAATCAAGCCACCACAAAAGGAAAAGACACATGTTATAGATGTGGCATGACTGGACATTGGGGACGTACTTGTCGTACGGCCAAACATCTGGTAGAACTATACCAGGCTTCCATTAAAAGAAAAACATGCCGAAACAAATTATGTTAATGAAGAAAATGTCCCTGGAATTAGCCTTGATGTGTCTGATTTCCACATAGACAATGGTGAAGCTGGTGGTGAATTTATCTTTGGAGAGAATAATCATGTTTAGATAATTCATCAATTACTATGATATGTATTATGTTTTCATTACGTACTTTTCTTGTATGTTTTTTTTTTCATGTTCAAGTTATGTACTTTTAATTTTTCATCATTAATAAAGTAAGTCCAGTTTAATTATCTTAAACTAATCTTATACTTATTATTTTATGAAGATATGGATCTGCCCGAAGTTGGTTCCAAATTTCAATGCCTTTTGGACAGTAGAACAACACACACTATTCTGAAGGATAGAAAATATTTTTTAAAGTTAAAATTATTTCAAGCAAATGTTAATACCATTTCTGGGTCAGCCAAGCTAATAGAAGGTTCTGGAAAAGCTTGCATAATACTCCCAAATGGAACAAAATTAATCATTAATGACGCTTTATATTCGAGTAAATCTCGAAGAAATCTTATAAGTTTTAAAGATGTGCGTCAAAATGGTTTTCATTTAGAAACAATGATAGTGGATCAAAAGGGATATTTATGCCTCATGACAGAAAAACATGGCAAGAAACATGTGTATGAGAAATTGCCAGCATATTCTTCAGGGTTATATCATATAGATATACGACCAGTTGAAATAAATTCGATATCTAACCAGAAGTTAGATAATAAGAATCTGCTAAATTTATGGCATGATCGTTTGGGTCATCCTGGTACAGGAATGATGCACAAGATTATAGCAAATTCAGTAGGACATTCAATTAGGAATGTTAAAATCCCTCGATCAGATGAATTAACATGCTCTGCATGTTCACTTGGCAAATTAATAATAAGGCCATCTATGAACAAAATTGCTACTGAATCTCCAACATTTTTAGAGAGGATTCAAGGAGACATTTGTGGACCAATTAATCCTGCATGTGGACCATTCCGATATTTTATGGTATTAATTGATGCCTCAACTCGATGGTCACATGTAAGTCTCTTATCCAGTAGAAATGTTGCTTTTGCAAAACTCCTTGCTCAAATTATTAAACTAAGAGCACAATTTCCAGACCATACAATAAAAAGAATAAGGCTTGACAATGCTGGGGAATTTACATCCCAAACATTTAATGATTATTGTATGTCGATTGGAATTGTTGTAGAACATCCAGTAGCTCATGTTCATACACAAAATGGACTTGCTGAGTCATTAATTAAGAGACTACAATTGATTGCAAGGCCATTATTGATGAGATCAAAAATGCCTTCATCTGCTTGGGGTCATGCCATAATACATGCGGCAACTCTAATTAGATTGAGACCAACTGCTTATCATAAGTTCTCACCACTACAATTAGTTTTTGGTCAAGAACCTAATGTCTCACATCTAAAATTTTTTGGTTGTGCGGTGTATGTTCCTATTGCTCCACCCCAACGAACAAAGATGGGTCCACAAAGAAGGCTGGGATTTTATGTTGGGTTTGAATCACCCTCCATAATTAAATATCTTGAACCAATGACCGGTGATTTATTTACGGCCAGATTTGCCGACTGTCATTTCAATGAGACAGTATTCCCAGCCTTAGGGGGAGAGAAAGTGGACCCACGAAAGAAAGAAATAGAAATCATTTGGAATGCAACACAATTGCCAATGTTTGATCCACGAACAAATATGTGTGAACAAGAAGTTCAGAAAATTATTCATTTACAAAGCATTGCAAATCAGCTGCCTGATGCATTTATAGATGCAAAGAAAGTGACAAAATCACATATACCAGCTGAAAATGCCCCTGCACGAATTGAAATTCCATCTGGTGATAAGATCATTGAAAATGAATCTCTAGCACGCCGAAAGCGTGGAAGACCACTTGGTTCAAAAGACTCTAAACCAAGAAAATTAAAAAGACCTGATGAGATCAACAACATTCCCCTTACGGAAGGTCAAGAAAGACAAAGTACAGATGAGAATAGAGAAAAAGATGATAATCCGAAAGGGGATGAACAAGATGACCATGACATCGATAACAATGAAACTTCAATAAACTTTGTTTCTACCAGGAATTATTGGAATAGAAATGATGTTATCGTAAATGAAATATTTGCATATTCCATTGCAATTGAAATGGCATCTGACGAAAATGATAGTGAACCAAGAACAGTGGAAGAATGTCGTTGCAGGCATGATTGGCCAAAATGGAAAGAGGCAATGCAGACAGAGTTAAAGTCACTCGAAAAACGAGAAGTGTTTGGAAAAATAACCCTTACACCAGAAGGTGTAAAACCAGTTGGATACAAGTGGGTATTTGTGAGAAAACGAAATGAGAAAAATGAAATTGTTAGATACAAGGCAAGACTTGTAGCCCAAGGTTTTTCTCAAATTCCAGGGATTGATTATGAGGAGACATATTCTCCCGTAGTTGATGCAACTACGTTAAGAATTCTGGTAAGCTTGGCAGTCTCAGAAGGACTAAAGATGCGATTGATGGATGTAGTGACCGCATATTTATATGGCTCACTCGATACAGATATTTATATGAAAGTCCCAGATGGACTAAAATTACCAGAAAACCACAAGCCTAGAAATTTACTTTCCATAAAATTAAAAAGGTCACTTTATGGATTGAAACAGTCTGGGAGGATGTGGTATAATCGTCTTAGTGAATACCTTATGAAAGAAGGGTTCAAGAATAATCAAATCAGTCCTTGTGTTTTCATTAAGAGATCACAATCAGGGTTTGCAATTGTTGCAGTTTATGTTGATGACTTGAATATCATTGGAACCCCAAATGAACTTGAAAGAACTGCAAAATACTTGATGAAAGAATTTGAGATGAAAGACCTTGGACAAACTAAATTTTGCCTTGGATTGCAAATTGAGCACTTAAATAATGGTATTTTCGTCCATCAGTCTAACTACACCGAAAGAGTGTTAAAACGTTTTTTCATGGACAAAGCGACCCCAACAAACACCCCGATGATTGTTCGGTCTTTGACTATGAAATATGATCCATTTAGACCTCGAGAGGAAAACGAGGATGTCCTTGGTCCTGAAGTACCATATCTAAGTGCAATTGGGGCTCTAATGTATCTAGCTAACAATACTAGACCAAACATAGCTTTTTCTGTGAATTTGTTAGCCAGGTTTAGCAACGCACCAACGAAGAGACACTGGAAAGGAGTAAGACACTTACTACGATATCTACGAGGAACAAAAGATCTTGGTTTGTTTTATCAATCAAGGCAAGATGCCACCCTCATCGGATATGCAGATGCTGGATATCTATCAGACCCACAAAACGCCAAGTCACAAACTGGATATCTGTTCACCTATGGTGGAACTGCAATTTCTTGGAAATCAACAAAGCAAACCTTAACTGCGACATCATCAAATCATGCTGAGTTGATTGCCCTTTATGAAGCAGGACGTGAGTGTGTATGGCTAAGGTCAATGATCGGCAATATCCAAGAAGAATGTGGGATGAAAGAAGTAACTGAAAGTCCAACCATCATTTACGAAGATAATACTGCATGTATCGCACAAGTAACTGAAGGATATATTAAAGGTGATAGGACTAAACATATATCCCCAAAACTGTTCTTTACACACGATTTGCAGAAGGAAGGGAAGATAAATGTCCAACAGATCCAATCATCTGATAATCTTGCAGACTTGTTTACAAAGTCCCTACCTTCGAAGAGTGTTGAGCGGTTGGTCCACAAGATTGGGATGCGTTGTCTTCATAAATTATGTTAAAATCAGGGGGAGCATTATATGCACTGCACTCTTTTTCCCTTCGATCAGGTTTTTATCCCAATGGGTTTTTCCTGACAAGGTTTTTAATGAGGCAGTACACTAAAGCATATAGTAATATATTGTTGTACTCTTTTCCCTTAGCTATGGCTTTTATCCTAAAGGGTTTTACCTAGCAAGGTTTTCACGAGGCAACATATACCCTATTCTGTATGGACATTCAAGGGGGAGTGTTAAGAGTTAATTAATTTAGTCAAGGTGTGAATGTCCACACTCCAATTTCTTCATTACATTTAATGTAGTAGCCAACCCTAATTGCCACCCTCTAAGGTTATAGCCCACAATGTAATAGTGGTTTTTACTACTATAAATAGCCATGTAATTTCACTTGTATGACACACAAAAATATTACCAAGAGTAATACATAAAAGTAGTAATACTTCTCTTATTACCTTCTTCTCTTAATCCTCTAATTTCTATATATTTCATAACACTAACACACTTTCATATAAGCAATGAAATCGACACCATCCCTTATCCAATATGCACGAACATTTTAAGACCCAAGTGGACTGTCGTCCATTTTAAGACCCAAGTAGTTTATTCACGGGTCTGTGGGTCCCATCCACAATCCACCGTTTTTTTTTCGGATTCAAGAATTTAGACATAAATCTGGATAATATGCCACGTCAACCCCCTCTCTTCAATCTTCCAACCTCACTCACTAATCACTACTCTGTACTGTACTCAATTTCTGCAACTCAACAAAAAAAAAATCTCAACTTTAATTTCCCAGAAAATATAAAAAAGATGGCAACTTTGTGTGCATCGGCCATTAATATGAATCCAAAGCTCTCAAATTCTCTCTCCAATTCCATTAATTTATCATTAACACCCACTAATCTATCTTCCCTTCGTTCTACTTTCACTAATCCTTCTTCTTTGGGACTAATTGTTGCAATTAAGAGTGTTCAAATCACCAGAAACAAGCCTAATGTTGTTTGTATGTCATGGGATGGTCCTCTTTCTTCTGTTAAACTCATTCTTCAGGGCCGTAATCTTGAGGTATTTTCTAATTTCCCTTCATTTTTTTGGATTTTTCTTTGTAATTTCTGTGATTTTTTTCGGGTATGGTATTTCATATGGGTTTTGAATATTTGATTGTTTGGATATCTGGGTTGATTATGGTTGTTTCATGCTGTATTTATGCCAATATTTTGAGATATTGTTTAAAGTTATTGTCTTTGAATGCTTACTTTGTAGTCTGAAAACTTCAAAATTGGATATATTTAATGTAATTTGCTGGGATTTTTCTGAATTTATGTGTACAATCTTCAAAATTACAGGCATATAATTTGAGTATAATGAACGGTTATGTTATGAGATTGCTCCTGAATTGATTATTGTTTTAGGTACTAAATTCTAATTTATTGTGATTGTTGAGATTGTTAGTAGTGTTCATTTCAATATATTGGTGTTTTTGCATTGTAACAAGTTTAATTATTTCAGATAGTCTAGAATGATTATTTGAGTTTTTCTCTGAGCATCTATTACTTCAGATTACCAGTATAGGAGTACCTGATTAAAAAAAAAATTGTAGTTGCTACTACTCCGTATAATGTACTTGTACTAGATTGTATGCAGTGATCACTTTTTGTACTCTCTTTACTTCTAAATAATAGGCCACTATTCTATTTTTGGTCTGCCTAAAATATTACTCCGTATGCCACTTTCTATGTTCTTAGCAAGGAATCTACAAGAAAGTATTACTTTAATAGTTTAATATGGTGGGGATGTAAAATTTAATTAATGAAGGATCATTGATAAGGTTTAAGGGTATGTTCTCCTCATCTTATTTTCAGTTCAGTTTAGTTCCTAACTTCCTTTTCTCATATAATATTCAATTCAGTTCAGTTCAGTTCAGCTCCGCTCCAATCAGTTCAGTTCAATAAATCAAAACAGGCCCTAAGTTGTACATTTACTAATTCTTTGGGAAAATTTTTGAGTGAACATGTTGATGTCAATAAACAGATGAAGATTTTAGACTGGTGTTGTGATGTTGTATTATAAACAGATGAAGATTTTAGACTGTTGTTGTGATGTTGTAATGGAAATTTGATCCTGAATGTTTGTGTTGCAGTTATCTGATAATGTTCGAAGCTATGTGGAAGAAAAGGTTGGTAAAGCTGTCACGAAGCATAGCCATTTGGTGAGGGAAGTGGATGTGCGTTTGTCTGCTAGAGGTGGACAGCTTGGTAAAGGACCTAAACTAAGGAGATGTGAGGTACTACATTTCACCCTCTTGGTTTTCACGTTGTTTCTCTATATGCTTTACATGAGTAGTATTCTTATTGAAAGAATTTGTGTTTAGGTCACCTTGTTTACCAAGAGGCATGGAGTAATTCGAGCTGAGGAAGATGCTGAAACTCTCTATGGAAGTATTGATTTGGTCTCCTCAATTATTCAAAGGAAATTGAGGAAGGTTAAGGATAAAGTATCTGACCATGGTCGACATATGAAAGGCTTCAATCGCTCAAAGGTGAGAGAGCCTGAGCCAATAAGAATTACTAGAGAAGATATCTTGGAGGAAGAAATGGAAACAGCCCCTCCTGTTTCTGTTGAAGATGATGACTTTATTGAAGAGGTTGGTTTGTTGCACTTGCTAAGCTTTATTTCATGGCATGCCATTCTTAATCTTACTGACCTGATATTCATCTGCATATCATGTTTTCTTAACGCTTACTTTGTGCTTATCAGATTTTCTTTACGTCCTACTTTTTTATCTTTGAACTTTATCAGGTGGTTCGTACAAAGTACTTTGACATGCCACCCCTTACAGTAACAGAAGCTGTTGAACAGCTCGAAAATGTTGATCATGACTTCTATGCTTTTCGAAATGAAGAAACTGGTAACCAACCTTGGCACTTTACTCTTTAGCTCACTGCTTGTCTTAAATGTTTCCCTGCCAATTTTGTAATTTCGGATATGTTATTCACACAGGTGAAATTAACATTTTATACAAAAGGAAAGAGGGAGGATATGGGCTTATTGTTCCTAAGGACGGGAAAACAGAGAAGTTGGATCCTTTGCAAGTTCAAACTGACAAACAACCCTCCTTTGCAGAATAGGCTGAGGTTGCTAGTCTTGGGTACTAATTACCTCATTTTTGTGTTTGACTGTAGAAACAATCAGGGTTTGAAAATCAGATTGTGGACTCCATGGAGAAGATTTTGGATATTAGAGAAGCTCCAATTGTGATTATCCTCCTCTTTTTGGATGACCTGTTTGTCGCTGTGCTATACTGCTATGTATGTATGGAAACACTATACATGTTAGATAATCTTGTAAATGCACGAGTTAGCTATTGATACTTTGTTCACTGTCTATTCTGTTGGCTACAACTCTGCATCAATAGCTCTAATGCAGCCTGGTTTAGAATGAGGTCGTTGACATTACATAACTACGAAGTATGGAGTATAATGCAAGCTTATGGCTGGTTACAACAACAACAACTACAACAACAAAGTCTTAGTCCCAAAATGATTTGGGGTCGGCTAACATAAATGTTCTTATGAAATCGTACGACTAAAAGAAAAAGACATAACAAAATAATCAATTGAAAGAGTTTGAAAAAGGCGAGTAAACTGAGCAAATGAAAGAGCATTCAAGAAAGAAAAAAAAAATTGATAATCCCAAGTTATATGCCTTTTGCATAGCAAAATATAGTTGCATTGCATTACATTACAATCATTGTCAAGAAGGTGATATACACTTGGAGTTGATTAGTTTTTTAGGATATAATAACTAAGTTGATGAACATTCATAAACAATCACACGAAATTTAAAAATTTGCCCATATTATTTTAGAGCATGATCGAAAAAGTTATACAAAGTCAACCCAATACAACATAACCTTGAGGGCAAAGGAGGAAAATTAGCCTCAAGAAAAACTCAACACTAGCGACTAAGATAGTAAGAATACAAGTATGTGATAGCTTAATACTAGTATTATTCCAAAAACATAATACTAGTAGTGTTTAGGAGGCAATCATAGCTCTCACAACCATCTCAATATCATTGGTAATCGCTATGGCATCCTTTGATGCACCTTGTATTCCCATTCTTGATAATCCAGCACAATACAACTTATTTTTTCCTTTCCAATGATTGGGGAAACAATTCTTTGGAAATCCATCATTTTTTAGTATATAATCATAATCCTACAAAAAAAAAAAAAAAAAAAAAAAAAAACAATTTGATAAATCATTTATGCCGTAATAATATGATATACTTTGGATGAGCTTAAAATAAAATTTCATAAATACAAATGATAATATTAAGAGAGTAAGATTTTATTATCACATAAATGTAAGGTTATAAATATTGTGCATACCTTTAACCAATCACATGCTGTGCTTTTAAATCCAGTTGCAAATATTATTGCGTCAAAGGCTAATTCAACATCATCTTCAAATATAACTTTGGTCTTATTAATCCTCGAAATTCCCGGTAAAACCTATAAATTTTACAAATAAGAAAAGAATTAAAATACTAGGTAATAAATTCACATAAAACATCAAATGCTATATTATATGGCCACTTAATTGGGTTTATATGGAAAGATTTAATTCTAGGGGATGAGCATGACAAACATTGTCTATGCAACAGATACTACAATACAGTAGAATCTTTGTTATATTAATTACTCCATTAAAAAACTTGGTAATAAAATGGGTAGGATTTCAAAATATGGACATAATTACAGTACATATTAGGTGCATATTTGAATTGTCTTTGTCCCCAAGTAACAAAAATATTTAGGGTGCAATTTTAAAAATAAGATTTTCTCTCCTCTTGTAAAATAAATTATACGGAGTACAAGTAAATATATATAATTTCCTTAAAGAAAACTGTAAGCAATAAAAAGTAAATACTCAATATACAAGCCAGGACATATATACAGTGCATATTAGGTGCATTTTTGAAATGTATATTTGTCCCCAAATAACAAAAATATTAAGGGTAAAATTTTAGAAATAAGATAATCTTTCCTCTTGTAAAAATAAATTATACAAGTGAATATAAATAATTGTCTTAAAAAACTGTGAGCAATAAAAATTAATAAAAAGTAGGAAATTTACCTTAATGTCAGCGGATTGAATTTTGGCAACAGTTCCCACATCAAGAACTGGGCTCCTTCCTTTGGTTGCCTTTAGAAAAAAGGGACCTTCATTTGGTCGATGAATTCCATACTTGGACAAGTTTCCATACTTCAACTTGCTAGCAAAAGTGACAATAACATCCACCGTTGATAGGGGGATGTATTTTAGCAAATGCATGCCAACAAAGATCATTTCTCTTGCAACTACATGAACCTACATGTATTAACAAAGGAATAAGCTTACTACTTCCTATATAACTTCTTAATTTGTGTTATATATAATGGATTCTAAATATAAGAATTAAGAAGTCTAACCGGATTTCTAACAACAATTGAAGTGTTGGCTCCTGAATTACATAAATCATAACTTATTTCCATCCCAGAATTACCACATCCAACTACCAAAACATCCTTACCCTGAAACTCACGACCACTCTTATATTCACTAGAATGCATGACATCTCCCTTAAAATCTTTCAATCCAGGGATATCAGGTATGTAACTCTTGCCATTTTCACCTGTTGCACCAACTAGAAAACTAGCGACAAAGACTTTAGTCGCCTTTACTAAGATATCCCTGGCTTCAACTAGCCACTTGCCCGTAGCTTCATCAAATGATGCAGATTCAACTGAGTGATAGTAGAGCGGTCTAATATCGAAGTCTGAAACATAATCATCAATGTATTCTATGAAATCATCCTTGCCCATGTATTTATTAGCTTGTGGTGCATGAGGCTTAAAGGGTAATGAGCAAAATTCTTTTGCTAAATGAAGGTGGCATCGATTATATGCACGTTTCTTCCAAAGAGAAGCACAACAATCTTCTTTTTCAAGAAGAATGTATGGGATAGATTTTTTGGTTAAGCATGCAGCAATGCCAAGTCCTGCCGGTCCTGCCCCTACTACAAGGACTAACGTTTCTTCCATAAAAATTTGTTAGATTTCTCTTTAAAAGAAATATAGAACCAAGAAATTTACAAGAACTTATTGAATTGAAAGATATGCGGATAGCTAGAAATTCAAATGAAGAAATTGCACTTTGAATTAGTTATTTCTTTGACTCGAGGATAAATTGATGATTATATAGTGTATTTGGGGTTAATACTCCAAGTTGTCTAGAATATATATATAGGGGTTGCGTTGTAAGATTGTCCGAAACTTAAAGACAATCTTGACAATCTTCTTATGGAATATGACAATTAATTTTGGTAAACTTGGTAATTTTTAATTTTAAATAATGATGAATTTGGTATGTTTTGGAGGAAGAGTGCATTGGCATGTGGTGCTATTAATTATAAATAATAAAATTGGCAACCTAAGATTATGTCATATAACAGTGATAATTTACTAAGATATGGGGAAAAAAAGGACAAAAAAAAAACAAGTAACCATCTCCTATATTAAACATGAACAGAAGTTTACATAAAAATTTATGGAGTAAAAATTAAAAACTCAATATTTTATTTACTTTGATTTATTTCCCTAACAGCTAACGTCCTTCTAAATATTATTACATAAATAAAAATTTCTAAACCTCTTACCTCTCATTTTCGTATTGTAAAGTTCTAAGTTTAGGACATGAATCAATCTAAGGACAAATATGCATCTTTTAATTTTCTCTGTTAATTTTTTTTACTTTAAATAATTTTGATGTTACAAAGGAAATTATAATATTATCCGCAGCCTTAAATATTGTTATTACTAATTAATGCATTGGCACAATCATTGCCTTGTGTTTCCATGTATAGAGGGGTCGTTAGATTTGGGAACTAGAATATTGAATAATCAAGCCTTCTCAATCTTATGTATTTGGCATGTAATCTTATATTGATTGCATCCCATTAATTACGTATTTGTGAACTAGAATATTGTATAATATGGAGTAACTTAAAATTACCTATATATATGCCTTTATGTAAGCTTGATTTGCATTGATTGAGAAGCTGAATAATCTTATTATACATACAAATCTATTCACATTCGATTGGTCAAAGATTATACTGTATTAAATCACTATATAAATATAATTAAGGGATTGTTCACATTTACAAAAATGAGCTAAATTGAACCGAAATGAATTGAACTGAATTGATTGGAGCTAAACTGAACTGAACTAGGTAGATGAGCAAAAAAAAATACCCTTGTATACACTAATCACTTAATGTAAAACAGTGAAAATTCTATACCTTAGATGAGATGTCAGTAGGCCTCATTATAACTTCATAAACTTATTACGGCTCACTTAAATAAGTTTAGAAAATATAAGTTCAAACATGCTCATTTCTTTTCCGATAATTCCAGAGAGAAACACTTTAAGCTTATGTTACTAACAGTCTTACACTGCAAAATCATAGCATATACAAGCAAAGCTACGCACCTGACTGTATTTGTTGCAATGGTGAGGAGCTGAGGATGCATGGTGAAATTCACAAATAAGTACAAGCTTGTTACTACAGATTCTGAACTTTATCTGCTGTGTACTTAAATATAACCTTAATACGAAAATAATTTCACCGGAGACGGGTATTTAGAGGAAATCTGTCTTTCTTTCTCCTCGCAAAAACCCAGGAAAGGGAGAAAAGGTAGTCCTTCAAGGACCATGTATTGGATAATCAATGGAGAAAATTAGATATTCTGCATGGCTCTCTGAAGTATCTGCCCATCAGTTTCTGACAAACAACACCGCCTTACTGATCTATCTGCCCATATCAGTTTCTGACAAACAACACCGGCTTGAATTTGAGAAACAAAGACTTCACAATCCTTATGTATGCCAAACTGCCAAGAACATCGCAAAGCGTTGCTGGGTTTTCATGTCGAGCTCAAGGATAATTGTAGGCAATAAATAACATTATGAATGGGAGACTGTACATTTGCCTTAAGAAGATGGTTTTGGCAGACCCAGTATCTCCACTCTATAGTCCATATTAGTACAACAAACCTGCGTTCAATTTAGATTGTACTTCTCTTGGAGGCAGTTTTACAGGCGAATTTCCCACCAGTTTAATTAAGGTATATCATTACATTTGTAGTTGGTAATCCAACATGGAAGTGCAGTCAAATAAATTGTTATTTTATGCAAGAAATGTTATTACTGTAGAAGGAATTAAAAGAGAGTACCATCATTATATTCCAGGGAGAGGGATAGCTCAAGTGGTTAGAGCTTCCCTCCTGATTCCAAGAGAACCAAGTATCACATATCTCATCATGTACATTAGCAAACCACGAAGTTAGAATCACAATTCACAAAATTATGCCACACATCAAGATTTCTGAGTTCAGAGTTTTGACAACTTTGCACACCTTGAGCGGCACATTCTGTTTAATCTAAAAACACAGATCGGTCAAGGTTGTTACGAGACTTACAACTGTTAGAGGTGCCTGAAAGCTTTAAGAATGGGGTCCTTGAACTGATACGTAGGCTACTAGGCTAACCATTTCTTCAGTTCTCTCCGACAAAGAATATTACATAGGTCCAACCCTAGAAAAATAATGCCAGTGAGGTTTCCACCAGCTAGAAAAAAGGGACTCCCAAGATCTGACATGAATTACTTTCAATAGATACCAACATATGAACACAAACAGCAGCCCAATTTTATCAAGGAATATACATTTTTTTATTGTACTAAATCTAAAGAACTACTCCGTAGTTGAAAGTGTGGGGAATGACTATGAATACAATTATACAGTGCATGTTATATCGGATTATTGTCATTATAAAGAAGGTATGAGCTATATAAAAATGTTACTTGTATTTTCAAGTGTTGAGTTATACAATTTCCAAATGAACACCACACATTAATATTCATTATTTAATCTAATAAATGTCAAAGTTTGAAACAACAAAGAATATAATACATTTACCGTTTACTCTATCTCATCAGCACCCTTCTCATCCAAATCGCAGCCAACTTGGACCAACTGCTTCTTTGTTTTGGAGAATGATTTACTGGAGACACTCAACAGCTTATTCAGAGACATATCGTCGCCTACAACCTTCTTCTTCAGTTCATACCGATGCTTGATCCTGTTATCAAGATTGTACCCCAGAAATGCAGGAAAAGACATGAGCTCTCCTATTTCTCGATCCATCTCTACGAGCAAGTAATCCATCTTCTTCTCCAAAGACTTTGGATTGTATTGCAGTATCTGAAAATGCTTTTTGCTCATTGCAACTATATCTTCAGAAGAAAAGCCGTAGCTCAAAAATAAATCAATGACTTCTTGCAAATTCTCTGAACTTGTTCTTGTCACAGCCCCCATTGCCATAGCAAGATCTTTGGTCCTATGGCCATAACCAATCTTTACCAGCATTGCCAGCTTGTGAGAGAGGTTCTTCTCGAAAGAAAGGCCAAGAAACAAAGGCGCTTTAATCAGGAACCGATAAATCTCTCCTGAATCCAATCCACATTCCTTCAAAAGATCAATTCTGGGCTGCAATTTCCGCTGTTTGCTGGTACTCATCACATTTGGGAAAACAAGCACTATCTTAAAGATTTCTAGATCAGTTAGGCCAACATATGACCTGAAGAACTCCACATGACCTTGCAGATGCTCCAAACTATAGGTTACGATAGCAGGCAGTCTGTTCAGAACTTCACCTACGGCATCTGTATCTCCCCCACTAAGCCGTTGAAGAAACCCAATTCGCGGTACCAACTGAGTATCTAAATCATAGTTGAGTATTGCAGGTCGCTTAGCAATGATACTCACAGCATCAAAACGGCTCAAAAATGTCAACATTCTCTGAATCTCTTCACATGACTTCAAGCAAAAAGCCTTGCTAAGATTAACATTATTAAGAATATATGCAATCTTTTCCTGAGGAATACCATGTTGAAGCAGCAAATCAACCTTCTTATCAAATCCTGCAATAAACCTAGGCTCAACCCCAAGCAAAAGGCGCTCAATCTGAATACTTTCAATCTTATTTCCTAAACCATCATGAATAAATTCTATCAAAAAACCAACTTCTTCAGCAGTTAATACATTTGGGTGTTTGGAAATCATCTTAGACAAAATAACCTCATTCACTCCTACTGATTGTAACCCACGAATACGACTGTGAATCAACTCAACTGGTACAACCTCCAAACCCGGGTTTCTCCCAATAATATCATTAGCTACTCTATCATCAATACCCAGAACTTGGAAAACCGAAAACAGATGTCCTAAAAACACAAAAACCCATTATCATATGAAAAGCTGTTTCATTATAACAATGCAGATAACATGTTTGATAAAAGGGCTGAGAGAAGTACATACCAATTTCAGTGAGATTACCACTTTGTCTACTGGATTTTCTAATAATAAACACATTTCTGGAA
This sequence comes from Chenopodium album, assembly GCF_948465745.1. Taxonomy (NCBI): domain Eukaryota; kingdom Viridiplantae; phylum Streptophyta; class Magnoliopsida; order Caryophyllales; family Amaranthaceae; genus Chenopodium; species Chenopodium album. The sequence continues at coordinate 57,315,954 of NC_137843.1, forward strand.
TGTTGAATTGAAATTGGCAACAAGAAAGCTCGATTATTTCCACCAAAAACCCCAGAAAAACAAAGATGAGGAGAAGTATGAGTTGCGTAAAGAGGAAGTTGAGGAGAAAAGCTTAATAATTGAGGATAAAAAGAATATGATGACATCAAAGTAATCATCTTTCAACGTTCTTCTTTTGAGATGGAAAAATCTTGTGATTTGAATTTTTAGAGTATGAACCTATAATTGGTTTGAGACTTTGAGATGTACTTGGCGCCAATCTCTCTCTCCAATCTTTTCTTTTTCTCAAAAAGTGACTATAACTCTATAAGTGGATGCGGGAATATTCCGTCCGTTAGCCCATTTGGGCATTTTAGGCCTTTTTTTTTTTTTTGTTTCACTGTTTAACCTTTAAGGCTAATCCGAATTTGAGGATCAATTCTGATGATTATCCGTTAGCCCATTTGGGCATTTTAGGCCTTTTTTTTTTTTTTGTTTCACTCGTTTAACCTTTAAGGCTAATCCGAATTTGAGGATCAATTCTGATGATTAATTTTCAGTTCTCTCTCATTAGTTGTTGTGAGGGGTTAATGGTTGCACTTTGAATCACGACTTTATACTTAGAACTACTCGTACAAAAAACTCTACTCTAACAATCGTTTTTATTCATCTCAATAAATAATTTCAACACATACAAATACTATTAGTTTTCATGGTGTTACCAATATTATCAAATTGAGATCGAACTTTGAAGATTAAATTTTCACCAAAGAGGCTAACAAAATCTTTAAAATCGTAAATAACTTGCTCAATTTCAAATGATCTTCCTTATTTGACTATCTTGTTTTTCATAAAGCACATATGGTGTAATATTTAATTCAAAATAAGTCATTATTAGCATAAATTATATCATTACAATCTAATTTATACAGTTAAAATTTGATTCTAATATTTAGAGAAAAGTGACAAATCACTGTGTTAATCAAACGATAACAGTACACGTCATAATCATAGGACACTTAATAGTCCAAATCAAGACAAGAACATTAGAAAAAGCAACCAATAATGTTGAGAAAAATGACATTGAATTATCATCTACACCAAACATTAGGCCGTTTTGTTCACAATGGTATAGAAAATGTATCAAGACCAAAAAATGAGATCTGATAATAAATGATAGGTAAAAAAATTTAGAGTAACATCAGTACAACAAAATTGCAGTACAATTTACAATCTACACACAAGAAGCACATAGATTGGGACAGGTAAGTCGAATACGACCACACAATCCATCTTTCAATTTAAGTTCAGATAGAGCAGCAGGTGTTGATATATCTCCAGGATTGGACGAATTCGTCCTCTACACTCTACATTACCTCACATACGCGTTGCTATGCCAATTGGCATTGAATAAAATTAGTTAATTATCGGTATACCATATTCCTTCAAAGTTTATACGGTCTTCATCTGTTTAGGGCGCTTCTTTTGAAAGCATTTGCCTGCTTTTATGGCTGCATTAGTATTGCTTGATGGAATCGACTTTAGGAGGATCACTGGTGAGTCTTCTTTTCTGGTTTTCTTAGGTGGTCTCGGGCAAGGGAACCTGAAAGATAAAGACAATAGAACATATGCTTAACTTTAGTGCTATGAAGAATGATTATTAATTAGGATCACAAAATTTGTGTTGCCAAAACAAACTTGCCTCCTTTGAGATACTTTGCCAGGAAAATTCTCTCTCTCCTCTGTAGGTCTTCTTTCTTTGTCATTCTGGGGTTGTCCCTGCATGAAATAATAGAAACCACAGAGAAGAACAGGTCATTAATAACGCGAACTAAGTAACAACTACACAAAATAATACATTTTCGACAATATTCAGTAAAAACACAGTGGAACACCCATTCGGTAATAATATAATTATGCAACTAATCACTCCTCCATATTTAATTAATAAGGATTAAGCATAGTAATTCCATCAACAACCTAGAAATACTCACTGGAGGCTGTTGCAGCCATTTTTGACCAAGAAAGGAAAGTCAATAAGACGAAGTGTTTGTTACTGAGTTAATTCATGTAATTCGCATAAAATAACAGTTCCTAGAAAAACATGCTGACCAAAAACACCTAAAATAAAAAAAACCAAAAATCTCTAACAAAAGATTTTATGTAGAAGTAATAAGCAACAGCATCTAACACACTGACAAGACAGAAAGACAAGAAAGTGCTGATGAACAACATAGATCTTGTTCATAAGTTGATCAGGAAAAAGAACAGAAAATAGACGAAACACACATTAGTGAGCATATGAGTGAGAAACGCACTCGTGTTTGCATCAGAGTGAGATTATACCAGTTACCACCAGTAAGAATGGAAATGTAGAGCAATTATTTGCGAGGATCGACATCATAAAATTAAACGAAAGATGTACCGTACCAACTGCAGACAAATGAATGTTACTTGCCCCCTCCGAATCCCCAAACAAACTGATTCAGGGAGGCCGCCCAGCATGAAAACTATGAAAGCTACTCTTTAGTCTTGCAAAAATATTAGCAATATGATCATACATTTACACTGCAGTCATAAGGTCTCTTGTGTGATAAGAAATATTATCTAATAAACAGTATTATAAGTGAATTTCAGTATAACATGGGGTTTTAATGTGAGCAACAAGGAAATTACAGCAAATATAAGCTCATGATGGTTGCATTGGTGTCAAAGCAGGGTGCAGAAAGGGACCGTTAACTAAAGCTTGTCCAATGCAACTAATTAACGAAACCCAGAAATTAACGCAGTGAAGACAGCATTGTCATCAAACCTGGTTGAAACCTCAACTATAAGCTACCCTTATGAAACTAAATCCCAGGAATTGAATCGGTTGTATTTTTCCTTTTCTACAGTACACTAAATGGCTATGCTTCTCAGACTTCTAGCTTAATTTCCAAACACACAGGTTTCAAGCTGCCCAGTCTTCTGCACAAGTTCAGGCATATTTACAAAACCATGCCTTGAAATAACATGCTAGTAGTGAATACTGCAAGCATACATGCAGAAAAATCTAAACTCACCTGAAGCTAAAGCAGATTAATATTAGTACGAAAATGAAAATTTGAAGCATTTGCTTGCATGACAATTTGTTGAAACAAAAGCCATAAGAAAGGAACTAGGAAAAGGTTTCTCTTTGGCTAAAACATAATTTGTTGAGTTCCCCGTTACTTGATCTATTCTTTCTCACCTGTTTTCACAATTCATCATAAACTTAGAGTAGGAAGACGAATCAGCCATCCTAGATCATGCACTAATCACTATGACTCCAAACTGAACTACAGCCAAGGAGCAAAATATTCTTTAGAATTTTATGTCAAATTCACAACACTGTATTCATAAATAGCTAGAAAAACTAGAGTACGTAATGCAGCTTATTCACTACAAATAAATAAGTAACCTATCAAGACATAAAATTGAAGCATTTTCCTCATATAACAGTCTAAATCAGCAACAACCCATATTACATTCAGAGCAAAACAATGAACACTTCCTCTACAGTCAGGAAATTCAAAACACCTTTAATGTATAGGCAACCCCCGCTTGCCCTACAGCAATTTCAGAAAATCAAGCGAACCCTAGAACACAACCACCAGAGTACCAAATCAACTTCCAAACAGTTAGCAACGATGCAGCAAATAGGAGCAAGAAAGACAGAGTTTTCAGCAAGATCCTACAACGAAATTCGAAAGAGCGCGCCCTACCATAAAATTTAGAGGTTGCACATTTGGATTGGTACTTAAAATTTCTTAAAACAAACATGGCATGGCAAACCCATAGTCATGAAAATGAATAGTAAATGCGCCTAAAAATGTCAGCAAATAATGCTATGATGAGATTCTCTTAGGCTATCTGAAAATAAGTGCAGATCTTCATACTCTTGATAGGAAGGCCGGCACTCAACCACACATACAAACACCATACATAAGCACATTAATAAAAGCACTGACAACTTCTTCAAAGCCAAAAGTAGTGGCAATCACAGAGTAGAAACAAAGCTGCCCACAAACATTTTTTGATCTAGACTTATCATATATACATGATGCGTAATTCCTAGATGATAGAAATTCAGAAATCAACCAATGTTATGTAGTACGTACTTGGTTCAAATCTACCACAAACTGCTACTACAATGGATTCCTTACACAAAATCCAGTCAACAAATAACTTCAGAGTTCGGCAACAGGTTCAAACTCAATCATGAAAATCGAACCAAAAACTCGAAACAATTCCCAATTCCTACCTAATTCCAAGCTTAAACCAAGAAAAACTACAATCCCATGAATTTTCACATCATCTTGAGCATGAAATATTGAGATTCAAGCCAGAAAACACCATCAAAATCACCTCAAACAGAATAAAACCCCCCGAAATAAAAAAACAACCCAATCATTATCATTATTCCATGTAAAGCAAAACCCTTTTTTCAAACTTGCAAGAAAATTAAACAAACCCATTAATCAATTAGAGTCAATATTACTATTAATTTTCTTACTTTATTTGGTTGCAACAATTTATCATCTTCCTTCATCACCACCGTGTTCTTCTTATTCAGCTGATCATCATCAAATTTCTTATCATCCCCCAAATTATCAACCAACAAATTCCTCTTCTTCCCACTTGAAACCCTTGATTTAAATTTACACTTCTTATCTTTGATTTTCCATTCATCATTCTTCCTAAAAACCCATTTATCCGATTTCCATTCATCAAAGCTCGTATCAATTATCGTAACCTCACTTCTCGAATACGATTTCAAGTCAATTACTTCTTCTACAACATCATCATCAAATTTCACCTCATCAACCCTAACATTCCCACTGTTATCATTCAAACTATTATCGCCGCTCGATACGAACCCACCATTATCACTCTTCTCTCTCCTCAAATCATCCGACGAACTGGGTCCACTCGGCAACTCGCTCTCCGAACTCGCCCCGCAAAATCTAGGGTTTGCCTGCTTCCGAGAACTCTTCTTCGAGAAAGTTCTGGAAGATTCTCCGCCCATATTGAATAACCCACATAAAACTCCGGCGAATTCTCCGGCGGAAGGGTTACACTCCAGCGGTTTCTCTCTCCTCGAACGAGGCGGGATCGGCGGCGCGTGTGACTGAGTCGAATCGGAGTGAGTTGCTGAATCGGCGGTTGGAGCTGAACCGGAGCTTGCAGAGGACAGAAACCGGTCGAGATCCGGTTCGTCTCCGGTCGGAAAACCTCGGGATGACCGGAGCCGGTCTAACCAGTTTGAGCTTGATGCTGAGATCATGCCTTTGAATTTTAATTACAGAATTTAAAAATAAAATAATTAAATTTATAAAAATTGAATTTTTGAGGGATTATTTTTTCTGGGGATTTTCTCTTCCTCTCTCTCCTTTGGTTTTCAGAGTTTCAGGTGAAACATCAGAGTGTTTCAGACATGAAAGTGAAACACAAATTTACTACACTAGCATAAACCACTTCAAATTTTTTTTATTTTTTAATTTTTTTGTTTTTTTGTTTTTTTTTTTTTTATAATTTGATTTTGGTTTTAAAGAAAATATCTTTTGCTATTTGGGCCTCTTTGGTATTCATATGTTTATTGGATAATGCCCAATCATTGTCCATTGATGAAGTTAGGCTGTCCATTGGATTTTGGCCCAATTATATGTTATGGACTTATAGAGTATGCTATGTTGGATGAAAAAAGCTTTCTGTTTTCTGTTTTCGTACAAAATTTTTAAAAATTTTGACATTTGCTATCAGCGAAATAACCTTATGTCACATTAGTTACCTATTTAATATTTTATTTTACGTTACTACCACCCAAATCCCAAAAATATATATTTCACTACCAGATGACTTATGTCATTACTGTTTCCGTTAGTGGGGTCTAACCACCATCCAGCCACCCCTTCATTCCCAGCCACCTCATTGCCACCTTCCAACCAACTCCATTTCCCCCATCAATGCTTCCTTGAAGGTCGAAACCTCACTGCCACCTCCTCCCCTCGCCGGCGACCGGCTCTCCTTGCCCCTAAACCACAATCCCCTACCCAAAGCCCCTTCCCACGAAACCCTAGAAAAACCCATCTTCTACCCTTGAAACCCTCAAATCATTCCTCCTCCACCCTCCAAAACCCTGTCACTATGGTTTTGGGGCTGGGCGAGGAGCGATTGGGAGGTTCAATGCATCTTAGCCACCTAATTTCATGAATTTCGGGGTTGCAAATTGCCAATTGCGGGACTGCAATTGCTGAAATTGCGGGCTAAAATAGAGCTTCTTACGGGCTGCTATTTGTTTGATTGGGCTGTCGGCTTCCATTGATGGTGCTGTGGGGCTGCTAGTGAAGCGCAACTTCTTGCGGTGGTGCTGCAGGCAGGAGTGTTGGACCAGGCGGTGCTTGCTGCAGTGTTGCGTTGGGGGTTGAAGTGTGGACTGAACTTGGTGATGTTAAAGAAAGCAGGGGAGTAGCAGTGGATCGATGTTATGGGTAATTGTTGCACTGGTGGCAGTTGCGACGGTTTGATGTGATGTCGGTAATGGTGAATGGTGAATAGTAGTGATGCTGGAGGTGCGGCTGGCAGGGGTTAGTGAGGTGTTTGTGTGAGGAGCTGGGACCATTAAGTGTTGGTGAGTGGTTAGTGTGGTGTTGGTTACTGAATTGGTGTGGTGATGGATAAATTGGGCCCCACTTAACAGCAACATTGACGGAAATCGTTATGTGGTAGTGAAATATATAGTTAGGGAATTTGGGTGGTAGTAAAGTAAAATAAAAAATTAAACAAGTAGCAAATGTGACACAAGGTCTTTCGTTGATAGCAAATGTCAAATTTTCCTAATTTTTTCAAAGGTTTGATCTATGGAGTAAAACATTTCCCTTTTGTTTTAAAAATTGGTACACTTGTCATTTGAAATTATGATATTATTAAATGAGGTGAATTCATAATGGCCTCACATGATTATATTAGTCCTTATTGATCATTAGTTATAAATCATCAAAATTATGAATATAGAATGGTACATAAGCTAAAGTAAAAGTGACCAACTGTGAGAACTAGGTCAGATTAGGTGATTCTTGGGTTATGTTGAGGTGACACAAGACTAGCAATGTAAGGGATGGTGTGGCCTGCTGCACCAAAAAGGCACCGTTTCAAATAAGACTTTCCTAACTTTCAATGTACTTTTCATCAAAAAAATAAAAAAATAAATAAAATTACATCTCTCAACCTCAATAACTAGGATACTCGTGCTCACTATGAATTATTTTTATTGTCATAAAAACACTTTTGTCTCAACCTTGTAATTTTTTTATACACCATAAATACTCTACTAGGAAATACTCCCATTATAATTAATCAAAGAGAAGGTATTGCGTGTAGATGGATGCATGGACTGTTTGGTGCGGGAGGTTTGGCTGATATTATTTTTTTGTTGGATGATATATTTTATTTGTTAGATGATATGGTTTTTGGGTTGGCTAATATATTCCCTTTGTTGACTGATATTTTTTTTTTCCTCTTTTTTATTGGCTGATATCAGACATCATTTGGCTTATATGTTTTTTTAGTTGGCTGATATATTTATTTTGTTGGCTGATATGTATATTTTAATTGTTGGCTTATATGTTTCATTTTGTTAGCTGATATGTTTATTTTGTTGGCTAATCTGTTGCTTTTGTTGGCTGATATGCTTTATTTGTTGACTGATACGCTTCATTTGTTGGCTGATATGTTCCTTCCGTTGGCTTATATGTATCTTTTGTTGGCTGATATACTCTTCTTGTTGGCTTATATATTCCTCTTGTTGGCTGATATAAGTCAGTTTTCTTCTATTTTATGTTTTTAAATAAAGAAAAATTAAAAATAAGTCAGTTTACTTCTTTCGCTAGACCATCCTCATCACAATATCTCCCCTGATTCTATAAAACTGCATAAAAGATACAAGTATCCAACAACTCAATAACTCCTAAAATTTCACAATTTAAATCAAATAAACCACTCAAATTTACAACAAAAGAAAAAAGAATGGAGTCTCGAAACCATTCTTTCAGCAAACGATCTCAATCGAGTGAACTTGTTCTCAAAATGGACGTGACGAAACATATTCATTGCATTGGCATAACCAACGAGTTTTATGCTTAATAAATGTGTGCCTTTTCCAGACTGTGATTGAAAAAATAGCCAAAGAAAGCAAAAAATAAGGTTTTTCATCAGTTTCGTAGTTTCCGTCATCGATTCCGTCGTCAACCGTCGTTCAACAGCCCTCAAGCAACGAACACCAATCGACAAGAAAGGGGACAATTTTGATTAAGTTATGATTGTTTTATGTAATATAATTGATGTGAATTTCTTATTTTGATTTTAATTTTGATCTAAAAAAAAAGGACCAGAAGAGAGAAAGAGTAGGAAGAGAAGGAGAGAGAAAGAGAAAAAGGAGAGCAGTCGTACAAACTGTTGGATGCGGGTTCCCGCACCCAATAGTTTGCGTTAACAAAAACAAAGAAAGTCATTGATTATCTTTCTTATTAACGATTACTTTTTTTTTTTTAACATTTTTATACTCCCATTATAATTAACCAAAAACAAAGAAAGTCATTGATTATCTTTCTTATTAACAATTACTTTTTTTAACATTTTTATTATCTTTAATTAAGTGGTGGCAATTATTTCTTTGTGTCTTGCACTCTTACCACAAACTCCATTTGAATCACGAGTTACTACTATAAAAAAAAGTTAGATTATGACAGAAGTCAATAGTGCTTACGCGTAGCTACGACTTACGATTGATAAAAGTTCGATTGCGGCTATGATTTGCATCCACAAGGTCCACAAGACCACAACAATAATAGCCTAGGAAAATAGATCATGTAGATGTAGCATAGGTTAGTTTAATCATGTAAATATAAAAACGTGAAATGTGTTTTTCGTAGTGTTTCATCTAATGGACCATCACTACAATCATCATCTTTGCTCAAGGCTATAAAGTTGATTCAATTCTATCATGAATTTCCACTAACATGAGATTTCTGTACTTTTTAGTGTATTTTCAGTAAGGGCTAATGGGCTATGTGAATACACCTTAATAAATAGTACTGTATTTTCTTTCTCTTGAGAAGGACCTTTAAATGTTATACATATATATATATATATAATTTTTTTTTTTTTGGAGGAGATAATGTTATATTTATTACTCCTTTAAAAAAATTACTGTACACTTTAGTACAATATTTTTTTTTATATTTTTTATTTTCCTATGATCCCTCTTTAGGAAAGTGCTAAAAGTACATAAATACACACGTACGTCGTATTTATATACATGGAGTACATGAGTAAGAGTTTTTAAAAGGAATTTGACTACTTGTATGAAATTGCTAAATGGTGACTTACATCTAAGTTAAACTTAATACAAATATATAGTATATTTTACTATCAATAATTTTTTTAAAAGAAGCACCTTAATTATTTCTAATAATGTAGCTTAATTACTTTAGCTCTTTTGTAATTACACCATCAATTCACTATTTAGATCAAATTTTAGGGAATAAATTTCCTAATATTAAAAATAATACAATAATAATAATGTCACCATGAACTCAAAATATATTATTGTGAAATTGATGTAAGCAAGACATGTTACTTGAAATAAATTATTTTGAAAAACTATGTTAAAAAAGGAAGGCAATTATTCAAGATCAATCTTGAGGTGGAGGTACGCAAGGAGCAATGAATTAGTCTTTCCCCCCTACATCTCACCAGACCACTTGGTGACGAGTTTATATGCTTGAAAAACTTTTGTACTCCGTATCACAATGTTAAATCACTCATTCAAAAAACTTATTGAAACAAGATCATTTGTAATTGTAACAACCAAACATCACACATACACATCAATCCATGAATGATTCAACCTTACCTCTCCTACATATAAGCTTTAATTTAATTTGACTTAATCCTTGATCTTAGTAAACACATTCAACTCAAATAAAGGATATCATACTAGTAGTAAAAAATTTCAATTTTGACCAAATAATTTTGACCACCAATCTCAACACAACCTCATTGAATTCAATCCAACACCAACCCCCCTTGAAAATAAGCAATTCATCCCCACCCCCCCCCCCCCCCCCCCAAAAAAAAAAAAAAAAAAATTGCTTTAATAATAAGACTTTAAAAGTATGATGAAATCATGATTTGGTTTCCCAATCATACTACACCCACCTAAAAAAAAAAAAAAAAAATCATGTTTATAAGTTAGGGAAAAATAGAGTAATTTAACACGGCCGTCCAAATTAGTCAAAATAAAGGTGAAAAATTAAATAAAAGTCTCCCAATTCTCATTTCTCAACCGTGTCATATTACACGGCCTCTATCTCTCTTCTCTAATATATAGTCTATCTTGTGAATTGAACACTACAACTTTCACAAATTTCTGTTTTTTAGCAAGTTTTTAATTTCTTTGTTTGGTCCCCTTTAATTTTTTTTGGTGGATCTATATTCTTCACAAAAATTAAATAAAATCTTCCAATTCCACTTTGCCAGATTCTTTATTATGAATGGTTGTACTTTAAATTCATAAAAAATAAATAAAATATAATTAACTAAATAAATAAATAAGGTTGATTTGTTCTGGTTCATCTTGTTTTGGGAAAGAGAACTTCTGACCCTCAGACGCCTCATCCACTGTGGCATCCTTATCCCTCCATATCACTCTATTTTCTTCATTTTCCTCTCTCATTAATTTCTCAATTACAAATTACTTCTATTTTTATCCCTATTTATTTCCCCCCATTTTTCTTCATTTTTTTTTTCTTTCTCTAGCTTTCTTTCTCTCAAATTGGGGGGGAAAAGTTCTTGGGTTTTCATTTCTGGGTTTCAAGCCAATATCTTGAATCCCATGTAAAAAAACCCCCAAATTTTCTAATTTGGGGGAGATTAATTGGTTAAAGTTGTAATCTTTTGTGCAAATAAGTTTCTGGGTTTTGCTCAATTTGTTCATATTTGGGGTTGAAATGGGATTAACTGAAGTATTTCCAATTGGAGGAGGAGTTTTTATTGAAATTATGCTAATTATTACTCCAATTTGGACTGCCTTTGTTCTTGGTCTTGTAATTGGATGGACATGGCGGCCAAAGTGGTGGGAGAATTTGGATAAGAACTTGTTTGATTCATTCCTATCAAAAATTGCGGATTTTCCAGCTCCTTCTTATTCCCCTATTCAGAACTTCACTCCTTTTAACTTCAACTTTTCAAGCTTAAAAGGGCAATCAGCTGGAAATCAAATTATTAGTGCAAATAATGAAACATTATCATTGCAACCCAGATTTGATGCCTCCAGTAGTAGCAGGTAATTTCAATCTCTGGGATTTTTTTGTTCATAATTTTGCTCCATTTTATTTGGAATTTGTGTATGATTTATGAGTTTTTGTAGCCTAAACTTCATTTTATAGTTGCATGATCTTGTTTGAAGTTGTGCATGTTATATGTGTAAGAACTAAGAAATTCATATGTTGAGTATCTTTGTTGAGTACGTTAAGTTGTGTTATTGGGTATTATAATATATATTGGATTTTTGGAAGTGAATAATAAAGATGGGATTTTGGTTGTTGTTGTGTAGTTCATCAAAGCTTAAGAAAGGTGAAGAGAATGGTGCTGTGAACGAAGGTGATATGGTACATCTTTTTAAGCTTGTTGAGGAGAAAGATGGTGGTCCTTCTTGGATACCAATGATGGACCGTTCAACCCCAACCATGAGATATCGAGCTTGGCGGCGAGACCCTGTGGTAATTCACCTTATAATCTAAGGATTTCTTGCTTGATAGTAGCTTAATTACAATGATTAATGACATATGAAGTTAATTGTTTAATTTGTTGGCCGCCTTTAAGAAGATCATTGTTTGATTGTGTTAGCTTTGTAATTATTTGGAATGGTTAATTATGAGCTACTTATGCATGTGAAGTTGAAGCCATTACAAAAAATGTGAAGTAAATTAAGTGCATGTGATTTTGAAGCCATAACATAAATTCATAGGAAATTACTAGCGTATGTGATGGTTGGAGACTTGGAGTTTCTAAATTTGAATATAGACTTATTGTGAAATTTGTGTGTATGCTTTTGCTAGACCGGTCCTCCTCAATATCGTAGTAGTACAATCTTTGAGGATGCTACGCCTGAGATGGTGAGAGACTTCTTTTGGGATGATGACTTTCGACCTAAGTGGGACACCATGCTCATAGATTCTAAAATTCTTGAAGAGTCTCAAAGCACAGGAACCATGATTGTACAATGGGTTCGCAAGGTAAGAAAGTTTTTCTATGAATCGTTGTGGTGGAATGGCGGATTGATTTATCTGTTGCATGTGATTGACTTTTGTTGTTTGTGTGTGCAGTTCCCGTTCTTCTGCAGTGACCGAGAGTACATAATTGGCCGTAGGATATGGGAGTCTGGAAGAACATATTATTGTGTGACAAAGGTACATATTACTACTTGGTAATTGGTATAATGTTTATCAATAATATTATCTCCATCTCTACAATTAGAGATGTTGAGCTCTCCCTCCCAAATCAACGTTGACAATCTTGGCAATACATCAGTTCCTTTATACAAGGTTCCATCCTTGGAAATGAAAGTTAAATAATAGAGGTTTTCAATTGATCCTAATTCATTGTATAAAGATCAAATGTTATCTCACAATAAATTACAACAACAAACAATTTAATGAGTCGTGCTCATTTAGTTGATCATAGTCCAAAAGCCAAAGAACAGTACGTTATTGTGATTAATCCCTCTTGCTCTCATTTCCCTTTCCTTCTTGGAAGGAGACTAATAAAATGGAAGTAGAAAAAGGACAATGTGGGCTGCCTTTGTTGAGCTCATTAAGTCTAAAAGTGGCATTTAATAAAGTGGAAAAGGACTTTGCATCATTGTGATTAAACCTCTTGCTATTGAAGTGCATTTCTTTTTCTATACAAGTTACACAAACACCTTTTTCATATTGTAATTTACTTTGTATTTTCACATGCTCAACATTTGAAGCTCTATACTAATCTTTTTTGTTTTCATTTTTCTCATCAGGGAGTACCCAATTCTGTACCACGAAAAGACAAGCCAAGACGCGTGGATCTGTATTATTCAAGTTGGTGTATTCGCCCAGGTAGGTTTCATGGTTTCTATTTACAATTTTCAACTGAGTAGTGATTATGAGTTACAGACTTACAGCCATTTAATTCAGTCCTAAATACAACTATGACTAAATGCCAATTTTAGTACATACTCCGTATATTAGACTAGTAGAAAAGATGGAACCTTTATTACAACTCTGTATCTTGTATTTTGTACTATCTGCTTTATTTTTTTGTGAATGATAAGGGTCCTGATTGTCTTTATGAAATTGTTAAAACAGTGGAATCTAGTAAAGGAACTGGACAGATGACAGCGTGTGAAGTGCTTCTGTTTCATCACGAAGACATGGGCATTCCATGGGAGATAGCTAAACTTGGTGTACGACAAGGGATGTGGGGAGCAGTTAAGAAGATCGACCCTGGTCTACGAGTTTACCAGAAAGCAAGAGCTGCTGGTGGGCCCCGCTCGTCCTCCGCCTCCATGGCCCAAATCACCACCAAAGTAAACCCAAATTATTTGAATTCTTTGTTGAGTGGTGATGATCAGTCAGTGACGACTGAAGTAGCTCCTCCTGAGGAGAAACAACAAGGAGGGATGAACGTGCCAAAACTCCTCATTTTTAGCGGGGCAGTTGCTCTTGCATGCAGTCTTGACCGAGGGCTTCTAACAAAGGCAGTTATCTTTGGTGTTGCACGAAAACTCGGAAGAATAGGAGGTAAATTATAACCGGAGGTGCTCTAATTATAATGAGGTAGTATTGACATTCCTGCATCACGTGATTGAATTATTCCTGTGCAGGAAGACAATCCCAAACACCCACCCCCCCAATAATTGAAAAATATAAAAGAAAAATCAAAATCCAGGAACAAAAGCTTCGTAAGGCGATATCCTGGGGAGTTTTGCATGTTGTAGACAGTGGCATGAAGCTACTTAAGCTGTACTTGAAGAAATTAGTAGATGATAAATTTGTATATCAGCAGAAACTTGGTTCTCTTTTTTCTTCAATTTATTGCTGCTTTGCTGCTAGCTGAGTAGGCCCATTTCTTATTAATACGATCTTGCTAAACAAATATTCATTCTGTCCATATATTATCAAATTTTTTTTGTTCTGTGTCAATTAATTTATTTTGTTCTGTATCAATTTGATTTTCTCTGAATTCTGTTTGTTCTGATACTGATTGGTAAATTTGTCTCTGGTGTACTTGGCTGTTATACCTTTGGATTTATTAGCAATTTACCACTTTTGTTTGTTTGATACCACATAAATTTTAGGGAGAGATTGGATTGAGATTGAGACTGAGATTGATGGATTAGCTATGATTTTAGCCTCTGGAAAAGTCCTACATAGTAACACAGTATTATCTGAATGTAGGGTTATTAACAACTCAACATATGCAAGTGTTACTATAGTATGTATCAACTAAGATGTTGTTCTCTTTACCTTAAGAAAAAATCATCTTAACCTGTGAAAGTCGGTTAGATAGTTGATTACTATTGATGTTTTAGTCTTTTGTTATCTTGTCAAGATTTTTTCTTCTGAAAATGTTTCCTATTTAGTTACGGAATCACATATGCCATCCGAAAAAGAGTTTTCTGTATCGTCTGGAGAAAGCTTTGTCAAGATTGCATGTTTTTGTTTATGAAAATTTGGGGTACTTCTGGGAAATAGGTAGTGTGTTGTAATTAGGCTCTTAACTACCAGAACAATGTCACACGAAATATATGAAGATTTAGGTTAATATCTCTTAATTGAGTAAATATGCACTTTCTTAAGCTTGATAAATACGCTGTAAGCTGTTGCAGCTGGTGATGACTAGAGGTGTCAAAAGCACACTTGATCCAATTCAAAACCGACCCGAAAAATATTTGATTCAGATTTGAACTCGCGTGTACATAGTAATTTAGTATGACTCAACTTTAAAATTGACCCGATCCGATTATTCGAATTGACACCTCTAATCCGGACCGGTGTGAACCCAGACTATTCTTTTGACGATGACCTCCACACTTGATCAACTACGCAGTAAGATCTTTGTATAAAAAAAAAAAAAACAAAAAAAAAACTACGCAGTAAGATAGAGACAGCATTTAATTAGTGGTAATTTGGTAAAGGTATATTATAAGTATTTAGTTACATACAACTGTAACTCAGTTTCACATTAAGAAGTGCTGTAGTTGCGCCTGCATACCTTGGGCCTAATCCATTAAGGATCCACTCGCCATGTTTCGTGCTGAAATTTTCATAAGTACAGTCCCGAAATGACTCAAGTTCGATTCATGGCTTGTGTACTGTGTAATGTCGTGCATGTGTGTCTGAACTTAACTTTACTTATTTAATTTAGCATGCTTGGTAGATCTTATCATGCTTCTTACAAAATGTGACCCAAGCCCGGTCCATGGCCCAACAAGAATAGTGTTATGTCATGTTGTGCCTTTTCATGATGGTCATACTGATATGCCACGAACTTGTCCAAAATAAAATTGTAAAATGTAAAAGCACCCAAAATCTCAATTCCTTATTACTAGTAATTAAACTAGGTGATCATTACATTGGTTAATTGTGCAATACTCGGTATTATTCCATGTTATGACTTTCTTTACTACAAATGAAAATTGTCCAAACTTCAGGCCCTAAGTAAGACTAATTACGGAGTACGTTACTCAATCAAGGCATGATGAAGCAGTAAATACTGAATCTTTTGGGCTGATTATGAGCTACAATTAGAAAAATGAGCAACTTTTTTTTAAAAAAAAAAAAAAAAATAGATATGGTAAATTTTAGCTTATCATTCTCATAATCTCATCGAATTTGATTAGTATTTCCCCTACGCAATAAAATACTCAACTCTTTAGATGTTACCTTGAGAACAAGTTCATGAACAGTACAATTTGTACGATACAATTGTTGGTATTCGCATTTGACAATTTCGTATAAAATAAATTGATAACTAAGAAATTAAACCTTTCTTACACGCAAATACATACTCCCTCCGTCCCTAAATTACATTCCTCTTTGGAAATTTACACGGGAATTAAGGAGGGAAGAATAAGACAAATAACAATAATTAGATAATCCAATGGGAAGTACAAAGATAGATTAGTTATTACTCATGACAAGTCATCAATCCTTTGCAAAAAAAAAAGGACCAATCACATGCTCCTAATTAAAAAGTTTTAACCAATCATATTCATTGTAATTTGGCACAAGGATTATGAGTGAGATTAGGTAAGGATGAGTGAAAAAGCATTAAATATAAAACAGAAAAAAGAGAGTTGATTTACTAAAAAAACTTACCAAAAATAGAAAGGAGGAATGTAATTTTGAAATACCAAAAATAGAAAGGAGGAATGTAATTTAGGGATCAGGTCACCACGGTTTCGTAGGAAATTAATTATCTATTTGAGGTACGTACCATGCACTTTGGCCTTCTTCATAGCTGTCTTTATTCAAGTGCCCTGTCTCATAAATTGCCAGTTGATTCCTTAAAAGTTAAAATACTCCGTATTTTCTTTTTACTTTATATCCAAAGCGGAGGGATGATTAGTCCATTCATCTCCTCTACAAGTAACTTGGGTTTGATCCTCACACCACCTCTATTGTGATACGAGGATCACCTCTTATCTTATCGAATTAAAAAAAAAAAAAAAAAAAAAGGAGCACTAATGATGCAAGTATAAGAATATGAATCGTAAATTGTACAGTAATTATTACATATAACGCACACTAGCTTATTAATGTGTTAAGTCAAAGGTAAAACTAAATGTATTACTAGTAAGACTTAAGAGTGCAACCACAAGGAGTACTCAGTAGTGAAATAAACTGAATTTAGCCATATGTATTGATATTAATTAATTAATGTTATTATCTTATTTTTCATTGTTGTAAATTTGTAATACAGTTTCACGTGTATTATATAATCCAAACCTAGTTCAAAATTAGTTTTACATTATATTGTGGTTATTCAATTCACATTTATGAATTATAGTTTATAGTACATTCCATATTAGCTAGTTCGTTGTCACTTTACATTTATCAAACATATTTCGGTCATTTGATTAACAAATCATTACAGAAATGATACAAGAGTAAAATGATTGATGACTAACTAATTAATTAATAAATTATTCAACTCCATATTAAATTTAACTTCATAATAAGTTTCTATCATGAAAACCAATGACAATAGTTAAGTCTCAAAATTGGTCACACTCTTTCTCATCATTAATGAATTACATGTTTATACAACATCACAATCCTAATAGACTCTCATTAGTATCATAATAATATCACATATACTTGTATGATATTGTTCTCATAATAACATTCTGTTATATCTCAATATATTCTCTAGTGTGTTATTTAGATTTAATTCCTAATGTTTGGCTGATTGCTTTATCGTTTTAACGTTAAAGAGTGGAAGAATAGTTAGATGCCTTGCTCCTAAAGACAAAGCAAGGAACCAAAGTAAGCAAAAAATAGAATAAGTAAAAGGGACGGCGTCTATTATCTACTTTGTTTGACCAACTACTTTTTTCCTATTAAAAACAGAAGTATTGGATGTACTTTTAGATAATAATTAAGTAGATAGACATGAATTATTGGTTTGTTATTGACCATTAGTTGATAGATAAGTTATGATAAGTGAAAGGATCTTGCTAACGTTGGATAACCATTTAAAATATTACCTAAAGTAGTATTAATTAGGAAAAACATGATAAAATCACGCGTCGATCGGTGTAATTAATGTTAATTTTTAATTTAATCTTTCTACTTTTAACTAGCTTATCCAACGCCCCCGGAGCGTTCGTTAGCTTTTGCCTAAGTAAAATACGAGGTTTCTTTAATTATGGGCCTTAACCTTCCTCGGTGCATTTCATTCCATCATTTCAATATCCTAATATTCCAATGCCTTAACTATTTGCAATTTTACATCATCATTTATCCACTAGATAATTCAATTATTCTATAAGAAGATATACGAAGTATTAATTAGTGGAATAATATTAATCTGAAACCTCTAGTCAACCTGACTTTTAGTCAATTAATTAAGATCTTTAGGATTGAGAAAAGAGTAATGGATCTTTACCCTGGAAGTGTCCTTAACGAAGAATGAGTTCTCAATCTTACTTATATACCAAACGTAGCTATAATTTTATTCGATATGATTTTAAGATTTCTTTAATACAATGTTTGACTATATAGGTTTAATTAATAGTATTATTTCTAAATTTAATTAGAGTGTAATAGCCTTTAGAATCTATCTATATATATATATTAAAATAACAACCGTTGATGTCATCATTGCGTACGTGTCATTTTTTTAATTTAATTTTTTCCCACTAAAATGCAAGGATGGTGTCATTTTTTTTTTTCCTTTTTAAACTACCCTATTTAACACAGCTTTGAAAATATATTCTATTTGAATTTTTAAATTTTGGATTTTCTACACATATTATGCTATTTAGTTTTTTATAAGTTGTTAACAATAGTTAATAATATAATTTAATTGAAATTTCTTATTAAATATGAAAATTATGTACTTTCAGGAATTATATATTCATATTTAATTAGACATTAGTTAGGAAAAATGAGGAAGTTATTTTCTTTCAATACGTGTCAAAAGTCTATAATTCAATTCTTATTTTAAAACGGGGTTAATCTAGTTAAGATCATTAAAGAAATAACATCATGCTTTACTATCCAATTCTTTCTTGGAGCGATCCATAGTTCCATATTGTTTGAAATTAAACAGTTCTTCTCATGGCTAACATAAGAACTCTAACTAGGTTTGATTCTTTTCTTGTCATTCAATCTTGAACGTTTAATCTTCAATATAAACTATACTACAACCAAGGTCGTTACTTTGAGGATTTAACCCCTAATAAAAAAATTAACAATTTTTAATGAATATTTAATACTAATACTCTGTTTTGGGTTTGAAACAACAACAACAAACAAACTGATTCTTTCCCTCCAATTTTGCTTCTTCCAAAAGCAACCACTGATATTATTCTTCCTCAATGTTCGGCCAAAGCAAGAAACAGATTAATTACCAAAATGATCAAAGTAACAGAAACTCGATCTGCCAAACCGATTTAATAAAAAAAAAAAAAAACCCATAAATTTTTTTAAATCAATAGTTTAACAATAATCTTTCATATAGTATAATATAGTTTTATATACATTACAATTGATGAAATTAATAAATCGAATTATCTAAGATCTCAATTAAACCAATATAATAAATCGTCAAAAAAAAAAAACTACCAATTATTAGTAAATCATATCAATTATAACCCTAATTTGATCGATCAGTACGGAACAATAGTCTCGAAACAATGAACACCATCCAATTCCACCGCAAACCGAGGATCCTTCTTCTTGTTGTTCATCGATTCCTTCTTCACCGAACCCGAAACTGACGAAGAATTACTATTATCACTTCCATTATTATTATTATTATTATGATTGCTCTTATTCTCGACAACACTCGACGAATTCGTTGTTTTGGCCGTCGTTGATTTAGAAGAGATCTTCTGAGGAGTGAAATTGACGAGTTTCCAGCCGTACGATTCAGCGCCCATGGCTTCAAACGTACTGAATATTGATGACATCATCTTGAACAGATTGAGAAGTTTTGATTTTTTTTTTTCTTTGGAGGAGAGAGAAAATAAAGATGGTTGAAAAGAAGAGGAATTAGTGAAACTTGAAGAAAAAGAAGGGATAAAGAGATGGTATATATAGGGTTGAAAAAAAAGAAGGATCTGGAAAAATATTATAAATAAGGAAGGACGGTGGGAAAAGGGAAGAACTCGAAACTATAGAAAGTTTGCTGTTGTGATAATTATGTAAAATATTACGCGTAAAGTGGAAGCAGTCCAACTTTCAATTAAAAATTAAAAATAAAAAAAAATAAAAAATAAAAAAAAAAAAAAAAAGAACGCATATTGTTGTTTATAACTTGTGTTGTCTTGTTGAGTTGGGTAAGCTATTGCTTCTTCATTGGGGTGGGTCAATTTTGGGTCTTTTGCTTTTTCTAGATTGATATGGAAGTCTTCGTGAAAGTTTTCGTTCTTCAATTTTCAACTATGTTGGTTGTATGTATGTATGAAGATTCCAAGAAATTATACGACCCAAGGTCCGACGTACATACATGCATCTTGTATATCCAAAAAATATAATCGTAATGTATCCCTTAATTTGTTGAACGTTGTTCCTGTAAAGAATGTTTATATGGTATCGTTATCGTGATGCTGTCGGCTGTACTATGCACACAATATGGTCTGTTACACTGATATAGTAGTATAAATCTCGTATATTTATTATATATTATGTTTCTCTAAATACGTAGTACATAAATAAATATCAGTTGTACTATAATGATTGCCACTGCTGTGAGAGTTGAAGTTGAGATATTAAGTTAAAAAAGTGTCAATTAATCACTTATAGCCTTCTTTATCTTGTCTTAGCTTGTTGTTTTCAATCTTCATATGCATGGCACATGTGTTAGCTAGGATGTTGTTGAGATTAAAATTTTATTTTCAGAGTGAAGCATTGATGCTAATGGTAGGTCAATTGTAGATGATACATATATATGTATGTATGTACTTGTTTGTCATAACTTATTGATTATTATTGAATGTTCAAAAAATTTAAAATTAGACAATTACAGAAAAATGAAGTATTAATTTGTACCAAGAAAAATGTAATTAGAATATTTGACCATCTTAAAGCAATGGAGGAGAACAAAAGATGTAACCACCAAAAGAAACCAAGAGAGTATCAATATTCAATATCACATAAAAATTGTGCGAGATGAGTATATACTACGGAGTATATTCAAGTTAGAGATAAACACAACAAAGTATCACACCTATTTTCAAGTCTTAAGGTTCCTTTATTAATTTAATCTTTCAAATAATTTGACTTTAATGGTTACAAGTAACAAAGCATAAGTTTTATTAATTTAATCTTTCAAATAATTTGACTTTAACGCTTACAAGTTACAAAGCATAAGCTAAGAGTCAAATGACTTGTTAGTGCAATAGCCAATTTAACCCCTCAATTGTGTCATTGGCATCACTTGATCACTGCCCTTTCCGTCCAAATGAGTAGTCTCTTTGTCACCCCCTTTAAAGTAAATTTAACTCCTTTAAGTTTTTAAAACTACGCGGCAAATTGGCTCCACTAGTTGTTACGGCTGGCTCATGCTAACGTACGCTACATGTGCGAGTGCAAGTGTGACGGTTGGATAAAATTAAAGAAATATTCATCTTATTTAGAATAATCAATAATGTTTTCTGTGTTGGATTTTAATACTCTCTCTTTAATGCTTATCCATTCATCTCATATGTCATCTTATTTTATTACTTCTACTTTTCTTCTACCAACATCAGCTGACTCTGCTTGACTATATTTAATATCTGACGTACAAATATATGCAATTGGACCAAACTAAGATGATCAATCTTCATTCATTCTCAACCTAGCATGCTTCTTCTATTGTTTATATATTCAATTAAGTTATGTTATTCCATTTGTTTTAAACTTATGTATCCAGTACGGAGTATAATATATCTGAATAATTATTAATAGGCAAAAAAATATAAAATTAATAACACTTAAATCGAGACATTTATTAACATGTATACGAGACATTTGCGTTATTTTTTTTTTGCTAATTTTGAGAGGTCAATTTGGATCTTTAAAGATTAAATTAACCCCAAAACTTTAACATAACAGTTCGACATGAAAATCGAGACGTTAGATGTTTAAAAGGATAGTATACTCTTCTCATTGATTAGTTAGCTTAATTTGCTAGTTATTAACCGTATTAGTCATGATTGAAAAAAGACTGGCATGTTCACATTTATTGATCTGAATTGAACTGAACTGAACTGAACTGATTGGAGCTGAACTGAATTGAACGGAATATTTTATGAGAGATGGAAATTAGGAGTTGTTGAAGTGAACTGAACTGAAATGAACAAAATTGAAATTAAGCTAAAGTAAACAGACCCTAAACCACAAATATACAAATAAAAAGACAAAAAGTTAAGAGTGTATCAATTGGAAAAATCAATTCCACAATTATGCCAATAGGAATTTCCCTAACTTTTTATCCTTCAAAAAAAAAAATTTCCCTAACTTTTTAACGTCCCATAGTCTCCCATGACACCAGCGCTGAGTTGCTGACTAGTATTGCACTTTGCACCTGTATTTTTTTATCTTTGGATTTGGATCCACAGATACGTAGTAAAAATATTAATCTGGACAACGGCCCAATGAACCAACCCTCCCCAAGCCCACTTTTACAAGCCCAACAAAAAACCTTTAACAATCATAAAATCCAACGTCTGACGTGTACTATCCAACGGCTGTGATGAATTCATAAACCTCAAAAATTTCATAATTCTTCTGAAAAAGTGCAGTGGGACCCACTTTAGAGTCAGGTGATTCCAGCGTCAGGTAGTAGTAGATTAATTTGCCTTTTTATTTCTTCACGAATTTCCCTATTGGTTAAAAACTCCAAAACGTACAAAATATCTCTAATGACGCCACGTCATGGCTGGCCCCACTAAATTACCCCCCTTTAAATACTGTACGTATTATGTAACACTCCTCAGATACAAACTCAAATCATAAAATTTGATAATTTTCCTACAAAATCAAATTTTACATACAACTTTTTCATTTTCATTACATTATTATTTGGTATAATAAAAATCTATATTATTGGTTTCAAGTTTAATTTTATGTTGTTTTCATTTGTAAATGTTATGAGCAACATATACATAATATACTACTACGTACGAGTACTAATTAATTACTGTTTTTGGTTGTTTGAGGTACTAGGACATCAATGGAGACCGTGACAACGTCTCATTTTATTTCGGGTATTACCAGTGGTACTATGACGGGTTCAGATCCTAAGCTTACATTGATAAACAATGGCTTGAAGAACAACCAAATGATCGCGACTCATAATGGACTAAGATCATTGAAGAACAATGTAGATATGATAAAGTTGAGGAGTACCGCGAAAAATCCTACTGAGGAGCTTAGAAAAGAAAACTCCCCTACAATAAGATGTGGGATGAATTTGGTATTTGTTGGAGCAGAAGTTGCCCCTTGGAGTAAAACCGGCGGTCTAGGGGACGTTCTTGGAAATCTCCCCCCTGCCTTGGCGGTAAGTCTTTGTTCTCTTCACCTTATTAAATATATATATGTATGTAAATTATTTGAAACTTATCTCAACTTTATTACCTTGACCGAATGTGTTACGCGTCTTTTAGGCTAGGGGACACCGTGTAATGACAGTCTCTCCTAGGTATGATCAGTACAGAGATGGATGGGATACTAGTGTAACAGCTGAGGTACATGCATGCTCTATAATATAATTAGCTACATCATACTTTATTAGGATGATTATTTGGTGTTATTGAGCATGTTTCAAACTTTCAAAATATAAATTGCAGCTGAAAGTTGGAGATAGAACTGAGACAGTGCGTTTCTTCCATACCTACAAGCGAGGGGTTGATCGTGTTTTCGTGGATCATCCTGTTTTCCTTGCAAAGGTATCAATACATTTCCATAGCTCAACCATAGTTTTTACTTGTGTGTAATTAGTTGTTGAATTAAAGCCTTGAATTCTTAATTTAATATGGTTGTGTATGTACTAAAACCATGTTAGGTGTGGGGGGTAACTGGATCCAAACTCTACGGTCCAGAGGCTGGAGAGGACTATGAAGACAATCAACTTCGATTTAGCGTGCTTTGCCAGGTAATTTTATCATTAGTAGCCTAATCACTTTGTAATGAGAAAGAAAACATGACACCTGCGCGTTACAGGCAGCTTTGGAGGCACCAAGAATTCTGAATCTAAACAATAATCCACTCTACTCTGGACCATATGGTAAAATTCTTCTCATTCTGGCCAACTGTTAAACGTTTTCGTGAAATATTTAGTTATTTCAGTAGAATGAACACCTGAAAAAAGTGCTCATTATGTACTTGATGCAGGTGAAGATGTTGTTTTCATCGCGAATGATTGGCATAGTGCTCTTCTCCCAGCCTACCTGAAGAGTATGTACAAACCCAGGGGAATCTACAGAAATGCTAAGGTAAGTCTTTTTACCTAGGGATGTTTTCTTGGTTGTACTTTGTAATGTTTTCTTGAACGAATTTTCATATGTTTGAGGGGTTCAGGTTGCTTTCTGCATTCACAATATGGTATATCAAGGAAGATTTGCATTGCAAGACTACTCGCGTCTTCATCTGCCTGAGGAATTGAAGCCAGCTTTTGACTTTTTTGATGGGTAAACAATCTTACCTACTAAATATCGCATTGCACGGACTAATTACTAATTTACTAGTCCAAAATTAATGTTATGTGCATGATACAGGCACAACAAACCTGTAAAGGGAAGGAAAATTAACTGGATGAAGGCAGGTATTTTAGAATCAGACCGTGTAGTAACCGTGAGCCCTTTCTATGCACAAGAGGTTGTATCGAGTGTTGAGAGAGGTGTGGAGCTTAATGATGTAGTTCAGAGGACTGGAATCACTGGCATAGTGAATGGTATGGATGTGCTCGAATGGAATCCAACTACTGATAAGTACATTGGATCTAATTATGATAGATCAACTGTAAGTAACATTTTTAACAGGATTTTTGCTTTTGTAGACCTTCATGAAATTTCCTAATGTGTATAGTTTTCGCTTCTTTCAGGTTGCATATGCAAAGCCTCTTATAAAGGAAGCTCTGCAAGCAGAAGTTGGTCTACCTGTGGACAGGAATATCCCATTGATTGGATTTATAGGCCGGCTTGAAGAGCAGAAAGGTTCTGACATTCTTGCAGAAGCAATTCCTCAATTCATTGGGCAAAATGTGCAGATTATTGTACTTGTAAGAACAATCCTTACCTCAAACACGCCTTTTATCTCTTCACCTAAAACCATTTTACTGAATCTTTTCATGGTTTTGTTTTTGGGGAGTAGGGGACTGGAAAGAAGGAAATGGAGAAGCAGATTCAAAAGTTGGAAGCTCTCTACCCTCAAAAGGCGAGAGGAGTGACCAAATTCAATGTTGCCTTAGCTCATATGATTGTAGCTGGTGCTGATTACATGCTGATACCTAGCAGATTTGAGCCATGTGGGCTTATCCAGCTCCATGCAATGCGTTATGGAACGGTTTGTGGCAGCTTTATGCAATGAGTTACTTTATTCTGGATGCCTTTTACATCAATGAACATCATACCTATTCTGATATTTCATTGATCAGGTGCCACTGGTGGCCTCGACTGGTGGACTTGTCGATACTGTACAAGAAGGTTACACCGGATTCCACATGGGCCGTTTCAGTGCAAATGTAACAATCACGAAATCAAAAAAATCATTACATTTCATTTTGTATACTAATTAGTCTAATGATCATTCCTGTACTCTGAAGAACTGACATTTTGGTTCATAATGGTATATCAGTGTAACGCGGTGGATCCAACTGATTTACAAGCTGTTGTAACAACAGTGAAGAGGGCAATAGAGACGTATGGAACTCCAGCCTCAAGAGAGATGATCCAAAACTGTATGGCACAAGATTTCTCTTGGAAGGTAGGCGGTCTATGTGATTCCATTTAAGTGACATAGTACACTTCACGTCAAGTTAATCTCATTTGTCATGGTGCTAATTAATTTTTTGTTCATGAGCAGGAGCCTGCAAAGAAATGGGAGAACCTGCTGCTGAGCCTAGGGGTTGCTGGCAGTAGACCAGGATTCGAAGGAAACGAG
The DNA here is from genome assembly GCF_948465745.1 of Chenopodium album. Lineage (NCBI taxonomy): Eukaryota > Viridiplantae > Streptophyta > Magnoliopsida > Caryophyllales > Amaranthaceae > Chenopodium > Chenopodium album. The sequence continues at coordinate 57,341,861 of NC_137843.1, forward strand.
ATTGCTCCTTTTGCTGTGGAGAACATTGCAAATCCTTGATTCATAGATGGTGGACCACATCAAAGAATGATCAGCACTTTTGTGGAATACTCATTTGGCTGATATTTTTTACTATATTTTGTCTCAGAATTCAATAACTCAGGCAATGTTGCCTTCCATATAGACTTCTTTGAATTGTATGACATTCATGCTTGGTTGATTGTTAATGTGTCATGAGTGCAATAATATAAATTTGAATAATATGTTATTAGTGTGTTCATACCATTTTCAGTACAACAAAACTTTACTTTTGGCTAGAACAGGCAAATGCAAATTTCCAAATGTTTCGATTTAAGAAATTCTCAAAGCAGTGGCTCAGCCCTCAAAACCTTTAATTGCTAGCAATCATAACACTTTATATGGACTATACTTATTAACTGCATCATCAAGGTCCTGACCAATAATATGTTTAAAGATTCACTGGATTTTTGATCTGGTGGAAACACGACAAAAGGTACTCGAATCTGTTAACTGCTCAATACTAGCAGTCTACTGTTAGATTAATTAGACAAAATGGTATTAGCTGCTCAACAAAATTGACCATTTCAAACCAGGACTTCTCTCTTATCCAATAATCAAGTCTACAATATCTAGAGCTTGCACATATTATTTCAACCTGCATAACTTATTAGACAGATATCATTCTACCTCCAATAAACACTTTCTGATAATTCGGCTTCTGTCTGCTGCATCATCTCTTCTGATTCAGAAACAGGCTACAGGTGAAGAATGGTGAGTACTTATATTTAACAGGAAAAGTCTTTAGTTTAAGATTCAATCCACGAGTAGAGAGGACTCTTGGGTACTTTAACCAAGTGCAGGTATACTTTTTCCCAGGTGAACACTAGAATCTGCTAAGACATATACTAGTACTTTGTGTGTGGCTATTATTTTTAAGTAGAGGAGTATCTGACTTTTGAGAAACAAATTTCAGTCTAATTGTACTTCCTAGGTTATTACGGCGATTAATTAGTATTTAGTAGGTATAGACTATGGATGGCGACTTTAAACCTACCGCCTTTAGAACTATTCTGAATTATTCCACATTGACCTGCTCATCAATTAATTTTAAAGATTTTTTGTTTTCATAACAATCAGGCATAAAACAATCGTTTCTATCAACAACAACTAGGATTTTAATTCAGCAGAGTATAACTGAGGTTATTGTAACAATTGTTGAAGAGACTTGTTAGGCTACCACATCTCCTCACAGGTCAAAAGTCCCCACAGTCCACTTAATCCGTTAATTAGTAAAGGCGCCCTTGAATATCTCAAGAACAATAGTTTTGGGTAGATTCCACAACCAATGGGTCTGAGAAAAGAAATCATCTTCCTATATTTTTGCTTCTGCTGCTGCATAATCTCTTCTTATTCAGAATCAGACACTCTGAAACAAGGTCATCAACTCAAGGATGGTGAGTACTTGGTTTCAGCAGGCAAAGTATTCACATTAGGATTCTTCAACCCACAAGAAGAGAGGGCAATCGGGTACTTTAATCCAGAAAATACACAAAACTGCTACATCGGCATCTGGTACACTTATGATAAAGATAAGAGGCCAGTATGGATTGCTAACCGAAACAATCCCATTTCTAGGAGTTATGGAGCACTTTCAATCAACAGCAATGGTGACTTCAAGATATTAGATAGAGGTTTGACACACATGTTGTTGAACGCCAATCAAGGAGCTTCCAGAAGAGTGGCAGTGCTTACAGATACCGGCAACTTTGTGTTACAAGAGCTGAATTCAGATGGCTCGGTAAGAGACAAAAAACTGTGGCAGAGCTTTGATTATCCAACTGACACACTTCTTCTTGGTATGAAACTGGGATATAGCTTCAAAACTGGGAAAAACTGGTCATTGACCTCATGGGTAAGTGATGAATTTCCTGCAGCAGGGCCTTTCACACTCGGTATAGACCCCAACGGAACCAGCCAGTTGATCTTGTGCATAAGAGAGTATATTCAATGGAGGAGTGGCATTTGGAACAATGGGAAATTCCCAAATCTCAAAGACTACCTTTTTAGGTTCGATTATGTCTCAAATGATGAAGAAAAATACTTCACCTTATCTGCAGAGAACGCCTGGGATATCGATTTCCCAATGTATCATATAGATAAGGAAGGTGCAATACTTCATTATGACACCTCGACATCAGACAGATTGGAATACAGCCAGTACTCGAGATCAGGATCAAACACACACAATTCTCTAACCACTGTTGTTGACTGCAAAAAGGCCACAATCTACAAATACTATCCTGGATGCGTAAAGCAGCAGCTTCCAGAATGCCGAAATGAAAGCTGGTTTGATAGTAGCCGGGGCTATGTGCTATCTGAAGGCACCAAGTACGAAAAAAGAAACCAAATTTTGGGTGTGGCTGATTGTGAGGTTAGGTGCTTGAGCAACTGTTCCTGTGTTGCTTATGCTTTCATCTACCCCAATCGAACTGGATGTGAGCTCTGGACTAACAATACTCAGTTACTAGAAAATGGACAGGCACACTCTTCTCGCAGGGAGTTTTACATTCAAAGACAACATTACAGTGGTAAAACTAACATTTTCTTAACCACTTCTTAAACTTTCAGTATTTAGAAAGTAGGGAGGAGATGAAATTCTACTGCAATATTTTTTTAGTCTCTTCAATTGTACATGTTTTCCTTCAGATGCTACAAAATTGTTGCTTAATTAGATTTGGTTTTGTTACAGAAGAAAAGAGGTCACTTTGGTGGTTGTGGCTTATAATAGCAACAGCTACCATTCTGCTGCTCCTGGCAGTATCATGGATAGGCTATCGCAGGAAAAGGGCACTGCTCAGTATAGCGCGATTTTTTCTCCTGATAGGTTATGTTGTATGACGAAATCTCACAGCTTATCTTCAACATTTATATGATCGCCTTCACAGAAGTCTCGAAACAGCTGGTAGTTTCTGAATCACAAACAACCCACTAAAACCTTACAGAACTATGTGCTCTACTGATGCAGCTTTGTTTTATTTCCATGCTACACAGGAGCAAGTCAAATAGAGGAGAAGATGTCACTTACAGAGATAGGTTCCAGTTGGACACTCCAAAAGATTTCGAAGGAAAAGAAAGCTCACCATTGGCAAGAACCATGGAATTCACGTGTTCAGCTTCGAAAACATAGTTCAAGCAACTGATAACTTTTCACCTTCAAATAGGCTTGGACAAGGAGGATATGGGGTAGTATACAAGGTACTTAAAATTCTGAATGCTCCGTTTATATTTTTCTTTTTCAAGTTGAAGCAGTTAAACATTTGCACTTAATATATCAGGGTACATTAGCAGATAATCAAGAGATAGCGATAAAGAGACTGTCAACAACTTCAAAGCAGGGCAGATTGGAGTTCATGAATGAGGTTAAGCTTGTTGCCAAACTACAACATAACAATCTTGTTAAGCTCATAGGATGCTGCATTGAGCAAGGAGAGAAGATATTGGTATATGAATACATGGAGAACAAGAGCTTGGATTATTTCCTATTTGGTTAGTGATTTTAAACAATAATAACTAAACACATTTCCAGTACTTCGTAATTGATTCATTACATTTGTATCTTGGTTCATGACAGATTCAGACATAAAATTGCTTCTTGACTGGAAGATGCGTTTCAACATAATCGAGGGGGTAGCTCAAGGACTCCTCTACCTTCACAAATATTCACGATTCAAGATAATTCATCGAGACTTAAAAACAGGAAATATATTACTCGATCAGGAGATGAATCCAAAAATTTCAGATTTCGGTATGGCTAGACTCTTTCAGCAGAATGAATCAGGAGCAAATACCAGCAGATTAGTTGGGACACTGTAAGTTAAATGAATACACCAATGCATGAATTCTCATCTCTTTGAGGAGAATAAGAACCATGAACGTTTCTTATTTTCTTCTCTTGGTGCAGTGGTTATATGTCACCAGAATATGCAATGGAGGGATATGTTTCAGTCAAGTCTGATGTTTTTAGCTTTGGGATATTAGTGTTAGAGATAATCAGCAGCAAGAAGAACAATGACTCTTACTGCTCAGACCGCCCACTCAACCTTATTGGTTATGTAAGTTCCCGACTAATCATGTGAAACTCAAGCTATTATACAGACTCAACAGATTTACTTACGTATTTTTATTTTTGTTCTTCAGGCATGGGAGCTGTGGACAGATAATAGAGGTTCAGAGCTGATTGACCAAACCTCGATTTTGGACAATCACAACCACAAAGAAGCCATGAAATGCATAAATGTTGGTCTCTTATGCGTGCAAGAGAACCCTGCTGACAGACCCACCATGTCGACTGTTGTAACTATGATCGCCAATGAGGGTTATCAACTCCCTAATCCTAACAAACTGGCATTTTTCATAGGCAAGGGTTTATCACAGGCAGAGCATCCCCAATATGATCCAGAGCAGGGTTCCTTGAACAGTGCATCAATTTCGGAGATGGGAGTTCGATAACCTTGCCATTCAACTTCTACTTTGTTGATTGTTCAAAATGCTTTAATCTAGATTGACCAACTATTTGTTGATAATTGCAAGGAACCTCTATCGACTTGAAAATTATGTAATAGTCAGATTAGTTACAAACTCACAATATTGCCATACTCGGTGAAATTTACCCCTCTGTTCTTGTTTAGGATATTGCAACTATTCAAAATTTGAGATATTCTTCTAAACAAATCCCATTATATAAGAGAGGGGGGGGGGGGGGGGGGGCATAATCATGTGAGATCTTATTTAATCCGTCTCATAACCAAAGATATACTGTAAATGGTTAAAGATGAGCATTGGAAAACATACATAATCAAAACAGTATATCAAAAGGAAACAAAGGGAACAGTTGTTATAATAGAGAGAAACAGTTTACACGCTCACATGCTCCCCTGGTCATAAAAAGAAACATTTCTCACAAGGACATAGAATTGTTGATAAACTTTGCTCGTCTCCCAATAATAAAATCTTTATAAATCCAGCAAACCAGATTAAAAACTAGAAGCAAAACACACTAAGCAACAATGTTCTTAAAATGGACTCAGCATAATCTTCAGACTAAAGAGCTACTAAAAGCACAATTAATGTCTCTAAAACTGCCTCACATGTCTATTTTTACAGAGTTCCAATAGCCATAAGGGGAACATTTTTTATGCTAGTGAAAAGTTCATGCAATGCTAAGTATTTGCCTGGAGACACATTAGAGGCATACTCGTTAAATTGCTGCTCACAGGGCAGAGAAACTGGTCTGACCCAAGTGCCTGACTGTAAGATAAGAATTAAAAAGAGAAACTCCATCAAATCGGGTCAAGTGAGGTCATATAAAAGCTCAAATATCAATGAACATGGAGCGATTCACATTTTGTAGAACTCATTAGGAATTTTCTAAATCCATGGCATACCTAGTACTACCGGGGTGAAATGGACCTTGGCCGTGACTTGGAGGGGGATCTTGATTTGGATCTAGACTTTGGCCTGCATGTTGGTGAAAATTTGAGAAATAATGCTCAACAAGATATAGGAAAACGGTGAGTCAAATCCTTGCATAATCAAGTGTACTCTGTATTACCTGGTTGATTTCACAGGAGATGCAGACCTTGATCTAGATGGTGATCTTGACACTGACCTTTCCAGTGATTTGCTGCAGAGAAATTCAAAAGCAAAATAAACAACCACAGGCAACCCAAGTCCCAGGGAAAGAAGGAAAATGTCATACATCCCGTCAGGGCTATGAATAAGAAGTGGGAGGTAGATAAAGTTAACAATACTAATAGTAATAATATACTTCGTACTTTTTTTTGTCAAAAAATAAATAAATAAATAATATACTTCGTACTTTGCAACATCAAACAGCACATAGTATTGCCATATATTCTCATCTTAATACCACTTTGTGCATAAAATTACAAAGCCTATATAGCCTTGAATACATAACAAAAACCCAAGAAAGAGTTGAAATTTTTTTATTCAAAGAAAAGGCTACCTTCTATTCTTTTTCGGGCTTCTACTCCTGCTGCGGCTCCTACTTGGGCTTCTGTCATACCTCTTCACCTGCAATGACACACAGCTATGTCTTAATACCAAGAATAAATAAATTTTTTTTTAAAAAAAAACTGACATCCCTCCCATGGAACATTGCTATTGTTGACAAAATATATTACTAGACTTTACAAGCTATAGGAAACTTAAGTGTGAAAAATCCAGATCCTTGAGTATTATATCCAAAGCACAAGCGATAGTTTTACTAAAAAAACAGGAAAGACGGCCATACTATTTTAATAGAGGAGCCTCAGTGATTAAGAAGGCTGTTGTCGACATACAAGTAGAGTACATAATTGGACAAATACAGAAAACAGCAAGATGCAGAAATAGATAGGTAAGGAAAACAAGAGATCAAAAGTTCAGTGTCATCCAGTTTCTGGATCTAGGAGAAAGTCACTCACCCGGATATAAGATTTTGCCCAAGGGTTTTTGAATTCAGTGTCATCCAGTTTCCGGATCTAATAAAAAAGCCATCATTAACAGCGTCAAAGCTACGTATGGAAAAGCAGTATATGAAAGAATTCTAGACTCAGGATCCAATCAATCCACTATAGAACTTACAGCATATTTCATGTCTTCAGAATTGGTATAGTCAACCAAGCCAAAGGTTCCTGTAAATAACTAACAATTGAGGAGACAGGAGGAAGCATAGCTTAAAAGAAATAAACAAGTAACAATCCAATAGTAGCACACGCATAATCTAGACAGATTCGAAAAGCCAGATTCATCAATTTCCTTCATTACAATATCCTATGACATCAGAAATTTCCTAGATTCAATGACTGGCAAAGCATTTCAACTCAATTAGATTTCTGCTTCAGCAAATTAAAAGACCTCAGAGGGTTCGAACGGAGATCTTAATACACTCTCGTGTGCATACAGGTCTATGCACAGAAATATTCCATTCTTTTAACAACAAGTCAATTTACAGTCCTCACTAATAGAAAGGGTATCATATCATCACATTAAGAAACAAAGTATAAATCAATTATCTGCTATTAAAATTAATGTGTTACAAAGGATCTGCAGAACAAAGCATGCAAAGTAGCATTTCCTTTTAAACCTCGGTGCCTAAGACCCACAAAAAAGGATATCATACATAACGCATCACTTTGTCCTTTTCTTAGCATAAACAGCAGCAATAATTCAGGAAATACCTTCACTGTCACGTGAAACTTCAGCAAAGCAAACGTCACCAGCTTTTCGCATGTGATCCTATGATTGAACCAAATGTTAAGATGGATACTTAGCTTGTGAGAAGTTTAATTTGACATAGCTTATCAGTATGACAAAGTCAGAAAAAAAAAAAAAAAAAAAAAAACCTTTAAATCCTGCCATGATGCAGATGATGGAAGCCCACGGACAATGACTGCATTTCAAGTGCAGATTTTCAATTACTTTTATTCAAAAGTGAAGACTTTATAAACAAGATTTCCCAAGGTAATTCTGAGATAAAGCGTAACACTTAGATTGACCCTGTTATGTTTGTGAATCCTGGCGTGACCCTGAGGCCAATATATTTATCAAATTGACCTTAATGATGATGGAATGGTGATATATTTTAGAATTAAAATTCAAAGAGAAAAAAAACCCAAAACTCACTTTCTCTCCTCTCCTTTTCCCAGCTCTCTCTCTCTCTTCTTCCTCCACTCTGCCTTCCTCACTCCCTAGCTCTCTCACACCAAAAAAAACACCAGCAGCAGTTTCCCCAAAACAATCCCACAAATTTTGACTCACCTACACACACACATCAAGTAGCAAATACGAAGAATTAAGACACTCCATAAAATTGCATCCATATTAACACTTTCAAACAGATAAAACAATACTTGACACCTTAACATCCATTTTTTTATCAAGGAGTCCAGTATTAAAAGGGAACTGATGTAAAAAAGTTACATTATGTAAAGCAGAATCTTTATCAGACATTAAAAACCTAAATTGCTAGGTTTAAGAAATTAAAGAGTAAAATTTTCCAGGATATCTAAAGCCTTGAAAGAGTTGAAGAAGGCATATTCTTTGCTAAAAGCAAGGGAACGAAGAAGACACGTAGAAAAGGGAAGAGGAGAGAAAACGGATGGAAGGGGAGGAGAGAAAGTGAGTGAAGATGAGAGTAGCTTTTGGGGCTTTTTTTTTTTTTTTTTTTTTTGTTTCTTTTGGAATTCTTTATTGGCAAAGGCATTACCCATCTTTCATCACAATTCATTTTGATATCATATTTTTTGCAAAAGGACAGAATCTATATGAGTATTATGTATACACTTAACCTCAGGGTAATCATGAAAAATATACGGTATAAACAGACCTCGATACTCAGTATGACGCGATGCACCATAGCGCCCTCCAGCACGGCGTTCACTAGCAGAGGATGATCCTGATCCTCGCCCACCATGTGCGAGTTCAACCTATATATGTCCAGCTATGTAAGAAATTGAATGTGTAACTTAAAACATGAAAGTAGGCGATCATATTATTACCCTTAGGCGACAGCCATCGAAGTTGTAGCCATCACGTCCCCTAATCGCATCATCAGCATCTCGGGAACTCTCAAACTATCAATTCAAAGCATAGAGCTCAAGGTTACAAGGACCAAGCATTAACGTAACCAGTTGGATTTTTATTTTTATTTTTTTTAGAAAAAAGGATCAAAGGGATCACCTCCACAAAGCAGAAACAAGGAGGTCGAGGTGGAACTTTTAATTCAACATCCAAAATACGACCATACTGCACCAAAGAAAACAAACAACTGTGATGCAAGCAGATATTTATTTGTTGCACTTCACTGACTGACATAGACCACTGCCCTTGACTGAAGTCAACATGCATGTACAGGATGAGGATACTGTGCAAATTTGTCAGAATAGAAACTGCAGAATTTGATGAAACGGATAAAGCAACATGATCAACAAAAACAGTCAGCAGAAATCTACTCTGCAAACTTCAAAGCTTGACCCAATCAACAGCAAAGAACCATAAAAAGGCCAAAACAAAAAAAAAAAAAAAAAAAAAAAAAACACAAAAACAAAAACAAAAAACAAAAAACTTCATACATGTATGAATAAGCAAGGCTAGCTATAGGATATAAACTTATAAATTACACATGACCTTGCAGTGAGCATAGAGAACATAGGGATATGATGCATGGGGCAAATGGAAATAAATTGTTCAGCTCCACATAGGGGACACAGGAAAAGAAGTTCAAAACCAAACCTTGTAGAACAGATCTTCAATCTCATGTTCTTTGATATCGGAAGGTAAGTTACCAACATAGATGGTGCGAGAGAAACGGCTACTCATTTGTATTGCTTCGTCACTCTACTCACAAATTCTCTGCAAACACAAATGAGGATATGTGAGTCAAAAAAAGTTAAAGTATAAGATTCACAAAACACGGTTAATCTAAGGAGCCCTTGATTTCATTTTCATGCAATTAATTTCACAATAGTTGAAGCAAGTCAAGGCTAAAACCATGAAGCAAACCAAGAGAGCAATCCTTGAGGTGAGCGATGCTCCATAAGCTCCATTGCTCATATGCTCCAAGAGGCTCCAAAGCTAATATATATTTGATATTTATTTGATCGCCAATGCTATCTCAAGTTTTTGCAGATGCATAGTTCTCCAAAGAAAAGGTCTCCCTTATTTTATAAAAAAATCCATTACTCCACCCAGTTCTCCCACTCCCCCTCTACATCCCTATGAATTCCAAAGCTCATATTTGTCCATGCGCTGGTCATCTACCATAAAGAAAGCATATAAGTCATGAGATGGAAAGCTTAGCACATTTCTAAGCATTTGCCTTACTGAGATTCTTTTTTCCAGCCATATCATGAAAAACCCCAGGAAATAAACAACAGAATGAGTCTTCAAAAGTAGTTGTTAACTAAAATAAGGTCTGGGCTCCAGAATAAAACATGATGCAAGAGCATTACAAATCTTTAATTCTGAAGCTTCACATGTAAAAACAAAAGAAGAGTGTCAGATTTACAGGAGCATTGGACAGGTTTTGCAATGACTAAGATCTACTGCATACTTCCTAACAATAACATCTTATCACCTTTTGTAAAAAGCAGACATAAGTCAAAAGCAGATGAAGACGCAAGTTAAAGCGACACTATCAAACAATTGAAGCCACAAAAAAAAAAGGATGCTGGTTGAAAAGGGGTCTGTTAACCAACTAAAGGTACCAAAATACTTTGTTATCATCACATAAGATTCTAATATTCATCAAAAAGCATGGAATCAATGAGTATTGTGCTACCAATTACCAGTACCTTTGAAGTTAATTAGTAATATACTGCTCAAGACTTATCCTCCATTAGTATATTAGTATATCCCTAAAATAAGCGCGCGGGCGGTGGGGGGGGGGGGGGGGAGGGTGTAAAAGAAACTTATAAGAATTTTCACATTAACATCAAAATGAATGTCATGAAACTAAGTGATCTATTTAAGCATACTCTTTCCTGTATCCACACCAGAAAACCCCTACGCCCCTTAATTAAAAGTTTGTGTGATTTTGAAGGAAGATAAATGGAGATTATTTTTATTTTATTTTTTTTTATCAAAAACTCTTAAAAATGCGACTACGTAGAAAAACAGCTCATGACAAGGAGAGAAACACCCAATGTAGCAAAGGGTCCCTAAGAAAAAAAAAATCTGCTGGGTCACAAGAGACATGAACGTCAGTGCAAAGTGCAAATGGAGAGGCCTAAGAAGTAAAACATGGAACATTGGTAAGAAGCAACTACATGGACTGGTGTTGTGCTCAACAATTACTCTTTGAATGGCACTCCATTTCATAAAGAACTTTGCCCATATTAATTAAAGTCCAAGCAATGGAATGTAAACTTATCCCTTTATTCATAAATTACACACATAGTCGCGTATACTATTTTGCAATGCCCACACAAGTGTCACCTTTCTAAACTACTATTGGACTACAATCTGTCTCCTACAATACCTTCACTATAGGTTGTGAAGACAAGAGAATGAGAATAACACGGCACAATGTCAAATCAAAGCAAAATAAACCCTTAATTTATAAGTTATAGGAATGATATAAGTGCATTACACCTAATCCTGAGCCATTGAAATATGAAAGCAAAATCAATATAGCAGGAAATGCAAAAGGATATCTAAGCTCATCAATGCTAATAAAAATTCAAAAAATAGCCTCTTGACTCTCATAGTAGGCTTAGACCTAATAACTCTTTCCTTCACAACTTCTCCCCCAACAATGCCGGAGTGGCGCCCCGCAACCCAAAAAGGTGGCAGTTCGAGTACGCCCGGGTTTCGGGCACAGCTGGGGTGGTTTAGGGCAGCTTAAACTCCACCTCTCCCCCAAAATAATTTCACAAACTAAAACCCTAATGCTTAATTTACAAATCCAAAATCCAATATAATTAACTACCCAAAAAGCAAATATAGTACATCAGATTATCAAAAGCAAAATTTTCTAAAAAAGTCACAATCTTGCAAGTTCTACCCAACTAAAGAGCTAAATCTGAAGCAAAATATACTCAAATAACTCTAAACAAAACGAAATTGAGAAAAAAAAAAGGGTACGAAAATGAAGGAAATACCAGAAAAGGGGGAAGCGGAGGTTGAATAAGGGAAGACAAAACCCTAAGTTTGAGCGTCGGAGTCAAAGGTTGACTGATTTCAGCAGCAGAAGTAATAGCGGAGGATGGTTGACATAGGAGAGAGACTCAGCAGTGCAGTAGTGTGGGATTCTTGAATCTTTTGACCCTTGCTTGCGATTAACGTGTAGTCCGTACCAAATTTGAGGGCTCAGACTTCGCTATTGCTCCGTAATTGTTAACTTATGATGACTTTAATGATAGAGCGTCTTCTTCTTACCGTTAAAAGGAAAAAGTATTGACCCTTAATCTAACTCGGATTGATTTATAAAAGGTTCTAATTTACTCCGTATTAGGGTAAAAATATCTAACACTTACAAACACAAACTTAAATGAAAAATTTAATCACATTCACATACTCCTAACTAAAAATAAATGCTATTAAATTTTTACTCATTTAGGAGTGTACATGTGTAATAGTTTGATGGTAATTTTGTACTTATACTAGATTTTTTTCGATTGGTAAGGAGAAAGACTCTATTGAATCAGAACCTCACACGGGTTAACCTAATCTGAGTTAGCGGACTAGTCGGAAAAGGTAGAAAAATCTTAAGAGTAATATTCCTTCGTAAGAGTAATATTCAAAATTTTGACATATAATAAATTTTAACTCAATATTCCTTAAATACGCATTTTTTTTTTTATCAAAATTCTCATTATACTGTCTATATCAGTACTATATCAATAAGGAATTCGGACAATTCTTTTTAGTGAGCTAGCATAAACCACTGACTTCCATTTGGTATAGATGTAGTTTGCTATTTTTTGGTATATGTCATATAATAAAGCAAAACTTGGACAAATTTATTAAAATCACGATAATCTAGTATTCCGTAATTAATACTAACATTTAGAAAAGTAAAAACAATGCTTTTGAGTTACCTGTGTTTGGTTTTTTGTTTTTTTAAAACATACTCCTTCTGTCCCCAAAATTTCGACCCTTTTGGGTTGATTTTGCGGTTATTAAGAAACTTAAATATCAGAATAAAAACATATTGAAAAGATAAATTTACATAGGGTTTGTAAAAAAGTAGAGAGATAAAGTATTAAAAATACATGAAAAAACAAAATTTTATATGGGGAACCTAATTTTGCACAAATGTTGTTGTAAATTGGTGGGTATTTTAATGCAAATGGGTCGATCATTTTGGGACTAAAATTAGGCTAAAGGGTCGAAGTTTTGGGGACGGAGGGAGTATAAAATTAAAACGGAAAACGGTCTAAACAAGCTCTTAATTAGCGGTTAAAATATATAAACCCTTTAATGAGTTTTTTTTTTTTTTTTTTTTAAAGGCTAAATTAAAAATATTTAAAATTAATTAAAAAAAAAAAAAACAATATTCGTAGCAGTAGTCAAATAAAAAGTGAAGATCCAACCTAAACTCTCTGACACAAAATTGCCTCCCACAGGTTTCGAACTAGGGTTTCACTTCACTCTTAACCAAACTCTGCTACTCTTATTCTTTTTCCCGGATTTTGATCTCTCTTCGTAAATTCGCCGGAAATATTCAAATGTCGCCGGCGACTCCTTTCCAAGTCGCCTCCCTTATTAACCCGCCGTCGTTTCCAAACTCCGTCGTCTGGTCCGACGATAACTTAATTGCCGTCGCTACTGGCGACATTGTCACTATTCTGGTAATTTTTTTAAATTTCTATTTTTGCTGAAATTCTTGAAAAAAAAAAGTTGTTTTTGATGAAATATGGTTGAATTAATTTTTCAGAATCCGGAACATCCTCAAAGTCCTCGAGGTGTGATCACTCTTACTCCTGGAAAACCTTTTCCAATTGGCGTTATTGATAAAGCAGGTAATCACATTTTCATTTATACTCAATTGCTAATTGTTTAATTTCATGCTATATATATATATATATATATATATATATATATATATATATATATATATATATATATATATATATATATATATATATATATATATATATATATATATATATAATCATCTTTAAAACAATCACATGTTTGATTTTATTTATGCTTATAGAATTAATTATTAATATTTAAATTTGATGTTAGTACTGGAATTGCATTAAAGATAATGAACTATATAACTTTTGGCTTTGCTCTGCTTGATTCGTTGAGCTCGGAAATTCTTGTTATGCTCTCGACTATAGCCCAATTAACTAGCTGAGGTTGAATTATATTATGTATATAGCTTAGGTTTTTCTAGTGCTTTGAGACCATGTTATAATTGAAAGTTAAAATTTTGATTTATGTAAGATTATGAGTCGGTTATGTTGGTTCATGTAGCCGACCTCACTTATGGGATTAGGCGTTCAATCAGAAGAAGATATAGGAGTCAAAGTTAATATATGAATAGTTTGTGTTTTTTGTGGGACTGTGATTTTGAAAAACAATGCAATGCCTTTATCACTCGGTATCATGCTACAAAAAGATGTGATAAAATTTTGCAGATTTGCTCTCTGGTTGCTTATTACCCACTTGTTTATCACGAGATCGTCAGCCTTGTGTTCGATCACTTTCATGGTCACCTGTTGGATTCACTCGTCACAATGGGTATGAAAGCATTTCATTTTAAGTGTCTTGTAATGGGTTATGTTTGTATCAGTATCCTTAGTGTTGATAATGTATGGCTTTTTCTATTTTTATTTTTAATTTTTAATTTTAAACTTGGGTTATTGGATATCATATGTGTTTGTTGGCAATTGTTTTTATCACGTTCCAGATGCTTGCTTGCTGTTTGCTCTGCTGAAGGGCTTGTGAAGGTGTACCGCCAACCGTATTGTGAGTTCCAAGCTGATTGGATAGAGGTATGCTAGATTGCTAGTAGTCAATTTGAAAGGGCTGTCCTTGAGAAGTTATATAGCTGCAAAAGAGTGACTTTCTTTATTTTAAAAAAGAAAAGATAGAAAGAGATGGAAAAAAAAAGTCTACCATTTGAGTTCCTAAAATTTATCAGTTGGGTAATTGGGTTAGTAAAATTCATAGAGACAGAACAGCAAGAAAGTCTACCATTCATGGCATTGGGCCAAACCAGCACGAAGCATGAATTCACAATTCTGTCACTCCCAAGCACATATGAAGGCATGGCGTCATGGCCCAAGGATCTTGGGAAATGGCATGTCATTACAAAGATAACTTATATCAAATTAAAAATTTTCCATTCATTTTTTTTTTAATATAAATTATAATAAAAGAAAATCATAGTCCAGGCTACTAGGGTCTTACATGATTTTAGTCCTGTCAAGTGTCAACCTTGTATTTGCAACTTGCAAAAAGGTGCTCAACATATTCATAAATCATAATTCATCCTCATTGCTAAATGAGATGTAGTTGGAGGAAATGGATAGCCTGTGACAGCCCTAAGAGGTCTCCAGAATGTCCAGATCCTTTCTTTGAATACTTATTGTTTAGAACTCTTAAGATAAGTTGTTTCATGACATTGTTTCCCAGGTAATGGACATCTCAGACATGATGCATGCATATTTTGCTAAGATCAATTATGGGGAGCCCGAAGCTCCCTCATCGGCCATGTTTGATGTGAGTTAGTTTTGCTTTTGTTTAATCAGATTTCCTTCTGTTTTTTTGTAAAACAATTTCATTTATAATCTTTTCAATGTGTACTTTTCATCATGCTGACTAGGATTCAGCTGGTCGAACAAGAGCTGAAAATACTACTGCTGCTGATCAAACAAATTTCAGTTTAAGAAGCCACCATAAAAGAAAAAGGGAGTATGTGCCTTTTTCTCTCTGTCTGGTGTAGTGTTTTTATTGAATACGGTTCCTTGGCTTTACTTTTCCTCTTCATTTCTGTTCCTAGACTACTTTCATGCATGACCTGTTAAAATGTGAAATTTTCTTTGTGGGATTTAAGAAGTTGTTTAATAAGTTCCTTTTTTGTGACAAATTTCTTCCACGTGTGTATTGTCTTTATGATCTTTATTGATTGGATCCTTTACTGAAGCAAGGACTGCAATCATCTACGAAAGATTGATGTTACAAATGCTGACTCTCTTTGTGACAGTCATGCAGTGAAAGCTGTGGCAGAGTCGGTCATTTTTCGAAGTTCAGATTTGGAAGAGAATTCCTCGGTGGAGGTGCACAGCATTTTCATTTGTGATTTTCCTTGCATATATTATCTTCTTACCAATTGAAACCGCTTACATGCAGATATTGAATGTATAGGTCTTCAAAATGGATGGTGAACAGAATGTCTGGGTTGTTGGCACGTTGCAGCATTTAGAAGGTCCAATGGCCCTTGTCCTGTTTCATGAAACTAATACAAGTGGTATATTTTTTTTCTTTTAATATTTTGTACTTAAACAGTTAAATGTACTATTTATTTATTTAAGCTGAATGATTTTTATATGTTCTCTTAGAATCTCAATGCTGTATTGCTTGACCTTAGGAGAACCAGAGTGGCTCAGGATGGATAATGAAAGCAATCTTCCCACCAAACAACCCAATGATCCGGGCGTACCTACAACTAATGGGAACTGCTGTTTCCCTGAAGTCCGTCCTTTGATTAATGTGGGTCGTCTTTCTGAACAAATATTATTGGCCGAGCATAGTCAAGGTGAAATTTTAAAAGCTGGGCAACCGGTTGAAGCCTGGAGTAGAGATAGGTAATATTAGATGGTGTCCTCTAGTTATGTCTCTGGTAATATATACACGTGCTTATTGCTCTATTTGTTCAACAATAAACAAAATGCCATTCAAAACCCTTGTTATGAGTTCAAATATTCCGGGAGCTTTCTAAACACTGACTGGATGTAAAAGACCATGACCTTTTTAGTGAAGCTATATTTGCCTAGTTGCCTTGTGTATTTTTTATGATGTAAATTGATTTGTGGGTAAAAACCACGATTTAATAGTATTATTGGAACTAGGTAATGTGTATTTACTTCCAACTTAATTTTACATGTGTTAGAAGAATGTTTACTACCAGAAACTAACTATGATAAGGACTTCCAAAATTATTTACTGGATGATACACACTATGTTAAAAAAAACTTCTATAATAGTCATGAACAATTCAGTTTAATTCCTCTATAAAGCAATTCAACATATATATGTCATTTATCCAGTATTTGTCTTTTGATTTTGCTGTGTAAACTATAATATTGATAAGAGCTTTCAATGTTGTCCCGAGTCACATATACCTCATCTGAAGCAACTCACTTTTGTCAGTAAAACAAATTGCTTATGTTTATTATTATTGCAGGTGGGTTGGAGGAGTTTTTGTGGATTTCTCTAATAAAGGCTTACTGGTCAAATTTAGTGGTATGTTCATGATTTTTACTCTTCAGGTCAATTTTAATGAGTTACTGGCATTTAATGTTGTATTGGTCATATATCTACTTCTGCTATAAGCCTATAACTAGTGAAAGTGTTTATTGTAATACGCTCAGAAGACTGAATCTCAGTCTTCAGAGATGAGGTATTAACTACTCCGTATTAAGCAGTGACTGTATGAGATGATGGACTATTGAAAGTTGTCTAGACTCAAGGGGAAGAATATTTTTGGTGAATGTGTGAATCAATGTATCTTAGTAGTGTTATACTGTTATATACTGTCGGAGGTGTAAAATTACGGCTCATATAAATATTCAGGAGATGTTAATATTATAGTGGATTGGACAAGTTTATTACTTTTTTATTCTATGTGATTTGTGCGTAAGATAGTGTTAAGGAGATGCTGTGGAGGAGGGTGGAATGGACCGCTTTATCTTTTAAAAATTAGACTATGAATCAATCCAACTCCGGTCTTATGTTTTCAGAAATGACTTTTTAAGTTTTTTCTACACTTGATCAGGAGATGCTGAGGCTGTGGCATTAAATCCTAGTGACGTTAGGTTAGCACCCATGTGGATTGCAGAAGAAAAATCATGGAAGGTTACTGTTGTCCAGTTACATGTGCAGGATTCATCAGAGGTATTGTATTCCTTCGATCAGTCTCATATTTTCTTTGATTTTACATATTAGCATGGAGTAATTATAGTTATATTAGCTTCCATCTTTTAGGTGTTTGTTTTGCAGTTAATGATGAACTTGAATATTTTGGCAGGTGGTGCTAAAGGGAAGTGGCTATGGGAAAGTAAACACCTCTTCTGAAAATGTTTCTGTAGCCAAAGATGGAATGACTTCCTCTAAAAGGACTCCAATTGATCATTTTAATTATCGTTTGACTGCTCATCAATATGCTTCTCACTCTTCAATCCTGGCATCGCTTGTTGTTGCATGGTCTCCGAAGCTGCATTTGTCTGCAACGGATCCCAAGAATATTTGTGATTGCTCCTGTTTATTAGCTGTTGGAACTAAGTCTGGAGGTATTTCAATCTGGAGGATTCATAGATCAGCATACTACTCTGTTGAGCATAGTTATAGTAATGATCCGATAAACATGGATTTTATGGGAGTCATTCAGGCTCATGATGCATGGGTCACTGCCTTGAGCTGGGGCTTTCTTGTCTCTGATTCGAATTCGCAGGTTCTACTGGCTTCTGGTTGTTGTGATGGCAGGTAGGTTCTGTTTGCACCATGATTACGCTACTTGTAAAGTTGTATATGAGTACATGTGATGAGCAAACTGAATGGCTTTTCAGTGTAAGGATCTGGAGTGCACGTGTCTGTGATATCATAAAGTTGTCCGAAACTGGCCAGTCTCCCTTCTCTCTAATTAATGAGGTACATTTCACTAATTCCACATTTGATGATCACAGATGTAGCTGTATGTTGAGCGTTACGTTGACTAGATTCTTCTCTTTTAATAGGTTACCTCTGGTGATAATGTACTAGTGTCAGTAATTTCTCTGTATGTTCCAGTTCAATCTCCAAGGAAGATTCTGTTAGCTGTCGGAAAAGGATCGGGGTCATTAGAAGTATGGGCATGTAATACAAAGGCCAAGAAAACAATTAAAGTTGGATCATATGGTGCTCATGTCCAAGCTGTAAGTTTATTCCTTAGATTGAATTCACGATTAAGAATTGAAAGGATTTTACTCATGCTTTACAACTTTCAGGTCACAGGTTTAGCTTGGGCTTTTGATGGACACTGTTTATATAGTTGCAGCCAGGTAATGGTTTAATAAAATGCTTATGAATTCATGATTATTTTTTTCTACTCAGGAAGCCTTTTTAACTCTCTTTTCTTGATTTCATCAAGTTATCCTAATCGTGTTAAGAAGCATATATGCTGTTCTATACTTGTGATGAAATTTGTCATGGAGTGATTGCCTATGAGGTTATGTGAATTGTGGAAAGAAGAAAAAATTTGTCTGCTCCTAGGCTTCATATGTTTGTTGGATTGCGTGGTCCGTATAGTTTGGCTGGTCACTGGTAACTTATATCATGTTTCTCTATTTATTGCGTATGGCAGTTGAGGGGGGGGGGGGGGGGGTCCATTCTAGAGGACGTGAAGTACCAATATTTCCCATTAATTTGTCATATGCTTGTGGCCGTTAGGAGGGGGGGGGGGGGGGGTTGTCTTTTTGCACGTTCCTTTTTTAGTGTGTTGACCAAACTATATATAATGAAATTATTTCATTAAATTTCATGCTTTTTGTGAAGTTTTAACTTCCATGGATTTATTACTTATAAGGGTTGTTGTTTAACTTGTTGGACCAAACAACACATCGATGCAAGATGCTACTGAAAGGTAGGAGAACTTAATCCAGAAAATTGTTTGTTGCTGTTAATGTAGGATAATTCGATGCGTGGATGGGTGTATCATAAGGGCTCTCTGTCTGAAGTATCTGTTCCACCAAACAATCTTGGAATCAGAAGCTCCTCTGATGTATGGATTTTCAGTCTCTTGATTTATAGACATCAGTATTGAACTTAAATGAGATTTAAAAACATTTATTCTTTTTTGGGCAGCATCCTTCTGTTTCAGACTCGTGCTATGGGGTGGCAATTTCCCCTGGAAATTTAGCTCTTGCTGTGGTATGAAGATTTCTCTCCCTGTTATTTTACGGCTATATTGTTACACATACACAAGTTCATCCTACAAACTACTGATGTTCAATTTCTTAAAATGCTTGTTTGTTGCTCACCTTGCAGTTTAGTTATTAATTTACTATATTCTTTGCTTAAACCATTGGCATTCACTTATGCACAGAAAGTTTTTGCTAGAGCTGGATGAGAAGTTCTGACTCACTTTAATCCCTTTTTCTTAGAATTTTAGCTTAGGCCTTTAGACTCTTCCGTCAGTCAAGCTACTTCAGGCTAAACCTCTCCGTCAGTCAAGCTAGTTTAAGATGCTCTACTCCATTTTTTGGAGATATGTTGATTCCCCAGGAAAACTTTTTTTTTTCCCCCCTTTCCTTCTGTATGTGTAATAGATTAACCTAAGGAAGGGAAATATTGGACCAGATTTTATCAATCACTTGCAGTCTTGCATAACTATTTACTTTTACAATTGAAAAATCACTTGTATCTGCTATGCTAACAAAATTTTACAAAGCTTTAGGGCCTGTTATCTTCAGATTATTTTCAGTTCAGTTCAGTTCTTAATTTCCTTCTCTCATAAAATATTCAATTCAGTTCAGCTCAGTTCAGTCAGGCCCTTAATTTCCTTCTCTCATAAAATATTTAGTTTAGTTCAGTTCAGTTCACCTCAGTTCAGTCAATCAGAACAGGCCCTTAATTTCCTTCTCTCATAAAATATTCAGTTCAGTCAATCACAACAGGCCCTTACCCCGCTTCAATTCTTTTTCCTGTCTTGGCTATATCTTATTAATAGAGTAGCTGTAAGGCACCTTTTTTTTGTGGTACTGTTAGCATATTTGAAAGATTTGATACATTAATACATATGATTGTAGACTACAATTACTGTGGCCTGTCCTTGTATAATGTGTACATGGTGTAGTAAATTACCATGTACCAGAAAAGGTACATATAAAGATTAACATTACCTTGTACCTCTCTTCAGGCACGCAGGTTTGATGCTGGACAGTTAGATCATATGTACCAGAAAAGGTACTCCTGATACCTGTTCAATTTTTCCTTGAGTAACTTGTGATTTATTATGATTGCTCTCTATTCCACTCTCAAAGTCGCGGCAGTGGCTACCACTCATTAACAGTACTTACCTGGCATTACAGTAAAGAGGTAGTGAAGTACCTACCCAACACGTATGATAGATTCAGGCCAAGCACAACCAGATAACAGAGAAAAGCAATAGAACAGTAAAATAGAGAAGAAAGATTGAGGCTTTAATTAATAAAACAACGGTTTACACAATCGATAGTTTTAGGCATTTAGCCTATCAATCTCTATAGTGACTTGAGGTCACAACTCTCTCTCAAGGATTCACTCCCAAATCCTGCCTCTCTTTTACTTTCTCCCCTCTCTCTATTTATACTAAAACTAAGGACTTTTTAATCTAATAAAGTAATAATACTAGACTACCTATATTGCCCCTTCTTAGGTTAATCTATTACATTATGAACATATTATCTCCTTTGTATGATTGCTGCAAATTATTGTATGATGCCACTAGCTCTATGAAGAACATTATCCTGCAAGATATAAGCTTTGTTTGAATGTGTTTGACTTCCTCTTGATTTAAAAAACTTTGTTTGAATGTTTTTTACTTTCATTTGATTCAAAAAGCTTTGTTTGAATGTGTTTGACTTTCATTTGATTCAATTAGCTTTGTTTGAATATGTTTGACTTTCATTTGACTCATTTAGCTTTGTAGAATGCATTTGACTTTCATTTGATTCAAAATGCTTTGTTTGAATGTGTTTGACTTTCATTTGATTTAATTAGCTTTGTTTGAATTTGTTTTACTTTCATTTGTTTCAAAAAGATTTGTTTAAGATTTGCAGGTGATATGTTGAATAGGTACCTTTTTACCATCTTTATTGCTCTTACTTTCCTAGTTTGAGCTTTTTGACATCTTCCTTTAACTTGACCCAACGGTCCTTTTTGCCCCTAGGCCTCTTGGGGAAACTCATCCAATCTAGGTGTCATGTCCTTCCATAACTTTTGTATTTGGCCATGTTTGACTGGTCACCATTTGCCCATATCATTTCTGGTTTAATGTCCGCATACTACTAGTTTCTAGTAAATTCATTCAAGTGTAATCTTCTGATTCCATGTACACTTGTGGTAATATTCTGTATCTGACACCGCTGAAAAAAAATATAAAGATATAGAAATTAGTTGCTTTGCACTGCAAAGGTAGAACTTCCATGTGTTGGGAACACTCGTGGAATAAAAACCCAAAACTGTAAATGAATGCATGAAAATTTTGTACTACGCAAAATAGTTTTTGTTCTCTAATATTTGTGGGTTGACATTTTGTGGGGTATGAGAAAGTCCAGAAGAGGCTCTGACTGTTAGAAATTTGTGTTTGGAAACTGTCTTGTGACTAAATCTGGTGCTGATTATTTGAAAAGCTTGCATTAATATATGTGTAGTGTGTGTCTGTGTGAGTGTATTAGAAGTATATGTTGAGCATGTGGACAGTAATATTTGTCTTGCTTTTAATATGCAGGACCCAGAGGGCTGGGGTTGAATTCTTCTGGATTGGAGGGCAACAGGTCGATATTCCGTCAACTGCAAATTTAGAGCTTGATGTTGAAGGTATCCCTGGTTTTTCCAAAGAAGAGCTAGGATATTGGGGATTCAAGCTGCTGAGGTCTCTAAAGCAGTATGAGTGTCATACAAAACTTCTGGTTGTTTGGGATATTGTAGCTGCTTTGTCGGCTTTCAAGCCATTTGCAACTAGATTTATTAAGCACATAGTTCTGAGGTGGCTGGAGTTAATATTCGAGGATTATCTGGATCCTTCTATCAACGATACCTTGTTAGAAGTGCCTGAATATATGTTGAACATCAGTTCTCGGCAGTTGCACCTGCTCAACATTTTATGTAGATGTGTTATACCATTAATTGATTTTGAGGCTGTCAAAGTTTGTGCCAAACCAGCTAACTTAGCCGATATATGTGGGGAAAAGAAATTGTGGATGGACATAATGATAAGTAGTGAGAAAGAACTCAGAGAGAGGCTCGTGGGTTTGAGTTTATCTACTGTTTATGCCCATATATCTGATCAGACCTTGAAAGCAGAGACTGAATTGTGGAATCCTGTTGGAATTACTCAAATGGTGAAGTGGGTCACGCTAAATCAAGATCGTGTGAGTCAACAATTAAGTCTTCTTGTATCTGAAATTGAAGGGCTTGGAGCAAGGTAATTTCTCAACATCTTTACTAGCTGCTGAAATTTGTCACTTGAATTATAGTGCGTAAGTTAAACTATTTAAATCAGTATTTGACACATAATGCATGCTACACAATGTTTAGAGTGATTTCTGGCAGCTTATGATCCTTTCTGTGGTTGAATTTATGCCTTTTTTTCCTCACCCTGCATTGGGTCTGTATATGAAAGTTGTAGCTACGTTGTAATCCTTTGCTGTTAGATGACTTCCATGTGGTCGTATGTACTTAAACAGTTAAACTTTTGAGCTCTCACTGCTGTAGAAACAGAAGACATCAAACCAAACCAAAGGGAAGAGGGGTGTGGGGGAAATAAATATCATGGAGTGTGAAACTACTGTATCTTTCTCGGAAATGATAGGTTTTATAGCTTAATGGTCATTTGCAGTTCCTTAAACAAACTCAAGTGATTTTTCTGCTGATGGTAGCTTTTCCAATATTTGATTGTATATTCTTTGGTCACACTAACTTAGTCACTCCTGCTATTCCGGTTTCTGTTGTATACATACTAACCGGGCTAAGTTACTCTAAAACAGGCTGCAAATCATGTATGATTACAACGCAGAAGAAGAGCAGTGTAGCTTTTGTTCAGCTGCTGTTCCTTTCGATTCTCCAGATTTTGCATCCTGCAAAGGCATAAAATCTAGTGATCAGGAATCCACTCAACAGCATAAACTCACTCGTTGTGCAGTCTCAATGAAGGTTTGCCCTCTTACTACTTTATGGTTTTGCACGTGTTGTCGGAGACGTGCTTCAAATTTGCCACCTCTCCAATTATTTACCATGAATAATAATCCCCCTGACATTTTGTCGTTCGTTAAACCTATGATAACTAATCTGTTACCTAATCCCTTGTGTCCCTTCTGTGGGATATCTCTACAAAGACCACAGCCAGACTTTCTACTATCTATATCACCTGTATAGCATAACATTATTACTACCAGTCTCTGTACAATGCCTCATTTGTTGTAATGATAACAGTTAATTTCTTAAGTGGTTCCTGCTATTCTGGTAGCGATGTCTGTCTGTATGTTTCTACGACGAATAAGATTAGGCCTGAGTTAGCTGAAATTAGGTCTCCATCTTGTGAGACTGGAATATCAAGTGTAATATTGTAATGTTGGTTCAGAACAGGAAATGCCATTAGTGTATATTATCAAATATCAATAATGTTTTACCATTGAATCTGTTATGCTACAATTCAATTTCAATGTACATTTTTTTTTTCCATATTTTCTTGAATTGGCTGATGAATTGTTTAATTTGGTTTAGTTTGGATTTCCTCAAATCAACTTGTGAAATTTAATACAGTAACAAAATTTCAGTTATACCTTCCTAGTGTTTTTTTTTTTTTTTTTTTTTTTTTCCATGATAATTATGCATACCTTTCTCTCTGTTTACTCTTTTCACAAGAGAGCAAGTCACGGATATGAACCTTCAATCTGATATAGCCTCTTAACATCTAGTAACTTCCATGTACCAAAAAAAAAAAAAAAGTACACGTAACTTTTAGTTGGAGTTTTCTTGCATTAATTTATGTACTTTAAGATTGATATTTTGTTGCAGTGTTTGTCCCACACTCTCAAGTTATATTCTATGAAGTACTTAATTAACTTTTGGTTGAGTGCAATTGGTGAGAGAAAATCGGTGAGACATAAAGTAATTTTGTGTGAGTAAAGTTGTAAGCAAATTGTAAGCAAATAATGACGGAAGGAGTATAAAATATGCATGCTAGGATTGCTATTTCTTGAAAACGCTTATGAACATGAGGTGCATATGTCTTAGTGCACCCATAATAAGTGACTCAAGACCCTTCCCACAATACTCTCTCTTCTATTTTGAGGTAGCTCACCATTGTAAAAGGTGACTCATTGGGTGAGGCTCCTCTCTCTTCCAAGTCACTGACTGCCCCGACACACGAGCCTAGTGACAAACAAGAAGATGACAAGTGGTAAATTTTTGCATTTTCATTTAATTTTATTTCCCCAAATTAACATAAAAAAAAATTTTAATTGTAGTGAGCTAGCTCACCATTGTGAAAAAAATAAATAAGTGACTCATAATAGTAACTCAAGTTAGTGGAATATAACGTGAAAGAGTTAAAATTAAAGAGAGAAATTGTGAGCTACTCCACTAATGTAGATGCTCTTATGAATGTTTTTTTTTTTTTTTTTTGAGAGAATGTTTATGTTGTTTATTCTTATGAAGAAAAACAAATCTAGGGATGAGGTTGTACTGAGATGTCTCTTGGTAAATTATGCTTATATTCATTCTCATTTTCACTATTTATAATTGGTTACTACACTGTTATCAACAAAAAGTGTTTTCTAAGTGCATCCACATCTAATGTCGTCACAAATAATAATATCTCTAGTGCTTATAAATCTTTGAGCTGTTCAAAAAATAGAAACACTAAATTAATTTAATTTTTTTCTTATTTTTTTTTTTTTTGAAGAAAAATTAATTTAATATAACCACGTGGAAAACATGATAGTAAATTATTTCATCAAAATCACAGTTAATATACACCCGTCATAATATTTAACTCCAATTATTTATGATGTGACTACATTAAAAATAAAATATATCTTCTCGGAAATCCACGTGCCTTAAAAAAGCCAAACAAAAGTCTATCGCCCTTTTGTCTGTGTATGAATCAATAAGACAACATACTGTAGGCAGCTATCAATAGTTTAATTATTAAGAGTACTGTTAAAAGTAGTAACCTTGCGTCTTGTATAATGAATGATTAGCGTAAAGATACTCATAAACTGCGTGATTAGCGTAATTGACAACCAATTTTATTAATTATTAAGAGTACTCCTTAATATCTAATTCACCTTAATTTCATTAATAAAAATTAATGGAAAAAAACATTGGTATATATATTGGAGGCATGATCTGATCTTGGAAATGTACTCCATATGATGTAATGTTGTCTTTGTTTTATTATGGTGCTCTATTAATATGATGGCCAGTGTTGAAAATAAATTGTACTCTGTAGGATTAGTTATTTAGTCCATAGTTATAAGTGTCCACAATTACTTGAGGTGTGTTCAAGTTACTTGACTTTAATTTTTAAAAACTTATTTTATCTCGATTTACAGAAATTATTTTACTTAGTTAAGATGACTGGTCCTCAAATAGCTATTTTTGCCCATGCCAATACTGGTTATCAAATATTTAATTCATATCACTCTCTTTTATCTCATTTATGGTCAATTCTCATACTCACTTATGCCTATATATTCTCATTGGTTGCCCATTACTTACCCTGGTCATAAATATTTTCTTAATTATACTTGTACTAAATAACTAAAAAGAATATAAAAAATAAATATTATCAGCCAATTATAGCAGGACAAGTGACGGACTCTAATTTTTTGCCCACCTTTTGCCAAAGGTCATGGCCATCCTGGCCATGGTATTTCTCTCACCAAAATTGATGAAATTTTATTTTTTAAATTTTATCTTCTCTCTTTTCATGCCCACTACAAAAGGGAAACCAATGGGTATGCTCAAAGGAGTAAAGGTTGTATATAAGAAGTTAAAAATAGAAAAAATTGACAATAAATAAACATTTATTACACCGATTTACTCGTAAATTATCGATGAATTCCCAACTTAATATTAAAATAAAAAGTATATTAAATACTTAGAGCTGCATATAGCATTACCCTAACTGTATGTTATAACTACCCGTATACCATCACTCTTTGTTATAGGAATGGTGGCAAATATATGTACTGTTACAGTGTTACCACTTTACATTGGTCCCATATTACCGCATATTCGGCTAATACTATGAAGATGCCAAAATGATTTTCATGCTAAAAGAGTAAAGGGGAAAAAATAAAAACAAAAAAAAATTCTCACCAAAAAAACCCGTATACTTAATAATAAGAATGATGTATAGTTCATATTAAAAATTAAATAAATAATGTAATTATGTATAACAAATATTGTGAAAATAATGTAATTTTTCGTAAAAATGATCAAAAAATCACCCAAAATGTACATACAAAATTACAAGGTATTTGTTACTCTTTTTTCACTTACCTACATGTTAACCATCATTTCAACAAAAACAATCTTATATGGTAAAAATCAATCCAAAATATTATCCTAAAACTACATGTTGTATTGCCCACCCGATACACACTAACATTTATGTAAAATACAAGTACATGTTTCTTTCGTTTACAAGATCAAATAAGATAAAGAAATCTAATCTAATTATCAGCCAATCATGTCTACCGAAATTAATAAAATGCAATGTTATAATTCTCATAATTAAATACTCTGTATTATACAGTGGCGGATCTAGGATTTTCGAACTTATGAGTCACCATCAATAATTGATCACTTGTTTCAATCCAAAAATTATATAAAAAAAATTATATTTCACCAAAATGATTTAAATCCAAAAATAGGATCTAAAAATACATACTATAAAACTATTACATTAAACTAACTTTATAATTTTTCACTTAAAAACAAGAATTATATAAAAAAAAAAAAAAAAGTTAGATAACTTAAGAGACCGGTTATTTTATATAACAGGTCTCTTTAACGAAATATGAAAACACCGCCAAAAATTATTCCGACAAAAAGAGACCTGTTATCTAGATAACAGCTCTCTAATGACGTGATGGCAATAGCAGCAACAAAGAGACCTCCTATCTGATATTTTAATAGGAGGTCTCTTTGATATTTTAAAAAACTGACAGTGGGCTAATCTCAAAGCAGCAAAGAGACCGCTTATCTGTAATAGGTGGTCTCTTAGGTTTTTTTTTTTATTTTTTTTATTTTTTTTTTTGTGCTGGTGAGTCACGTGACTCACTGTGCACCTTAATAGATCCGCCTCTGGTATTATATGATGTAAATATAATAAGTAATCGCCATCTAGTCGTTATTCAAAAATCAAAATCAATGTACCAAATAAATAAGTAGGAATAAAACAATTGTGGAGAGCATGAAACTAGCCACCTCAATCTTTGTCAAATATGGCGTATGTGTCTCAACAAACCAAAATTCAGCTAACGCATGAAATTAAATTAGTACATAGTATTTGACTTCACAGGAGGAATTGGTAAAAGTATAAAATAAAATAACCCAAATGATACTTATTTATTGTTTTTTTTTTTTCTTAGTTATTTAAAATTAAGCCTTAAAAATTATTACTCCATTATTTGATTCAAATTATTTAATCTAACCTAAATCACATCAATACAAAGCTTAACCAATATGAAAATTAGTATGATAATGTTGTTGATCTATTCATGTATCAATGTGTAATAATATAGAGTTAAAATAAAATTAGTATAATAACTAGGTTAGAACCCGTGCAATGTACGGTTTATATAAAACCTATTTTTAATTTGTACATTTTAAAAATAAATCGCTATTATACATGAATATAAATAAGAATTACGTATATTTTGTAATTTTAAAATTTTTTATTTTCATCAAAATTATGATACAGTATCTGTTCAACGTTGTCTAATTCATAGTTCAACGTAGGAGGTCATTTATTAATATGCTATTTAAAACCGTTTCAATTTCCTACGATAAATTGATAGGTTTTAGTTGTAATGTGAAAACTTTCAATATTTAAATTTCAAAAATATTAAATATGATAGCTCTACAAAAAAAAAAAAAAAAATGACATCATCATTGCATTTAGGCGAGAAAATTTTTATTGAGAAAGCGACACGTGAGCAATGGTGACGTCAGTGACGTCAGCAACTTCTGTTTTACTAATAGATTAATAGATATATATATATATATATATATATATGAAAATTAGTATAATACGGAGTAATGTATATGAAAATTAGTATGATTACATGTATGATTTTTATATAGAGTTAACTCACAATAAAATGGAATGTAATCTATCTTATTAAAGTACTTCGCATAATCTAAATTTCTCCAATTCGATAAATTATCGGTCACATCGATCGAAAAGCAAGAAAAAAAAAAAGTAGATGTCCAAATAAAAATTTAATCTTTTTAGCATTACTTCTGTAACAATAGGGCATATTTTTCCCTGATATACCATAAAATGGCAGCTTAATTAGAGCCTTAGATTTAAGAGCATCGCATCTAATGCACTCCACTTTGTCAATTGGCTTCATACATCTTCATGCATCATGATTATGATTCATGACTGCGTAACCCATGAAATTCTAGACGTTGACGGCTTTGTTATATTGGACTAACCAACTTCTTTCGTTCCTACGTGAGACTCTATTTTTTTCTTTTTTGGGTGATGAGAATGAATGTAAGACTACGAAAGAATGATAGAGATTGGAAATTAAACTAATTTATAGGCTCGTGCGAAATACTACTAGTTGTAGTCTTGCTAATAGATTATTTTTGTGTGTGTGCATTTTCTTTGATGATATAATTGTAAGCAATTGATTGTAATACACTACGTAGTAATACGGAGTAATATATAGATTATACACTTTGTCAGGAGTCATTAATCATCATTCATTTGATGGTGACGTCGCTACATCATTTTCATGTATACGTGGAAATAACAATGATGGTATATTGTATACTTATTATTGTACAAAGTACCTTAAAAGCTCATATCTATTGGAAAGATATACATTGTTCCTACTTCTTGCTTATGGAATTACTTTTTATTGTATTAATTAATACATAGTAAATCACAAAAATACTCTATGTTTAGCTTACGCAAAATAATATCATGTTTTACATATTTATGCGAATCACGCACATAATACTTAAATTGATGATCCATATGAGTATATGAGTATTATGTTTGCTTATTCCCAAATTGGTGAGATGATGGACTGTTGAACAAGTAAAATATATGATGGTCGAAAATAATACATTGTCTTTTATTTGCCTAATACCGAGTAACTTTTAAACACTTTAAAATTATGCAAAATACGAAGTATATACAATCATTAAGGTCCATATCTGTCCGTTTTATATCCCCTAATAGAAAAATACATTTAGATAAGTTAATTTCAGGAAAATAAGTTCAAATTGAAAAATTAATAAGTATAATCAATGAGTCCAATATTTAATTTCAGGATATGAAGTGCATGGATTTACGTGAGGATGAAGTTTTGGATCGTAAGGGATGGAGGAGAAAGATTTATGTTGATGACTACACGGAATAATCAAATTTGGTTCATGTTAGCCGACCCCACTTTTGGGATTAAGGCTTTGATTGATTGATTGAATCAATGAGTCCAATACGTTAATAAAAATCAAAAGTAAATGTGATAAATATAATTTAATCTTGGGAGTTGATACTACCAAAACTTTAACTAACTAGGATGGTGTTAAATTAAATGATAGAATAGAATCTGACATTAGAAACCCTACGCAAACGCACATAAAATTCGTCGTACAAGGACAAGATAAACTCGAAGAAGAGAAACTCTTGACAACGTAACTCCTTTTAATTTGTTTGCACAAACGCAACGTTATAACAAACAAAAGTTAAATGACTGAATGAGCTAAGGTTGTCAAATTATTCTAGCATTTGATGCCCTTCTCAAGAAATATTAATTTTGCAGTCGAAAACGACAACTCTTACCAACTTACCTTAAATTAAATATGAAAATCAGTTTAAAATAAAAATAATGATGAATACCAGAAAATAATAAAAATGATAAAGACACCCACTTTAATTTTATACTCTTATGATTGTATAATTGTATTTTATTATTTTTTTTATATTTAACCCCATAATAAAATAAAAAGCAGGGGAATTTGGGACCTCCATTAACATGTGGCATGAAATATGTTTAGTGTCAAGCAATGCTACTTTATCATCCGTCATTGTCCAATCTTCACATGCCACGCATGCAACATAATTTCCCTCATGCAACTATATTGGATTTTATGGATTGTCATTAACATCATGCTCTTTATAATTTGTGTATATGTGTCACTTTTCTTAGTGGATTAATTAATTAATTAACGTGCTATGTAATTAATACTTGTACGTGGAGATTTGACCTAGTTGATTTTGGCTAATTTGACCTAGTTGATTTTGGCCATGGTCATATAATTAAAATTACAAGTAATCCGTATTAGATTTTAAGAATTTAATCTATTTTTTACACACTCTTAGTCATTCATATGAAAAAGAAACTAACATATACCTATGGAGTATGATCATTGTTTTAGTAATCAAAGTGTATAATTTGTAAATTAAAGTGCCCGACCCCTGTGACTTAGCTACAAAGGCCAATCATTTTCGTCATATTGTGTTCAATTTACTTGTTTTTTTTTTATTTATTTTATTTTATTTATTTATTTGAATTAATCTATCTAAACCTATTTTTACTTTATTCTGGAATTTATTACTTGTAGAATTTGTAAGAGCTTATTTTAATTGAAATTTAAATTGGATAAGAAACTTATATGAACTTTTATTGTTAAATTTGTCCAATTTGAACTTATATAATCTGAACTAGGTGAACGAAACAAGACTTTAACGAGTCCTTAATAGGAATAAAAATGTTTTAAAGAACATCTACGAGTACCTTTGTGAGGTAATTTTTTAAATTTGTGTAAAAAGATTGTGTATTCTATTCACCTGATTACATTTATATGAACTTATTAGAATATATTTGAACTTATGCCTTATCAAAGCTTATTTTAGTTGAAATTTGAAGTTTGGGTAACCTTTATTAGAACTTATTTGAAGTTATTGAACCCGAAATAAGTTCAAATAAGATAAACAAAGAACAGGCCCGTATATATGATTTGCTCCAAGTGGCAACACCTGAAACCAAATCTTGTTCTTACCAAGCCTTTATATATATCTAAAAATTTTATACACTTTTTGTTTTCGAATTATGTGCCTATTACATTAGTCTTAGGTAAAGTATTGTTCAAATTTTCACTAGGTCAAAATTTTACGATTTATTAATTTTCATAATAAAATAAATTAAATACGGATTTTGCATCTAAATATTAATTACATAAAAAAATTTGGATGATGATGCTCAAAACATGATCAACAAATCCTTATCTTCAATGCTTAGGGTGAGAAAGCAAATTATTATCCCTATTGCGGAAAATCTGATTTTAAATACATGATCATATAAGATACGTATCCATAAATCCGTTCATTATATTATTTAATGCAATAAATAAATTAGATTCGTATCTCACTTGATATTGTTAATATATTTGTATAGTAATTATTGAGACAGATATCTTATCCTATATCCAAATATCACAAAGGATAGGTTAATTTTAATGGATTTTACTATTCTATTTCTATAAAGTTTATCCTTTTCATTTAAAGTTTATCCTTTTCAATTTACCTAAAAAATTATGATTAATTAGAAAATGGTTTAATTAAATCATGTGATTAACTTACACTTTTTCTTTTAATTTAAGAAAAATAAAATATATTAATTCCTATTGGTAAAGTCAAACCTAAGAAACATCATGTGATATTGCCAAATCAATGCGTGAAATAAAGTCTCACGAAATTAAAAGCTTAATCTTTGAGCTTTACAACACCAAAGTCTCACTAATTATTAAAATTATAAATGCTCACCCAATATTGTGAGCTAATCCCTCTCCAAAAAGTCAAATTAAAAGATACATCTCCTCAAATATTTAATTTATCAACCACAATATGAACCGGTCTAGGATAATACTAATAATTTGAGTAATAAATTTTTTTAAAGAGATAATACTAATAATTTTAATATACTTTTAATAAAAAAAAATAAAAAAATTTGTAAAAAGTTGATATTATACATAGTAGTAATATTGGTAAAAGTATTAATTAACATAATTTTTTATGAATTAAATAAATCTAATATATTTTTAATTATAATATTTTTGTCCGTATTGTCAAAAGCCCAAAATTTACAATATTTAAAAAACGAATGAAATAACATAAGAAATAGGCCTTATAAAATATAGATTCTAAATTTAGTCCATATTATGACTTCATAATCAAACCAACATGTATATAGAGTAACTTTTATCATACATACCGAAATTAGTACTACGTATAAAACTTGACTAATTAGGAAATTTTTTTTAAAAAAAAAAGTTTTTTAATTGTTAACAAAAATAATTAACCTAACCATTTCAATTTCAACTCAATTAATAATAAGTTAAATACAAAAGCAAAAAATAAAAAATAGATTCTTCAAAGAAGCTACAGGCACACTGCTTTATTTTATTTCTCTCTCACCCTTTAAACTCTTGCAGACAAAAGAATCACTGCATCATTAAAAAGCCACTCTTTAAAAAAATTAAAATAAAAGTCGTGTTTTGTTCTTCTGTAACACTTTATTTTCTTTTATTTTATAAATAATTTTCAGTAATTTCCTCCGCCATTAAAGAAGAGCTTAATAAGAAGACCTGTTCATCGATCAAATCAATGGATATCACCCCTCTTTAATTTTCATAGGTAATTTCTCCTTACACTCTATTTTCTCTCTCATGGAATTTTGGTTTTGATTATTAATTTGTTTTTTGATCGATGATTGTCCAGAAAATTGAAGGAGTTGTTGCTGTTCATCTTTACTGGAAATCAAATTTCGTAGTATCGAGAAAGTGTGAAATTTTGTTGTTGGATCATGGCGGTGGCAGAAAACGGTGTCGCATCGGCTGAAAATCATTACGAAACGACTGATCTCGACCGATCAAACGGCAATCACATCAACAACAACGAGAAGACTGAGAAATGCAGTTTGAAGTCGCAGTCTTTGCCCAAAAACGACGTCGTTGTTGGTGAAGCGAAAGAGGATGATTATAATAGTAACAATAATAATAATCTGGAAAATAATCATTCTGGTTTGACAAATTCTGGAAGTAGCGAGAATAGCGGTGTTACTGATGATGATGATTTTGATGATCATCAAAACAACATCAAATTTGATGATAATAATAAAAATGAAAATGGAAAGAATTTTGATACGAAAAATGAAGAACAAGGGTTTAAGAAGGAAATTAGGGATTTACAGGAGATGTTATCGAAGCTAAACCCTATGGCTAAGGAATTTGTGCCTCCTTCTTTGGTAAATTATGTGAATAATAATAATAATAATAATATGTTTAGTAATAACAATGGCAATTTTGGTTATGTTAATAATTTTCTAATTGCGCCGCCGAGTCCGGTTGCCGGCAATGTCAATGGATTCTCTGGTAGAAGGGTAATTTTATTTATCTGATTGATTGCCATTTTTGTATATTTATTTGGTGGGGATTATTGATTTTTGTTTGTGTGTGTTTTTGTGGATGAACAGAGGAGGAATGGGTATGGTCAAGGGAAAAGGAGGATGAATACTCGTACTAGTATGGCTCAAAGGGAAGATGTAATCCGGCGAACCGTGTATGTTTCGGACATTGATCAGCAGGTACAGGATTTTTGCAATTATTGTTAAGATTATTGAAGTTTGTTGTTGATTTAGGTTTGTTTTGTGCTTTATATTTTGATGAAGTTTATATCTTTTGTTATTTATCTATTGAATTATCGAACAAAGCTATCAGAATTTAATCTTGGTAAGATTTGGGGTGAATTGCTTGTGAAATTTCTTGTTTTGGGTATGAGTTTGTGTTGTGACATTTGTGTAATGGTGGGTATCAGGTCACTGAAGAGCAACTTGCAGCGCTTTTTATCAATTGTGGACCGGTAATTGGGCTGTTTTTAGCTGTATGTTGTTTTGGTTGGATGTATTTTAGTGTAAACATTGAATTGCTTTCTTTTGTTGGGGTGGTTTAGGTTGTTGATTGTCGTATTTGTGGTGATCCGAATTCTGTACTTCGCTTTGCTTTCGTGGAATTTATGGATGAAGGTAACGGCTTTAACGTTATTTCTGCTGATAAGTTGGGGATCATTCTTGGTTATGTTAGCCATGTTGTGATTTGTTTTGGCTTTGCTATTTTGGCAGAGGGTGCTAATGCTGCTTTAAGCCTGTCGGGTACAATGCTTGGGTACTATCCTGTCAGGGTGCTGCCTTCTAAGACTGCCATTGCTCCTGTTAATCCAACTTTCTTGCCCAAGGTTGGTTCTGCACTGCACTCACTGCAATCTGTAATCTATCCCTTGCAAGCAAGTAGTTTTTACTACTCGAAACAAGCTTCAACATAATGATCATTATGGACTTTATGTTTAAACACTATTAATGTCAGTGAGGTAATTAATGGCTTCCGTCTGCAGTCTGAAGGCGAGAGAGAAATGTGTGCACGAACTGTTTATTGTACCAACATTGATAAGAAGGTATTATTTAGTCAACCATCCATCACTTGTGTGTATGTTGATCCTTTCATTTGATTGCCCTATTGTTCTCATTGCTAAGTTCATGTGTTTTTTGATATTTTTTGCAGGTTACACAATCTGAAGTCAAACTGTTCTTTGAATCATTTTGTGGAGAGGTTTGTAGTTCACCATATCTTAATATAGACTAATTGGGTCCTGTCAATTTTTAAAATTTATGTGTAAAGATTCTTACTTTCTAGGTACAACGCCTGAGGCTGCTTGGAGACTATCATCATTCAACTCGCATTGCTTTTGTGGAGTTTGCTATGGTAATCCCTGAACCTATATTGTTGCCTTTTTCTTTCTACTGTTATATGGTTGAAATTCTGATGCTCTTGATGTCAAATTGGAAACTATATTTCTTTCTTTGGGTTTTCATCATATTCTTTTGACTTGAATGTTGTAGTCTAGTCAACACTTTGAATCAATATTCTTTGGGTTTTCATCCTATACCGTGTGTAGTTCAAATTTGGCGCCTTTTGCTCTTTCCCCTTACCTTGCACGTGTTCTAATGTTTTAGTCATTTCAATGCCTTCTTTGGATATGCATTAAATGTTACTCCATAGAAACTGTTTTTATTTATTTTATTTAATACTAAGGTATGAAATTGGTTCTCAATTGGTATTGACTATTTTTTTTTTTTTTTTTTTAAACAAGCATTATAATTTTATAATACTTTAAAATTGAGTGCTTATTTATCTTTAGATTTTGAGATATGGCATTCACCCTTGATGTCGTATGGCACGGAATTAATTTTTTTTTATTGTAAATCTAACTTTATTGCTAGGCATAATGTTAACTATTCTATCATTCTGGGGATTTCCTTCCTTAATACTTCATTAGTCTTGTAGAGCACTTGAAGGATATGGAGTTTGGGACTTTGGGGATCGGCTTAGTGGAACACAATCATCAGCCCAAGAAAGTTTTTAAATATATTTTGTGCTGAATATTTATTATTGGGAGTGACTAGGATAGAAGCACACTCCGTTATTCGCATACTTAAATTTTAGGATTTTTTGTGAGAAA
The DNA here is from genome assembly GCF_948465745.1 of Chenopodium album. NCBI lineage: Eukaryota > Viridiplantae > Streptophyta > Magnoliopsida > Caryophyllales > Amaranthaceae > Chenopodium > Chenopodium album. The sequence continues at coordinate 57,378,102 of NC_137843.1, forward strand.
TTACCTAATAAAACCTAGATTTTGTGAGCAACTACCTAGTAAAAAAAAATGTTGTTAAAAACTACCTAATAAAAGGGTAAAATATTGTAAATTACTACCTCATGCCGGATTTTTAATCGTTGACCTAATTTTCCCCACGTTAACCTACCTCGAAACCCCCCTAAAACCACCATTTCGTAGCCTAAACCTACTCCCAACAACTCGGAAAATCCCCCAACCATCCTGAAATAGCCTTACGGCCTTACCGCCTTGAAAACAAACCCTTGTGGTGGAATCAAGGGTGTTTTGAGGTGGTCAATGCCGGAAAATTATGGTAACGGTGAAATCCGGTCAAAGGTAGTATTTTACCATATTTTACCTTTTATTAGGTAGTTTCTCAAAAAAAAATGTGTTTTATTAGGTAGTTTTGACCAAAAAAAAAAAAAAAAAAACCTAAATTTTATTATGAAGTTTGTATATTGGCATATATATATATTATTTATTTTTTTTCCAAGGATCATGAAAGATTAAATAAATAGGCGGCTTGACCTAGATTTATCTTTGTATTCTGCTTGTCACGGGAAATTACATGCTATAGAAACACACATCAACTTGTTAAAGGGGTTAGAGAATTTTGTAGGCATGACAATCAATTATGTTTTGAGAACCTATAGCATATAGACCGAAATAATTACTTTATCTTGTCATCTATGGAGGGGCTGTAGCTCTGTACACCTCTATCTCTTATGTTCATTAGGTGTTATCAGTATGGTTTATAAATAGTTTGAAATAATATTTCTTTTACATTAGTAAATGTAGAGGTTTGGTGCCATGAGAGTTTTATTGCCTATTTTGTGGAATATACTCTGATTCATGACTGTAGACGCATGATGTTCTAGAAGACCATGAAAGTGCTAGCTTTTGTCTTCCATCTTGCTTGCTGTGTGAGATGTTTAGTTTTTGATATATTAATGAACTTCTCTCCCATAAACCATAGTGACTTTATTTTTATATTTCCTTTTGAATATTATGAATTTTTAAACTTCAAATCTAGGGTCACCGTTTCATTGAATTGATGTTTTATTTTAAAACTGAAATTCGAGTGAGTCAGGAACAAATTTATGTCGCTAGATATATTCTAGTAGTCGAATTAGGACTAGCAGAAAGAGTGAGACAGTCATATAAAAAGAGAGTTTACTTTGCTTTGGGATTGTGGTCATATTTGCCAATTATGTTTCTTAGGCTTCATGAATCTGGAAATGGCTTTGGGTAAATTTTTTGAAACTGGCCCGAAAGTGTGAATTATAGCCTTCAGTTTTGATAAATTTCGACATTTTTGGGCCTGAAAAAAAAAAAAGAGGTTTGGGAACTTTCTATGGATCCCACGACACACCGAGAGGCCATTTGGGTGGTTGGAACCGGTCATTTTTCCTTTAAATAGGCAATCTAGCCGCTTACTCCTCTTTTCATTGACCCATGGCTTACTATGGGAGGTTATGAGACTAGCTTAGGGCCATATATGGTTCCAAAGAACATTGTATTACCCTGGAATGCGTCCCCTACCATTCCTTAAGAATTCGACATTGGGTCTCAAAATCTCCTAAAATGCTCCGATTTCGTGTATTCTAATCTTCAAACTTAGCCTGTGGAAAACATTATTTGACCAGGCAAGACGCAAGATTATGCAACAAGGTGCTTCTCGGGGTTCCCCAAGGACCCTGGGAGGCTTACTTGGTGCCCATAATCATCTCATTCATGCCTTGGCCCACCGTTTTTATCATGTCTTAGAATGCCTTGCTTTGACCTTGACTCCTTGAGTTTCCCTTGTTGTCTTGCATTGTTTTTGCTGCTTTTAATTTTCTTGTGGTATTGTGATTGAAAGGGTTAAATAATTTATAAATCATTAATCAAAGCCTATGACAATATTTTTCTGCTAGATAGCTGTTCTGCTTGTGTTGTAGTCTCTTCATTTGCTAGGGCTTTGGCTGCAGAATCATGATGCCTTGGTGGAATCTAGGATCCAGTGGCTAATGGGTGAGAATGGAGGGTATTAGTTAAACATGGAATTGATGAAGACATAAGTAATGTCAAAGTCCTTGGTTACCAAGCTGCAGGGCGCAGGCATTTTATTTAACTCGTGTCATGAAAACTCATATATAGTCACTACTATTTTTTTGCATATAGTTTGATAGAGTTACAAACCTTACAGCAACATTTTAGTTGACCTTTGCACAATTGAAAGGTTTATGATCTATCAATATGCAGTTTGTTTTGAAGTTTGTGTGACAGTTCTTTGAATGGGCATATGTTATCAGGCTGTCGAAAGGAGGTGGTGTGTGTGTGGGGGGGGGGGGGGGGGGGGGGGGGGGGGGGGCGGTGTGGTTGTTGCCATAGTAGCTGAAGCTTGATTTTCAACTGTCATATGTTTTGCCTTAAGTAGGCTGGGTGCTTTTTTTTCAATTATGCTTGCTGGTTATTGGAAATTCCATTTAGTTGATGGCAGTAGGTAGATGAATGTTAGTGGGCTACATTTTTTGTGCCTTGAGGCCTATATGCATGCAAAATTCTGTTTTTTTCTTTTTCTTTATGAGAGTATTATGTACCCAATTAAAGTAAACCCTAGATTATCTATCCCTGCCTCACTCTAGAAATTGTAATTGATATTACCCACTTCTTTTACTACTAAGTCATAAATTGTTGCATGGTCTGTTCATCATTTGAGGTTCTGTGATTATTTTTTTTCCGCTTGTCATTAGAATTGACATGTCTTTTGTGGGTGCTTACAGGCTGAAAGTGCAATTTCGGCTCTCAACTGCAGTGGTGCAGTGCTGGGATCACTGCCTATCAGGTTGATACTCTTGCAGCACTCATGTCCTTTTGCTCTATAAATAATCCTATTTCAGGGGCAAATCATAACATTACACTCTTTACATATACAGGGTGAGCCCGTCAAAGACTCCTGTTCGCCCTCGTCCTCCTCGCTCTCCATTGCACTGAATGGTCATCGGTTCTCCAAGCCAAGTCACTGCTCATCTTTATCTCCAAATATATATACATAAATATATATAGATACACAGAATAGTATGAAGGTACTCGTGGCGTCGTTAGTTTTGTCCTTTCGTATCTTGGGCCCAGTATCCTGCTTTTACTTATAGGGAGGTACCTTATGTTCTTTTCAAGGCTTTGTTCAATTTGAACATGTAGTGAGTTTGAAGGCAAGTTCCGAGGCTCTTCTTTCCTGAGTTAATATATGTTGCACAGCACAGTATGACTGAAAACCATGCTGGAGATTTGTCTGCTTAAGCCTAATATCTTTGCAGATGTTCTCTGACTTTCTTTCTTAAGCCCACAACAAATTTATGGGTTCATTTCTTTGGTTTTTTTAAGATGGTCCGACCTGTTCAGCTCTTCTTATTTTGAATGTTGTCCGATTTGGTCTATGTTTGTGGGCACATTATTTTTTATTCACTGCCCATAAATATTATATATGCTGCTGCTTGTCTAAAGGTTAAGCACGGATCGGATATTCAATCCAAAATGGATTTAAGATATCTGAAATTTGAATATCCGATTATGATATCCTATATCTGAAAATTTTGGTATGATATATTGACTATTCAATATTCGATAATCGATATCCTAAATATTACAGTATACAGAATTACAGAGTAATACGGAGTGTGGTATTTAATTCTGAATCATTGGATATTCGGATTGGATATCTGTTATCCTAAAAATGTTTTGGGATATTCGAAAATCTGAACTGTTCCTGTTATGTATCAAATTTCCAGATCAAATATCCAATCTGAAATTAATATCGAGATTGGATTTCATAAATTATAAGATTGGATGTGAGATGTGGATCTGATGTTTGGATTTTTAGATGGTTTAGCTTTAGCTAAGTTTCTTTCTCGCAATTTTGTGGACTTGTTTGGGCTTTATTATGGACATGTACTTGACAAAAATGATGGACATTATTTTGGGCTTACAGTTATAATAGAGCTTCAACTTGACTGGGTTGGATTAGCAAATTTTGTCTTTAAGACTACTGCATAGGCTACGGATTAGAATAGATGCCTGATACCCGAAAATGACTAAAATTATCATCCGAATTCATATTTTCCAAAAAAAAAGAAAAAAAAGAAAAAAAAAAAACATTAGAAATATGAATATTTGACAATCATACTTGTTGAGCAATTTGGTTTGATATGAGGATATTCCCTTTGTAGGTTATTTACTTATTTTGTAGAAGTATAGGGAGTATTATATTTTCTGCTAACAAGACTAAAATAATACTCCAGTATACTATTTCTTAATAGATTATCATACACGTTTGGTCAAAGTTTGTATCCCCTAAATCATGCTCCCATTGTCTAAAATTTCTACTTGTTTTGACAGTGATCATTTGGAAAAAAATATTTAAAACAGGAAATTTTTTTTACAGATGGAGGGAAGATTTATAAAGTTTTTGATATTTATTTTGGTAAGAGTCTAAGACCAAAGATTTTTACAACATTGAGAGAGAAAATATCCTAACTTTTGCACTACTACGTATATTTTTCCTCTCAAATAAAAATAAGAAAATTTTTAAAATTACCATCCAAAAATGTAACCATTTTCGAACTAAACCACCCGTTTAATTTTTTTATTTTAAATTACCATCCCTTAAATTAAATAAATGCTCAGATTACCACCCATTTTAAAAATTCGGTGGAATTTTCTTCTTCTGTGGGCCCTACATATGTTATTTCCCTCCCTTTTTTTTTTCTTTTTCCTCGACTTCACTCTCTTTCTCATTCAATTTTTTGCACAATCCCCCTTTCTTCTTAATTTCTAAACTACTCCTCAAATTAGAACCTTAGTTTTCTCATTAAAACCCTAATTGTTCTTGCAAGAGGAATTAATCTTGGGTAATTGCTTGTACTGGAGTTGGTGCATTGGCGATAAATGAGCCAAAAAGATCCTCAAACAAGCCCCTTCGTCTCCCACTTCAGGATGTCTACAAGATTGGAGATATTGGAAATGTGCCTATAGGGCAAGTTGAGACTGGTGTTTTGAAGCCCAATATGGTTGTTACTTTTGATCCTATTGGACTGACCACTGAGGTTAAATCTGTTGAAATGCACCATGAGTCTCTTCCAGAGGCTCTTCTTGGTGACAATGTTGGTTTCAACGTTAAGAACATTTCTGTCAAGGATCTCAAGCGTGGTTATGTTGCTTCTGATTCCAAGAACAACCTTGCTAAAGGGGCAGCTAGCTTTACTGCACAGGTCATTATCATGAACCATCCTGGACAAATCGGAAATGGCTATGTTCCAGTGCTGGACTATCACACCTCTCACAAAACAAGCTTACAATTTCAGCAAACTTAATTGAAATTCAATCAAATTCTTTAATAGAAACCCCAATTCACTAATACCAGATAACCTAATGTCCAAAATAACACAATTAATTCGTGTGCAGAACAAGAACTGTAATTAATTAAGCCCCCAAATTCCCCCAATTACGATGTCACAAGAACCCTAATTTTTACAGATAAGTGAGAAAACCTTATGCGAATTGAATTTCTTTCGTTGTTGGGGATGCATCTGCAATTGGAAACGAGCTCCCATTTGTGGAATTTGTGGATAAATTGCAGGTAAGGTTGCTAATTGAATTAGGGGAAGTGCTTTATAGGAAAAATCGAGGGGGGGGGGGGGGAGGGAACAATTAGAAAGCAAAAATAGCCATTTTTAGTCGTTGGGTAGGGCCCACAAAAGAAAATTCCACCGGATTTTTGAAATGGGTGGTAATCTGAGCATTTATTTAATTTAAGGGATGGTAATTTAAAATAAAAAATTAAACGGGTAATTAGTTCGAAAATGGTTACATTTTTGAGTGGTAATTTAAAAAATTTCCAAAAAATAACATATTGACTAAAATAAGGTGGCAAGGTGCACACCCTAAAGACCTCAATCCTTTAAACTACCTTCTTACTCCCTAAGTAGATTGGTTGAATTCTTGAATCCTTAAAATATTGGTTGAAGAATTTATGAGTAGGTCTACAGCTTTCTTATCTTAACCATACCAAATAATTTGGAACAGTTTGCACAAATCTTAATGAATCCACCATACTCAACCTAAAATATTCTCACTCTCACCACAATACTGTAAACTAATATCACTATATTAGCACTATCTTAATGTCTCTTTCACAGCCTAACTTCAAACCAATATTCCAGCTGCACTTTAACAAATATTTACCATAAGAAGTGTCTTAACGCATCATCAATCAATCACCCTAATTAATATACCTTGTAATTCTTTTATTGTACAATCCTGTAATTTCCAGCCATCCGGCCAATATGATGAATACGACGAATCAAGGGTTGTCATCTTTCAAGGCAAAAAATGTCACATTTAGAGCTTATCTAATAGCACGAGATTATTTAAGCTTTATAAGAGACAAGTTTTAGAAAAGGTCTAATAAGATTTGATAAAGGCTACTTAAATTTTAAATTATAACTACGATAAATTCTTATAAGTTTAGATAACTAGATAAAGCAGATGAATTAAACACACCCTATCGTCTGTGTGATTTAAATTCTAATGAGTTCGAGAGGGAGGAGATAGTTAGCCACTCTATTAGCTTCATGGTTGATATGTTAATCGTTGATGTTGTGACAATATTTCTATGTCCTTTTTACGATTGTGGAATAGAAAGATATTTATGTTGGATAAATACATCAAAATCCACTAAATATGTCTTTTGGCTATCTTCTTGACGTCACCAATGAGGCATATGAATTCTTGAATCCAGAAAGATACTATCTTTGTTAAGGTAATGATGGTGTAATGTGGGTGGTGCTAAAAGGTGTTATTGCTCATTAGGATCATTGAAATCAAATTTGGCCTTCTGGATCAACTAATAACTAATAAGTAAATGGAATACAGAGTAATACTAGCAATTTAGACTTTGTTTGGTTCATCTTATTTGGTTACTCGTATAAGTTAGAACATTTGAACTTACATGCACGTTCACAAATGTTGTTAGTAATTTAATAAGATAGAATTCACCAAGATGTACTTTATGTGACCGATAAAGATTTACATTTAATTTCAATTATGATCTTATCAGTTGCGAATCTTGAACTAAGGGCCTATTCTCTTCGGATTATTTTTCAGTTCAGTTCAATTCTTAATTTCCTTCTCTCATTAAATATTCAGTTTAATTCAGTTCAATTCAGTTTAGCTCAGTTCAGTTCAGTCAATCAGAACAGGCCCTAATACACCCATATCCTCCAAGAACTTAGGGCCTGTTCACTTCGAATTATTTTTAGTTCAGTTCAGTACAGTTCTTAATTTTCTTCTCTCATAAAATATTCAGCTCAGCTCCAATAAGTTCAGCTCAACTCCAATAAGTTCAACTCATTTCATTCAACCAAAATAGACCCTTAATTAAAACTTTAAAGCTAAACTGAATTTGACTTGCGAGAAATTCCGGTCACAAACTCACAGAACCCCACCTTAAAAAAAATCTACGTATAAATAGCCTAAATAAAGATTAACCATCTATATCTGGCCTCCCTTTGAGTAATCTAATCCACTAGAGTGTTGTAAAATAAAACAAAAACAGAGAACAGGTGAGAAACGGCAGATATTCCATATTCCACTAACCGACCCATTTGCATGCGTAGTGCTCATTCTTTTTTATTATACATCTTCCCTCCACTCCACACACACATATATATAAATAACATATTCATCTTCTCTCCCAAAATATTATAACATACTTCATTTTTCTCAACATATATATTAGAGTGAACTCCCTTAAACTTCCATTAAAAACACACATAAAAACCAACCAAAATCCCATTTATTTTCCTTTTTTACATTACATAACACCCTTTTAATTCAATTCACCCCCAAAAAAAAAATATAAAAAATGGGAAATTATCTAGCTTTATGTACAATTGGTGACATACAATCAAAAGAAGCCTTATTGACGGAAAAAAGGATTTTGCAAATAATAAAGAAGGTTGATGGGAAAGTATTAGAGTTCACAAATCCAATAAGTGTGAGAGATTTATTGGTAAGTTATCCCAATTCTTATGTTGGTATATTTAAGGATGCTACACAACCTTTACCTCTTGATCACAAGTTGAAAATTGGTAAGGTTTATTACCTTTTACCTTCACTTGATCGTACTACTACTATTACGACGACAACGACGAAGACGACTATTAAAGTGGTGATAACAAAGGAGCAGCTTCAACAGATACTAAGTAAACAAGGGAGAGTTGAAGATTTTCTGTTAGGAGTTGTTCCTAAGAAAGATTTGAGTTTTAAGGATTGTTCTATTTCATCTCCTAATTGGTTTCCTAAGCTTGAGTCTATTCCTGAAGGAAATAATGACGTAGTTTGTTGATGTATTAAAAATATTATGTATTATGTAATATATTATAGTTGTTACATAGATAAAAATACATATACTCATTGTAATATAGGCTTTATTTTGCTTATTAGAAATGGTGACAAGAGGAAGATATTACACTAAAGGGAAAATAAGCTAGCTTGTATGATGGAGCTCAAAATTTACCTTAAAAAGTCTGTTTTATGAATAGAATCTACAAGCTCTTTGCTAATTAATTATTCAAGTGTGCCTTTATTGTATTTTATTTTAAAAAAAAAACAAACATTAGCAAATTTTCTCTTAGCAATACCGTGTTATTTCATAATAATGTTTAAAAAAGAATCAACAAGTTGAACACAACAATCATCAACTTGTTAATGAAGTCTGATTTTGGCCTAATGGTTAAAATACGACACTATATACGAAGTATATTCCTAAACGTGCATGGAGTGTTTAAATCGTATTTTAATCCTGAACGTGCAGTGTTTAAATCGTATTTCAATTTATGTACGTTACTTTTTTATCAAGTATCTTTCAATTACGAGGACAAAAACGATGCCGATTAAAAAGTAACTACAAAAACTAAACGTGTAGTGTTATGTACGTTGTTACTCATACATAATTAACCCGTGATAAATGGGCCAATAGAAAGATCCACTCTCCCATACATTCACAAGAGTCACACATTGAATACCATGAAATCTTTCCTTGTGAAACTGCCAACTCTACGAAAACTTAACTATCACATGTGATGTATGAGTGTAAATACATTCTTATTTGTAGTTGATAAGGGATGGATTAAAATATGGCCTGAATCACAGATTACTTAAGCAAATTCCAGAAAACAGAAGATAAGAAGAAGAAGAAGTAACAGAATAGAGAAAGAAAGAGAGAAGGAAAGGAAGAGAAAGAGAGAGAGATTAGGAGAAGGTTCAATGTATTTCTTAATTAGAATATTACATCCCTTGCTCTATATATCCAGTTCTCCAAGCATAACAGAATTAGAGAATCTTACAGCTAATCAGAAAATGACAAAATAAGCTAACAACTTCACTAACAGAATTTCCCGCCAAAATTAACTAAAATGCAACTATGATTATTTTCAGCTGTAGCATACTCCCCCCCTTAAAAAGACTTGTCCTCAAGTCTTAGGCAAAACAAAACCAGGGAACTTATCCTGGAAATCAGACTTAGCTATCCAAGTAGCTTCATGAGCAGGCTTATCCATCCAATGCACCAAGAACTGATGCTCAATTCCAGTAGCTAAAGTCACCACACGATCATCCAAAATAGCAGCAGGAACCAAAAGATCAGGAACAGAATTGTCAGTCATATCTGGTAAAACAGCAATTTGAGGCAAAGTGCCCTGAAATGCCTTAAGCTGTGAAACATGAAATACATTATGTATTTTAGCTGTGCTAGGGAGCTGTAACTTGTATGCTGCCTTGCCAATGACCTCAATCACCTTAAAGGGACCATAATACTTTGCTGCAAGCTTACAGTTGCCCCTATGCTGAACTGAATGTTGCCTGTAAGGTTGCAATTTCAACCAAACCCAATCATTTTCCTTGAATACTCTATCAGACCTATGCCTGTCAGCCTGTAACTTCATTATGTGCTGAGCTTTTGTCAAATTAGCCTTAAGCATCCTGAGTATCTCTTCCCTTCTCATCATACATCTATCTACCAGGGCATTACTTGACTCTCCAGGAAGGTAAGGGAGATACAAGGGAGGTGGTTGGCAATAAACAGCTTCATATGGAGTCATTCCAGCAGAGGAATGAAAATGAGTATTATACCACCACTCTGCCATAGGCATGTATTTGCACCACTCCCTAGGCTGAGCACTAGTCATGCAACTCAAATAAGTCTCCAAGCACCTATTCACCACTTCAGTTTGACCATCTATCTCAGGGTGATAAGCAGAAGACAGCAAGAACTCAGTACCCTGTAAGGTAAACAACCCTTTCCAGAAGTGACTCAAAAAGACTGAATCTATGTCACTGACAATGCTCCTAGGCCAACCATGCAACTTAAACACAAAGTCTAAGTACACTTGAGCAACCTCAACAGCAGTGAAAGGATGTTTTAGTGCCATAAAATGAGCATACTTAGTAAGCCTATCAACCACCACAAAGATGACCTTTTTACCCATGGACAAGGGTAGACCAGTAATGAAGTCCATAGATATGCCGGTCCAAATCTGCTCAGGAATAGGTAAGGGTTGAAGCATTCCAGGTTTAGCAGATGTGTCATATTTAGAGGCTTGGCAAATGACACATTTTCTAACAAAATGACTAACATCCTTAGACATGCCTTTCCAATAAAAAATGCCTTGTAATCTTTTCAATGTTTGATCCCTGCCTGAGTGTCCTGCTTCCAGGGAAGCATGTTGCCAAGTAATGAGCTTAGCTCTGAGAATAGGATCAGGTCCCACCAGCACCTTACCATGTTTCTTAAGCAAGCCATCATGTAAAGAAAAATGAGGCACCAATTCACCATTCTTTAACTTCAAAAGAATTGCCTTAATGTTGATATCCAAATCATAACTAAGCTGTAACTGCTGAACCAAATCAGAATCAATCACAGAAAAAGCAAACAAAAGAATATCAGAACCAAGCTTCCTAGAGAGGGCATCAGCCACCAGATTCTGCTTCCCAGCCTTGAATTGAATCTCATAGTCAAACCCCATAAGCTTAGAAAGCCAAAATTGTTGAAAAGGGGTAGAGATCTTTTGCTGCAACAACCATTTCAATGCTTTTTGATCAGTTTTGACTATAAAATGAGCACCAATTAAGTATTGCTCCCATTTTTGCACAGCAAACAGCATAGCTAACAATTCCTTTTCATAGACTGAGAGCTTTTGCCACTTAGGACCCAAAGACCTGCTAATGAAAGCTATAGGGTGTCCCAGTTACATTAAGATAGCACCTATACCATTCTTAGAAGCATCAGTTTCCACAACAAAAAGTTGGGCAAAATCTGGTAAAGCCAGGACTAGGGCTGTCACTAATGCAGATTTAAGATCCTCAAAAGCACTCTGAGCTGCATCACTCCATTCAAAAGCTCCCTTTTTAAGCAAATCAGTCAAAGGTTTGCTGATACAAGCATAATTCTTCACAAATCTTCTATAATAGCCAGCAAGGCCCAAAAAACTTCTTAGCTCCTTAACAGATACAGGACTAGGCCATGAACTGATAGCATTGATTTTGTTAGGGTCTGTCTCAACTCCTGCCTTGGATATAAAATGGCCTAGGTATTCCACCTTAGCTGTGACAAAGGAACATTTACTGAGTTTGGCATAGAGAGAATGCTGCTGCTGACAGGCTAAAGTCGTATCACCTAATCAAAAATAATTACCTAAGTCCACTAGCTTATGCAGATAGGGAAGTAGGGTCGAATCCACAGGGAAACTAGTCTTTCTACTCCTAATTAATTAATATAGTCTAAATTATTAAAGTAACCAATATTTGTTGTGATTATAAATTATACTACAAAGATTATGAGTAAAAAGAATAATTAAGGAAGAAATCAATAATAATAAAGCCTAGGGCATAGGTTCACCAATAAACAATATTCCAGGGTAAAACACAATAATCAATCATCAATGCATTAATTAATCAGATCATAAAGGGCTTTCGCTACGTATTACAATCACATAATTAATTTACCGGTATTAAATCTCATCTCTCGAATCTCGACCTAACCATTTATAAATTAATCCGCCTATTGAAACTAAGCCTAAACATCAATTCTCATCTCTCGAATCTCGAATCAATATTGCTAAACTCATACAATTAAACCTGGACAAATCTAATTGCATAGCTTTTAAACATTCAATAGGAAATCAATTAAGCATCAATGATCAACAATCATAAAATTACCCTTTCATATTATTTATTAGATCCCCATAAACCCTAGAAGGAAAACTACTCAGACATAATTAAAACTAAGCAAAACATAATAATTAAACAAGACATGAAAGAAAAATAGAATGAATAAAATACTGAGATTAATTAAGAGAGAAATCGTACCAAGACGGCGGAATTACAATAGAGTTAAGGAACAAGAGAGAATAAAAGTCTAGAGAGAGAAAGTTGAGTAGAGAGAAGGAAGAGAATAAAAACTAAAGTAAGAGAATTATGAAGAAGTCTACAATTTTGTCTCCTAAAATTGCATTAATACTAAGCAAGAAGATTTCCGCTAAAACAAAAGCAAAACGGAAAACTAAACTCCCTAAAGCCAACATGCGCCCGGTCGGGCAGTGGCTCGCCCGACCGGGCCCGCCTTTTTCTCTTCGAATGCCTTCTCGCGCCCGGCCGGGCAGTGGCTCGCCCGACCGGGCCCGCCTCCTTTGCCTCAGATGTCTTCTCGCGCCCGGTCGGGCGCGTGCTCCGGGCGCGGGACCCTTCAAGGTGTTGCTCCGCCCCGCCCGGCCAGGCGCGCCTTCGGGCGGTGCTCTGGTGGTCCGGGCGAGGCTTCTTGGGCCTCGAGGCTCTTCCTTGGGCTCTCTAACTTGGCCCAAACGCCTCATATCTCCAAAACTGAGCCCTTAGTCACCGATTTGCTACCTCCAATCGGTCTTGGGCTATCGAACGTGGTCGCGGTCTTTCAATACTTGTAGATGCTCCTCGAAAAACCCGGGAAAATGCTCCAAGTACGCAAATTCCTACAAAACTCAAGCAAAACTACCAAAGCACTGGAAAACACAAATTAGTAATAAAAGTGGCTCGTAGGAGCCAAAAACACTACTAATTACGACCCAGGGTCGGGGATAAATATATATATAAAATGAACACATCAAACTCCCCCAAGCCAAACCTTTGCTTGTCTCTAAGCAAAGAGCTCCTCAATGAACAAATAAAACATGCCTCACCCCAATATAAAAATCAAGCGCAAACGATTCAAGGCAAATCAAGTGAACATGCTTCAAAATCAACCAATCCTATCCATCTAATCACCCTTCCTCCCCAACAATTGTCAAGTAGAGCGAACCACAAGAGCATATAGAATTCAAGACTAGTGCTCACACACTCAACTCTCATTTATGTGGCGAGTAAAAGATGTACTCGATCGCTCTCCATCCCAACCCCTTTAATGTGAACAATGCCCTCCCAAACTCACAACACTCGTGTGTTTAAAAAGACATACACTCAACCTAATAGTCGACTCGGAATATGTCAAGTCATAACTTGCATTGATAAACAACACTTTCACATTTACACAACTCTATGCACAAGGTCAAAAGGTCTTTTAAAGCTTGTAATGTAAGGCTAGGGTAAAAGGGTAGGATAAATTTGGGAATATGTGAGAGAAAAGCTATGCATAAGGGAGCCATATCCTAACAAACTCATGACCAAAAATAATGGTCATAATCATCTCCAACAAAACTAACTTCAACACAAATCCACCAAATATACTCCAATCATAAAAATCAATCCCAAAACTCACAATTTCACTCATAAAAATATGATAATATGGAATAAGAGTGAATAACAAACTTTGAACTCAAAACTCAAATATTTACAATGAAACTCAACTTTTTTCTTTCTTTTCTTTTGATAAACCTTCACTTAGATAATTTGAACATGAAACACTTTTTCTTCTCTTTTTGCTCTTTTTTTTTTTGATTTTTTTCTAGAAGTTCACTTTCTTTTTTTTCACTTCCTCACTTTTTTTTTCTTGAACTTCTCTTTTTTTTTCACATCACACTTTTATTTTTTCAAATATATACACAATAAAACTCATTAAAACAAAAATATGATCAAGAACAAATAACTTCTCAAACCCACCCAAATTGTGCAAATAAAGTGCACACTACAAACTCCCTCACCTCACTCACTAATAGCTCCCCCAAGCCAAGCTTGGGACTAGTAACCAATGGGGCAAATATGGCTTGTAATGTGGCTAAAAACAATAAAAGGGCACAAGCAACAACATGGGTAGCAAGAAGGGAACAAATGTATCTAAATAAATCTGAAGGCTACCTAAAAGAACAAATGCCTTCGTCCTCCACATGTGCATAATAGTGAGTCATGAAACACTACTCATAGTTGCAAACCAATACTCAAATTCATTGACATATCAGGAACTAATCACACATTCCTAACCAAATCAACTAGTCAAGCACTATATTCACAAGTAGTTGGACAAAATTGACGCATGTTTAGGAATCCAAGTAACTAAACTTCAAATCATGATCAACTAATCAACAATGCTCAATATCAAATACCAAGAATCAAAACAATTTTTCTCAAGTATGGGGCACAGGGAAGCATGATTTACAGTTCATTGGTTCGTATTTTTTTTTATTTTTTTGATTTTTCAATTTTTTTGTACTTTTCATATAAGGAAAGCAATAAACTAATCTAAAAAGCAATAAATCTAAACTAACAAAACACACCAAAAATAAACAAAAATAAAGAAAAACGAAGAAGAAAAATATATACCAAATCCAAAAATCTCCCCCAAGCCAAGATCGGACAATGTCCTCATTGGCTCGAAAGTAGCCCAGCTGGCTACTCTTCCTCATCCTGGTCCATCCGAGAGGACCCACCTGCTCCACCACTGGAACCTGCACCATCTGCACCAAAGGAGCTACCACCAAAATAGTTAGCATGAAAAGTCCCCCCCGGCGGTCCCCCAAAAGGAATGTCCTGACCGTACCCATGGAACGAAGAATAGTCTGTGTAAATACCATGGGCAGTGGGATCCCTATCGTATCCCTGAGGTAGGGGCTGGAACCAGTCTGGGTAAACAGCATCGTCGGGAATGTTGCCCCGACGAGCATAATCATCATAAATGGGGTAGAGTCCCCTACCCTGGTTCCTCTCTAGGTAGCCTAGCCTCTGGTCGACAGAACCAATCATCTGTCTGAACTCGGTCTGGGTCTGCTCTATGCGACCTATGGCCTGGCTAATACTCTGCAAGTCCCAAACTGGGTCAGAGTCTCCGTGAGGGACGGAATGGGATTGTCGGGGTGGTGATGGTGGCTGTGGAATGGGTTGAACTACAAGCTGTGGTTGGGCCTGGGCCTGCTGTGGATCCTCACCCCTAGCATGGGCAACTAACAGGGCATAAGTGTAGGACTCTTGCCCTGGGGGAAAGGCGGTCAGGTCTGGGTTGGGCAAAGGAAAAATGGGCAAGGGTTGTTCAGTCCCTGTCCTGATGCACCAATGGGTGACCTGGTTCTCGTCTACCCGCAGCCACCCAAGCTCCTCAAGGTATCTAGAGGTCATGTAGGTGTCCGGTCCCATGTTAGTCATCCGGTGGGGTCCACTCTCTACAAAACCGGCCTTCTTGATGGCTATCCTAGTGATAAGGCCACCAAGACGGATGGGGGTAGTGTGGTGGTTGCTGGCCGTAGCATGCCTACCTAGGTGGTGGATGATATACTGGGCTATGTTCAATTTCTCATACCCAAACATGTAATGGCCAATTACAGCTAGTTCATTGGTCTGACAGTTATGGGGTTCATTCCTACCTAGGAAACATACACCGGCAAATCTTTGCCACATTTTAGGGACGAGGTGGTGGATAGGCCTAGCACTAGCTTGTTGCGCAGAAACATGAGGAATACCAGTCAAAGCTAAATACACATCCTCCATTTTAAACTCAGCATTCCATTGTCTATTTAATTCCGGTTCCAGTTCAAACAATTTACAAAATTCCACAAAAGAGAGAGTGATGTTTTTATTATTAAGCCTAAAAATTAGTTTTGGTCCACTTTTATGACCTTGAATAACAAGAGAAGACAAGAATTCACAGGTTAATTCACGGTATGTCGAATAATGCATATCTACAAATTTACGCATACCAATATCATTCAAAAATCTCTTAACAAAGCCATAAATACCTAAAGCTTCTAAAGTGGGACGGTGTAACCACCGTGAGGGGATTACCTCGCGTCCGTAGAGTACCTCAAGCTTTTCTCGTTGCTCCGGTGTTGCGATCCTGATCGTTGGCTACTGAGCAAGTTGAAGAGCCGGGTCATATTGTTGAGATGACCCGCTTGAACTACCCCCGAGCAAGTTCCTGCCCCTCTTAGCCGCCATTGGAAGTGGTCAAAAATTAAATTTTGTGGAATTTGAAAATTTTTGCTGTAGAAGTGTAGAGGATGAAGAGAGGAGTAAAAATATGTGAAAAGTTTTGGATTTGGGTAAGAGATGAAGGAGATATCTTAGAGAGAAGTTAGAAAAAAATAAGAGTTTTAGAGAGAGAAAGTGAAGGAAAAGAGAAAGAAAGAACGAAGAAAGAAGAAGGAGAAAGAAAAAGAAAAGACGGGTGGGGAAAGAAATAGGCGCGCCCGGCCGGGCGGCACGGGGCCTGGTCGGGCAATCTTGTCTGGGGAATTGTTTGTGCTCGCGCCCGGTCGGGCGCCAGTTCGCCCGATCGGGCGATCTTCATGGTTCATCCCACCCGCGTCTTGCGCCCGATCGGGCGTGTCCTTGCCCGGTCGGGCGATTTTTCTTCAAATCAAAGCCCTCTTCTCGCGCCCGGTCGGGCGTAATTCCGCCCGGTCGGGCCAATTTAAAGTCCGTATATGTCAACTCTCGCGCCCGGTCGGGCGAAGCTCCGCCCGGCCGGGCCCGAGAGTAAGGTTTGACGATTCTACTTTCTTCAAATTTGGCTAACTCTTTTCCTGTAAACTGTACCAAAAAACTCATAAAACTCATTAAATTCCCTCCTCTCTCCTCTCATAAGAAAAAGAAGAAAAACAAAAATAAAAACAAGTAAAATACGGGTTGCCTCCCGCAAAGCGCTGGTTTATCTAGGTCCCGCACGACCTACTTACCATAGTTTTCTCAAGGTGAGCTGGAACTAGTCAGGTGTAGTAGTTCAACTGCACCAATCGTAGCCCCGTCATGATAGATCTTAAGCCTCTGACCATTTACCTTGAACTCATTACCATGCTCGTCAAACAACTCTACAGAACCGAACTTGTTGGCCCTTTTCACTGTGAAAGGACCCGACCACCTTGACTTCAACTTTCCTGGGAAAAGTTTAAGCCTAGAGTTGAACAACAACACCTTGTCACCCTCTTTGAATTCTCTCGGAAGGATCATCTTGTCGTGCCATCTCCTAGTCTTCTCCTTGTAGACTCGCGCACTATCATAGGCCATCAACCTAAACTCATCAAGTTGGTTAAGTTGTAGAAGCCTCTTCTCTCCCGCTAGCTTAGCATCCAAATTGAGCTCCTTAATAGCCCAATATGCCTTGTACTCTAACTCCACCGGAAGAAGACATGCCTTACCATACACAAGTCTATAGGGAGTGGTACCTGTAGGGGTCTTAAATGCGGTTCTATATGCCCATAGGGTGTCATCCAACTTATCGCTCCAATCTTTCCTAGATTTTGCTACCACCTTCTCTAAGATGACCTTAATCTCGCGATTAGACACTTCAACTTGGCCACTAGTTTGGGGATGGTAGGCTAGCCCTGTCCTATGGTAAACACCATACTTCTTTAGGAGGGTATCTAACTTCCGCTCATGAAAGTGGGATCCTCCGTCACTGATTATGGCTCTAGGCACTCCAAATCTAGGAAAAATAGTTTTCTTGAAAAGCCTATGGACCACCTTGGCATCATTGGTAGGAGTGGCAATGGCTTCTACCCACTTGGATACATAATCTACGGCGACTAGTATATAACGGTTCCCTCTAGAAGAAGGGAACGGTCCCATGTAATCAACACCCCAAACATCAAAAATTTCAACTTCCAAAATCCCAGTTTGAGGCATCTCATGCCGCCGCGAGATGTTGCCAGTCCTCTGGCAAGAGTCACAAGCCTGCACAAAAATGTTAGCATCCTTGAACATGATGGGCCAATAGAATCCTGACTCGTTTATCTTGGCCACTGTTTTAGAGGGACCATGATGTCCTCCATAAGGTGAAGTGTGGCAGCTAGTGAGAATACCATGTACCTCCCATTCGGGGATACACCTGCGAAATAGTCCATCTGCACACTCACGAAACAAAAAGGGATCATCCCAAAAATAATGTTTAACATCATACAGGAATTTCTTTTTTTGTTGGTAGGACAAGTCAAGAGGTAGAGTACCACCCACTAAATAATTTGCAAAATCGGCGTACCAGGGGTGTTGCTCTACAACTGCATACAGGTTGTCATCAGGGAATGAATCATCTATAGGGAGAAAATCCTTACCCTCATCATACCTGATTCGTGACAAGTGATCTGCCACAACGTTCTCTGCACCCTTTTTATCCCTTATTTCAATGTTGAAGTCCTGGAGCAAGAGAACCCACCGGAGTAGCCTAGGCTTTGATTCAGCTTTGGCTATCAAGTACTTTAAAGCTGCATGGTCAGTAAAAACAATAACTTTAGAACCAACTAGATATGATCTAAATTTTTCTAAAGCATAAATGACAGCTAAAAACTCCTTCTCCGTAGTGGCATAATTGACTTGAGCCTCATCCAAAGTTTTACTAGCATAGTAGATAGCATGTAAAACTTTGTCCTTCCTCTGTCCAAGCACGGCTCCTAGAGCAAAATCGCTTGCATCACACATGATCTCGAAAGGAAGATTCCAATCGGGAGCACATATGATGGGTGCCGATATCAAAGCCTGCTTAATCCTGTTGAAAGACTCAAGACACTTGTCAGTAAAAACAAAAGGGGCATCCTTAAGCAAAAGCTGAGTCAGTGGTTTAGCAATTTTAGAAAAATCTTTGATAAAACGGCGATAAAACCCCGCATGACCTAAGAAACTCCTAACTCCTTTAACATTAACTGGGGGAGGTAATTGCTCAATCACTGAAATCTTAGCTTTGTCTACCTGTATGCCCTTATCAGAAACAATATGACCCAAGACTACTCCCTCTGTCACCATAAAGTGACACTTCTCCCAATTTAAGACCAGGTTGCATTCTTCACATCGTTTAAGGATTTTAGCTAAATTAATTAAACATGAATCAAATGAAGAACCATAGACACTAAAATCATCCATAAAGACTTCCATGATAGACTCTATGAAATCAGAAAATATGCTCATCATGCAACGTTGAAAAGTCGCAGGTGCATTACATAAACCAAAAGGCATTCTACGATATGCAAAAGTGCCATAAGGGCATGTAAATGTAGTCTTTTCCTGATCGTCAGGGTGGATCGGAATTTGGAAAAATCCCGAATACCCATCCAAATAGCAAAAGAACTTATGGTTAGCTAACCTTTCAAGCATTTGATCAATAAAGGGGAGGGGGAAATGGTCCTTTTTAGTGGCGACATTTAATCTACGATAATCAATGCACATACGCCACCCTGTAACAGTTCTAGTGGGAATTAATTCATTTTTTTCATTTTTAACCACGGTCATCCCACCCTTCTTAGGAACCACCTGAACAAGACTTACCCATTTAGAGTCAGAAATAGGATAGATAATACCTGCATCAAGTAATTTCATAACCTCTTTCTTGACTACCTCTTGCATATTGGGATTCAACCTCCTCTGGGGTTGAATGCAGGGTTTGTAGTTGTCTTCTAAATGTATCCTGTGCATACAAAAATCTGGGCTTATACCCTTGAGATCATCAATACTGTACCCTATTGCCCTTTTATGGGTTCTGAGAACCTCTAGAAGTTGGGAAGTTTGTGGGTCATCAAGTGCAGTACTAATGATCACAGGGTGCATTTCCTGCTCATCAAGAAAAACATATTTTAAATGAGAAGGGAGAGGTTTTAGTTCAGGTTTCTTTACCTCTACAGGTTTCGATTCCTGAACTAATTTTACTACCTTCTTATTTTCTTTGTCATCAAGTTCTTCTATGGCAAGAGCTTTCTCAATAATGTCCACTTCCTTGCTCCAGACACTCGCATCACCTGCAGACAAATTACCACAAAGTATTTCTTCCAAGGGATCCCTTGCAAGAATCTGTGTCAAGCTATCATCACAAATATCGTCCATTATATCGATAACATCGATCAAACAACAATTTTCCTCAAGCATAGGACCTTTTAAAACCTTCCCTAAATTAAAAGTAATATTATCATCACCAACAGATAGGGTTAGTTTACCATTTTTAACATCTATAATGGCTCCTGCAGTATGGAGAAAAGGCCTACCTAATATAATGGGTATTTGTGTATCCTCAGCCATGTCTAAAACCACAAAATCAACAGGGATGAAAAATTTACCAACTCTAACAGGGACGTCCTCTAAAATACCTAGGGGATATTTAACAGAACGGTCTGCCATTTGCAAAGTAATATTAGTAATTTTTAATTCACCCATATTCAATTTAGAACAAATAGACGATGGCATTACACTAACAGAAGCACCCAAATCACATAATGCTTTATCTATGAAGACATTACCAATATGACAAGGGATAGAAAAACTACCAGGATCCTTTAATTTAGGAGGAGATTTATTTTGTAACAATGCACTACACTCCTCAGTAAAAGCTACAGTTTCTACCTCATTAAAGGCCCTCTTCCTAGTCAAAATATCTTTCATAAATTTAGCATATGCAGGAACCTGTGTAATAAGTTCAGTAAAAGGAACCGTTACCTACAAATTTTTAACAACCTCCAGAAACTTACCAAACTGCTTGTCCAACTTAGTCTTTAGTTGGCGATTAGGGAATGGTAATTTGATAACTAGTGGTGCTTCCCTACTCTCCCCCAGGGGTGCATCCTTCCCTGAGGTTGTACCCTGCAATGAATCATCAAAAATATTAGCATCAGGAATTTTACCCTGCAGCCCTGCAGGGGAAATTGGTACAACGAAATCAAGATTAGCAATATTAGATAATTCAGGTTCATCCTCTTTGGGCATCTGGGGCCCATCGTAGTGTGAACCACTCCTTAGGGTGATTGCATTTGCATGATCCGTAGGTTGAATTCCTTGCGCTGGTAAAGCTCCCTGCTGACGAGATTGAAGGGTAGAGGACAATTGTGCTATTTGGGTGTCCATGACTTTATTATAGGCTATAATAGAGTCAATCTGTTGGTCTCTACTCTCCATATGTTTTTGCATATTGGTCAACATTGCCCTAATTTCTGATAAAGAGGGTCAGAAGATGTAGTAGGGGGCTGTGATGGGGGTTTCTGATTAGCATGAGGATGGTAATATTTCTGCTGTGGAGGGGGTGCTTGTTGTGGTTGTTGTGGAGGTGGAGGATTTTGAACATTGGTGCTACGGTAAGATAGGTAGGGATGGTTCCGGTAGCCAGGATTGTAGGAATTGGAGTATGGGTTATTTTGCTTGTAAGTTTGGAAAGCATTAACTTGCTCAATTGAACTCCTGCAATCTTGTTCATAATGACCTACACTTCCACAATTTTCACAGAAAGCATCATTAGCATTATTAGAAACAGCAGAAACATTAGCAACAGAATTAGGATTGTTAGTAGTAAGGTTATCTAGTTTATGCAGATAGGGAAGTAGGGTCGAATCCACAGGGAAACTAGTCTTTCTACTCCTAATTAATTAATATAGTCTAAATTATTAAAGTAACCAATATTTGTTGTGATTATAAATTATACTACAAAGATTATGAGTAAAAAGAATAATTAAGGAAGAAATCAATAATAATAAAGCCTAGGGCATAGGTTCACCAATAAACAATATTCCAGGGTAAAACACAATAATCAATCATCAATGCATTAATTAATCAGATCATAAAGGGCTTTCGCTACGTATTACAATCACATAATTAATTTACCGGTATTAAATCTCATCTCTCGAATCTCGACCTAACCATTTATAAATTAATCCGCCTATTGAAACTAAGCCTAAACATCAATTCTCATCTCTCGAATCTCGAATCAATATTGCTAAACTCATACAATTAAACCTGGCCAAATCTAATTGCATAGCTTTTAAACATTCAATAGGAAATCAATTAAGCATCAATGATCAACAATCATAAAATTACCCTTTCATATTATTTATTAGATCCCCATAAACCCTAGAAGGAAAACTACTCAGACATAATTAAAACTAAGCAAAACATAATAATTAAACAAGACATGAAAGAAAAATAGAATGAATAAAATACTGAGATTAATTAAGAGAGAAATCGTACCAAGACGGCGGAATTACAATAGAGTTAAGGAACAAGAGAGAATAAAAGTCTAGAGAGAGAAAGTTGAGTAGAGAGAAGGAAGAGAATAAAAACTAGAGTAAGAGAATTATGAAGAAGTCTACAATTTTGTCTCCTAAAATTGCATTAATACTAAGCAAGAAGATTTCCGCTAAAACAAAAGCAAAACGGAAAACTAAACTCCCTAAAGCCAACATGCGCCCGGTCGGGCAGTGGCTCGCCCGACCGGGCCCGCCTTTTTCTCTTCGAATGCCTTCTCGCGCCCGGCCGGGCAGTGGCTCGCCCGACCGGGCCCGCCTCCTTTGCCTCAGATGTCTTCTCGCGCCCGGTCGGGCGCGTGCTCCGGGCGCGGGACCCTTCAAGGTGTTGCTCCGCCCCGCCCGGCCGGGCGCGCCTTCGGGCGGTGCTCTGGTGGTCCGGGCGAGGCTTCTTGGGCCTCGAGGCTCTTCCTTGGGCTCTCTAACTTGGCCCAAACGCCTCATATCTCCAAAACTGAGCCCTTAGTCACCGATTTGCTACCTCCAATCGGTCTTGGGCTATCGAACGTGGTCGCGGTCTTTCAATACTTGTAGATGCTCCTCGAAAAACCCGGGAAAATGCTCCAAGTACGCAAATTCCTACAAAACTCAAGCAAAACTACCAAAGCACTGGAAAACACAAATTAGTAATAAAAGTGGCTCGTAGGAGCCAAAAACACTACTAATTACGACCCAGGGACGGGGATAAATATATATATAAAATGAACACATCAGCTGCATCAGTTCAAACACAACAGCCAAATGAGTCCAATGTTCATCAATATTCTTACTGTAAATAAGAATATCATCAAAGAAGACCAGCACATACTTCCTGAGTAAAGGGTTAAAAACTGAGTTCATCCAGCTTTGAAAAGAGGAAGGAGCATTTGTCAAGCCAAATTGCATGACCAAAAACTCATAATGGCCTGAGTGTGTTTTGAAGGCTGTCTTGAAGACATCATTAGGGTGAATTCTCAGTTGATGATACCCAGCTCTAAGGTCAAGCTTGCTGAATACACTAGCACTAGCTAACTCATCAACTAGCTCATCCAAAACTGGAATAGGAAATTTATTTTTGATAGTTCTTTTGTTCAGTTCCCTGTAATCAACACACAATCTCCAAGTTCCATCTTTCTTCCCAACTAGAACAACTGGTGAAGCAAAAGGACTAGCACTGTCTTGAATGATACCCATTTCTAGCATTCCTGAACCAGCTGTTCAATAATATCCTTTTGCTTCAGAGGATATCTGTAGGGTCTGATATTAACAGCACCACTACCAGGTTCTAGATTAATTCTATGATCAAAGACCCCTCTCTCAGGAGGTAACTCAGTTGGTTCTTCAAAAACCTGAGCAAACTGAGATTTAAGTGCTTCTAACTCAGCATGAGAACCTGGTTCACCAGTGACCTGAAATAGAGAAGCAGGTTGCAGAGGATCTATGACTTGCAGCAAGCAGATTTGAGCAGCATTATCAAATAACTTAGCAAAAGAGCTATCCTGTAACACCTTAAGTTTATGAGTTGGCACTCCCTTTAATTCAACACAAGAGTTATTAAAGTCAAACTTCATAGTCAGTTGCTGAAAATCCCAAGAAATGGAACCAAGTGTGCTCAACCACTGTATACCAAGCACCATATCACAGCTTCCCAAAGGAATCAGCATGGCATCAGTCACAAAATCACACTCACCAATAGACCAAGTAAAATTCTTACAAATAGACTGGCATAACAAATGATTACTATCAGCTACCAGAATTTCCTGTCCCAAAATTGCCTCAGTTTTACAACCAAGTTTTTCAGCCAAGTGAATATCAAGGAAGTTATGTGTACTTCCTGAGTCTATTAAAATATGTAAGGGTAAGCCATAAGCCAGAGCTTTGATTCTCATGGTATTAAAGTTCTGGTTACCAGTGAGAGCATTATAAGAGATAAAAGGATCCCAGTCAGTCACATCTTCCTGCTCCTCCAACATGACCACACTACTGTCAACTTCATCCAACCCTGGTATTTCTACAGTGAATAATTGAGGTTCTCTGAACTGACATTTATGATTTCTGTCAAATGGAGCATCACAATAATAGCATAGACCCTTAGCTATTTTCTCAGCCCTGACATCAGCTGGTACATATTTAGGTTTAGAAAAAGGTGTTTTGGTGAAAGGTTTAGGGTGGGATGCAGGAAGGGGAAGTGGTTTGATTGGTGGAGTAGGTAGTAAAGGCTGTTTAGAAGTGTTGGGGTGGAATGTGTTTTGGTAAGGTTTTGTTTGTGAAGGTTTCCAAGGTTTAACATAATTTACAGCAATAGACTCACCCTGCAGTCTAGCATATTCAACAGCATCCATAACAGACTGAGGTTTAAAAGCTCGCACAAATGGTCTCACACCAGGATTTAACCCCCCCACAAAACTTTCCAGCAAATACCTCTCAGGCAAGACAAAGCTATTTTGCAACATAATTGCTTTCAGCTTCTCAAATTCATCAATATAAGATTCAATACTACCAGTTTGCTGAAGTTTATTAAACTCCTCAACCACATTGACCCCTATATCATCCTTAAAACGACCATTAACATCAATCACAAAGTCATTCCAATCTACAGAAGAACGATTAGCTAAATAACTTGTAACCCAGTTCTCAGCCTTATCTACCATGTTCAAAGATGCTAGATCAACTTTCTGATCATCAGGAATCTTACAAAGAGTAAAATATTTGCAACATTTCTTAATCCAAACACGAGGGTTAGAACCATCAAACTTAGGAAATTCAAGTTTAGGCATATACCCCAGTTTAGGCTGATTGAATCGATCTTCTGATCGAGGTGACCTGGAATCAGTCATCTTCTCCTTCATGGACTGCAACATGTGCAGTAGATCCTCAAATTTCCAAGTTGAAGCTGAAGACAGATCCTCCATCCTTTGACCAGAAGCAAGAGTATGAGCTTCCAATCGTTTTTCCAGGGCCTGCAACTGAGCTTCCATCTTAGACACCCGAGTAGTGAGTGTGGGTGCCAGAGTAAAACAAAGAGAGCAGCGTTTGCTCTGATACCACTGATAAGGGATGGATTAAAATATGGCCTGAATCACAGATTACTTAAGCAAATTCCAGAAAACAGAAGATAAGAAGAAGAAGAAGTAACAGAATAGAGAGAGAAAGAGAGAAGGAAAGGAAGAGAAAGAGAGAGAGATTAGGAGAAGGTTCAATGTATTTCTTAATTAGAATATTACATCCCTTGCTCTATATATCCAGTTCTCCAAGCATAACAGAATTAGAGAATCTTACAGCTAATCAGAAAATGACAAAATAAGCTAACAACTTCACTAACAGAATTTCCCGCCAAAATTAACTAAAATGCAACTATGATTATTTTCAGCTATAGCAGTAGTCAAGAAGGAGGCTTACAACACGGAAGTAAATGCCTATAAATTATGGGTAAAACTAACAACTATTCAAAATAAGGCCAAAAATAGGGGGTTGCAAAGATAAACAAGTTGAGATCACATGTTTTGTTGCCATAATAAACAGAAACATAAGCAAAGGTGTTATAGTTGGGTTCAATGAACAACTTTTATTATGCTATAAGTTGTTGAATTGCAGCTTAATTGACTTGATTAAACAATATGGATTAGGCTTAATTAGAAGCGTTTTCCAACAAAAAGGATGACACACCACATTCCAGCAGCTATACTTTTCAAATACTTCTATATGCAGCAATTATGTGGGTCCTATAAATCTTTCTTTCTAGGATCTTTGCCTACTAAAGTACAGTCTTGGCCTCTTGGGTATAATGAGGATTAGAAAGAGAATATCAGAAGATCCACATTTGGAGCAATATTTCTTTTATTCTAAATTGTCTGTTTTGTGTGCAGATGACCACATCTGTTGTGAAGCCTTAGACTGTTGGCTTTGACTTTCATGATGAGGTTTTGATATGATCAGTTATAAAATAACAATATAATTTTTATAACATTAATCAAGTAACCCCTATATCATTGACTGAGTAACCCCTGTTACTCTGACTAAGTAACTCCTATAACACTAACAAAGTAACCTCTAGGATGATTGGCCGCACAATGTGGCCATCCATATATAATAATTTGTGTTAACCATAAGCATCATGGAGATATTTTAAAGATCATGAGAATATTTATAAAAATTTTAACATTTCATACTAAATCCATAGGCGTGTATATAATGGAGGATGTGGTATGTTGGAAGACTTATAAACTGCAATAACTAACATTTTTCTTTTATATACATAAAAACATAAAAAAAAAATTAAAAAAAAAAAAATATTTCAAGGATTTTCATAATCATAATTGATCGATTCATGTACACAACAACTTTATCATGTGACTAATTTTAAAGGTTCGTTAAAATTGCAATCCCTTTACCAATTTGAGAAGGAACTCCTCCTAAGCTGCAAACTGCGTGCCTAAGGGTAGATCTCATTTGTCTATATTATAGTTTTCTTCTAGTTGTACCCCATGCCTTATCATCTAACAAATTAGGTTTGATAAAATGATGACATGACACATACCAATTACTTTAAAACACGTACTAGTATATATTTAAACGATTTAGTATAATATAAAAAATTATCAAGTAGGATGTTAAATCCAGTTTTACGTGTATATAGTAGACTAGTAGTTTGTGTATAAAGTACTCCGTAATAGACAATGTGTAAAAAAATGTTGGTTTATATACATAAAAAAAAAATATATATGAATATGACATAAGTATAAAGTATATAAAAATGTGTAATTATTATAGAATACAATAAAAAAAAAAAAAGAGCATACTTATAAAATTAAACAAAACAGTTAGGATGGATTATAAATAAACGGCTAAAAATAAAAAGTGATTGGAATAATAAAAAATAAAAGGAGTATGTATTATGTAAGTGCTTTTCCTCTGCAATTTCAAGAGGCCAAAAGGCTTTACATGGGACCTATGAGATTAACTTATAACCCCACTTGGTTAAACACAAACGAGTTTTTTTTTATTTTTCCCATTTTAAATCACTATAAAAATTAGTTAATTTAACGATTATTATTAAATATTGATGGAGATCCACCACTAGTTGTATACTTGTATGACTTGTAAGTTAACAAGACCTGGCCTTTCCCTATAAAAGAATAAAAACTAATAAACCCTACTTTAATTAGAAATTAAGAACAAGAAATCTTATCTAGACCCATAACTTACGTTAGCTAGCTAGCTAAGCCACTTAAACTACATAATATGTTGAAATAAAAGTATGAATGGAATTTCCAAAGACTAATAAGAAGTATTTAGGCAATGCCTAAAATAGCTTAGAAATGGCCCACACTAAGGTCACTAACCGTCCTAAGTTGCATGCGTGTTTGGCGATTCAAGTAAATTACTACATCCCTCATTTTTCTCCCTTCTATTTTTGTCATTCACATTGTGCATCCATGTGTTGCACTACTTATTACACGCTCTGTCTTCTTTTGTTTGTCCTATTGAAAATTAATCACTATTTAGCATTTTGATTAAGAAAAATCAATGAGAAAATGAAATTAATTGGTGTATGAGATCAAATATAATGAATATAAAGATCAATAACGGCGAATCCTTTATGGTCATTTATAAAATGAGACTAGTTTAAATGGACAGCTCTGAAAAGGAAATGAAGCAAAATTGGAACGAAGAGTATAACACAAATAAATTCCTTAACCGTCTCTTCTTTATTAAACCTCTAAGCCCATCATGCCTTTTCTCAACTGAAATAGTTCACTTAAACCCAAAAAAGAACCGCCTCTTCACACAAAGTTGTCCGACTTTTTAGTTTAACCCCTTTATTCACTCACACTTCTTCAATGATATAAACCTTGCTTTCACTTCTTATATTTCACCAAAACTTCACCATATCTATGCATTTCATAGTCAATCAACACACTAAATTCAATGGGGAACTTGCTAGGGTTATGCGCGGTAGGAGGCTCAACGTCGAACCAAGACAAGGTGTTACAAGTTATGAAGGTCCATGATGGAAAGAGACTAGAGTTTAGAGCTCCCATAAAAGTGAAGGATTTGTTGAAAAACTATCCAAATTTTTATGTGGGCTTATTTAAGGAAGCTACCCAACCTTTGCCCTTAGAATACAAGTTGAAAGTTGGGAAGATTTACTATCTTCTTCCTTGTTTTAGTGCTACAATTCTTGAGCCTACTAATATAGGTGAAGTTTCTTCATCATCTCCTATTTCAAAGCCAAGAAATGGTGTTGTAAGGATCAAAATGGTTATAACAAGAAAACAACTTCGACAACTCTTGTCGAGTCAATCGATGAGAGTCGAAACAATGCTCTTGGAGATTGGTAAGAAATCGTGTTATCCAGTTGTTATGTCATCGTCTCATTTGCAAAAGCTACAGCCTATTGGGGAAGAAAGTGACTGAGAAGTGGAATTTGGTCCTATAAGCTATGCACTTTGGTACGTACGTTGAATTGATGCAAATCATGCAATAGAATGAAAGGGTGGCTGCAAATGTAGCTTAAGAGCATGTATATAGTAGATAATGAATCTTTAGAACATATATTTTCACATCAAACAAAAAAAATCTTTGTCTTTTCAGATTATTGTCTAGATTTAGTAATGAAAACAGGGGAAGAAACTTAGAAAACATCTTTTGAGGCATTTAATCCTCAAAATACTTGTAATTCTATTACTTTATACGTGATATTGTACTACTAAATAAAAATTACAATTGTGTATGCAAATTTATATATGCACATTCATACAATAAAGGTTTGTTGTCGAGAACATAACTTAAAAATTAGTATATATTTTGTACAACATAATATATAGACTAAAGACACAAGTTGGAAGTATATGAATCAATTTTGATGCTCTACCAAAAAAAAAAAAAAAAAAATTACCTTCTCATTTTAAAGTGTTTGTAACTACAAAATAAAACGTTAATTTACTAAAATCCGAGTACTTAGTCACTTTAACACATGAATATATGCCATAATTCTCAAGGGAATTTGCTTGGTGGTGTATTTCCAACAGATGGTTTGCCCTTGATTGCAATAGGGCTTCTCACAATGTGTTTCGCATCTGACCACACCAAACTTCCGAAAATATAACCGGTGGGAAGTTGGTTAACATCGGCGGAGAAGATGAGCTTAAACGTTAACTCGATCCTTTTGACAAAACACCAAAGTCTTAGGTTCCACCACAATCGAAACCCCGGGTGATGCTTGTATGGTTGCAGTATAGGTACCTGGCTCTCCAACATTTTTCAACTTTCGTGTAGCAGTTGCTGCGCCGGTGAACTCAGGTATACTTATAGAGGGATAGTTGAAGTCCAGGATATTGAATGATTTGGGACACTTGTAATCGTGTCGTTTAGTGAACAATTTGAGAAGTGTAGTGTTATAATTGTGTGCACATAGGAAGTTAAGGTAATCATAGTGATTCATGTCGTAAACTAGTCCAGGGTCCATTGCTAGGCTGGGTTGTACAAGGCCTGCGCCGTAAGCAAATGGTGTGGCCTCACGTATCATGTCATCTTCAAAAATTGGCTTGTTGTTGTTGTCTACTGAGCTCGCTACATACACCAGAAAAGAGACGTACAACTGATTACTAATAAATATCATGTGACGTGAAATTTCACTTACATATGCATCAAACTGCTATGGTGCACACGTGTACCATCACATATAATTTGGGAATAGTTAAATGTGAGGGGGTAATATAGGCACACCCGAGTGCATAATAAATGTTACGTGTGGTAAGTCCAAATTAAACCAATCAATAACTTATAAGTCGTTATATTCTATGCATACATACTTGTAGTCATGATTGCAGATTTGATGGCGGAGGTGGTCCAGAGAGGATACATTTTTCTAAGAAGAGCAGCAATGCCAGTGACATGAGGAGCAGCCATAGATGTCCCGGACAATGGTAAAAACTTATCAGGCAACGGAACGTTCGGAGCCTCTGTATAAGCAGCCACAATACTTACTCCAGGAGCTATTACATCAGGCTGTGGTAGATCATATATGAGAAAACAGAAATTAACTTAATAAAAAACAGGAATTGAAGAGAAAGAAGCAAACAAACACACCTTAATAATCTCTGGGGTGATTTTGTTGGGACCTCTTGAAGAAAAATATGCAATTATTGGAGCAGGTTTTATCCCCAATTCAGTTCTTGCTCCAGTAATTGATGCTATAGGATCCCTGTAATTGACACTTCGAAGTCAACTTAATCTCTATGCAAGTATGCCACAATAGAAATAATAACAACATAATCGAACTCTTTGTCTAGAAAAATTGTCATACATAACTATACTTATATGATATAACAAAAGTAACGTGACAACTAGATTCAAGTTAATTTCAAAGGATCAACTTAATTAGAAGACTTTTATATGAAGGGGTGTAATACAGTATAAAACCAATCCTGAACACTAAACATAATCTTTTGATTGAGTTGGTCCTTTGGTAATTAAAAAAAATGCACGAGTAGTAAATAAGTGAAGCAGGGGTCGAGGTGAATTCTTGCCTCGTAGAGCTGATATAAGAAAGAAGAGCTTGACCATCATCGAATTTCAATTGAGTGGTAGGGAGAGGATGAATCATATCGGGGAGCATTTTAGATCCAACAAATTGATTATTCGCGATTATGAGGCCTAGAGCTCCAGTTTGTAACGCAACCTTACTCTTTTCGCTCTTTTCTATCATACGGCCAGGACCCTCCAGGAGGCAAACTAGAATCTTCCCCTTCACCTTCACTGGATCAACAGTTCCATGCTTACAGTATGATCTGATCTAGATTATCATACATAATAAAATATGATTTTGGACAAAAATTTAAATGCAATGAAAGTGATCAACACATACAGTCAGTCTTTCAATAGTTTTTATGGAGTACTCACGCTTTAATTGGGTTAGCGCCATTTATGCGGGCACTTGCACCGGTGATTAGGGGATAAAATGAAGTATCATTTAGACTGCTTTTGCCATCTATAAACCGTGAAGCCTGCATATATTGATTAAATTCAAACTACACACATTAGTTCGATCTTAAAAGTGGATTGATTAGTGTTAGTTTCAAATAAACTTCTTTTTCGATGATACACATCAACTTATAAGTACACAGACCCTCAGTCTTTGTCACTAAGCTAAGACCTCATCAATACTTACTTTATCTACCTTTATTTACCTAGCCACATTTTCTCACTTTTGATCTATGAAAATTTATGATAAATGAGGAGGGGAAAAAATTAATAATAAATAAACGGGAAGGATCATTATTACTTAATTCAGCAATAAAAAAGAAGAGTAGAAGATGAATAGAGTAAAAATTACATACCCTAATCGTTTGGTTGTTGCCTAAGACGACACAACATGTAAACTCTCTACCAATAGTACTGGCACCAACGGTGAGCATCCAAGGGGCAATATTGTTAACAGACCCCGAAGATGGTCCACTATTTCCAGCAGTGGCAACGACAAGGATACCGTTGGCCATAGCATGGAAAGAAGCTATACACAAGGCATCCTTAAAATAAAAATCACCGCCTTTCATGGAATCTTGGATGGTGAATCCTAGAGATAAATTGATGATGTCTACACCGTCGAGAATAGCAGCTTCAACTGCTGCCAAGCAATCCATGAAAGATCCTTCCCCTAGTTTAGAAGCGGCTTCTGGCCATAACACCTTATATGCAACCACTCGCGCCTTTGGTGCTCCACCTTTTATGGTGCTATTTTTTAGTCCTAGCGTAGTTAAAGACATTGCATCTGCTTCTAGGACAACACTCCCACCGGCAGTGGATAATGTGTGAGTCCCATGCCCCCCCATGTCGCGAGGGCTGGAGTTTGTGGCAAAGGTTAGGTTTTTGGATGTTAGAGATTGGACATAACCTTTGTTGAAGTATCTTGCACCAATAAGTTTCCTATTCATCACATAATAATTTGATTGAACTCAATGTGAAATGACAATTACAATTTTTTTTTTATATAGTAACTTCTTATGTTACACATTATGTCAAACAAACATAATAAATTTCTTAGTTCCAACATAGTGCATCAAAAAACTTGTTCATATGATAGACATACATAGTCGAGTTTCTTGTACAAACACTAACCTGTTGCACTTGAATGATGGATCATTATTATTGGAACAATGACCTCTAAACTTTTTGGGGACGATTCCAAGGCCTTCATCCGAGAAGCTCTTGGATTCGGGCCAGACACCTATCACATACAATTTTAGAACATAATATAATTAAACTACGTACTTGATACTCAATTTCACAAAATATATTCTAACAATGAGCCATGATGTACAAAGTATTATACGAGAGAAATTAAACTTGCCAGTATCGAATGCTCCTATGATAATGTCTTCTCCAAAGGAGGCTTTCTCCCAAATAGATTCATTAGAAGGGATAATTTGATGCTGAAATGATCCTAAGAAATCCCATGACTGAGTTGTTTGTCGTCTAACATTAAGATTTTCAAAAATCGATATAACATTAGGATGCTCTGCCATAAAAATATTTATGAAAAAGGGTCAAAGTTTTAGATTTACATGCAAAAAATTAATTTAATTAGTATGTATATCATTATATCTTACTTGCAAGTTCCTCAACCTCTTCCTCATGTAGAGTTGCAGCAAAACCATTAAATATTTTTGCATAAGAGTAAATTAGCTTTTTCGAAGGGTCATGACCATTGTCGTTCCTAATAAATGTCCATAAAAAAATTTCGAATTAGTGATGGTAGATGTTAAATGTACTTTTTTATAATAGATTGGAGAGTACGTTTAGATCAACCTATAGATATGTACCTCTTTGACACATTGGAAATCATATCATGGTGTGATCTTGTTACATCCGCTGGATCTCCTAACAAAGGACGTCCACCATCGAGTGATCCTAAATAAACAATATAATGCTGCAAGAGATAAAGTTAAAACCTTACATTGTCTTCCCCTCAATAAACTTTACAAAGAGGGTAATCGAAACAAGTTATCTCTTGTTTTTAACCCCAAAATATAAACGATTTGACAAATTATATGCAAAAAATGAACTTAGACTTGCCTTATAAACAGCAACAACAGGTGCTTGCAATAGTGGTAAAAGAAGAATCGATAATAAACTATGTAAAACGATTGAATGCCCCATTATATTGTATTCCTTCTAGTTGAATTGCTTCTTTTAGTTCTTCTTTTTTTTCCTACCCATAAATTCTTGAAGTTTGAAGGTTTTTTGTTTTATTTTTTTTTCTTCATTTCAATAAAAAATTTCAAAATATTCAAGATCCATTGTAGTGCTCAAAGATGATTGCGACCAAGAGAATAGGAATGTCTTTCTCAATTCTTCTAACATGTGGATTAGTTTCATAACACATTATATTACGGAGTATGATTTCAACCACTAATAATGATTAAGTCTACATTGTAGGAAATCATTATGCTATAAACTTGCCTATTTAGCAAGTGTGAATATCAAATGGTACACTTGGCATCGAATAGTAGAAGTAGATTTAAGATTACTCCGTATTAAAGTGGTTAGACAATATTTATTTTCAATTCAATGTACATATGTATCATTTTATCCTCTACTCGTAATTAGAATAGATTGGATTGGGTAACTGGGTGCAAATTTAGCTTGAAAACTTGACTATTGTGTATACCTTCAAAGAGATCATACATTTTCATCTTAAACAGGAATAGCCTTTTTACTTGAGATTATCTTCTAGCTTTAGAAATGGATAAAACATGTCACCCAAAGTCTTTTGGAGGTAATCAACTAATCAATCGAGTAAACGTTTGTAAAAATCTTATTTTATATCATGTACATTTTAATTAACGAGTACACATACTTACACAAAACGTATGCATTGTTTTACAACTTTGGTCCTTAGACATTATTCACCTATGACAATATTTTTCTCACTGGATTTGTACGTCGATAACCTTGCGTTCAACTTTAGGCTTAGGAATCGAGATGTTAAGAACACCATTCTTAAGCTCGGCCTTAATCTTATCCATTTCACAGTTATCAGGCAATTGAAGCCTAGTATCATATGAGCTATAACTTCTTTTACTCCATGCATCGTCATCTCCTTCTTCCTTCTTGCGCTCTCCTTTGATGACAAGCATGTTATCCTCGACTGACACCTTGACATCCCCCTTGTCTAGTCCCGGCATGTCGAACCTCATCTTGTACTCGTTCTCGTCCTCCATGATGTCCCATGGGGCTCGCATTTCGCCCATCCTAGTTGGAACCGTCATTGTGTCCTCGAAGAGGCGGTCCATTGTGTCCAACATTTGGCGCATTAATCTCATGGGTGACAATGAGTCGATCAGTCCTGCAAATTTTAATTTGTTAGCATCATAAATTTACACATTTAAGGATTTAGAGTATAATTTAGGAATTTAGGATAATAATAGTAACATGGATTCCCTGTTTTCCCCTGCTTTCCCCTGTTTTCCCCTGTTTTTTTATATTCTATATTTCAGTGTTTACACTTTAAAATACACTGTTTCCAATAAATTTTTGAAAAAAAATAATATGTTTATAGCACAATTATATAGTTATTGTAGAGATAACATGCATAGTATTAACATGTAATGTCTACTACGTACAAGGTGGTACGTAAACCTGTGACCAACTTATATGTATAAGCCTATAAGGTATGCATCTACTATTGACAAAATTATGAAAATATTTTCCGTCAAAACAAACAAAGTTGTATAACAAAAAATGCACCATAACAATAAAGTGCAAATTTAACTTACCAAAGGGAGACATGTCGACGGCAAGTCTTCGAGGGCGGCGTTCAACAGCCGAGGACTGTTTGTTGTTGGAGTTTTGTACTTGTACATCAACATGATGACTACCCTCTTTATTTTCTCCACCCCCTTGTTGTGCTTTAACCATCAAACGTGACCCCAAAGAAGGTTTCTTTGGTGCTGGAAAAGCCACGGAACATGGGCCTAATCCAACTAGTTTGCTAGATGCTGTTCTGCTTGAAACTAGTGGTGCAGCTGATGATGCACTGCATGTAATAATACCCTTGCTTGCCATTTTTTAGTACAATTACGTTGTAACTTTTCCTTACAAAACTTCGACAAGTAAATGAAAATGATTCTAATTACTCTTTTGGATTAAGATCGAATTCGACGAGTCGTTTGTAGATGTTGATGTGTTTTTGTTTTGCTGCTTGTTTGAGAGATGAGAAGAGTGAAGTGGGTTTATATAGTAGAAGGAGATAGAGTGTGTTTTTGTTGAGAGAAATCGTGAAGGTTTGAGTGCAACTATGAAGTTTCTGGGTTCTTATGTTATACGGTGTCGTTTTGTATGTTCTGGTTTTCTCTCTTTTATTCGGGAATTCTCTTCATCTTGCTAGAGGACCCTTCATAATCTCAATTGTGTAGGGAAAACTTTTGTTTTTATTGGTTGTCTTTTTTTTTTTTTTTTTTTTTTTGGTTGTCGTACTATCAACTAATTAATGACTATAATGAGCAACCACCAAGGAAGTTGAATGAGTGAGATTTGACCCCTAAATTCAGCCTGAAAGTTGAAGAGTTAGCCAATTATGTTCTACCCTCCTATCTCGTCTCAATTGACAACATGGGTTGTATATATTTGTTGTTTCATACTCTAATCAATTCTAATGCAAGATCATATATTACCTTATTGGTGTTCTTGAGCTAAGCTCTACAAACCCCCTATGTAAGAATTCTTAAGCCAAA
Organism: Chenopodium album; assembly: GCF_948465745.1. Classification (NCBI taxonomy): domain Eukaryota; kingdom Viridiplantae; phylum Streptophyta; class Magnoliopsida; order Caryophyllales; family Amaranthaceae; genus Chenopodium; species Chenopodium album. Next base: position 57,414,289 of record NC_137843.1, read on the forward strand.
CTTAACTACTAAAGCCTTTTTACCTAACAAAGATGCTAGAAAACAAGGTCACTACAAAAACCCTACTCACAATAAAGTACTTCAAAATTCACCCTTGTAAATTTTAACACTTTGATAATAAGGTAATTTTTTTTTTTTTTTTTGAGAAAAGATAATAAGGTAATTAGTGTACATATAACTGATACAAGTATGTGTTTTTATTATCTATTAAATTTTCTAAAAGGCAACCCTGTGATAGAACATTTACATGAAAAAATTAATTTAAACATTGAGTAAAATAAAAACACACAAGCACAATCATTTTTAAAAATTTAAACCTTAAAATATTTTATACCATAGTCTAGAGTACGTACGTAATAAACATATGTCACACCTATACATTAAGATAAATCAGTTTATTTTGTAACAATCTACAATATGTCTATGTATTATCTTCTACAAACATCTATATTGATAGAAGTGTAAACTAAACTAGTAATGCTATAGTTAAATCCGAATGAGTTAGTTGACTAGCTAGTCGTACAATATAGCACTTTACACTAGCTAAAGCGCCCACAACCAGCCACCACAAGCAAGAAAAGTAATCTAAGCACTACAATGGTACAGCATCTCGATCCCAAAACTAACCACGTAAAGACAAACAAGCACTAAACATATAGGTACTTGAATGATGCTGCAAACTCATATAATTGTCCTTGGATAGTTCTTACTAGTTATACTAGCATCCAGCAACAAGTACCATTCGAACTAACAGTAAAAATACTGCTACACAAATAAAAATTCAGCACGTGAAACCATTAGAGTTTCTCATCAGATACCTCAATAAGAGTACTTTATATAAAGGACATTAAAGCATAGTTCATTCTCTCTCTTTTCCTTTTCTTTATCCAGCCTTCAATGGTCTCGAGGCACCTTTAATTTTCATACACTCATTCATTTAATTTTATCCTGTTTCTTTATTTACTATTAGTGAGAAAAAAGACATAACTTGCTTTTGAAACAAACAACTATTTGTCTCACTATAAGAATTCTATTTGATGATTTTGATCCTTCTATACTCCTATGATCTTATCCGTACATTTGTTTGTAGGTGGAACTTTTTACATTGTTCAACTCTTTGATCAATGTGGTACACTTGTATATGTTGTTTAAAAAAGGGTATACTTCAACTCGTCTAGCTACTTAGGGTCTGAATTGAGCTAAATTGAACTGAACTGAATTGATTTGAGCTGAACCGAGCTGAGTTGAAATGAAGTATTTTACGAGATAAGGAAATTAGGAGCTGAACTGAACTATAATTAAGCTGAAGTGAACAAGCCCTTAGGCACATGCTCCATATACATTAACAAGCAACCTATCGTCTAATTAAGATTCACTCAGTGTTGCCTCTAAATCTATAACATAGATAATTTCGATACAAGAAAAGATTTAATGCAAAATCAAGGACCACGCATCCTCATTAGAGATGTCAAAACCTCACCCGAACCAACTCGATTTGAAACCGACCCGAAAAATATCCGATTCAGATATGGACTTGCGTGGACACAAAAATTTAGCATGACTTAACTTTAAAAATTAAACCGATCTGATTGTTCAAATTGACACCTCTAATCCTCATAAATAGCGGAGCCCAAAGGCCAATATCTACCTTCATCTGACTTTCTTTAGCCATAACATCGTCATTCAAAGTAAACTACGAGTACATGATAATTGATTCAAATTTAGGGAATAATAATAACTGACTGCTACCGTGTGGTTAAATCATGATTCTTCCACTTAATCCACTCATATAAGTGAGGTACATATGTTACTCATGATACACAATGAGATTATTATTAGTACACACAATTCACTCATTTTTGAATCAAATTTTGTTAATTCTCAACGATCTAGTATACTTCCTCCATCAGATCTCCCTATATATATAAAACTCTAAACACGATATATTATTACTCGGAGACGTACAAGTATAATATTTTAATTGATACGAAGTACGTAGTATATATGAACAAGTGACTTTAAATTCACATATGTACACCCTAGTGGACCTTAGTGTATTTCAAAGTTGTTCAAATCCACAAACCTTCTTTAATCTTTTATTTCCTTTTGCAGCAAACACCCGACAGAAGAAGTAGTGCACTTTTTTGTTGTGCAGAAGTTGTTTTAAAACAGTAGGCATATTTCAAGTACCAACCTGCTTCCTAATTTTAGTTTACAATGACATTTCATTTAGTACAGCCTTCACATTTTCATCACTCAGACAAAATTCTATTTTAACTCTCTCTATTTGAATGAATATACCCTTATCACCAATTATTTCTTTGTTTGTACCCACTTTTGCATTTTAATACCACTAACAAAATCATTCTCAAAAGCATCCTAAGCAAATGTTACTACTATAACATACATACATACATACATACACCTTAAAGTTTTACTTCAGGCAATCAATTTATTCTAAGTATGGGGAAGAATGGTGGAAGTTCTTCGTGGTTTAGCGCGGTGAAGAAGGCGTTTAGGTCTCCTAGTAAAGATAAACAGAACAATAGTGATAAGAGAAGTTGTAGAAGTGAAGATCTTGAGCAACAGGAACAAGAAAAGGTGATCATTTTTATTCTTGTATATTTAGTTTGTGTTAATTATTTTTGTAGTGTTTTTTTTTTTTTTTTTTTTTTTTAATTATTGTGTTGTTGCATTTGATGTTGTAGCAGAGAAGAGGAAAGCGTAGGTGGATGTTTGGAAAACCTTTAAACACAAATGACGGGACCAAGGTTACAAATATTAAGAGTCATGCTAGTGAAAATGCTGGTATTGGAACACCAAGTGTGACTGCCGAGGAGGAAAGAAAGAATGCCATCGAGGTGGCAATGGCGACTGCTGCCGCTGCTGAGGCAGCAGTCGCGACAGCTCAGGCCGCGGTTGAGTTTATCAGGAAGACTAGACCATGCATTTTGGTCAAAGAAAATCAAGCTGCTGTTATCATTCAGAAAGCCTTCAGAGGATATCTGGTAGGTTGGGGCCCTCTAATTTCCCCTAGCATTTCTTTGCTCTTTTATCACCTGAAATAGGTTTGCATATGTAGTGTCTTTACTGATGTTACTGAATGTGGTAAGACTTCAAAAACTAGTAGTTTGAGGTTCTTAGTGTGCATGCTGAAGCTGAAGTCTAAATTGCTTCATTTTTTTCTTCAGTCTTGAAAATTGTGGAAATTTATTGGCACAGAATTTTTAATGTTGTCATTATTTTTCTGACTTGGTGTTATCTTGTGTGTTTGAACCAAAATCAAGGTAATTTTGTGTTGTAGAATCAATTGAATTACTGATTCATTGTTTTGTTATTACTACAAAGTGCGCGCCTTTCTGACAAATTTCTGTTGTGGCTGAGAAATCTATGTAATTAGGTTCATGGCTCAAGGTTAAGTTGTTTTTTAAACTATCATTGTGCTTTCTATTGGAATTATCAGGATTAAACAAAGCCCTGTCTCTTCGCTTATTTTAAGTGCACTGAAACTGATTTTACTGGAAATGAGGGTGAATTTTTTTACAGTGTGATGTAAGAAAGTTTCTAATCTAACCACCTTAGATAAATGTATATTGATACTCTTATTGTTTGTCATGTTTTAGTCCATGCAACACATGGGTTTGATAGATTAACTGGTGTAAAATGTGAAACCTTCCAGGCAAGACGAGCATTAAGGGCACTGAAAGGGCTGGTAAAGCTGCAGGCATTAGTAAGAGGTCACAATGTGAGGAAGAGAACAACATTGACTCTAACGCGTATGCAAGCTATCTTTCGAGTTCAAGCGAGAGTTTGTGATCAACGTCGTAGACTTTCAATCTCACGCGAGGGCAGCCTCAGTTCCAGTTCTTTTACTGATAAAATTCCCCTGGTTAGTTGGGTGTAACCAATTTCAGCTCCCATGTTTTTATGTTTGAACCTTTTAGTGAATTTACTTGTCCCTGTATGTTGTAATGCAGTCAAAAGACGGCGAATGGGATGAATTTCAGAGTCTTGAAAAAGAAATCGACTCGAGTTCCATCCTTGGAATGACCCAGGAAGATGTTTGGAAGTCTGAAAGAGATCTTGCTTATGCCTTCTCTGACAAGGTTCTCCATTTCTTTCTCTGTTGATTCAATTTACTAATGCTGCTTTTTGTGCTTTAGTTTAAAGATGTAATTAAAGAAAAACAAGTTTAGAATCTAGATAACTCTTACCACATGTTCACATTCCTTGTACATGAAGAAATTAGTCCCCTTTTTTTTGCTACAAACCCAGGAATCTTCCAAACCAATCAATCCAACCACATGTTCCAAACTTCTCTGCACTCTGCAGCTTTAGTTTATTTCTTTTTTCGAAAATGAGACGAGATCAAAATCAGTTACTATGTGTTCATTTTTGTTTCATTGACAGATGTGGAAATCTCGCATGAAAGAATCAGACGAAAAACTAGATGGAGCTGTGGATTGGAGGGAAGCAATTCGATGGGAAAGACCAGGCAGATACTCTTGTGATCAAAGACTCCCCATCAAATTACATCAAGTAGAAAACGCGCGCAGGTCAAGTTTTCACAAAATCAGGGAGGAAAATCCTTACCAGCAGATCAAATTAAGTCCCTATTCGTCTTTTCAAACACCCATCAAACCATACCAACCTGAACTCAAACATCTACAAGTTCATTCTGCTAGCCCCCGTTGCATGAGACAACAGGAACCAATCTACCTAAAGTCTCAGACACCGCGCTTGAGTTGCTCTAACAGAAACAACACTGCAGTGCCAAGTTACATGGCAGACACTGCATCTGCTAAGGCTCGAATTAGATCACAAAGTGTGCCTAGAGAACAAAGGCCTTCCACACCTGAGAGAGAAGGGATAGGAATTCCAAAAAGGTGCTTATTTTTTGGATCATCAGAAGAGGTAGCTTCTCCATCTTGCAGAAATACTCCAAGGATGCAGAGATAAGCTGACATTGAACTGTGAAGTCTGACTGTAACTGTAATTCTTGTATATTTGATTGGTAGTTTATTTGTTTTATCTAGTGTTTCATTGAAGTTTAAAGTAGAGCATCATAGATTGATCCAATTTCTCACAACTTCCGTTTAATTCTAGAGATGCAGGAGTTTTCTGACATTTTACAGCAAATTAACAGGAAATATTTAACAATATTTGAACTCTTTAGAACTCAAAATATCTAATATTTCTGCATTACCTGCAACAGAACACCAAGTACTACAGTTGGAATTCATACACATTAACATACATTTAAGAACAAATGAAATTAAAAGAGCATACAAAATTTCCTGCGATTAGATACAAGAAACATCCAACTAATCCTGGATTCCAGTCTACTTGAACCTTTAAACAACTCAAAAGGCGCTTCGAACAGAAAAACAACCATACTAATTCAACCAGTGGAATGGCATATCAGAATTTGCCTTGGAGTTATGGCAGGTGGTAGTAGTAGGGCTATTGCTCTCACTGCTATCAGAAAATGTAGCAAGAGTTTTCTGCAGAACCCCAGAAGGTGATGAGACTGCAGTCGCCGGTGGAGTGACAAACTCCACCTCACTGACATCAGACAATGCCATATTACCCGGCCGCAGGACTTCGGCCAATGGGCCACCAGGTGTGGTGGAAGAAGAAACCCATGAATCAATAAGGCCAAGACCCATATGAATTTGACACATTTCATCATCAATAACATTGGAATTGCCTCCATTAGATGAGGACAAAGAAAGTTTACTACTTCCATTGTTCTTATTATTTCCTGCCATACCCATTGACCAAGCATCAAACAAAGGCCTCTCTAATAAGCCTAATTCATCAGGTTTAGTAGGATTGTAACCAGATTGAGAGTTCAAATTCAAGGGCTCTCCTTCAAATTGTTGCTGGAAAACACTAGAATTCATGTTTGTCTGCACTAATTGATTCCATTGCTGCTCATCATTCCAACCCAAATTCCTAAAAAACAAGAAACAAACATAATTTAGCATAATAACAGTTTAACCAAATTTAAAGTGAATAATTAGACAAAAAACAAACATAATAATCATGATTAAGAAAACCCCACCTAGAATCCTCAAAAGGGTTAGCAGGAGAAACCAAAGAATGATCAAAGATGGAAGCTTTAGAACAAGATCCAACACATTGAGGTGGGTTTAAACAGGAGGAATCATCACTCAAACGAGTTTTCTTAGCAGGGGTAAAATTGTCTTTTTCTTTGTTGTCGTTTGAGAGATTGGAGAGAGAGTGTTGATGACGTTGTTGCTGTAGCTGTTGTTGTTGTTGTTGTTGTTCCACATGCTTTCTTGAACGGGGGCGTCCTCTATGCATGTGACGCTCACAGTATTTTTGGTTAGGCGCTACATCCCTTGAGCACCTCCATTTCTTTCCATCTGTTCTTCTACACCTTCCTGGCTCTGCATCTTTACTATTTCCACTCCATCTCATGCTTATTCCATTCCCATACTTTCCCATATCTGGCCTTCCACCAAACATAAGAAAAACATGTCATGTTAATACGGCGTGACATAAAACTTGTATACAACGGATGTATTACAAACAACACAGACATGTAATCACCCCAAATTACATAGAACTGATAGAAGTCACCCCAGCACAAAGCTGGTCTTCGTGTAATTTGGGGATGTAAGAAATATTGATTACAAGGTTTGTAACATGTAACAACATACGTAGATATAGTCACCCCAAATCATATAAAAGTCCCACTAGTACAAAACTGATATTCTTGTGATTTGGGGTAGATAAAATCTTATATACAATGTATGTTACATACAACAGTAGTCACCCCAAATCACATAAAAGTCACCTTGGTGCCGAAGCTGATTTTTATGTGATTTGGGGATTTATATCAATGTACATGTAAAAAAAAAATAAAGGATAAATAAAAACAAGCGATAGAAAAATAATTAGGGAAGAAAGTGACATACAATAGGAGGCAGGGGCAAAAGTGGAAGGATAAGAGAAATTGGGGGGGAAAGAAGAGTAGAGAAGATCAGGAGGAACAGGAAGAGATGCCATCATGTACTTGTAAATCATTGCTTGTCTTTCCAATTCTTTCCATTGTGTTGCTGTAAATGGAAACCCCATTGTTTCTGTAGCCATTCCAACTGCACTCATTTACATTTTCTCAATATTAATTTACAAATAAACACAATTATACCAAAAATGGGTGAATTGCTCTGTTTTCAGTAAAATTTTATCGATATTTGAGAACAGACAAATTTGTAAAGTTTTCGTTTTTGTAATCAAGACAGTAAGAGTTAGATTAAAATACAAAATTGAATTTGAAAAAGTGTTAAAAATCTAATCTTGATAAGTGGGAACAATTAAAAATTGGATCTTGCTCTGTTCAAATAAGTAATTATCACCCAAAATTGCTCTGTTTTAAGCAGTAAGAAAAAACCCAGAAAAACATTCTAAAGTTCTGATCTTTTCAACAGAAAAACAACAATAAAGTCAACAAATGTACAAAAAAAAAATGCTGTTTTTTTCTATGAATTCATAAGACAGAACAAAGAAGGGTAAAAAAGTAAACAAAAAATTACCTGAGGATTTGTAGAAAGGATTTGCAGAAGTATAATATGAAGAAACATCAAAAGGCTGCTGCAACCCTCTTACAACACCAGTAGTTGTAGAAGTAGAAGTAGAAGAAGAATGAACAGAAGAAGGGGAATTATCAGCTACAACAGGACTACAGTATACAAGTGGATTATCACTGATCATCATGTTATTGTACCCATTACATCTGGGCCCACCATCTCCATCACCACCATTATTATCATGATCATATCTTCTTCTTTGATTGTTCAGAAATGAACGGTCCTGATCTTGCTGATTCAGTTTCAGACCCAACTCAACTACTACAACTTGTTCACCAGTTTCAGAATTCTTTATCATGCTTCAATTTTTTTTTTTCCCCAAAAAAAATAAAAATTCAATCTTCAAGTTTTTTGAGTTTCTATTCTATAAGAGGAAAGATTGAAACTTGCTTTTAAAGAAAGAACAAAAAATTCAATCTTTAAGTTTTTTGAAAGTGTTTGAGATTTGGGGGTTTTGTGAAATGGTTGAAGAAAGAAGGGAAATGAATTAATAAATAGAGAAAATTAAAGAAATGGTTGCCGCCATTCTTGGCCTTTGATTTGCTTCCATGCTTCCAACATTCTTACCATTTTGCAAAAAGTACTCTTTCTCTCTCTAGCTATAGATAACGCTTTCTCTCTCTAGATACATGACATAATTGCGATGTTTATGTCAAACTTGTGAGAAAATCCTTATAAAATAAATAGAAAATAAAAATAATAAATTGATTAATTAATTTTTTGAGTATTGATATTTGTTTGAAATGCCACGCAATTGGGGGAAATGATACACATATAATTGTTGTATGTGGGTCCCACATACAACAACAATTATGTTACCAAATAAATCTATAACGTTACTAAAAAAATATATTAGGTCATCAATAAATATAAGTTTAAGTCTAGAAATAATAAGGCCCTAGTCAACGTCATTATTTAGTGAGGACATCTGTTTTTTATACAAATTGAATAATATATAATTTCACGATATCTCATAGTATAATAATGTATATTTGTATAATAAAAGCTTTTCATTAGCAAATTATACATTGTATACAAAATAACATTTCTCTTCATTAATTAGTATCGTTGAATAGGGCGTTATTATCTCTAGTAATAAACTTATATGGGTTTTTCTACACAGTAACCCTGTTTTTTTTTCACTTTTCTACGTTGTGCCCCAACATATATGACTTTCTACACGGTAACCCCAATATACCTTTTGTTTCCATACGGTTACCTTACCGTTATCCTACCGTTAAAAAATTCCATTAGTGGGGCCCACTCTGCATTTATTAATATTATTTTTATCGAATTGGTATTCCGTCAAAGGTTTTGGGGGCTACTTTGGCCCTTAGGGTTCCAAATTGAGCTCAGATTTGGCAAAAAAATAACGTAGATGCCTCGTTTGTGTGTTTAAATGTTAACACGTAAATCGAGACATTTCTTAATAAGCAAAACGAGGCATCTACGTTATTTTTTTGCCAAATCTGAACTCAATTTGGACCCCTAAGGGCCAAAATAGCCCCCAAAACCTTTGACGGAATACCAATTCGATAAAAATAATATTAATAAATGGAGAGTGGGCCCCACTAACGGAATTTTTTAACGGCAGGATAACGGCAAGGTTACCGTATGGAAACAAAAATTATATTGGGGTTACCGTGTAGAAAGTCATATATGTTGGGGCACAACGTAGAAAAGTGAAAAAAAACAGGGTTACTGCGTAGAAAAACCCAACTTATATTTATTGATGACCTAATATACTTTTTTAGTAACGTTGTAGATTTTTTAGTAACATAATTGTTGTTGTATGTAGGACCCACATACAACAATTGTATGTGTAGCCTTTACCTGCAATTGGAGAGGTCTATCTTTTGTGCATGTTGCACCGTACCGAGGCCCCTTATTAGGTTTATTTTTAAATGATATAGGGACTTGAGCCTAATTAATGTGGGGCCCACTCCCCTACAACATCTTATTTTAAAAAGATTTTACCTCTAAATTATTTTACATCAAAAAAAAAAAAAATTATTTTACCACAACTCCTTTTTACCGTTGCTTACCGTTGCTTATTTATTGGAGTATAAACGCATTTAGGAAAGTGATTAAAAGGGAAAGAGTAGCTATTACCCCCTTTGACTAACAAAAGTATTGGTCTAATAGGATTGAACAATTTTAACCTCGAGGTTGGGTACAATTTCCACTAGCCTTTGCAATTGTAGGTCAATTGTAAAAGAAAATATTACTCTCTCATATTTTGTCATCAAATTTTAGTTTAGGCAATGATATATGTACTTATGTAATTTTAAGAGTTGCATATAAATATTAGATAGACTTTTTAAAATGAAATAAAATTAGTAACTTATAATAAAATCAGGTATAACTCAATATAACTAATATTTATTTGTCCTTAATATTTCCTTAATTGGCTTATATGTTTATCATTTTTCAACAAAATAAGATCATTTAATTTGTCAATCCCCCATACACATACAAAAAATTTAGTAATTACAGCTTTATAAGTATTGCGGATTAGGAAGGGTATTAGGAATGATATTATAGTAACTCCACCATAGTACCATGATAAACTTATATGGACTTGGGGATTAGAAATTTAGACAGATGGGACTATTGGAGGAGCTATATCAACTAGTAGATTAGGATTTTGTGGCAATTACGGAGTATTATTGTCAATCATAAAGATCATATTGACGTTGAAGTCTTAAGATGTGTAGAAATTTTTCTTTTGTTTATAATTTATCATAGCTTCAAAACTCCATAAGCAAGGTGCAACCAATAATTTTCTTTAAGGGTCAATTTGATAAATGTTAGGCTATCAATTTGTAGAATGCTTAATATAAATTCGAATGTTGGAATTAAACCTTTTTTTTTTTTTTTTTTTTTGGTGAAGATTGGAATTAAACTTATAACATATGTATTTGAGTTTATGTTTAAATTCAAATTTATAAATTTAATATGATTTTGGGTTTTATTTTTAAAATATTATGAAATTCAAACACTGAGTTTCTTTTTTATAAACAATTTTGAATTATTATTTGAGATCTATGAGGTTTATCTATTAAATTCTTACTACAAGTTATAAACTTATAAATGAATATTAAAATAGATATCAAATTTTGCTGAGAAGAATAATCCCTTTGTATTTAATTTATCCACTTTACATATTTTCATTTTTCAAGTTCTTACACACACTATAAGAACTAGCCTGCATGTAGGTTTTTTTTTTTTCTTTGCTATTTGTGTTATTTTAACAATCATGCATGTAAACTTGTAAAGGCATCAGATACATTACTCTGCTCTAATGCAATAATAAGTTGATAAATGATGACAAATCATACTCCATAATTCCATATATATGTTATTTAGCGCTATTAAAGGTTATTTATTTCACTTATTTCAATATATATTTGTCAATCTATTTAACTTAAATACTTAGGGTACGTTTGGTTGCGGGTATTCATCAAAGGGAATGGGAATCAACTGCCCTGATTCCCTTTGTTGTTGTTTGTTAGACATTTTTTCCCTTACCTTTTACCCTCTCCATTACTCCAAATCGTTCCAACTTCATTCCCCACTCCCCTAGACTTTTCCATTCCCTTTCATAAGCCACCACAACACCACCATATCCAAACCAGCCACCGCCATCCTACCCTATCCCCACCACCCAGCCACCATCGCCGCACCTCCACCGTCCATCACCGGATCTCCCCGCCCATTGTCGGAGCTCCCCCGTGCCTAGCCGGAGATCCCCTCCCTCGAAAAACTCCCCCAATCCCCTCAAAAACCCTAAAAACCACCGCCCAACCGTCAACACCACCACCATCAACTGACCCAACTTCACCAACATCACCGCCCACCCAAATCACCCTAAACCCACCCGAAAAAACCCACGCACCCTCCCTGAAAATCACCCCACCGAAAACTCCCAAAACCACCCTCCTCGAAAACAATCATACCGAATTTGACACAATTCAACACAACCACCACCCATACCCACCTTCTGTGTAAAGCCACCTCACCCAATTCGACACAACCATCATCCATATCTCCAAAACCTCTAGATCCACCATGAAAACCACCAAAAAATCAAGCAACTAGATCTAACAAATTTAAAAAATCAAGCAACTAGATCAAAATTGGTGGGCGACAGGGCACAGGGGAGACGGTGGTAGGTCATGAGAAGGGTGGTGGCTAAAGTGGTGGTGTAGTGGTGGTTGCAAATGTGATTCCCTTTGTTTATGTAAAACAAACAATAATACAAAAATGAGGGATTAGCTTTCCTTTCTCCTCCTTTCCCTTTGTTGATTCCATTCCGCTTCCCTTGTACGAACCAAACGAGTCTTTAGTATGAACTTATCTCTATTACTACAAAGTAAATTAAAATAGCCCTTATTCACCACATTATCTGTAATCATGACTGGTCTACCTTTTTTCATTTTCATTTTAAGAAAAAATATGACCGATAGAACGCCATAAATATACATACTTTTAGCTATTTTTAGTTCTCAAGTAATTCTTATTCATAACCCTTATATATCCATTTAATTAAAGAGTATTTATCATGATACAAGTTTCAAGTTCCCTTAAATAGAAACATTCAACGGTGAAGCAATAAAAAGAATTGAATGATGACAAGTTGTACGTACGTTGGTTGTAGGGAAATGGCTAAAAAAGAATACTGCCGTTGGCTTACCGGTCCGGAACAAATCATATCAAATCATGTCACGTCTCATAGCTCACCCATCAGGTAGGTGCGTAGTATACGTACACTGCTATTGCTGTGGTGAAGCTGTATTGTACTCCGTATTACGAAGTATAATATTTCCTATATTCTTTTTTATTTGACTTTTTTCTTTTATTACGCTTGGCAGTGTAAAAGTTTAACGATTAATAACTTTAATTTTGCATAAGTAAAAATTATAAAGTTATGAAGTACCTCTGTTTCATATTATTTGCAACGATTTGACATTAGGAAAAATGTCTAATCGTTGCAAATAATATGAAACGGAAGTAGTGTTATGATAGTACGTATTGAGATGGATTCAAAAATATCTCACATGAATATGTTTTTTTATTACATATTGTCCACAAAAGACAGTTAAAGGAGGGGTCGTGAATAGTGTAAAAGTCAAAGCGGGTCAAGTAAAAAAGAATGGAGGAAGTAACAATTATCAAGATGTGATGGGAGAAAAACCTTGGCCAGATTTTCAGTACGCATAAGCCTTGTTCTTCTGAGCTGCTGTGTTCTGCTATACTCTGGTGAAATCTGTTCTGTTATGCTCTGCCGACACTTATCTTGCCCTACTCTGCTCTGCAAATTAAAGCTCAAAATAATAGGGTCATAGTCTCGTATTATATAGTAATTGTTTGATCCAATATTTATAGGTCAGACACTTTGAAATAAACGGAAGGATAGTTAAAGGATTTTGATATTTAAGTACCCTGAAGTGGTAAGACATAAAACTCAAATCTTTGTTTAGCAAGTGAGCCGAGTCTTAAGCCACGGTTTTTTTAGATTTATTTTCAATTATGTTCATTTCAACTTAGCTTAGTTTAGTTCATTTTTCTACTTTAATTCTACTTTACTCCGTAGTTCAACTCAAAAGAACAAGATATGAATTGGATAAGAAGCGATTGATTAGCTAATTAAGCTAAAAGCTACTACTAGTAGTTGATTGATTGCTTTCTATGTACTGTAGCTGCTAAACTCACTACCACTCACACAAAATTGATGATTTGATTTGGTGAGAGGTGATTTGAGGGCCATTTGGGTTTGGAGGGGTCGGCGACACAAACTGCTCCCTTTCTCCCACACCAAGTTTTTATAGCGAGTGGAATTCTTGCGCGTCTACCAGTTGTAGGATGTGACTACACCTTGTAATTTTACTGTTCATAAATTGAGACGACACAATTAACTTTACTAGTACGGAGTAACGTTTTTCAAACTTATTCTAATCCTTTTTTGGACCAATCTTCAAGTGGTTCACTAATGAATTATTTTTTCTTGTATTTGGAATTTCGCACTTGAAAAATGACAAAGTGAAACTGATTCATACTTAATTATTCGTCTTCAATTATACAATTAATGATATCTACATTTAAACGAACCTAAATAATGTGCAATGAAATAAGGGTTATTCTGATTTACTGAATTGAACTGAACTGAACTAAACTGAATATGCTGAAATGAATATTTTATGAGAGAAAGAAATTAAGAGCTTAACTGAACTGAAATTAAGCTAAAAAGAACAGGTCCTAAGAACCCCATGTACCTAAAAAAGTCATAATGTATATTGATGAAAACAGAATCAGCTTGTATAAAGTATGTATGTTTTGTGTTGAAGCCAATTGTAGTTCATTTGTGAATAGTCTCACATTGAAAAATGAGAAGTGAAAGAACAGCTAAAGGTATAGAATTGGAGTTACTTTTCCTATCATTAACTGATTTTAGGGCACGTTCTGATTTACTGAGCTAAACTGATTGGAGTTGAACTAAACTGAATAAAGTTGAAATGAATATTTTACGAGAGAAGGAAATTGAGAACTGAACTGATTGAAATTGAACTGAACTGAACTGATTGAAATTGAACCGAGCTGAACTGAAATTAAGCTGAAGAAAACAGACCCTTAATATGAAACTTGCGACTATCAACTCTTCTCTGTGACTAATTGCAAGTATATGTTTATATTACAATGATATTATTGTGATGGGGTGTATGCAAAAACTTGCGACTATCAATCAACCATCATGTATTAATGTCTACCAAGTTAGGCTTGGTCTAGTGATAAATATTGCACCTTCCAACCTCGAGGTGGTCTAGTAATAAAAATTGCATCTTTCAACCTCGAGGTTGGGGTTTAATCCCCACAAAAGACAGTTTGAGCGTGAGGATCCCTTACCTAACTCGTAAGTATCTGATAAATAAAAACGTAAGGATTGAAATTTGATCAAGGTCCTTCTCCATCCTTACCTTAAAAAAATAAATAAATAAATAAATAAATTATCATATTGTAGAAAAATCTTAGTAAATATTTCATTCTTCATTGGAGACATTTCATGAATAATTCAGAAAATCGTAATAGTTGATGCATTTACTTTTTATACCTTACGTAAATATAATTTGTTACATATAATAAACAATTTTCTCTTAGGGTATAAGGACGAATACGTCATATCATTATTTAGGTCATGTATTGTTTATTTTATATATAAGCGACAGGGCTCCCTAATCAAGGTGAGTCGTATTTCATCCCAATACTCATACATGGTATCAGAGCCTTTTTTTTTTTTACCTCTGTTCTTGTTTTGCCGTAAAAAAGAGGTCTTCTTCTCCTCGTTCTTTATATCCATTCAATCATTTATTTTTTAAAGTTATTTACTTCAATAAATATCTCATACTCCCTCCATCTCAACTCTAATTACAACTTTAATCATAGATTTTCATTGATAAATAGACAAAGTATAATTACGTAGTATATGGAATTTCGTAAGATTGTTTCAATTTTAAAAAAATAGTTACTAATACACAATTAACAAATTAAAGGTCATACATATACTTCCACTATTTTTAAATAATTGCAACATATATTTTTTCATGGTATTTAAGAAAAGTAGAGTTTGCGTGTGAGAGGTTGTTAGAAAAATAATTAATTGGGCCATGATCTACTTTTAATAAGAGAAATAGTACAACTTTTTCTCGAAATAATTTTTCATATATAGTGTATTTCAAGTATTGTGACATTTTAGCCATTTTCATTTTAGAGAAGTTTTATCGAGTAAGTATTAAAAAACGTAGAATGTATATGTTTTTTTAAGTCGTAAATAAACTAACGGTGCAAATAATAACAGACGGGTAGTGTTAGAGTATAAGGTACAAGTATCCCTCTCCTCCCCCCTCTTGTTTTTAGAATATGAGTAACACTTTATATACTGTCATTTGTAATCTTGCTAATTTTTTATTTATTTATTTATTTTTTCTTATAGAGTATATTATAAACTATCCTTGTCGATCAATATTTGAATTAATATGATCTGGACTAATTCCAAAAGTAATTTATTGAGATTCAGAACTTTAATAATAAGATACTCCTCATAAATTTCACTAAGTCACGGCAAAAGTTTAGTGATGTTATACATATAACAGGTTAAAAAAAAAGTCAAAATCCCAGTTGTGAGATTAAAGAAAATTGGCTAGTCTAACAACAGGGTCCATGCAAAGAGATTTTATAAGATTGCCAATTGTAAATTTTTTGGAACTTTGTTTCTCTTCTTCTTGAGCCCCATGTTGAGTTTATCTCATCAAGAAAGCCTTATTAAGTTAATTAGGAATACACTGTAGTTTGCTTTTGCTATTGTTTATTTATTTATTTATTTATTTTTTTGAGTGAATTTTACCTTTTTGGTTTAATTAAAATATTCTTTGTCAAACTTCTAACAAAAGTTCCAAGAATGTCAATTGTTAAACTTCTCACAAAAGTACCTAGAATTATTTCCAATTTTAAAAAAGAAAAAAGACATTAATGAATGTCACATTGCCACATACTTGTATCAAGCAGCACATTAGTATGGGTTGACGAGGAGACTCGAAATAATAAACTTTATAAACTCAATTGATCTTTGTAATTGTTGATTCTAGTTTAGTAATTTTAAAATGAACATGTTTATCAATTATTTTATAAGGAGTTATCAAAATCAATATCACGTATACTCAAATATATTTCATAAATGAGACCTCTTACAAACTAAATTCTTTAATTCATTTCTTGAAACTTGAAAGCAATGCTTCTTTGAAATGGTAAAATATAGTTATGGGACGGGCCTTATGAGTTGTTTGGTGAGTGGGATGAGAATGATTTATAAAGCAAGTGAATATGGATTAAAATGAATGTTTTAACTATTCTCCTGTACTAAATTATTTTTTATAATTATAATAACACATAATTTCATGTGTTATTATTTCATCATATGTATACCGAGCTTTTATAGATCTAACGCTAAACTAGATGAATTGAGAATTATTCGATCTTTAGATTACTAAGAATAAAAGAGATAGTTATAGTCGACCATAAAATGGCATTAGGGAGAACCATAACGAGGAAAATGGATTGTCACCATCAACCATGCATTCAATCTCAAATGTGCATCAGACATTGCTCTTAAATTGTATGGAATTGCACGAATTGCTCAAATTATCCTCATACTTCCCAAATTTAGCCTCCTATTATTCCTTCTTTTTGCTAAAAGTTACAGTGGAAACCTTAACTTATATCCAACTGTAATGCTAAATTCCTATTTCTATATTCCTTAGGACCAGATATATGATGTACAATTTGTCCTCTTGATTGGGGTAGTAAATTGAAGATATGTTTGCATTGAGATTTGAAATAGATATAGATACAAATTGATCGATACCAACAATGAAAGATATAATTATATTTATAAAAGGACATAGACATAATAAAAACTCGCAAGTACATATAAGTTTTAGTTTAAATCATTAAGATCAATTAAATTTAACGTTTATATGTTCCATTTTGGAATTTCCAAGCAAGTGCTCATCGGTGGAGTGGAAAGATCGATTTGTTATTCTTCCTAACTTCTCATCTGCATTGCTCACCACCAATTTAATCTCTAATATGCAAATTATAATTATATTTTCAAATTTGAGTCGGCTCAATCATACCCAAGCCTATATCGAATTGGCCATAGTTTGATTGGTTTATGAATTATGATAAGCTAAGCATGATTTTGTGCATTAATGAACTCATCAACCACCATACGTACTACATATCTCTACTCTAGTTAGTCCTATCATATAATGCTAGATACAATTGAAACTGTATTCTCACCACACAACCTACAAGTCACTTATTTTTAAAAAAATAATAACAATATTAAGAACACAATTAATTGGGGAGCTGATACACGTAGACTTAGTCTATGTGTAGCCCCACATAGACATCCAATGAAATTGCGACACGTCAAAGTTCTTAAAAAAGAAAGAAAGAGAGTTGAGCGGGAGTGTTAAGCGGTAAAAAGGTGTGAGATTCCCGCCTAAGAAGAGAGCAGCGGTAAAGGATGAAATTATGGCGCCATTTTGTTAAAAAATATTACTTCCTTGACCAAGGTATGTAATGTACTTTTAGAAACAATTTCTATGGTAATGGCCAATGAAGTTCTAGTCATTCGTTGAATCAAAGCTGAAGTAAGAAGTTCAAAACATTATTGGGCGATATTGACGGTAAGTTTTTTTATCAATTGATCAGGTTTAAAATGTATAATTGAAAGCTTTTCTCTTGATTTGACATAGCTGTAGCGAGTAAATTAGGAAATATGTTATATTTGATGAAAATGGTTTTTACAAGGAAATATAATTGGTTTGAAGTTATAAGGGTTGAAGAAGATATGCTTTTAGTTTTGCAATGGAATTCGAATCCATGGATTTATTTTTGATAAAATTTTGGAATTTGTGTTTTCTAGTTAATAATGTATAATGTACCTTTCTCATGAGTTTTTAAAATTATTTTTAAACAATTTCAGTGAGATATTAATTTTTTTAGTATGAATATAATTATAGTGGTATAATTATGTATTATTAGATGTACATAATATAATTATAGTAGGGAATAATTTATGAGTTTAATTGTGCTATGCAGGGTTGGGTTGTAGTGTAATGGCAAATGTGGAGGGCAATTTGGAAAGAATCATTGATCTAAATGAGGTGTTTGAGGACTGTGAAGAAGAGGATCGGGGAATAGCAAATGATCCAGAAGTTGGAATGACCTTTGTATTCGGAGAAGAGTATGCCCAATTTTGCCACAACTATGCTTTCAAAAAGGGTTTTATGTTCTTCATTGAAACTAGCAAACTAATGGATGAGTACAAGAACGACGGTGTTACTTGAACAGGGGTAGGGAAGTATGAGACAATGTACCATATGATGCAATGAATAAGATTTAAATGTAAAATGGGGGAGGGGGTGTAAATAGAGCAAAGGGTCAAACGTTAAAGGATGCAAAGTGTTTATTAATGCTCGTTTAGTAAATGCAAAGATGTAGGTACGTGGTTGTAAATTGGATTACAATCACCTAATTGATCCATCAATCCATTATGTAGCCGACCACCATACCAAATCGCTTTGCCTTTCTAAAAACCCTCGGTGAGAAGTGCAAATTCAAAGTGAAAGAGGTGAGAGAAGGAAGTAGCTGATGAAACCAGAGAGTAGTCTTGTCAATCATGCTTGTAAATCTTTACAAAATCTAAGAAAATAAATATGAAATAGGAAAATAAAAATTACTTACTCCTACTCCATAATAAATAAAAATTGTAAAATAAGTAAATAAAAATTGTAAACTAAGCACTTATTTTCTAATATTCGACGACTACAATTAATGTTGTGAATTTGGGTTGCAATTATAAAATATCTATGTTGGCGGATATTGCTAAAAATTAACCATATTTTATTAAATTATGATTAGTAGCATATATTTTTTTTTTTTTTTCAAAACCATATTATATGACATCATTAGTGAAATTAAAACATTTTAACGTTGTTAAATTCCATAACATTATGCTTAGTAAATCAGTAAAATTTATATAAATAGAGTAACTTGAAAAATTATAGAAACTGTAACACTCAAAAAATCGGACAAAAACAAAACTGGACCAATTATTTAAAAATAAAATAATAAATGGTGTATGTATTCAATTTTTTTAAAAAATATATGCCTCGACTAACCCCTGACCGAGAAACTCAAGTAAGCCCGAAAACTCTAGTAACCCTTGTCCAAGAAACTCGAGTAACTCCGGAAAACTCAAGTAACCTCTGACCGATAAACTCAAGTAACCCAAAAAAATCAAGTAATCCATGACCCAAAAATTCAAGTAACCCCTATCGCACGGTACAACAGGCCGCGTATAAAAATTTGTGTTACAAAAAAAAAATATTGGGTTAAAGCGGTGACCATGAAAGAGAAAGAGTTAATATTAAATTGTAGTTTTTGGCAAAAAATGAAAGTATACCACCTATTAAAACACGGCCGCATTTGATAAGTATAATACTTATTTAAAATGCAGAGAGAGTAGGTAACTCTTACTTTTTACAAAAATATAAAATACTATATTCATATATGTCTTCACCTTATACACCTTATACAAATCTTATTTCAAGCTAGTTGCCTTCACATTATACAAATTAGAATTTTGTTCCTTATAAAAATAAGTAAAATTACAATAAGGTTATTCAGGACTAATAAATTGCAATAACTTTAATAAGCTCTAATTAGTATAAATAAAGTCTTATAACTTCAAAAAACTACAATACGTTGTGATAACATAAATAAGATCTAATAAGTTCTAATAAGTTCAATAACGTCTCATAAGTTCATAAAGGTCTTTAATAAGGTCTAATGAATATAAATAAGGTCTAATAACTTCCAATAAGTTTAATAAAGTATAATAAAATAGTTGAGTAACTAGATATCAGAAGATATTTTTCCTAAACTAATAAATTTAACATATCTACACTTAACTGAGCTTAAGAATTTTTTTTTTATCACCTTCTTTTCAAGTCTTTCTAGTGTAACAAGCTTAGATAAGTTCAATTAAGGGTATGTTCAGTATACCTTATTTTCACTTATTCCACCTGTAAGAAGTTCACATTTGTTGGTACAAATTTAATAAGTTTAGAAAAGAGTTACCCAAGTACAAATTACAACTAAAATAAGTTTGAATAAGGTCTAATAAGTTCAGAAAAGTCAAAATTAGGTGAATAGAACACACCCTTAGTTCAAATAAGTTCAATTCAGGTTTAATAAGTTCTGATAAGAGAACCCAAGATTAAATTACAACTAAAATAAGATTTAGTAAAGTGTAACTAGTGCAGATAATTTCTTATAAGCGGAAAAGAAGTGAATAGAACACCCCCTTAAACATTAATACACCTTATATAACTTAGAATAAGGTGAACAATTTGGACCTTAAGTTTCAATAGGTAAAATAAGGTCTAGTAAGTTACAATAAATTCTAATTAGGTAAAATAAGTTCCAATGGTTTTATATATTACACTAAGGGCATGTTCTCATTGATTGAAATCAGCTGAACTGAATTGAACTGGACTTATTAGAGCTGCACTGACCTAAACTGAACTGAATTGAACTGAACTCGAATGAATATTTTATAAGAGAAGTAGGAGCTGAACTAAGTATTATTTTTAAGAATTGTATTGGACAAAATATTATTTTTATAATTGCATTTTTAATTTATATTATCGTATTAGTCTATTTATTAAAGAAGATAAATTAACGTATTTTAATTCGGATTTTCAGATCGGATCCAAATAACCGAATTTTAATTCGGATTGGATTGAAAAAAATAATTCTGATCGGGTTGGATTGAAAAATGAAAAACCTAATTATATTTCGGATCGGATTGGATTTGGCCTTAATCCAAACCGAAAACCGAACGAGACACCCCTAACACCCACTGTTTCTTCTCAAATGTTTTCAATTACTATAGTTAAAGAGAATTCATCTGTTGAAAGTTCTACAACAATTAATTTTTTCTAAATTCACTAATTGTTATCTACATTCACAAACTCTTTTCATTTTCAAGTTGAAAATCACATATTATACAACCACATCTAAGAATTACATTAACAAAATTGACCAACATACATCATAACATTTTTTGTCATTTATTATACTACAACTAAGACTTTGATATTAATTTTGAAAATAAAACATTCTTTTTTTTTTTCATACTAATATAATACATATACTCCTAAAACAATAAATTTGATACTAAAATAATACAAATGATGAATTACAAAATTTTTCAAAACAATTTCAATACTACAACAATACATTTGGTCACCGTCGTCTCTTTCGCTCGCTCGTCGGCACCTTTTATTTCACCCTCCATTATTCTAGACCATCTTATGGACCACATCACCTATGATTTCGCCGACCCTCATTCATACTCTAAACCACATCAATTTCTCAATGTGTCGACTATCGGCCCTTCATTTCCTCTCAACCACCTTACTCACCTTATAGCCACCGTCGTCCACCCTCACCTTAAAGCCACCGTCGTCCACGCCTTAAAGCCACCGTCGTCCAACCTTGCTTTAAAGCCACCGTCGTCCATCCTCGCCTTAAAGCCACCTTACTCAGCTTAAAGCCACCGTCGTTAACCATTGCCTTAAAGCCACCGTTCGTCGACCATCGCCTTAAAGCCACCACCGTCGCCCCTCCTAAGTCTCTTTTCGCAAATATTCACCGCCAAAAGTACAATTATTTTTAAATTTTGAATTCGAAATTCAAAATTTTCATTTGCAAAATTTTTAGAACGACATTTTCAAAAATATTGGGGTGGGACCAAGTGGGCCAACTGCATTAGCCAATAAAAACATTTGTCTATGTAGTCTATGTGTACCCTTTTCGCAATTAATTGTATATTACTCCCTCCGTTTCATAATGATGTTCCTGTTTCGTAAATCGATGTAATTTTTTACCCAACTTTGACCGTAAATATCTTTAATCTCACAATAGCAAAAATTATAAAAGTTAGATATTAATAATCTACTCATCAAGACGAATCAAACTAGATCTCACATGACTATATTTATTCTTATAGATTAAGAGAAATTTAGAAGATTCTCTCTTTCTTAAAAAAGTCAAAGTTTCCAAACAGGAACATCATTGTGGAACGGAGGGAGTATTATCTTAGATAAAGTATTATTGGGGAAAATTATGTAAAATGGGATGTTGTCAGAAAAATAATTGAAGGGGAAGGAAAAAGAGAAAATTACATAGATATTTATTATGTATGATGAATAATATAATTGACAAGACTACATAAAAGGAAAAAGAAACTTATGATGAATATGGGCCAACGAAAATTGACATGACATGTTACAGCAATAGTGGTTGGAGTTACATACGAATCGAAGTAATATGCATGAATTTAGACTTTATAAGCTTATGATAAGTGAAAAAAAATACCCCAAAATAAATAAAGATAAGAAAAGGTGAGATGTCTCCAAGGTAGAAGCAAAGGAATAAAGAGAGGTTATGGGCAAATGGGTCAGTGGATCCAAGTGTTTTGTAATTCCCAAGCTACCACCGCCAAGGAAACACTCTTCTTCTTCATCCCCTAATTTCAATACCATTTTATTTACCCTTGTTTCATTATATGTATACCATCGTCGTTTCTGAAAGTTTGATTTAGAGTCTGTTTTAATTTACTGAATTGAGCTAAAGTGAACTGAAGTGAATTAAATTGAATTAAACTGATTGAAGCTGAACTGAACTGAACTAAACTGAACTGAGTTGAAATGAATTGTTCATGAGAGAAAAAAAATAGATACTGAACTGAACTGATGAAATTAAGCTGGAGCGGACAGACCCTTACTTGACATTTTTACAATATAATCTAATACTCCGTATATGTCTCTAACTGTAAATATGAATGTTTTCAATTATTATAATTGAAAGTTATAAATCAAAAGTTAAAATTTTAAAAATTTATGTCAAAGATAGTGTATAAATTATATTCTTCTATTATATATATAAGCCATGATTTTATTCTTATCATCAAGCCTAAAGATAAAATATTGAAGAGTAAGAATTAATTATGAAACTCTCTAGATTCAAAGGATTGTCATTATTCTCCCTTATCGCCAACACTCCCATCCAACTACCCTTCCACACCCACACAATTTTATGGGAAAAGAATAAACATTCAAGTAAATTATTTATGGGAAAATTTTGATGAAATAATGTAGTGATACTACAATGCCAGTTACACATCAATATTCTTTGTATTTGGTATAGAAGTTTTTTGTTTTTAAAATTATGGTAGATTGTTTTATGGAACACGTATTGCTATGTTAGTATGTAAATTCATGTTCTTATAAAAGAATCAAGCTGAGGTCAAACAAAAAAAAAATAAAAAAAATAAAAAGAAAGAATCAAACTAAGATTGGTTTAGTGGTAAGAATTGTACCTTCCAAACTTGATGTTGGGAGTTTAATTTCAACTAGAGACAGTACACTTTGAGGGTGGGAATCCTTACCCTTTCCCCTCACTCTCAAAGTGTCTGACCGGTAAATGCCAGACTAAAACAACCGTGAGGGCTGAGATACGGTTATGGTCCTTCTCCTTACATATTTTAGAAAAAAGTCCTTACGAAAGAGTATATTTTGTATTAATTTTAATTGACAAGGTAATAGCTTATAAATAATAGCATGTGAAGTAAAGTTTATGTATTGAAATTTTGGATTTGAAATTTGTCCATATACTCAATAGATGTCAACATTAGCCAAATAATATATTTATAAATTACTTGAAAATATTTAATTGCTTATTCTGAATTTAGAAAAGCTTAAATTAAATAAGTTTCGGGTTATTAAGTGAATTACGGGACCCTATCATACATTTGTATGAATAGTGTAAACAGTATCATTAAGAAACACATTTTCATTTTTAATGCCATCACAAATGTCACTTAAACACCATCCTTTAATAGCATAAAAACAAAACTATATTTATTATCGATGATAATTGGCGTGAAAGCTTCAAATTCTAGTTAAGAGATCATTATATTAACAATGTACTAATCCACTAATAATTTGATGCTATCTAAATAAATAAAAATCAAGTAGAGACAGAAAGAACACTTACGAATTTTCCATAAGTCGTTTCATAGCCTTAATCAACCCTTATTAAAATGTTCCGAATTGTGTTAGCTAGCTAGAGGAATACAATATACAATGATACCACAAGTATGCCTTAGTTTATAATGTATAGGACCACAATGGCCCCATAAGTCCATAACTTTGACGTGGTTCTTATGTTATACTCTAATTTGAAGCAATATTTTCTTTAAAACTTATAAATTAAAATAAAATTAAATAGGTGGTTGGATGTATTTTGACAAAGGAACAGATTCAATATATCATTTTCTTTCTTTCTCAAATCTCAATCTCCCTTATTGCTTATGTCTTGATCTCAAAGATTTACCGGACCACAAGCATGTGATTCTGTACTACCTTTGATATAATTGAAGAGAGAAACACTTCATAGGAAGGACATAATTATGTATGTGTTTTTTTTTTCTCCCTTTTTTACCCCTTATTAGCTTTATTTTTAGGAGTAAATATCAAGTTATTAAAGCATTCTTTTTCAAGCATTATAACTTTTGGTCCTAACTCCTAAGTTTTCAATCAATAATATACTACTTTATGGAACATATAACACCAAATATCCCAACCACTAAGGGAAAGAAATTAATCAAAACTTATTTCAAGTACTTCATTCGTATCTGATCTTTCTAGGAGTACTTGTTATGTTGTATAAATGACAGTTATGTACATACCAATAATTTAGCTTAGCCAACATCCATGTACCGACTAAAGATTTACAATAAGTGTTCAACTTTTGAGATATGCAAGCTACGGAGTAATAATCATTATACTCTATATTGAAATTAATTCTACAGTCCAAACTTTAATTAAGGTGCTTAAATAAGTAGTTAAATTTATCTATGTATGAAACTATGTGTTAAATTTTGAAACAATATGAAATGGGCCTGGGCAACCCGAATAAGGAGGAGGGGAGTTAGGTCCACAAACAAAGCTTTGGAGCTTCCATACTAAAACCAATTGGCAATAATAGGAGTTACTCCTCTACCTTATAAAGTGGAACCACCTCTCCTCTTTCTCCAATGTGGGACACTCACAAGTGATACACATTGGGTTCCAACACTATGTTTATTATTTCTTCATACATGAACGGGAAAAATTTGTCTGAGGTAATATTATCGCGTTCATAATAGATCAACCTAAGCTAGCTAGTAGCTCTTAGATAGATTATTGAGGTATTGATAGTTCGATTGATAAGCTCGAAAGTAAAGAAGAGGCATATAATAGTCTTAAGCTATGCTTGACAACTTTCTCAATACACTCTTACAAGGTACACAATTAACTTAGCTAATAAACCTTAATTAGACAATTAAACGAAGTTTTTTCTGAAAAACAAAGTGGGCATAAGTGACATTACCCTCAACCACCCTCTCCCCCCTTCAAAAGAAAAAGAGTGTGTTAGATGCAAGTGGCAAAGATAAAGCCATACAAGGTCGCTATAACCCACCTTATACTTGTAATAGTGTGATTTTGCAAACTAAATAATGCTAAAGAGTGAAGTGTTTGTTTTCACTTTAACATAATTAAGGGTCAAATTTTAGGTCCACCTTCTTACATGATAGTGACCATTCAAACCCCCAAAAAAAAAGATCAATAGAAGTGATTAGTGACATACAACCAACCAAATTAAATGAGTTGTAGTATATGATTAATAAGCTATGAAAAATATGTATCAATGTATCATCCCCCATTATTTTCTAGTAAAGTTAAGTCTCACTATTTCAGGCTAATACTACAATGTCTAATAATAATGAAATAATTTTTGCAATTTTCACTACATCGTTTAAGAAATGATTTTACTAGGTTGGTTTTTGAGTCGGGTTAATTTTTCCAACCCTAATATTAACAGATAATTTTACGAGATAATTATTATTATAAAATACGCGGGAATTCAATTTCAAACACTATTGATGATTGACAAACATCTACTAATATGTTTGGAAGGACAAGATGAACAAACTTTCCTTTGGGTCTGGGTTACTTGCAGTAGCCTGTGATATATGGACCCTCTTCAATCGTACGTGATTAATACATCAATGTGTTACCCATGAAGGAAACAGCTGGATGTTCTTGAACAAAAATTTAATTTGTGCATTCAAAAATCGAACCCGTTTCGAAAACGAAAGCCTTAATAATGTAGCCAAATACATCTCTTCCATGATTCCAGGGTGAAGAAAACTAAGGCCATTTTTCTTGTGACTTGTGGCCCTAGCTAGGGTGCTTCATTACCCTGCTAGTCCCACAGCCATGAATTATATATCGGCTTGGCGCGATGGCTGGGAATCTTATGTTGCCCTGGTATGGACAATAGCTAGAGGTTGAATTTTTTAGTGTCCTTGGTTACATAGCGCCAATGTACACAGATGACCCGAGCCCCCTACTTATCAATTGAATAATTGTCTTTTTACTAGGTAAGGTGATAATCTGAGCACCTATGTCCCTTAAAATGCAACAAACGCCTAAGATTTCCTTTATTCATATAAACACTTACTAAGAGAAAACAAGTACAGGAATTAGGAATAAGAGGTCTAGGGTTGAATTAGTCACTTGATGAATTTAATGGTTACAGCTCTTTTCCATGAAACTTGATCTAAGTAACTTAAGCTCTTTCTACTCCTGGATACCTTGTAACGTGAACGAAAGGTTGACAATTACACCTCTAGAACTAGGTTCTTCGTCATCCAAAATTGCACTCCAATAAATTACATTACGCGGTTTTTGTCTTGGGGAATAGTTGGATGTATGGATAATTCAAATCAAGTTCCGACTAAGTAGAGAGAAAAGGAGGCATACAATGTCGTTTTGAGCTAACACCAACATCCCAACAAGCCATGAAATGAACTAAAGTTATATTATGCCCTAGTGTAAAATGTTTTCCTAACATACCTTAAAATTTTTTCCAAGTGCTCTGAATTTGGGCTCTTGGGCCTAGAGAAATAGGTAACTGCTGAGTGAACTTTGACTTAAGAGGTACTATGTACCCAAAAAAAATGGTCGCAATGCCTTAGAGAACTCAATTGGCCACAACTCAAGGAAAGCCCAATCTGAGGCCATCATTGTGAATTCAATTGGCTCATCGCAAATATCCTCTTCGACCTCCTACACATATACTTCGTATGTCAATCCGATAAACTTGGAACCAATATATTTGTTCTATGATTAATTTCACTCCATGATTTATAAACTTCAAAGCATTCATAGCGATGCTCAAACCGAGTGAGCTACACAGTTAAACACACGTCTATACAGACTCTCCTCCTGCCTTTTACTTGCTATGGGAGTGAGAGTTTTACAAGATAGGAATGAAAGGAGCTTGACTGAGACCTGAACACTTGAATTTCACTGCAGATACCGTGTCCTAATTCCTATGTCAGCATTCCACCAGCAGTAAGCAAATGTTTTTAGCCTTGTGGACAGCTGCTTCTGATATCTATTTCTTGGAAGGTTTTGCATGCAAAAATTGAATAATATAATGAATGAGAACCAATTCACAGTTTCATTTAATGAGTTTGAAGGACCAGATACTAACTTGGGTGATATCAGTCAGAACATTTTGTCTGATACACAAATAGGCAGAAACAGATAATTGAACATTTCACCCGATTAAAACTCAAATGTAACCACAATTTTACACAGGAAGAATCATACTGTTGTATCTTTTATGAATGCTGTTACTGAATATCATGATTTGAAACAATCTGAAACACAATCTAGGTAATGCAATCCCTCAGAAACTAAAGTTTGACAAGCAGCACCAAGAGTACCAATAGGAGATGATGGGTCGAAATCAAAAAGGCATTAGAAACTACTCAACAGGGAGGGATTACAAGGACAACCACCATGGATAAAAGAATGTTAAGAATCTGTAACTTCCATTTATATAATCAGTGGAAACATCAAATGGTTTTTGTACTCGTACTCACATTACATACACTACTAGTGTGATAACATAAACTACCTAAGTACCTAGATTACAATACAAACATATACTTTTAGAAAAAACAGTACAGAAACACAGATATTATAATACAAACAGATACTTTTAGCAAAAACAGTACAGAAACACAGACAATACAATACCAACATCGAAGTTGATCCATCGCTTGGTTAGGAAGCACAAGCTATCAGCACAGAATTGAGCATCCAATTTGAAAGCAGCACCTCACTAATTCCTAAGTCTCACCACCAAAAGCACCACAGCACTCTGAAAAGAGCATGACAAAAAATGCACTCTTTTCAGTTTTCACAATTCAAATTCATCTCCTTCCATCTTCAACATTTCAGCAGCAGCCTCTTCTTCCTCATCATCAATAGCAAAGTACGGATTACACGACTTTGGCCTGAAATTATACCCCGTAAACAGGTAAAACGCTAGGGTACCCAATTCACCCGCGACCACACTAGTCCACTGATACCGGTAATTCGTAATAGTCTCCAACCCATAAACAATCACCCTAGTAAAATAGATATAACAAATCACCACAACATAGTAATGCCTAAACAATGTCAACTTCATCAAGTTAACCGCGGCCTTCCCATCAGTCGTAGCAGCCTCCCTAAGGTTCCTAATCGACCAGACGATGGGAAACAACACGGCACAACAACAAACAATATCGACGAACAAAAACACTTGCATCCAAGCGTATGACTCCCCACCATACGGCCCGGTCTCATCAATGACAACCTGAGCTACATTAGCAACTACTTGAAGTGGGATCACAATCATTAAAACCTTCTTCTCCTTATCTTGTAAAAAGGGTTTCAAAAACGACCAACCAGTTCCAATTAACACAATCAAAGTAAACAAAGTAATACCCTTTAAAAAGCTAAAAATGTAGAACAAAACATCCCAACCATGAGCACTTCCAGTTTTTTTAATATAAGACTTATCTTCAGCTTCACACAACAAATTCAATCCTTTCAATACAAGAACAGCAAGCATAAAGTAATGAATTCGATAAATAACTTCTCTTTTCGAGAAAAGGGTATAAACCCAGATCAAAATTAGGGCGAAATAAATCAGGGCAAAATTGAAGTAAATTGAGGGAAGATTAGACTTACCTGCTGAAAGATAATCACGAATTAATGACGATTTACCTTCTAAATTATACATAGAGGAATGAACATCCATTGAAACATGAAGATTAGGGATACAATTAGCGAAAACTAGGGTATAAAGATTGGGGTCGGA
The DNA here is from genome assembly GCF_948465745.1 of Chenopodium album. Classification (NCBI taxonomy): domain Eukaryota; kingdom Viridiplantae; phylum Streptophyta; class Magnoliopsida; order Caryophyllales; family Amaranthaceae; genus Chenopodium; species Chenopodium album. Next base: position 57,443,805 of record NC_137843.1, read on the forward strand.
TATTTGAAGAGAGACATTAAACCGGGTAAGTCCGCCATTGTTGAGACGATCAAAGGAAAAAACGGGTTTAATAAGATCCGATTGAAGGGCACAAACGATGTCGTTTTGATTGAGTTGATCGACGACATGGTACCAAGAATCGCGAGTAGAGAGGAAGAATCCGACAAGGGAGAGATCGTTGGGGTTAGGTTTAGGGTTCGTGGGAAGGGTAGTTTGGTCATTTTGATGGAGGCGGAGAGAGAGGAGGGTGACGTTGAGGTCGAGTTTTCCGGTGTGAGTGAACCCGAATTCGTCGAATGGGATGATGGGTCGTGAGTCGGAACGGATCTCGGCGAATCGGATTTCGGCGAGGGTTAGGGTTAGGGTTAGGAGGAGAGAGAAAGTGAGAAGGATGAAAGTGTGAGGTGTGGAAATCGCCATTGTTGTGAGAAGAGAATCTCACTGCAACAACAGTGGTTGAGCTTTAGTAGGGTCGTAGTCGTGGAGATTTTGTTTTCTGTTGTTTTATTTTTTGCCGTGGGAAAGTATTGGTAGTCAAGCTCCAGTTTTGGTCAAATCACTCAAATAGTCAAATGCAATCACTATTTAATACGTTTCCAAATTTTAAAAAGGAAAAAAAAAATTTAAGACAATTAAGACCTGTTGTGATTACTAAGCTGAATTGAAAATTTTATGAGAAAAAAATTGAGAATTGAACTTTACTTATTGGAGCTGAACTGAAAATAAGTTGAACAGAACAGTGCTTTAAATTCATGATTCATCTTGAAATGTTTTTTCAAGCTATCTATGTTTCAAGCTACCTATGTATCATAAAAAGTGAGGATCAGAAGGGCAGTTTTTCCCTCTATCTCCTCAAGAGTGACCTAAAAAAAAAAAAAAACAAAAAAAAAAATCTTCGTTTTTTTTTTTTAAAAAATATGGCTCATAATCTATATACAAAGCAATCCCACCTTCTCTTCGGTCCATTTTCCACACAAACCATGCCCGCATCCAGCATAACTACTAGGCTCGAACCATGTACCACGCCTTACCATGAAATGAGTCCAATGCCTTCTCTAAGTTGGCCTGAACTCAGGCACGTCCATGTTTAATGGCTTACACCTTGCTATCTTGGTAAGAATGGCATAAGCCAAAGCTTAGAAATAGAGTTTATGTGGAGTTTTTTTTTACTGCCAAACAGTGTCGTGGTGCAGTTGGTATCACATCAGTCTAACACACTGAAGGCCTCCGGTTCGAGTTCGGGCGATGCCATCCACCAGTTATGAGTCTCAAAGTTGCATATACCATAGAGTAAATCCGCAACTCTCCAGCAAAGACTGTAGTTTTGTTAGCACATTATAATGGTAAATTGGACAAGATGCTTTCATTAAAAAAAAACTACTGTCAATGACAGCCTCCGACAGTTGATACATAAGTGTAAAAATAGAGCACAATAAACACAACTGCCTGATCAACAATTAACAAAGAGAAAATAGGTCATGATTATTATTTATACTTCAGGGGAAAAACAACCCTTCTATAAACCTCGTTTTGACATGGTATTCAAGAAAAATTGCTGCATCTGACAGTGTACAACATCAGAATCAGTCCAAAACCTCTACGACAACTATTCTGTTGCTTCCACTTCTTGTTGAGGAGTTTCAGGTTGTTTTAACTTCTCCAGAGCAGAGACACGCGTATCCAGAGAATCGTGAAGACGTTTCATCTAAAGAAGCAAAAAAAAAGAGTAAGAGTATGAACTTGCATTTAAATAAACTACAGAGCAACTTTTTCACAAAATTACAGCTGCGAAGTAATCAAAGGCTTTGGCTAAAAGAGAATGTCCATAACGTCCCTCTTCTAAAGAACTGCTCTAAAAGTCATCCAAAAAATCAGCTGGACTCCATTATACATGTACTAAGCATTTTCTTTCACCATAAGAAATCAAAGTAGGTCAGGTAACATTGGCTGTCCATATCTGGCTGTTACAGCCTTGCAGAGCAGAGAGAGAGGTGAACAAGCAAAGAAAAGGGAGAGGACGGAGTCTCCCTGTGCTTATGAATGATTCATAGAGGCCATCTCACAGGCTTTGATATAAGCTAAAAGCTTTTTTGAAAAACCAATATAGTAGTGGCGTTTACATAGCCATCAACACTAAATGGGTATCTATGACCAAAATTTCTCAATCAAAAGCCAATTTTAGAATAATTGAAGTTCAGGGAAGCTTCAGAGAAACAAATTTACCGGGTCCTGTGAAATACATAACCCTTCTTGTTGTAATACTTCTCAAAAGTGATTCTAGACAACAAATAAAGCAAAGTAATATTCTTTTTTTTTTTTTTTTTTTTTTTTTTGGTGACAGGAGTGCTTAGGGATGTCAATGGGGCGGGGCGGATGTTGGCCTTCCCATCCCCATCCCCACCTAATATTTTCATCCCCAGCCCCATCCCCATCCCCGTGGCGGGTCCAACTTTCATCCCCATCCCCGCTCCACCGAGTACAACTCCAAAACCATCCCCGCCCCACCCCCCACTTGGATATCCATCCCCACCTAATCCCCACCAAAGACCCGCCTAATCCCCACCCAAGATCCACCTAATCTCCGTATCTCAAATACACAATCCTACATAATTAATACAAATTATAAAATAAAACATTCTACATACATTTTTGTGTTATAATATAAGTGTCGTAATATTGTATTTTACATAATTATTTTATAAATAGTATAAAAGTATGTAATTTTGCTTTAAAAGATATATAGACATGGGTATGAGGTGGGGATAGAGTGGGTACGAAGTGGGGCGGGTGGGGTGGGGCGGGTACAACTTAAAATCCACCCCCGCCCCATCACCCATGGCGGGTATGGTTTTTATCCCCATCCCCGCCCCACTGGGGCGGGGATGGGGCGGGTCTCCTACTTGACCCGCCCCACTGACATCCCTAGGAGTGCTAGAAGGTAGAAAGAGTAAAGATGCCCATATAGTCTTCATTCTCCTTAGGGAGTGCACATACATCTAACACAATATCAGGGAATGTCATCTATTTTCCTATCAATAATAAAATTCATGATATCTACCAGAAATTAGATCAGATTTAAATATTATAGAGAATCATAGCCTTTATTTCATACATTAATAAATAAAAGTATCATTGCTCTATTAAAAGAAGCCAAGCAGACTCAAAAAATTTCTCTGTGGCAGCAGATAAACTACTAAGTGACTCAGATCAAGAAGGTTTAACATGCACAAGCATCAAGTGGAAATCGCACATCAAGGCATCAATAACATTACAGCAAGTATACACTTGAAGCACAAAACATGTAAAAAATTATAAAATCATAAATCTATCTCAGGATTATGCCAAATGATCACTTAAAAGGACAAAGCGTACAAAATCAGGAAAATAAAGGTTGCCAATAAGTAAAAAGCTACAAATAATACAATACAAAAATCAAAACTGAGCTCCACAAGCAGTCGAAACCTAGAAGAATCTTGTCAAAAGTTATAATTAATCATCTTCTAGTAACAAGTGCAAATAGTCACAACTAATTACAGCAACAATATCACAACTCACAAATATAGTAAACTAGATACTTAGTACTATTTCTATAAAACAAACTTAATAAAGCAATCATCTGATAAGAAATCAAAAAATCCAGCAACTAATAAAGCACATGTTCTCCCAACTCCCAAGTGACACGCAAGGTAAGAAGGCATTAAAGCCCAAAAAAAAAAATAAGTATAGCAAGGAAGAAAGAGCCTGACAATTTCAAATTTGGCTGATGATGTAAAGGTATGTATGGATAATAATTTATTCTGTTGAATCTAGATAGCTTTAAAACTCAAAGGAGATAGAGCAACATAAAGCAGTCATCCTTGATAAGTCAATAAAAGAATGTGCTTGGCAATATTTGATAGCCTTGACAAGTGAGAATGTGAAATATATACTTGCCAAATGACAAACTAAGTAATAGTTTATTATATTTTTAAATGGGGGGATGATAAAACTTCGAATGAGTCTGATGGTAGACAGGTAGAGAAATTTAGCAATCTACTTTGAACCATGATACATTCCAAGGAATTGAAGCCATTGCACTTAGAATCAGCCCAGAACAGAGCTTGGACAAGACAGTACAAGGAGCATAAAAAGGATTTTGGCTGCACCTTCCACTTTCCTTCATTAATCAATTGACTGCACCCTCCATGTTTCCATCAGCGATGAAATCTAAGGTGTCATTTAAGTGAGCTCCTTGTTCCATGTTCACATAGTCTAGTCTAAATAAGACCTAAGATGGGACTGCAAGTGTTACTTTCTTATTCTTCCTCAATAGCTGCCAGACGAACCTGCCTACTTAGGGTCCTAGGCAATATGATCAAATACTGCAAGAACCTCCCCTTTTCTTCCTTATGAAATAGAGGTCACAATCACCCCAAAAGATTAAAGACCTCCATGTCCACAATTCAAAAAGATCCTCCCTCGCCCATTTTGAGGCTAGAGCTAAATATGCCCTATTGATGGCACAACAAGACCATGAGCTCTTAATTACTAAAAATGCCTATATTAAAAGGATTAGTCTTCAATCTTAGCAACCATCTACTACTCTAATTCATAAAATACTCAACAGAACAACCTATCGGACAATCAACATGCTTTAAAGAGACAGAATGTATGTTGCCTTAACCCTAAGCAGTCCAAAATCTAATAATGAGATGGTTTCTGAAAATATAAACCCCCTTAACCTATTGGTCCTACTCCATATCTATAAATCAACTAACCAGCATCAGAACCTAAGTATTCGAAAAACAAGTTCCATTTTTCCTCATCTTTTGAACAATGTCTGTCTAGTACAACAACAATAGTCCCACCAAATCATATACCCATTTCAAATAAATAAAAAAACCCATCAATAACCATTAATGTAACAAATTCTCCGAAATAAGCAAATTATTAGCAAAAATCTTACAATTTCAACTTCAAATACAAAATGGGCAATTCCCATTTGCCAAATTAGGGCAATTAATTCATAGATTAAACATAAATTGGACATATATTCCCTAACCACAATCAAAACCCATAAAAAAAATACATTAATATCAAAATAATAAAGGGTATGTAAAAATTCAATCAATTATTAAAATTGATGAAAGAAAAGAAAAACCTGGTCAGAGATGGAATGATGGGCAAGCTTGTAATCTTTGTAAAGGATGTAAAGACCAGCAGACGAAGCTACAGCAGCGCCTGCAAAGAATGAAGCCAACCTTACTCTAAGAACGTACCCCATGATTTTCTCTCCCCTCTTTACTTTCTCTCTCTACTGGTTTTTGATTTCTGGGTTTTTCAGCTTTGGAAATTCGACCCTAATCAAATGTTTTATGAGGCGTTTTTGAGTTCCGCCATTGTTCGATTTAATTCGGATTTCACCTATTTTCCTTATTAGAGAGAGACGTGTTCTAACGACGTCGTTTTCACTTTTTTTTTTTAAATTTTTTTTAATAATTCTCTTTTTCATTAGATTTTTTTCCCTTTTAAAGTACTTAGGGCTGTTTTTAATTAATTACTAGTTTTTTGTCCCGTATAATGCCCGAGTTGTTTATTGAATTTTAAAATAAATTTTTTTATCTAAAAATATATGTTATCTTAATTTTCTAATCATAGATTAATAATCACTTGACAGTCATACTTGTCTGTTTATGGATATTAATAATGTACGGAGTACAATAAAAAAGAATATCTAGAGATAGGCTAGTTGCATGTTAAGTAGGGTTGTTCATTGGTCCAAGACCGAACCAACCCAGACCGGACCAAAGGCCGAAAAATTGAATTTTAAGAATAGAAGACCGGATCGATTAAGCTAGGACCAAATAATTACTAATGCCTACACCCTAGTGTAGGTAAATATACATACACCCTCCCCCCCCCCCCCCCCCACACCACCACCACTAATTTACCTCCCTCCCAAATAAATACAGATTATATGTATATCACCATTGTTATCTTCTAATTTAAAAAGCTTCATTTTATGATTTCTCTCTCCAAAAACCATCATCCTTTATTTTTTTCTCCAAAAAATGTCATCATATCCGTTTTCTCTCTCCAAAAACCTTTATCCTTAATTTTCTCTCTCTAAAGACCTTCACATTTTTCATCATACAAATTTAATAATCATCTATTCATGTCACTTCTTATGGGAGTTTCATTGTTGACGCAAATCATTGATGAGGTACTAATTTATCTCTCCTTTTTTTCATTTCATTTCATTGATATAATTGTTAAATATTGATTTAATTACTCTAATTTTTTCCCCAAAATTGATTGTCAAATCTTAGAAAAAAAATTAATATATTGATTGAATTATATCAATATTTGATGTACTCTTGTGTTGAATTAGTTTATGGTGTGTTATTATATTATATAATTATTAGACATAAATAATTGAAAACAGAGTGTTGTTGTCCTAATTTTCTGGACAGTTTGATCTATTTCGTCAGATTATTGAGATGTAAATTTAGTTTAGTATGGAAAATAATTGTTGAAGAATGTTCACTTTCGTTATGATAGATGTTCATTAGCGTATTAGTAAATGATCATTCGCATTTTAATATACGAGCATTAAACAACTGATATATGTTCATATTATTGTCATCTCCATCAAATTTTTTCTCTGGATATAAAGATTTTGAGTAAGAATTTGTGACTTCTTACACTTTTTTGTGGAAGTAAGTGAGTCTTACAATTGCAGTTGAATTATGTTATTGTTTGATATTCTCTAATTTTGTGTTAAGGCATGATTTTATATTATTAATTGTTGGCCTAAAATTTTAAAAATTGTGTACAACTTGTTCTATTTCTTATGATTGTTATGACTAATAATGGAAATTTCTTTTTTATATCATTCATTCTCATATTGATAAATGCTCATTATGACTTATATATATATGTTCATTCACATATTAATTGGTGATCATTCGAATTTTTATAAATGTTCAATTGAATTGTTATATAAGTACATTCTCATATTGAAAAATAGTCAATTAGATTTAAATTCACGTTCATTTCATTCTCTTATTTAGAAATGCTCATGAATCTCATTTGGATATGGATACTACATGCATGAAAATTCTTTATTGATAGACGTTTATTCAAATATTAATATATACATAAATTGTTCATCCTTGCTTGGATATATGTATATTCACATATTTATATAATGCTCATATGTAAAAATCATACGGAATAATGAAATTATTTGCCACTGAAATATAGAGAATAATTGTACTAAATTTCATAATTAGTTGAGCTTTCGTAGAATTATTGAAATTTTAATTAGTTTATGATGAAAATGATTTTTGGATAAATGTTCATTTTTATTTTGATAGATGTTCATTATGATATTAGTATATGATCATTCGCATTCTTACCTTAGATAAGATCAACTAGGGTCTAGTCTTGAGAGAACACTACCCTAGTTTTGTTTATGATAATTCAGATATTAATTAATGTATAATGGGATTTACACCAATTGTTCATTTAGATTTAAATACGTACATGTTCATTCTCATAATGAAAATAGTCACATAGACTATAATAATACATGTTCAATTTCATATTAAATTAATATATAAATACATTTTAACTTTAATATTGACAAATGTTTATTCGAATATTGATACATAGATGTTCATTTGGATATGTGTATATTCACACATATATTAATGTATATTTACACATATATTAATGTATGTTCATTCATATATCATAAAATGTTCAAAAATCATCACATGTTGTTCATACATCGTAGAAAATGTATTATTAATTTATTATTTTACAATGTGTTCAATTCATTTTTGAATTCGTTATTGTTATTCATTCGTAAATGTTCAATTTTGAATCCTTACACGTACTTTTGTTTGGAATGTGTTCATGGTTGTTGTTATTTTTTTTTGAAAAACGTGATATCTTATTGCACAGGATAATCAAGCAAGGAAGTTGAAGGCGGCAAATATATTGTGCTCATCGGATTATATTTTTCATGGAAAACACACAAATTTCATATGATTAGAGGTGCAACAAGGAGGATATATATATATAGGCACTTTATTATACCAAATGTAACAATTAATAATGTTCATTTAACAAGACACATATGTACATTTAGGATTGAATGGTTTGCTTTCATGTTTATGAAGCAATTACATGAATAGAATATAAATGTGTTATTATTGTAATTAAATTGAATTGATTTTATATTGGAGATTATTTTTTAACAACATTTTATTTAAATAAATAGAATTCTTAGATGTATGTATTTGCATACAACTTATTATATTACTTACACACTTATACATAGCTCTTGAAATGAATATTTGATGATATAAAAAAGAACATATGTTAAAACATAAAAAATAAAAAATATATAAAAAAAAATGAATGTTTGATGATGTAACTTCTTAGTTCTTATAATAAAAAAGATTTGAGTGCTGTAATCCTCATAAATAAACTTGTTCTCAGGTTTATCTATAATAAATTCTAAGAATACAATACAAAACATATATGAAGTATTAATTAGAATAAAAAAACTCCTCGCTAAAAAATGAACATTTAATAATACAAAAATGAACATTTATCAATACAAAGATGAACATGTTATAAAAATTTACAGGAAATTCATAAATGAAAAGGGAAGGGTGGGACATGCGCGGAGGATGTAGGAGGGCTGTGTAGGCAGTGTTCCCTACCCCGAGGTGTAGGTAAAAGGAACAGACCGAAAAAATCGGGCCAAACCTCAAACCGGACCGGCTTGGACCAATTTTAGAATTCTTTTAATAAAATTTCTAAATTTTAAATAATTTATGGAAAACTCGAAAAAAAATAAAGGAAAAACAATATTTTTAAAGTCTTTTTTTGTATGTTTAGTGCAAAAAAGCTCATATGACTAAAGTTTTCCAAGCTTGTTAAGGATAATCTTAATCACAATTGAAGGTTTTATGTATAATTTTAAGCAAAAAACCGATCCGGTCCAAGATTGGTTTTATAGGGTTTTGGACCAGATTGGAAAAAATAAATTTCTCGATCTGGAGACCGGACCGATTAATTTGGTCCGGTTCGGTCCTGGGTTGGTCCAGTCTGGACCAAATTTTGAACACCCCTAATGTTAAGACTTAAGAGAACGGTTATATATAAACATAGGTCACTTTGATTTTATTTTATATTATTCTTTTTTACGTCTCTGGATCTGTCATTAGTATAGAAATATTGGTATTTTATTGAAAATAAAATTCTAAACCAAAACTTTTACTGAAAACGAAACTCTAAACTAACTTTTTTTTATCCTAATAAATCTATCCAAATTGTATTGAAAATAAAACTCCAAAATAATTTTTTTATCCTACCGAATCTATCCAACTTTTTTTTTTTATCTTATTCTACAAAAAAATATGTTAAATAAAATCTTACGTGTCATATGAATAATTAATTGTCGCCTACGTAGCGTGACACTTGGCTAAAAGTTGGAATGCCAAATTTCGCTGCTTTGTGGTCTGACTAAAAGATTAGCTTTAATTTATATTCTAGTTTTGTGCCTGTGCAATGCCCGGGTTGTTTATTGAGTTTTAAGATAAATTTTTAATCTATATGTCAAATTTTAAAATATATCATTAATACAAAATTAGTTAATATTTGATGTGCCTTTGTGACGATTTGCTATTTAGTAGGCATGTAATGACTACTAATAATGTTAGTGGAAATGTTTGATTTAATACATTAAAAAAATAAAAAATTAGCAAAAAATAAATTAAATAAAATAAATGTTCAAAGCCCATTGAGTTGACCCGAACCCAAAACTTTGGAAAAGGGTTGAACATTTCTTGACTCGTAACCTAAAGTGACCCAACCCTAATTGACAGGTCTATATAGTAATAAAATTCTATTAGATTGTGAAGTATATTAGTTTAACCGATTAGTACATATTATAAATGGATGTTTGACACTTTAAATTACTCCCTTCGCTCCAAAAAATATTATGATACAAAAATAAATTTATATGATAATTTTTGAGAATTATAATCTAATAATTTTTTTAAATAAATTATAATTCAATTTGTACATCTAAAATATTGGTATTTTATCGAAAATAAAACTTTAAACTAACAATTTTATCCTAAAATTCTATCCAAATAGAATTCTAAACTAATGTTTTTATCTTATGAAGTCTATTTAAATTTATCCAACGTGGCGCGACACTTGGCAAAAAGTTAGAACGCCAAGTGTCGCTACCTCGTGACCTGGCTAAAAGTTTAGCTTTATATATTAGTTATATGATTAGTTATATGATATGATCCTTATGTTTTAAATATCTTTAAATTAATTGGCTATTTATAAAAGGAATATAAGGAATAATTATTTTATCAATGGCATTATCACTAATGTCTAAATCTATCCACGTTTAAAACATTATTTGCTTTAAATGATCATAATCGAATGAGTAATTTAATTCTACGGTTCCAATGACATTTAAAACTCTAGACTTTATTCAAAACCCTCACTTTGAAAGTAAGTCTTCGGCTCCTAGACTTTTAGGAATATTTTTTTGTTTTTTGAAGACAATCCCCTATTTGGAATGTTGATTTTGGTGGAGATGTCCATTTTGTTAATTAAATTTTAAAATAATTTTGTTATCTATATGCCAAATTTTAAAGCACATTATTGTTACAAACATTGTTATGTAAGAGGTTTATATCCCTACAAATTTGGGATATTTTGACGTAGGATATAAATTACAGAAATATATAGATATCCACGTGCACGTGAAAAGGACACTGTGAGGACATAAGGAGCTGCTATTGAATGCAAAGTAATTGTCATGTTTATCCGGTCTTAGCATCTTAGCTATATGAGAAAAACGTATATGTTATTCGAATTTTCTACTCATGGATTAATAATCACTTGACAACCATACTTGTATAATAATAAAAGAAACATATCATAAAGTCGTGAGTTGCTATTTTTAAAATATATCATAGATTGTTTTATTTTGAAATACTCTTTTACACGAATAGTTGAATAGTATGATATAAAAATAATAAATTATTAAGATAATAATTATTGAAAGTTATAATTTAATTTGTACATATAAAAATTGGTATGTTATCGAAAATAAAACTCTTAACCAACAATTTTATCCTAAAATCTATCCTAATTTTATTGAAAATAAAACTCTAAACTTACTTTTTTATCTTTTAATATAAAATCTATTGAATTTTATACAACATTTTATCCTACGTGTCATACTAATTGCCTATGTGGCGCAACACTTGGAAAAAAGTTAAAACGTCAAGTGTCGCTTTCTCGTGACCTGGCTAAAAGTTTAGCTTTATATATTAGTTACATGATATGATATCTAGTCTAGTCTAGGAATAAAAAGTGTATTTTGTTCAATATTTGAGCATGGAAATTTTGCAAGAAAACACCTTAAGCTTAAGCGAGGCTTATACTCTCAATAATACCCATTAAGAATAAGAACAATTCCTTCGTTCCTCTATTAAAAACTATACGGAGTATATATAGTATTTCGTTCCTCAATTAGGTTCATTGACTGCTAGTATAAGGTACTCGAATATTTTTTTTTTTTTTTTTTTTTTTATGCTATGTTGATTATATAGCACTTTGTAGTTTACAAGATCCGGAACCTACTTTGGAACGATGAGGTTGGATCAGAATGCAATTGTTCTCAATTTATTTCCTCAAGATAAAGTGGGATTAACCAAGATGTACAAGACTAAACATTAGTTTTTAGTCTAACTAGGAAATAATTCATGATTGATGCTCTCAATTTTTCAGCAACAACCAACAGGGTAAATAGTATTTAGCAACAACATTCAACTGAGCAAGCGAGTCTATGAACAGTTATGCATACATGACATTGTTGTTCAGGCTGCAACATACAAAAGGCCAGCCATAAACAGTCTTAGATTTATATATATATATATCTATTAGTTGAAGCGTTGACATACATCTAACCCATCTCTTTACTGCAGGCATAAGGGGCATAGCCACCTGCAATCAGCTGATGTACAAGGCAAACCCTTCTATGCAAAATTATTGAATTTGGCAAAGCAGACCAAATTCTTCTATTTGAAATCAGTGAAACCTGCTGGGTTGAAAACTAGTGTAAAGTATTTCTCATCTTTGGACAGCAAAATTTTTACCATAAGCACCCAAGCAGATCCATGATTCTCTCAGCGAGCACATTGTTACATCACTTCCCATGATCATCACCAGGACCGGCTTCGGAACCATCTTGTCTGTTACGTGCATCCATCAACTGTGTTGGAGCTCCGAAACCAGTGTGGGAAGCAGGGCGTAAACCATTGTTTCCACCCATTCTCATGCCCATGGAACCTGCCATAGATTGTTGGTATTGCATGTGGGGTGACTGCTGGTCAAACGACTGCATGGCAAAGGGCATTCTAGGACCTGCTTGCTGTGGACTAACTGCAGGTTTTGGAGGCGGCATAAAAGGGCCTTGTGGAATGGAAGATTGCATAGGCATCTGAAGAGATTTGGATCGTTTAAGTGGAGATGATTTACGCATGTATAACATGAGAAAATATAGCTAGGATACCTGAGGCTGAGAAGGCCCTGTTGATGCCGGCGGCTGAGCATCAGCAATTGCAGCCAGGTACATTAAGTTTTTCTGCAGCTGAGCTTGATACCTAAAATATTCAAATCATAAAACAGGCGCCAAAGGACTTATTTGCCCGCATACAAAGTAAAATTAAAGACCCTTAATTAGATTACAGATAAAGAACAGTCACCAACACTTGAAACCAGATTCGAAATATGAAGAGTATTATCAAACATTTTCAGTGAACTTGAGATTCCTTTAATGGTAAGAAGATTAGAACTGTATATTATGGATGTCAAAATCTGACTTTGATTATAAATAATTATTATCTGTTAGTAAAAAAAAATAAAAATAAAAGATTTGATATATTAAAAGTTAACACTATGAAAGTATGAATAATCAAACAATATTTTTACAAAAAATATTTACGTTCTATACACAAGTAAAATTTGACCTCTAAAACATTGTATATGAGTAATGCTAAATACAAACTACAACAATTTCAAGAAAACAATAGCTTCATATTTATTGTAGCAACCAAAACCCCTAAACAAATATTAACACTTTGATAAAGTGACTAATGAGGACATATTATACAAATATTAACACAGACTACACAGTGACAAAAGTAAATCATCTATAATGAACAGGTTAAGGATTCAAGCTTTGATATCAAGCAGTTATAAAATTTCAAATATTAAAAGCGAACTGCATAAAGAACGTAACTCAGTTTTAGACTAATTAAACCCAAATAAATGTGGCATACTATGTAGTGTAACTCGTCTTTTAATTTTATTGACGCATCACACACTCAATTATAGGCACTGAGGCATTATCAAGTAATATAATCACCTACAGAAAGTAATCACAAGAAATATTTTAATTTTATGTCAAGTTTTATCGTAACTTCTCGTTCGTGCATTAATAGTTTCAATAGTTTAATATAATCATTAGATAAAATCATAAAACTCAATTAAACACAACACTCATTTAACTATTTTAATTTATTAGTGATGCATTACATATCATGGACTCAAATCCTAAGTCTATCAAAGAGACATCTTTAGGAGTAATGCTTGTAAGTTATAACTATCCAATCCATATGCTACTAAGTGAAGTGACGCTATCGGGTGAGTGCGCTAACGCCACTAAGTGCAGTGTTCAGCAGTTACTTTAATCTGTAAGCAGGAAAGGATAGAGAAGGAGAAAGAGATCAAGCTCTCTTTGTGTGTGTTGTGTGCTACACCAGGGCTGAAGAAGTCAATTATTCAGGTAACTTCTCCTCTGCATTGGAGCAACAAGACCAAAAAATAATAGATAAGGATCAAAACACTTATGCATTTTAAACAATTAAACCGTCACATGCATATCAAATAGGAAGATTGATCCTAATTCAATTGTCTAACTCTGACTGTCTGACATGTGGTGTGCAAAAATGACTATTTGGCAAGTGATTCTTCAATTAAGGCATTTAAAAATGAACTTAGGAAACAAATTGCTAGGAGTCACTGCTGAAAATTATTACAGCTCCATAACATTAGAACAGGGCTGGAAAGACATGAATCCTTTTACCTACTTAAATAAGGGAAGATTGAAGGGATGAGTTAAGAGGTTTGATGATCAGTTTTTACTTTTTAGGCAATTCAGTAAACTAAGATAGAAATGCCAAGTGTAACAAAATCCTCACGAAGTAATGCTTTCAACAACAAAAATAAAAATTTAAATAATAAAGCAAGGTTTGGCTTAAATAGTATGCTTCATATAGTTTCCAAAAGATAACTATAGAACTTGCAACCAAAAATGCATTGCAAAATATAATGACTTCCTAATAAATGATCCACAATATTTCTGGATTAGGTGCAATGTAATAAAAAAAATATATATAATTCTGGTTAAACAGCCTAATCATGATCTATAATCACACAAGAACACATAAATAAGATAGACACAATGGTTATAACTGCAGCAATTCTCAAATTATAACCGCGGAGAGGGTGTTTCAATCAGACACTTGATTGAAGAAGCAATTGACAAACCAATGAAACTAATTTTACATAGCATTGCCCTGGTATTGTACATTTGTACATAGGATATTTACAATGTAACCATGATGACAAAAGCAATCAAGTCATTGACTTTTTTATAACCAATATTTTTTGGAAAGTTTCATGAAGCTTCTCAAATATTACATGATATTCAAAAGCTGAAAAATACATATCTATCCCAGAAATTTTGTACTGGATACTCAACAAATTAACACGAACAAGTCTCAAAATATCCATTAAGAGTACCTAGATTTTACAAAAGAACAGATGCAATATACTCGTATACAATGCGAGAACCCTGACTCAATCTCACAAAGCCTTCCATTCATCGTTTGTGAAATTGAGATTTTCTCAGATTTCTAATGCTTCAAAATTGAGAATTATCACGATATGTGCCTTTGAGAAGACCAAAACCTCGATGTCTTTCTGCATACATTAACTTTCTATTCTCTTACAAAGGAGCATGCTTATTAACTCTATGGTCTGATAGCAATACTAAGACGGTCCAAAATAGATTTTATCTAGTAAGAAATTGACTTGGCCAATTGGCATATAGATGCTTCAAGCGATTAGAAGCACGCTTTTGACTTTAGTTTTACCCTTTATTTTTTATCACACAGTGATTAAGCAGATGTAAAGTCATCTACTTCCTACAACAATGTTTGCTTCTTCTAAGTTCTAACTTTGGTATACACTTGTAGTTTGGCAACATATACTCTTCATACACCTAAATGAGAAAATCAAGAAGGGGAACATCCAGTTTCTTGAACTTCTTTTATAGATTTCGCAATAGTTTTTATTTTATTTTTTTCACAATAATTAACTAAGCTCATGATTCACCCGAACCCTAATCATCATAAAATCCTAATTTGGGACATCCACCTTCTTACAAGACACTTATTTTGGCATAAGCTAAAAGCAGAAACATATAGAGCATAAAATGAAATTGGGCCTTCCGGACATTACTAGAAACATAGCTGATGATTAAATTTACCTAGTGTGCAAACTGCAAAGGCTTAAACCCAATTCCTATATTCTACAGTTCTAAACCACTTTCTTTTAAATACACAAAGCAAGAAAAGCTATGTCAAAGAGCATAATCAACTCAAAAATGCAGCACAATTCAAAATCACCTCCCCTTTTGCAAACAAACATCTACATGTCACCTTCTTTCCAATTTAATTCTCATTTCATCATCATAGATCAACCAGCAACAATTAATGATACAAATATCCATTTTAATAAAACTTAATTCATCTACAGCTGAAAGAGAGCCAAGATTTTATTCAAAATTAATCACACAACTCAAATTGGAAAACAGCAAAAAAGACTGAAATTAAATATTACCAAAAAATTATACACATAAAAGCAACTTACTGGGCACACTCATTGATTTTCCCCATGTTCTGACTTTCCATAATTGCCAAAATCAGCTGCTTATTCTCATCCAGATACTGAATCAAAATCACAGTAATTATAAATTATAAAATGTAAAAAATTAACAAGAAAATTTAGCTTTAACAACAAACTAATTAAAGAAGACTTTACAGAGAATATAATAAATGCCCAGTTTCTCATTAATTGAAAAGTCACTAAAAGCAATGATTTTAGATATTTTAAGTTGAAAAACGCAAGTACCCAAACTCAGATTTAAAGAAGAACAAAAAGGGTACCTTTTGAATTTGCTCAGTGGTGATGATAATGGTGGGTTGCGAAGACGGGATGTTAAACATTTGAGGTTGTTGTTGCTGTTGTTGTTGTTGTTGCTGCTGCTGCTGCTGGTGTTGCTGCATCTTTGCTTCTTTGGAAGTGTTGAAGAAAACTGTGAAAACCTAAAAAAAAAAAAGAAGAAAAGGGCGCAGAAATTCCAGGGATTGGCAGAGGAAATGTCGGGGACTTTGCGGGGTTAAGAAGAGAGAGAAAAAGGAAAGGGCTAACAAAGGCGGCAGTGGCAGACGAGACCAAATTGAAGTTTTACATCATCCTAAATTTTAATTTATGGATTTCGAGAATCTAACTACTCCCTCAGTCCCTCCTAACTTCCTAAGCATGTTAATAGATGGGCCGGCTTCGGCCCGACATGGCCCAACACAAAAAAATTATGAATCAATAACATAATACTAAATAAGCCATTAAAAATAACACGTGTCACTTCTTAGAGCTGTTTTTTCCCTTTAAAACATTTTTTTTATTAACTTCTTTACAAAAATATTCACTTTTTATATAATTGTGATTCACATTCACTTCCTAAAACTATTTCACATATTTTCCATATCTTTTATTGTATAAAATATTATTTTATATCTTTTAAGTTTTGATTCGGGCTCAATTTGGATATAAATTAATATTCAAACTTTTTCTATTTCATTTAAAAATATGAAGATTATTTTTTGGTAGATTTTGTATTAATTGGTAGATTTTGAATGAACAATATAAATTGTTATAAATATTTGTAAAAACTGTGCGTGGCACGGGATTTAATTTAGTTATCATTTATAGCACGTGTTTTGAAAATAACTACCAATAAAAAAAAATAAAGAACTACCACAGAGTTGTAAAAAGTTTAATTAGCACTATCACTCTAACAATTCCGGCTAGAATATTCGGCATGTAGGTTCCACCTTTTACCTTTACCTCAAAAAATCACCATCTAAATTGAGTATATTACCCTTCATAAAGGTAAAAGTGGTAAAAAGTGAGAACCAAATGTTGGAAATTCTAGCCGAAATTGTTAGAGTGGTAGTGCTTATTAAAGTTTTTACAACTTTGTGGTAGTTCTTTCTTTAAAAAAAAATTAATAGATAATTGATTTCAAATATATATATATATATATATATATATAGGGTTGTACAGAGTTTGGTCCGGACCGTAACCAAACCAGACCAAACCGCATTTTAGCGGTTTGGTTTGGTTTATGGTTTGAAAAAATACGGTTTGGTTTCGATTTTTTGGGAAATACGGTTTGCGGTTTGGTTTTTCAAAATTTATAAACCAAACCAAACCGCAAACCAGTAAACCGCAATTTATATTTATATAATATTTATAAAAATTAAAATAGTTAATAAAAAAAAAAAAAAACATTCAGTATACTACATTACTACTACTCTACTAGTCTACTATAGTCAATGTTAATCGCCACTTTAAAAAAACTCACAGTCATTACTCATTAACTCATTAAGTCATTAGGTCATATAACTGATGCTCTTAAGTGAAAAACTCAAAAACCCCTTCGCCACTTTCTTCTTCGTTATTATCGCCGCTGCTCAAAACCTCCTTCTATCGCCACTGCTCTTAGACTCCTCAACACTCCCACAGTCCCACCCATACTTCTTGTATTCTGCTCGCTGCTCGCTGCTCGCTACTCACGGTTCTCATAATTTCAGGTTTGATTTTTTTTCTTTCTATAAATTACATTACTAATGAATTGTAGTATAATCGATTGAATATGTATATTAAAACCCTTATTTTTTTAATTTTAGAATCTCTACAACGGCGTCGAGTTCTGGATCTTGCGAGGTAACTTTGATTGAATATGTATATTAATACCCTTTTTTTTAATTGAATTGGTTATGTAACTAATTATATATAATTTTTGTAATTGAGCTCAGATGTCAAACACAGAGGATAATCCCTTTACAATCCCCGAAACTGAGGAAACGGTGGAAACTGATAATTTATCCGATGACCATGGTAAGCTGAAACCAAGAAGGAAGGCAATGAAACCCAGGTCAGATATTTGGGATCACTTCTCTAAGTATACGGCTAATGGGGTAGGAAGGTGTAAGTGTAATTATTGTGGGTTTTCTTATAAGTGCAATCCAAATCTAAATGGTACTAGTACTTATAGATCACATTTAAAAAAGTGTTCAAGTTATATATACAATAGTTGCAAAAACCCAGGGCCAAAACAAACACAATTGAGTTTTGGATCTAGTGTAAATGAAGATGGGGCTAAAGAGGTGTCCATTAAAAATTGGGCTTTTGATTATGAAAAATGTAGAAATGCTTTAGCTTACATGATAATAGTTGATGAACTTCCATTTAGACATGTTGAAGGTCAGGGCTTTAAGTTCTTTTGTTCTCAACTACAAAATAGGTTTGTAGTTCCCTCTCGAGTCACATTAGCTAGAGATTGTTATCAAATGTTTGTGGATGAAAGGTTGAAATTGAAAAGTTTTTTAAAAACAAATTGTAGAAGAGTATGTCTTACAGCGGACACATGGACTTCATTGCAAAGAATTAATTACATGTGTTTGACAGCTCACTTTGTTGACAATGATTGGAAATTAAATAAAAGAATCCTAAACTTTTGTCCAGTAACAAGTCATAAGGGTAAACAAATTGGTAAAGCTATTGAAAAATGCTTACTAGCTTGGGGTCTTGAAAAAGTGATGACCATTACTGTTGATAATGCAAGCTCAAATGACACTGCCATTGCTTATTTGAAGAAAAGAGTCAATAGTTGGGGAACAAGTGTCTTGAAAGGGGAGTATATGCATGTAAGATGCATTGCTCATATCATGAACTTAGTGGTAAATGATGGCTTAAAGTTGGTTGGTGACTCAGTGAGTCGTGTTCGAAGTGCAGTTAGGTATGTTAGATCCTCCCCGGCTAGACATGAGAGGTTTAAAAAGTGTGTCATTGAGGAAAAAGTTCCATGCCAAGGCTTGTTATGTCTAGATGTCCCAACCCGATGGAACTCCACTTTTTTGATGTTGGACACTGCTCTAAAGTTTGAAACAACATTTGATAGATACGAAGAAGAAGATCGTTACTATGAGGATGAACTTTTGGATGTTCATGGGTATGGGAAAGGGTTGGGAAAACCAATTGACACTGATTGGAATCATGTGAAGCATTTGATTAAATTATTAGAAGCTTTCTATCATTTGACTTTGAGAGTCTCTGGCTCATTATATGTTACTTGTAATAGCTATTTTCATGAAGTAACCGATGTGGATTGCTTGCTAAAAGAATGGGGTAACAACCATAATGCTGAATTTAAATTTATGGCACGTAAGATGAAAGAAAAATGTGACAAATATTGGGGGGATCCAAAAAAATTGAATATAATGTTGTTTGTTGCTGCTGCACTTGACCCTCGATACAAATTAGAATGTGTGGAGTATGGAATTCGTCAAATGTATGAACCAGAGGAGGTTGCTACGGTTGTATGCAATCGGGTAAAGAAAGCTCTCAAAGATCTGTTTGAAGAGTACAAGTGTTCAAACTCTTCTTCATCTTCTTTCCCTCAAAGTGGTAATTCTGGAAATGATGGGGCTAATGTGGATCCCGTAGCTCAGAATAAAGGAATCATTAGATCTAGGTACAGGAAACTCAAGGCAACAAAAGAAGACGGTGATGGTAAGTCAGAGTTGGATAAGTACTTAGATGAAGAATGTGAACCAGATGTGGATGACTTTGATATCTTGCAATGGTGGAAGAGTGCTACAACAAGATTTCCTATTCTTTCTCTCATAGCTCGTGATGTGATGGCTATTCCCGTGTCCACTGTTGCTTCCGAGAGTGCTTTTAGCACCGGAGGAAGAGTTCTTGACCCTTTTCGAAGTTCGTTAAGTCCTAAAGTAGTGGAGGCACTTATATGTGCACAAGATTGGCTTCGTGCATCACCTATTGATGTTGAAGAGAATGTGGATGATGTTGAAGAATTAGAGAAAGGTATGCATTTTTTTCTTTCTGACAATTTTCAATTTTCAGTGTTTTGTTAATTATTGGTTTCATTTACAAATGTTTTATTATAAATTTTTTTTTATTATTTTCAGACTTGACCAAGATCAGTTTAGCTCCGGCAATCATTGATATCGCATAATGTAGCCCCTGATGTTGTCAAGTTGCTGCCAATTATTAAAAACTACAAAGTATAATGTAGTATGAATTTTTTTTTTTCTGGACAAATGTAAAAGGTTTTTATCCACTGTAATTTGTTATGTATTATGTTTTTTTCCACTATTATTCAAACTTATAATCCGTTTGGGCTAATTATTTGAACTTTATTATAAATTTATTAATATTTGACAATTTTTAGGAAAACAAGTCGTCTCATCATAAACCGCAAACCAAACCGCACCAAACCGCATTATTACGATTTGGTTTGGTTTGGTTTGGTTTCAATATTAATATGGTTTGGTTTGGTTTGGAAAATTGACCAAACCGCATTTTGCGGTTTGGTTTGGTTTATACTCAAACCGCACCAAACCAGACCATGTTCACCCCTATATATATATATATATATATATATATATATATATATATATATAATTGAGATCATGTGAGAACCAAGATGAATAATAGGAACTAGAAACTCATCTAAACCGTTAACCGCGCTTAATCTAACGGCCCATATTCCACCCGCCTCATTAAAGGCATTTTTGTAATTTCATGCATATGAATGACCTTCGTCCTAACTCATGCGCTGCTTCATTTTCTTTCTCTCTCTTCTTCCGCATTTTCTCTCTCTTCATTATGTTTCTCTCTCCTCCTTCAAATTCTCTATTTCGATTTCTCCAATCTAGTCGCACGTCGTCAATTTTGCAAATTCTTATCACCGATCATTGTTGCTTAGGCAAATTCAAGGGTTGGTAAGTTGATTTATTTTCATTTTTGTTGTTTCCTTTGATTCAATTCGATTTTGAAACAAGTTTTTGTGAATTGTGAAAATTAGGGTTTCCAAATTATTTGTTTGAGTATTTGTCATTAATTTGAATTTGGTTGTTTGTATTTTTCTGTTTTCGATTCAATTGCGGTTTGCATTCAATTGGTAATTGCGTTTTTTTTTTTTTTATCAATTAGTATTAGAATTAAGGTTTGAATTAGTATGTTCCTATTTTTTTTATTCACCAGTTAGTGTTTACATTCAGTTGGTTGTTGCATTTTAATCAATTATTAATTGAATTTACGCCTTGATTAGTATGTAATTTTTTTTATTCAGTTAGGGTTTGTAATTTTACTCAATTTGGATTATTTGATTGCGATGATCAGTTTTTTTTTTTTTTTTTTTTAATTACTTTACTTTTGAATTTATACCATTTAGCTAGAGCTTAAGATTGACTTTTACATGTTTGATGAAATGCTTGAAAGAAGAAAGACTATAATATGATGATGAATTGGTGGAGCTCTGTTAGTAGGAGGTGTTAGGCTACCTGTGGACTGAGAAACCCTCTGGTAGTAATGGCAATTGGGGTTTGTTGATTGTTGGGTTTGCAGTAATTTTTATCTCTTGGACTGTGAATCAAAAGGGCAGTTGGTTAAAAAGATTTCTCCCTTTCTTTATGTTGCATCGTTTGACATATTTTACTAGCAGAGCATTTGAATGTTATCTTAAGTCAGTAGGGATGAATAATGTTAAAGACTGTGGATAGATAACGGTAGGGAAGTATTGTGCTGGTTATGGCCAGCTGCACAATTGTTGGCCTAGTTTGTATAAGCAAGCCTTTCTTATTGATTTGTGCTGATCTTATTAGCAGATCAAAGATTTGAAGGAGATTGGTAGTTTGAAAAATTATAGTTCTTTCATTGGTATTAAGAGGGGTAGACATATACTTACCGGGTATAAATCAAGTATACGGTTATGTAATTGGAAGTTGGAAAGTATGATTTTTCTTTGCGTTGTCTGATGTTACTGCTTAGTTTTTCTATTACTTCTTAGTTCTTGCTGAGTAATTTTTGTTGGTCATCCATTGGAATATCGAATAATGTAAATCATTCTCTTGACTCTACCATGCTTCTGCTACACTCAGCAGTCGTGCTGCTGCACTCAGCCGTAGTGCTGCTGCACTATGTTGTGGTGCTACTGCAACACTCAGCAGTGGTGCTCACTGCACTTACCCTTGGTGATGCTGCACTCAGCGGTGGTGCTACTGCACTATGCAGTGGCCCTTGCCATGGCTTGTTGCTGAAAAAATTCCAAGTTTATAAATATTATTTATTTACTTATGCGATAACTTTATTTACTTTTAAAAAAAATTTATTTACTTTTCCTTTACTTCAAATGTTTAAGATATACTAGCCTACTTTGATAGATTATTTTATTTTCTTTAAAGATATTTTGATTTACCTTTAAGTAATTTTTCTTTACTATGAATGTTTATATACTAGCTCAATTTATTATGTTGAATAACTTTGCATGACTTGTTTTCATTGTTAGAATTGGTACTACATAAACATATTAATAACACTAATCTACTAGCTCAATTGGTAGAGTATTATGCAAATGCGCAAAGGATGTGGGTTCGAATCCCACGTAGGTTTGATGATCCCACATAACTTGAAATAATTTTATAGTTTTTTTTTATTTACTTTTGTGACACTTTAACTAACTTTAAAGTGTTTCATGTTTACTTTAAGTTGGAGGAAGAAATAATAGAGCTGAATCTAGTTCTCTAATCAATCTAATTGGTACTTACATTAAAGATATTTTGATTTACTTTTTAGCGTTTTTTATTTACTTTAGACATAATTTGATATTTTAGAGCTAATTTGATTTACTTTTTAGTTTTTTTGATATACTTTTGAGATGTTTTGTATTTACTTTTTAAAGGTAACCTATGTAGGAATCGAACCTACATCTCTATGCATCCGCATAGTGCTCTACCACTTAAGCTAATAGGTTTACTTTAGAGTCTTTTTTATTCACTTTAGATACTTTTTCATTTACTTTAGACAATTGATATAGGAATCTACATTATCCAACCCTATTCATCTTTTGTATTTTTAAACCCAATGTAAACCAAGATGAGTTATAACAGCCACACTAATGTGATAGTTCCCCGCTTTTGCTTTATTGCACGACATGAGACTTGGGGTGAGCAAAGCATAGCAAATTAGCAACATCACATAACAGCTCCACCCAAATCTTGCTTGTTATCTATAATGGTGCAATAGTGTCATGATAGCCAATCCATCTTACAAATGCTTTTGAAATTTTCAAGTTTACACAGAGCTACATCCAAGTTTCAAGTTTCAACTAATAAAATTTCACCTATTTTGACGGCTAACCAACAACTACCCATGTCAGACCTATGTGTGTATTACGCAGAGCTACATCTCCTGGACTGTAGTGTTGTTGTCCTGCCAAGGCTGCTGCAGCTGCTGCCTTGCCAAGGCTGCTGCTATAGCTGATTCCCTGCCATGGCTTGTTGTTGTTGTGCTATCACAAACCTCACGCACACCAGCACAACACATTGCAAAACACTCAAACTCCAAAAATAGAAACACATGGATAATCCTCAATCAAGAACTCACACACATCAATGCACAAGCATCTATCTTCCCCCCCCCCCCCCCCCCCTCTAAACCTCGCAAACCCCAACCATCGATGCCACCTCAACAACCAATACAACAACACAACTCTTAGCAGCATCTCAAATCAAATTTAGTTTGTAATATTTTTTCATAATTTGCACAAACTCATACACAAAATATAAGAAAATTCACATAATTTTGAACTTTACAAAAATTTGTTCTCATTATAGAACTAGGTTCTCACATGACCAATTTCACACTTTACCAAGATTTATTTTACTTTTACAGAAGTTTTATTTACATTTGAATCATTTTAGTTTACATTAATATATTTTAGTGCAATTAATTTATTTTTAGTAAATTTGCAACAAATATTAACACTAGAACAATTGAAACTAGTACTACATCTTCCCAGTTCAACCAATACAAATAACTTGTTTAACAATATGAAAATTTACTTGTCTCTGATTGATTTAATTGATTTATAAATTTAAATACCAAGCAAGTTTTCAGATCCAATTGTTTAGGATTCAAGCAAGAAAATCAATCTTTAAAATATTCCTACCTCAAAATTTTTATATGATTGGACTTTCAGTATTATGATCTTTAAATTGATCATACTGACAATAAATTACTGAAAAATTCTAACTTCTCTGAAGTTTTGCATAACTACGAGCCTCAAAATTTCACCATAAAAACAACTATAATCACTTAGCTAAACTGAAAACGCACCAAATTATTGACGAATTTGAAAATTATGCTGCAAATTGATAGAATATATAATCTGATTAGGAGAAAAAAGTATTAAACCCTAAACATCGATTTATACGAATTTTTCAATGCTTACCTCTATCGTTGAGAAATTTTGCAACAGATTTTGCACAATATAGAAGAAGTATGTAAATTGTAGCAATTTTTTCTGATATTGGAGCTGTTGATTGAATTGAGAATCTTGAATAATGCTTGAGGAGCAATGATATGAGAAAGAGGAGAGAGATAATGGCGGAGGAGAGAGAAAATCGCGGAGGAGAGAATTTCGTGAAACTCATTCAATTCGTCTGATTTAATCTGGGCCGTCAGATCGCGCGCCTTTTGTGTTAGATCTGACGGTCCAGATCAATTCCTAGTTCCTATTATATGATTGGTTCTTATTATAACTTGGTCCTATATATATATATATATATATAATTTTCATCCCCATTATTTTTTTCTTAGAATTCAAAAGTAACAGGGGAATATATCAAAAAGTGAAGATTAAATATGCATAACTTTTATGCTATGTTTGCATTGTTTATGTAAAAAATGTGCATATATTATTTACAAATTATGTGCATATTGATTAGCAGAAATTTACAAATCCTCTATACTAAATATGCATATTTTTATTAAAAGCCCATATTGTTGAATATTCAATCTCTATATGATTAAGGTATGTCTATTTATGATTTAAAGTCCGATCAATTGCTTGATGATTTCCACATTTCATCGTTTAATAACGATATGAGTTCGGGAGTGCAATTGACATAAGAACTCACCTAAGTAGCGAAGCTTAGAAATCCAATCCTTATTACCAGGTTTGCAATTTGCTCATAACCATATTTACTTTATCACCTCTAAAATTAGAAGTTGGAACTTTGAATAAGCTTTAGTGGAGAAGAGAGAAAGAATATGTTTTGTTGAAGAGGAAAATGAAAGTTAAAAAACGAATGTGCATAATTTTTGAATTAAATATAGGGCTTGGATGAAAGAGTAGCAGAGTCAATTCCTCCCCCGTCGCGTCGCTCGTTTTAGATGGCATGAGCGCGCTCCTTCTCCCTTTCCGGATCCCCGGGGGCGCCATAAATTATGTACTAAATATGCATATTTTTTAGGCTGAATGTGCACTTTATATATATATATATATATATATATATATATATATATATATAGATAGATAGATAGATAGATAGATAGATAGATAGATAGAGTACTAAGTGAAGTGTACTTGAAACATATATTTTGAGATAGGAAAAGAATTGTTCGTTCTATTCGCCTATTAAACTTTTCATTTGAATAATCAAGCTCAACTTTTGTGCCAACTACTTTTCATAATAATGACATTAGAATTCATCTTATGCAATGCACAAAAATTAAGTCAATACCATAGGACAAGAAATTCTGAAACTTTTTTTATTAGTTTGTTAGTTATTTAATTTAGATCAATTGTAGATTAATTTATGTAATATCTTAATGTTTAGGTCAAAATTTGAAAATTAATCTCATCGATATTATTGATCTCATAAGTATATAACAAATCCCATTAATCGAATCACTTTTTCGAACCTGATTGGCGGTTTTAGGGTCTGCTCTCATTAACTGAAATGAGCTGAATTGAACTTATTAGAGCTGAACTGAACTAAACTAAACTAAACTGAAATGAATATTTTATGAGAGAAGTAAATTAAGAGCCGAACTAAACTGAAATGAACTGAACTTATTAGAGCTGAACTGAACTGAAAATAATCTGATGAGAACAGGGCCTTAGTCTCTTCCCTGGACATTCACTAGGAATAAATGCATGTTAGGGTTAGGATTATATTTTCATTGAATAGAGGAGGGTGACACATGCAATATTATGAAAGGCTATCTTTTTACAAGAATTAAGATGTAGATAAAGATGGTTTTGTAAATTAATTTTGACAAGTAAAGTTTAGCTAATCAAAATAGAATTAAGAATACATATGGACTACTTTTCCAAAAACTTCATACATATCGTTCACGTCAATGCTGTGTAAAAAGCTATTTTAATTTAACAAATTGCAAACGAAATTAACCATTTTATGAAGAAAAAGCCCCTAACTCGATTAAGGGTTTACCTACTCGCATTAACTACATGTGAGTATGTGACTTTGAGACATGACTTCAAGCAAGTAGATTCAATAATAAAACTAGGGTTTGTTCAATATCACTGCAATTTTCAACTTTTAGAAAAAATATTAAAAATAAAGTCATATAGTATACGAAGTATTTCATAAAAGGAGTCAAAAATTAGTAAAATTTATTAAAATTATCTTGATTTTAAAACTTACAACAAAAATATACAGACATTTAAAAAAAAAAAAAAACAAAAAAACCCAAGGTACATAAACAATTTATTCACTTTTTTGGCATAAAGAATATTTAAAATATATGAAGTATTTCGAGAAAGAGGCATTCTTGAGGAATGAACTTTTAGAGGAAAATACAAGTTTATCTCCCTAATAAACAAAATAGGTTTATCAAATGGCAAAAAAATAATTGAACAACTTTTTATTGAAAATGAACCTCACAATAGTTGATTTATTTACAGTCATGCAATAATGACTGAAAAATAGGCCCCACAATAGTTGATTTATTTATAAATAAGTCATGGTGATTATCAAGAAGATAAACTATTTTATTTACAATTTTGCCATTTGACAAACTAATTTTGTTTATCAAGAGATAAACTAGGGCTTCCTCAAACTTTTAAACCTTTATCTAGCAAAATTGTTGCTGGTATTTATGTACGAGAAGACCTAATTTGAATTAGTTTGGGAGTCTAAGGTAAAGGGATAAATTCAATTAAGCCATTGTAGGCATGAGCAGTGAAATTAAAATCATGAAAATGGAGCACCCTCCAACTCTCCAAGTATGAATTTCACAGAGATCATTAAAGTGTAAAACCAATTTAAAATTACTCATTCCACAACTTATTCATGTACGACGTAACAACTCTCTTAAAATTGAAGAGATGCATTGAGCGCAAGTTCAGCATTTTGCAGGTATACAATTTTCTGCCAAGTATATTCAAGATCAGCCTTACAGATCAGTGTATCTGAGACGAAAAAAAGCATGAAAAAAAGAGGCAAAAATTAGAGCAAGCATAACATAAAATGTAAGGGGAGGGAAACCAGGAGGGATGACCAAAACAAAAGAAAAAAGATGCAACAGATCAATTTAATCTCTTAGCTTGAATAAACATGTTGCTATAAAATTCTTCAATCAAGATAAAGGGTAAAACATAAATCAGATGGACATTACAATCAGAAATTCAGTTAGACCAAAAGATTAATGGAGATATTGAATGGGATAGTTGGCTCCTTCAACCAGGCGGACATCTTCCACGGCTCATTTAGCAATGTTGTCCAAACAAGTTCATTACCTTTCAAAAGCGAATCCTGTCAAAACCAAATAAACACTGCATTAGAGCCACTATACATGATACATTTATTTAATGTAATACAATCATAAAAATAAAGAGAATGAAAAAGAAGTCACATTACTTGCATATTTACTAGTAGATGAAATCACATAGGCGTACATGATCTAACTTTGAATTTTATTATACTAAGTTCTGATTTAAAGAAACTAAAAAAATATTGCAGAACAAATTTCATAAATTGGGGGGTATAGTAGATGTCTAATCTGATCAGCAAAGCATGGGTGACAGGGAACACTAACTAGAATGGCAGCATCTGTTAATACAATCACATTATTCAGTGCATATGTGTGGGTCGATGCAAATTCATATTCCAGATATTAGGTTTACATGCTTGAAAGGAGAACACTAAAAGTAGGGCCGGCCATATGCAGTAATTCAATTTTCAAACAAGCACACAGCCAATTAAACCTACAGGCCACAGCTAACCGTGCTACGAGGAGGAAGGTGTCGATCTTAGAAAAGCTAAAAAGATCAAATACACAGCCATGAAATAATCAAAACACTTACTATTATCTCAAATCCAATCCAGCAGTCCTGCAGACAAAAACAACAAAATGAGTTAGCACAAGCTACAGTTGCTACAGCAATGATATAACTAGTCAAATGGGAATTCAAGAGAGCTACCTGCCCTGCTATTTAGCGATAAAATTTG
This sequence comes from Chenopodium album, assembly GCF_948465745.1. Classification (NCBI taxonomy): domain Eukaryota; kingdom Viridiplantae; phylum Streptophyta; class Magnoliopsida; order Caryophyllales; family Amaranthaceae; genus Chenopodium; species Chenopodium album. Next base: position 57,472,589 of record NC_137843.1, read on the forward strand.
GCACTGCCCCTTGCATGGATTGGCACCTGGATTTGAGGATTGCCAAGAATAGATCTATCAGAATGCACACCATTTTCAGCAGGAACCATCAGAGGCTGCTGGCCAGACCTTGTCTCATGGCCATTGCGTTCCAAAGAATCTTTTGACTTGCTCAAAATTTTCACATTGGACAGGCTTCCAGAAACATAGCCAGAACCATTAGAATGACGGCTCTGCATAGCTGGTGAATGTGAACTGTCAACAGAATTTCTCAATGGTTTAGGTTCCAAGGACGATAACTTCTTAACTCGACCAGCATCAGCCATTGGCGTGACAGCCACAGGAGGAAAAAAGGATGAGTAAGGAGATGACGCAGCAGCTGCTGCAGCGACTTTTGCCACTGCTGCTGTAGCAGCAATAATTCCTTGTGCACCTTCACGAAGTTGTATGTAATCCCCTTCAATTAAGAAAAGCTACACACACAAATGAACTGTGTAACCACCATATTCCAGTTTGCATAAAGACAAAAGTATTGGATAAGGGACTTACTTCAGGGTGACTGCTCACAAAATCATCAAGTTTACCATACTTCCTCTTGTAATCATGCCAGTGAAGAGGAGCAAGCATCTTTCCAAGTCTATTTGGAAGCTGTATCAGCATCAAGTTCAATGAAACCACCCATTAGGCTTAAAATTTCTCAACACTTACACCAAAGTAAAAGTAAATTTGACTATTTAGCCCATTTACCGTTGAACTAATACGAATTTTGCCTCCTGCTGGGATAGTTCGAACAATGCAAGCTAACAAAGCTCTTTCATCAAGAAGAGGAGACTCTGATATCTTTCTAGTCGATAACCCATTTGACTGATCAGTTGAGACAAAAGATTCAGTTGAAGCAACGTCATCAGCATTGTTCACAGTAGCTTCAGCAAACGGCACAGTGTGAGCAGATGATTCAGATGGTGATTGCTCGACAGCAGAGCAAGGTTGCTCTGTCACGACATTATGCATTTCAGTCCCATTGTTGGAAATGATGTTCCCAGCATCATTATCGTCGGTCTATAAAAACATGATAAAAGCAAGTAATTAGTAAACTTCTAACACCTAAGTAAGTCCTTTTCCACAGAGTTCACTTAAAATAAATAATCAACTTTATAAGCTTCACACAAAAACAAGAACGAACCTTAATTTCACTAGTTTGATGGAGAGGGTCCAAACGCAGTGCCTCTTGGAAGTGTGAAGAAATCTGCTGTAAGCTGTGCTGAGTGTCAGGGCCAACAAAAAAGCTCTTCTCCACAGATTCAAGAGTCTGCATATTGAAATAAATAATTGTGAATTTTTATATTAAGAAAACAATACATACGAAATCAAATTTGTGAGTCACATATCCCATAGAAATACCTGTGCAACCTCGTTAGATGTAATTTGGCAGTTAGGATCAACTCCTTGGCTGAGATGAGCATTAAGATAATCTGGATGCACGCTTTGTCCATTGACAGAGTACTCATAGCCATAACTCGAATCTGATCTTGAAGGGTTTTCTTCTGCTTGGGACAGTGAGTATTGATTCTGAGAGTTGATAGAATGACCTTCTGAGACGGCCTAAAAATGATATGAACAATGGATAAAATAATATTTTCACCACACCAATTTGATATACAAGAATACAACAAAAATAAGCTCATACCTGTTGGTTCTGCCACTGTTGGAGAGAATTCAGTGCTGGTACTGATTGAAAATGCCCAACATGGGACTGAGGAACTTGTGATGCTACATTGTGGTTAGCTCCTTGTTGATGCATGATATATGGATGCATTGCAGTTACCTGTCCAGGTGGAAGATAGGAAGGCATCCCCATAATGGATGGAGTGAGAGGAAGACTAGGAGCATGATTGGTCTACAAGGAAAACAGGGAGTTGCAGTTAATAACAAAAAGGCCATGAACTCATACAACATATTCAATATCCTTCAGTCATCAAAAAGAAAATCAAGACAAAGCATTCATTGCATATCATCTGATAACACAAACTTGAGGTAGTAGTGACTGATACTATCCATCTTCTTTCGTCCCTACAAACTCCTTTACTTATCAGCACCACACACACACTACTCTGAGTCTCTAACATAATTGGTACCTTAAAAATATTCTAGCTTGCTTTAACTCGAATCCAAAACGTTCTTATGAAGGGTAGAGGTACCCATATTTATGATGGGGGAAGGAGAGAGTTCATTTGCTAACGCTCGATTTAACCTTAAACCCAACTCAAGCTGGCATCAGTGGAGATAGGATTATAATCTTTTTATCTCAAACAAAGTGGGCCAGTTCCCTTCCAAGCTATTTGTGGGTGCTTAAATAGAATGTCATTGATGAATCACTAATCAAGCAAGAAACTACAACCTAGTTGTGGGCAAGCACGTACTTGTAGCCTAGTGGATCACTGGGTCCACATGGTGAAAACGAAGGGTCAAAGTAGAACTGCTTAAAAACAATATAAGTAACATCTGAATGGTCTAATACAAAAGCATTACTAGGCAACGTATAGAACCAACAAGGCAAACAAAGGAGTCCTAGAGCCTAGCGCGAAGCAGAGTTGTGAGGCACATAAAATAAGAATTACTCGTAACTCTTAAAAAAAAGATGATTTGCTCCTCACTGTGCCACTTTGAAGTCACCCCACCTAACCCAAAAAAGGCACTTGACACCTATCACCTTGAGCCTCATTGCCTCGAGCGTGCCTTTTATACACTTTTTAGCAAGTTGAAAATCACTATAACATTACAGCAATTTGCCACTCCATAAGCAGACATGTAAACAAATTAAGTTGTCCATATGGTTCTTCCTTTTAGTGTATAGGAAAGATAAAGCGAGAGGACAAAAGAAGATGGATAGTATCAGATATGTTAAACTGCAAAGAAAGTTGAAAACTCTAAACAGATAAAATAGCCTTACCTGTGAAGATGCATTGCCAGAAGAAACATATGATTGAGAGTTATCTGAATTCCCATTAGGAAGTCCTCCAGAACTATTTGATGCCCCACCACCATTGGCTTCAACGCGAGTTCCACTGTTTGGTCCAATTTGAGAACTATCACTAGAGGTATTCTGTGATTCAGCACTATATGTTCCGCTATTTCCTCTGACACCAGACAGCTCAAGCTGCTGAATGGCCTGCACATGCACCCTTTCCATCTCTGCAAACTGAATTTTGACATTTTCAGATCAGGTTACAATTAAAAACTGCAGAAAGGGCGCATTCAGAACCCCCCCCCCCCCACCTCTTCCCCTAAACACACGCTGTGAGATTGTTGACAATCAAGTTACACATGCATGCAGCAATCTGAATTAGGAACTGGCTAACATGAAACTAAGCACCTAAAACAACTAAATAACCTAGAAAGAATATGATACAGCACTTGTGCAGGAGAACAGAAATGACAAATCAAGAGCATAAAATAATTTCTGAAATAATTATTTTGACTCAAACAATTAAGCAATTCTCTAAAATCAATATAACCTAAATGGCTATCTAAATCATGCTAGACATTATTAAAGTCAACCTGTCTTTGACAACCCAACCAGAGTTGGTTATACTGTTCTGTACGTTCCCGTAGCTCAGCTTGCAAATTACTTGATTGCAAGGCATCTATTTCCTGCACTCGTGCTATCCAAGTCTGTGCATCCCGTATCTGCTCATCCTTGTAGAGGATTGTCTCTTGAGCTACCCTATGCTGTCAAGTAAAATATATAACAGAATCAGAAGTATGCATAACATCAGCAGAGCTTACTGTAAAGAATTGCGAGATGCAGCAAACAGCTAGCTATTTCCTACACGGCTACACCCCCAACCATAAGATAAAATCAAAGAAATTATCCCCTCAAGGTACTTAAAGTAACTTTATTGGGATCTATTAATGAATAAGAACGTGCACATTATTGTTAATGACAACAAAGCATTTAACGGGAAATTACACCACACCTGCTCTTGCAACTCCAACATCTGTCTCTCTTTATCCTGAATATGTTCTTGAAGATCATGTATCTGTTGTCTATGGTGAGCTCTCTCAGCTTCAATGTTATCACGCTCCCTCCTATTCAATGAAGAAAATACATCAATCTTCTAGTGTCACTTAAAGGGGGGAATATTCATCTTGGAGAGAGATGCCAAATTAACCATCTTGAGAAAACACAACTTATTTCATGTTTCATCTATATGGATGATAGAAACAAAGTCAAAGAGCATCAAACCAAATGGATGATAGAAGCTAAGTTAAAGAGCATCAATCCAAATGGTGAGGGAGAGGCAATGATACCATCCTTTTAGTGAAGATAAAAGGTGAAAACAATTTGGAAGATGTGTAACAGAATCTAATCACAATGCACAATAAAATTCAGAAATGAATAGAATTGAAATTGAGAAGCCCCACCTGAAGTTCGCTATTTCTTGGTTTTGCTCCCTTAGAAGATCTTCCTTAGCCCAAGCCTGTCAAAAAGATTATTCAACAAACAAACCTCTAAGCAACACAACCAAAAAATAAATAAATAGACAAATATCCACAGGTAGTTTTTTTTTTTCAAATCAAACTGACCGCTTCATTATCCAATCTCACAGCATGTAACTCTCGATCTTTCTCCTCTATCTTCCTCTCAAGTTCACGCATCGATTGGTCTCTTTCATGAAGTTGCTCCTGCCAAACCAAAACTACCCAGTTCAACACAACACTACAACAAAACAATTACAATACTACAAAATCAAAAGTCTTATTTCAATCAAAACCTGAAGCCTTGCGACAACAGTGTCTTGTTCTTTGAACCGAGCATCAAAGCTATTCTGCATTTCCACAATCTCGGATTTAGCAATCAACTGAGCCCTAAGTTCTATCTCCATTTGCTGCATCTCTTCTCTCTGTCTAGCCAAACTATGAATTCTTTGCTGCAAAATCCCATCTTCCATACCCATAATCCCGTCCATTTGTATTGAGCAAAAGTCTACCCCATCAATGGGCTCTTGTCCCTGCTGTACCTTAACCCAAGTGAAAAAACGAACCACGCTAAATCACTTGTTCACTGAATTTCTCAATACAAGCTCACAAAATCCATCACAACAAACACATAGATTACCTCGTATATAGTCCTTTCATCAGATTGCCCTAATTTCGACCTTTCTAAGTCCTATAAACGAAACAGATGAGCCAGATCATAATCAAAACCCTAAATTTGGTCCATTCAAACCCTAATTTTTCGATTAATTCCAGAAATCACATGCAATTACCCAAACAAACAAACATTAACACCAAATTAAATTCAAATAAAGTACCTCAGTTCCAGAGCTTCGAACGGATTGTTCCGAAACGGCACGCCATTGCTTACGAGATGGCAACTGAGACGCCGACTGAGACAGCGAAGCGCCGCGTCCAGCAGCGGCCGCAGCCTCCATACTTAGGTCAGAAAAAATCGCGAAAAATCAACGGAAAAAAACCCTAAATTTCGGAATTTAATTTTTTTTCAGATAATGCGAAAAACCCTAGAAATCGGGTACATCGAAAAGAGGAATCAGAATCGATAATGCAGGTGAGAAATCGGCGAAACACAGTGAAACAACGACGAAGAAGACGACGACTGAGAAAGAGGAGAGAGAAAGTAAGAGAAGAAAAGGAAGAGAGAGAAAGAAGAGAGAAGATGGTGTGAGTGATTAAGTGAGGAAGTTACAGGGGTTTATTTGCAAATTAAGGGTTTTATAGGGAGTTGAGGAGTGTAAATAATTAAGAAGATCGTTGACGACAAAAGCAAAATTAGAAGAAAATGGTGAATTTTGGACTCCCGCCATTTATAGTGTTAAAGCCCTTAAAAGGGTTTGGCTTGGTTTGTTGTGGTGGCGCTTGAGGGTGTATTGATATTTTTGCATTTCCACCGTCGTTTTTTTTTGGCGTCCTTATGTTAATCAGATAAACACGTATTATATTGACGATGGCATGTTAGGATTGAAAAGTTATGGGTGAAACATATGTTGTAGAACAAGATTGTTTAATCGGATATCTTAATTAACAGAGTAATAAATTATTGTGTTGATATTTTTCCATTTCCACCTTTTGATTTTTTGGGTGTCTTTATGTTAATCAGATAAGCACTATACTAACGGCAGCATGTTAGGTTGGGGAAACTATGGGCGAAACATTATGTAGTAACACAAGATTATTTGATCGGATATCTTGAATTGATGGAGTAATAACTTGTTGTTTTAAAGGTTACATCACTACAGGGGTTGTGGTTGCCCCATGGGTTTTTCCACCTATAAAGTGTGTTGTTTTGTGTGGGTAACTGAGTAATGTGTTAAATATACGATTCACAAATATGTGTCTTATATGTTGAGAAAGTCACTAATTGCAACTAACAATTTAAGTAAAACGGGTGAAAAAACAACTCGCATAGTGAAAATACAATCATAAATGAAGATATAATAGGATAGAGAAAAAAAAAATAGCATAATATGAATACTCCATAGCTTGAAGGCAGCAAAATAACACTTAATCATTCCCATGATCATTAAAGAGTCGTCTACATAACTACAAAATGAGTACAGTAAATTGGTAATACTACATTTTGACATTTTGTTAATATCGTGAATGAAAAAAAAAAAAAAAAAAGCCTTTGAAGTGTTCTAGTATAATGCATAGCATTGTTATTAAAATCCCAATTTAAATCTTAGAATCTTACGATTTTACGATTTATGTAGGTCATACGATTCGATTTACGATTCTACCCGATTCTACATATTTCTCTTAACTAGCGAAACATTATAAGTTTAAAACATGCCTACAACGTTATTTATAAGTATATATTGTCAATTATTGGTTGTTTAGTGGATAAACAACTATTTTCTATTAATAATTAGGCTTAAAACTTAAAATTTAAAAATTTTCAATTAAATTTGGATATGACGTCTTGATTATACATGTCCGTAGAATCTTACGATTCTACGATTCGATTTTACGATTCGATTCTGAGAGGCCCTTCCGATTCAAAGTAGAATCCCGATTTAATAACCTTGATACATAGAACCACACAAACTCTCATCTGCATGATTGCTTGTTTTTATGTTAGACACAAATTAGTAGAAGATTGTTTAATTGATTTATTAAATCACAAGATTAATAACATTACTAATAGGTTACTCTTTACGAGAACTGTGTTTTCCTAATGTGGTTTCTACCTATAGAGCGTGTTGTATTAAGTGGATAACAAAGTAATTTGTGTACACATGAATCGCGAATACGTGTCTTACATGCCGATAAAATCATTTTTAATCACGTTGTACAGTTAAATATAACAGTGAAAAAAACCACTTACACTAATTGAGATAGATTAAGAATAGTATAATTGCAAATTGTTGGTAACAAAAACATATCGGAATTCACATGATTTTCGAATTTCCTAATCAAATATAGTTGGCTACAAAATGAGTGTGTTAGAGACTTAGAACTTAGAAGTATATCTTTTTTAGAGCACCGTTAAATAAGTTTGTCACAAGTGTTAAACTTTCATATGTATGATTGCTTGTTTATAAACTAATTTGTTGAGACATACATCTCATAAATTTACTACCCGCTCGACAACATTATTATTGTATTTATATTTATATAAACTAAAAATATATTTTGTTTAATTTCCTATACTATATGCTGGTGGTGCTCACTCATTGAATGTCAAGAATTTCATCAGTTTTAATTATTGATAATTTATGCATTTTAATTGATATCTAAAATACTAGAGTAATGAATTACTAAAAATAGGTCACCTTGAACTTTGTATAAGATTAATGTATACGCACCTTGATTTTTAGGTATAAAAAGTATTGTATTGCGGGTGGGTGAAATATACCTACACGATGCGGGGATGGGATATAAGTTCTTAAATCAAACCATTTTACCATATAATATCACCTTGATAGGTGGGTTGGGACACAAGTTAAAAACAAGTGAAATCGGTTTGCATCTTGCATGTTGACAAAAACTCACAAAAAAAATACAGTTTTGTACAAATATTTCTCAAGTATGACTATATGTTTTACATGTCGAGAAAGTCATTAATTTCAATTAAAAAGCGAACAACCAAAACACGTTGTGAAAAATTAGATAGAGAAAGAAAGAGTGTAATAATAAATAACTTGTTGGTATAAAAAATGAGTAAAGTTTTATTTGTCCGTTCAATTGTTGACAAGCATCTTGTAAATAACACTTAATCATTCCCATGATCGTTAAAGAGTCATCTACATAACTACAAAATGAGTACAGTAAATTGGTAATACTACATTTTGACATTTTGTTAAGGAAAAATTGGCTGCAACACCCTGAAGTATGACTTAGGTGCACTGAGCACCCTAAACTTTGCGTAGTAGCTAAAACACCACCAATTATGGTGATAGGTGCAATGGTGCCTTAAATGAAAATTTTTGGCCACTTATTTTATCGGAGGAGGTGAATCCATGCGTGCTAAGTGGATGGAAGACTACATAACTGTTCTAGAGAGTGAAGATTCGCCTCCTTTCGGTGAAATGAGTTCCCGGGAATTTTCATTTGTGGCATGCGTTGCACCTAAAACCATAGTTGGTGGTGCTTTGGCTACTACGTAAAGTTCAGGCTGCTCGGTGCACCTAAGTCATATTTCATGGTGTTGCGGCCAATTTTGCCTTTTGTTAATACCATAAATGAAAAAAGTTTTTTAAATGTTCTAGTATAATACATAGAACCAAACAAACTCTCATCTACATGATTGCTTGTTTTTATGTTAGAGACAAACATGTCAGTAGAAGATTGTTTAATTGATTTATTAAATCACAAGATTAATAACATTACTTTAACAGGTTACTCGTTGTATTACGTGGATAACAAAGTAATTTGTGCATACACGAATCACGAGTACGTGTCTTACATGCCGATAAAGTCATTTTTAATCACGTTTTATAGTTAAATATAACAGGCGAAAAAAACCACTTACACTAATTGAGATAGATTAAGAATAGGATAATTGCAAATTATTGATAACAAAAACATCCCAGAATTCACATGATTTTTGAATTTCGTAATCAAATATAGCTGGCTACAAAATGAGTGTGTTAGAGACTTAGAACTTAAAAGTATATCTTTTTTAGAGCACCGTTAAATAAGTTTGTCACAAGTGTTAAACTTTCATATGTATGATTGCTTGTTTATGAACTAATTTGTTGAGACATACATCTCATAAATTTACCACCCACTCGACAACATTTTTATTGCCTTTATATTTATATAAACTAAAAATATATTTTATTTAATTTCCTATACTATATGTTGGTGGTGTAATGAATTACTAAAAATAGTTTACCTTGAACTTTGTATAAGATTAATGTCTATCCACCTTGATTTTTAGGTACAAAAAGTGTGTATTGCGGGTGGGTGAAATATACCTACACGATGCGGGAATATAAATTCTTAAATCAAACCATTTTACCATATAATACCACCTTGATAGGTGGGTTGGGCCACAAGTTAAAAACAAGTGAAATCGGGTTGCTCCTTGCATGTTGACAAAAACTCACAAAAAAATACAGTTTTATACAAATATTTCTCAAGTATGACTATGTGTCTTACATGTTGAGAAAGTCATTTATTTCAATTAAACAAGCAAACCAGCGAAACACGTTGTGAAAAATTAAATTAACACATAGGTATGTAGGGGTGTAAATGAACCAAGCCGATCAATATACTAGTCGGGTTCAAGCTCGATTGAAGCTCGTTCATGTTTGTTTAATTGATAAATGAGCCGAGATTGAACAAATTTTAAAGCTCGTTTAATAAATTAGCTTGAACACGAACATAGATATGCTCGTTTAGATAAATTCATGAACAACTCGTTTATTTATGTCTGCGAACTACTCGTTTATTTATATTCATGAATTATTGATATATTTACAATTGTTAATTTAATAATTAAGATTTAATTTTTAGGTTTATAATTAGGATTTAATTATATGCTATTTTTTGAGATTTTCAAATGTTAAAGTACAAAGCTCGTTTATTAGAGAAGCTCGTTTATTACTAAACTCATTCATGAAGCGCTCGCTTATAAACTCGTTGAATAAACGAGCCGTTCACGAATCGTTCGCGAACATATAGTGTACTAAGGGCCTGTTCTCATTGACTGAACTGAGTTGAACTGAACTGAACTTATTAGAGTTGAACTGAAATAAATATTTTATGAGAGAAGAAAATTAAGAGCTAAACTGAATTGAACTGAACTGATTAGAGTTAAACTGAACTGAACTGAAAATAATATGACGAGAAAGGGCCTAAATGAGCCAAGCTTGAACAGATTTTTGAGCTCGTTTAAAAGCTCGGGATTGTGCTCGGACTCGCCTAAATTAAATAAACTTGAACATGAACATGAACAAGGTAGTACTCAGCTCGGCTCGGCTCGGCTCGGCTCTTTTACACCCCTACAGGGCTACAGGTATGTAGATAAAAAAAAAAAAAAGAGTATAATAATAAATAACTTGTTGGTATAAAAAATGAGTAAATATTTGTTTGTCCGTTCAATGGTTGACAAGCATCTTGTAAACTTATTATATCTACTATAATTATCATATTTTTAAAAATAATGATGTTAGTTCTATGCGTTATCCATTTACTATATGATTATAGCATTTGTCCACTTTATCGTTTTTTTTTATATTTTTTTTTATTTTTTTTCTTTTTATCTTTATCTTTTATTGGTTCTTATTAAAATCTATTCTATAAAAACCCAAGAAAAATCAATACATATATTTTAGTTCATTCCCAATATATCTTCTCTATATGCTTGCAATATAATTTTAAACTTAATAGATACAAGGGGTACCTGTAACAATATAATCCCTAAGTCAAGTATATTAACATACACATGCATCATCGATCAAATTTGCTAGAAGTATTTATCTACCTTAGCATTTAAGATCTATATGCACAATATAAATGCGTAACATTATGAAAATATACAATACAATTTGTTCGGCACTGCCACACTAGCTAGCACTGAACAAGTGAAAATCATTTTATTTAGAGAAATTAATCATACACATGCGTAAAACTAAACGGGTCAATTTTTATTTTTTAAAAAAATGTCAAAGCTTTTATGCATCATGGTGATTATTGTTATTATTATTGTTACCCTAATGAACAATCTATTATATTAATCACAAATCACAACCATATTTTTTCAATAACCCGTACAACATTCATTTCAACTTAACATATCACTTGGTTCACATGAACCCATAAATTTCTTATAAATATTAATGCATTGTATTTCATTTGGTTATGCGGCCCATGGCATTATGGCTAAATTATCAAAAAATTAATTGTATCAACAACACATGTTGTACTAGACTAGTAACTTTACATATGGTTATTGTGTGATTTGCAATTTTTCAGTCTTACACATATGTTGATCATTAACTAATCTAGGTTTATTTTTCATTAAAATCCGTTGTTACACTCGTATAGAGAGAGCAGGTGAAAGTCTGAATTGTGAAACACGTTCATTATATCTAACAACGATGTAAGTTGATCATCAGTTAATGTCTGTTTATTATTCAATCGGTTATAGCGATCTGATCCACTATTCTTACTACATATAAAAAGTAGTCAATATACATTCATTTCATTCAACAACACAGATCAAACGTATTACTGAGTAATAAATTTACATAAATTTTGACAACTAGACAAATATTAAAAACACAACAAAAGCTCACACACGCTAACCTCATCACCCCAAAGTTTCTACATGAAGCATGGAGTTACTATAAACAATTGCTATGAATCTTACAAGAAAGACTGAATTAGTATGAAATCAATTGAGTATACGAATTAAACAACTAAACTATAATAAAATTGTCAAAACAGCCGACCATCCCTAACATACAATACCTTCCTCCCTTTGACCATTCACATAACAAGACCCAATCAAATATCAGTCAACCCCCCCCAACCTCACACATCAAACGGTGCAAAACCCATCATTCACCAAAAGTAGGTCACCGCCATGTCACCTTAAAAAATAAAGCTCCAAACTTTAAATGTCAACAACTTCAACTTCTCCCTCTACTTTGAAAAACTCTCTTCTTTAGCTCACTTTCTCTCTCTAAACAAAAAATTAAAGATTAAAACTTTTTAATTTTTTTTTTCATCTCATTTGACGTGATTTTCAACAAATCCTGGCCGTTCGATGGGGCTCTGTTACAGCAAGAAGACTACTTCAGTGGCGGTCAACGACGCCGTTTCATCCGCCGTTGAAGAACCAACTCCGGCGAGTGTACAAACGACGCCGTTTCATAGCCCTTTCCCCGCCGGAATCAACCCATCTCCGGCGAGAACTCCGGGAAGGAGAATGATGAAATGGCCCTTTCCGCCGCCGTCTCCGGCGAAGCCTATAATGGCGGCGTTTCGGCGGCGGAGGAAGGAGAGTGGTGGGGTTACGCCGGAGAGGACGGTGGAGCAGGAAGGTGAAGGGAGGATGAGAGAGACAGAGTTAGAGAGAGAAAGAGAAAGGGGTTTAGACAAGAATTTTGGGTATTCCAAGAATTTTGGGGCAAAGTATGAATTAGGGAAGGAAGTGGGTCGAGGGCATTTTGGTCATACTTGTTGGGCAAAGGGTAAGAAAGGGGATGTTAAAGGTGTTTCTGTTGCTGTCAAGATTATTTCTAAAGCTAAGGTGCGGTGGTATGTGGCATTTTGGTTTGTTTGATTTTTGATTTTGATGGTGAAATGAGGACTATGTTAATGTATGTTGGATTGTTGGTGGTTTCGAGTTTGCGAGGTTGTTCATGTGTGCGAAATTGATCAATTTGAATATTAACATAGGGTTTCTTGTTGGATTGTGTTTGATTGTTACATTTTTGTCTGTTTGTACCTGGGGTTGGAATTTTTGGTGGGTGTTTTGTTTTTGAGTTTTTAATTATGAGATTTGGACTATACTTATGAGTATGTGTTTGATTTGGTTGTTGCTTGTTTAATTGTGTGACTATTTGTTTATTAACTGATGAAATGTGGTGTGTATGCATATATAATTTTATATGTTGATTATGATTGATGGTTTTGTAGCATTGTTAAGAAATTCTTTGGTAAACTTATTTTGTATGGCTGCAGAATTTGATTTAGGATCTCTTTTTTTGTAGTCAAGTAATCATTTGATTTGATATTCTAGATTAAAGGGTTGTAATGGAAATATAAATGAGGTTGGTTTCGGTCATGTATAGTGAAGGGAATTAGAAATTATCTTGATGAGCTTGGGGCTCATATGGAGATTTTTGGTTCCCAAAGCTTCATATTTGTCTTGTATATCTCGAGTTCATTGGTTGATTTTGTCATTGTTATTCTCTAAATGCCAAGCTAATGCAAAATCAGTACAATTTGAGGGTGCATTTTGTTTGGTTGCTTGTATATCGTTCGAAAGTTCTAACTACATCTGTGTGTGTAGCAATTGATATATGTTTTGGAAATGCTGGGCTAATATAACAGACTTGGAACGTCTTATTAATTCAGTGGCAACATCATGATACAGGGATCAGTTTATGTTTTGCTTCTATCTTGAGACTCTTAACCTTCGATGATCTCCATTGATGGTAGTTTCTAGTGGAGTTCTATTGATTTGTAGGGTATAATTTATGAAGTAGGTTTTAGTATGATTATTGTTGTTTTGTTTGTACAATTTTTTTATTTTCTAGTTCTTCTTAGATTAATGAGTAATAATGAATGATACTGATGCCTTTGAGCAGATGACTTCAGCAGTTGCAATTGAAGATGTTCGCAGGGAGGTGAAAATGTTGAAAGCATTGTCTGGCAACCCGCATATGCTCAAATTTTATGATGCATTTGAGGATGCTAACAACGTCTACCTAGTCATGGAGTAAGTGCTTCCTGCATTCTGTATGCTTTACGCTTAACGCATGTTTTGACTTTTGAATCAGTTGCTATTGTATATGCTTTTGGCATTTTGTTAGATTTCGCATGACAACATTTTATTGGGATTTGCTGACAATTGCAGCATTCTGTAGACTTCAAAGAAATGGTGTCTAATTTTAACTTGTTTTATCTTCTATTTGTCAACCATTATTATCTAAGATGCGATGTCCTCTCTTTCAGAATCACTGAGGATACAAGTGACTTGAATAATAAAACAAGAATCAATACAGTTATAAGGCACTTAGACACTTATTTCTAATACATTATGACACATCTATAAATCTATTTTGGCTTGCAGATTGTGTGAAGGTGGTGAGCTATTAGATAGAATTTTGCAAAGGTAAAGTTTTTATGCAGTCTCACTGATTCCCAGGAAGATTTTATTTTTTTATTTCTTTTGGCAGGTGGGTGGGTGGGGGGGGGGGGGGTTATATGAGTTTCTTCTATAAGCCTCATTTTGCTTGTTTAATTCTCCAGAGGTGGGAGATATGTTGAGGAAGATGCCAAGGGAATCATAGTGCAAATATTATCCGCAGTTGCATTTTGCCATCTTCAGGGTGTTGTGCACCGTGATCTAAAACCAGAGGTATGGAATTGTCATTGTGGTGCTTTTAGCTAAGGAATTACTTGGAGGTTTGTTAACCACAGGACTTTTCTTGGCAGAATTTTCTTTTTGCTACAAAGGATGATGATGCGCTCTTAAAGGTTATAGATTTTGGTCTTTCTGATTATGTTAGGCCAGGTAATGACAGCTTCATCTTTTATTATTTGCAATAACTACTACAAAGTAAATAAGATTTGAAGTTCTACTTTATAACTTTGGATTAATCAATTTTGGAAAGTTTGACAAGAATAATTCCTACCTTATGGCCATCAACTTTGAATAATTCCCAAAATAGACTTTAGTCGGAATTAATTGACCTCCCACTACTTAAACTCAGCTCTTTTCCACCCCTCACTCTCAGCATTTGGTACCCCATGCCTCCATGGTAATAAAACTGAACCGGCTGAATGGAAAAGTCATCTGTAACTAAAACAACAATATATAAATCAACAAAAAATAGAAAAGGTTGCAAACTTTTACAATTTTATATTCAAGATAAGTGAAAGATAGAATGATGATAATTAAGTGGAAGGTGAGCATATAATTAAGTTTGGGTCATACTATTTGGAAGCGCCACAAAAAAACTAATATTGTCTCTGTGATTGATTGAAGGATCATTAGATCCATTACTAATAACTGAACTCAAGTGTCCACAAACAAAACTTTTAAGCTGCATTAATAAAGTCAAGGAAGCTGTAGTGTGAGTTAAAATGAGAAATCTAGCTAAGTCACAATATGGAACAACAAAGAGCCCTACTCCCCAAATAAATAAAAAAAACCTATTACTATGCTTAATAAAGATTCAAATAAACTATGTGCTGCTTACACTAAAAATACCTTCAAATCAGCCTTCTGCCAACCAATGGCTTTTGAAACTGTCATACGAGTGTTTCTCAATGAATTCAGAAGCATAGTCATGCTTGAACTAAATTGAGGAAGTTGCTTATATTAGTTCATTGTATCGCAAGATTCGCAACTTATAGAGCTGCTGATATTAAAAAAAGAGAAGAAATCACTTATGCTACCAAAATCTGGCATCTGAGCTGCTAGGGTGAGAGTGGATTGGTGGTTGCTGGGGAGGGGGTTAACAGTTTTTTTTTTTTTGGTTGGGGGAGGTGGTGAGGCTATATTAACCCAATTGGAGATATAAGTTGTTTTCTGTATTCAATTAGGACCATTTGTGAGGACACCCCCTAAAGTTAGGAATCTAGGAATCTTTTTACGGAGTATTCAATAATCAAGTGATGGAATTTATTTATAGCTGATGTCTTAAAGTTCAGAAGTTGATATTATTCTTATTCAAAAAATGTTTAATGTTATTACTTATGACCCAGCTGCTGTGGCTTAAGGTTGATCTGATGTGTTAAATATTTGTGGACTAATTGGTGGACTTATTTTACATTGAGAATTGATTCATAGAACTTATGATGTGCAGATCACAGGCTTAATGATGTAGTTGGAAGTGCCTATTATGTTGCACCTGAAGTGCTGCATAGATCATATAACAGTGAAGCAGATATGTGGAGCATTGGTGTCATAACGTACATCTTGTTATGTGGAAGCAGACCTTATTATGCACGAACTGAATCAGGAATATTCCGTTCTGTGTTAAGGACTGATCCTAATTTTGACGATATACCTTGGCCCAATATATCAGCAGAGGGCAAAAATTTTGTCAAAAGGCTACTGAACAAGGACCACAGGAAAAGGATGACGGCAGCACAAGCACTAGGTGAGTACTATCTTTTGCTTGGGTTTATGTAGATGGTTTATGGCTTCCTTATATCTCACATGCCTAGTTACTTTCCTGACATAACCACTGATGACATTGCTTGCAGCTCATCCATGGTTAAGAGATGAAAACAGACCTCTTCCTTTAGATATATTCCCAATCAAGCTAGTAAGGTCATTTATGCGGGCCACCCCTCTCAAACGAGCAGCTCTAAAGGTGAGAACCTTTATCTCTGATGTTCACCCACTTTTGTAGGTTTGGCATGTCATAGGCTAAACTAAACTTTGTCCCACATCGGAAGGGAATCATTAGATCTATAATGACTAGCATTTGCTCTCATAAATAAAGAGTTGTCAGCATTCAGCAATGTGTCTATTAAACACATCAACTCATTTGAGTGCTGAATTGCTACTCTATCTCAACACGATCAAGGATGCTAATTCTGTGAAACATTTTTTGTGGTCCGGTGGTCCCTCAAGATATTGGTAGGCTGTAACAGATGACCGTAGTAGTAATGAATCTGCATGTAAATTTGGAAAGTTTTTCCTATGAGTTAATGACAATGCCCATAAATATAGAAATTGATCTCCCCTTAACTTGTACGTCGTATCACTCTGCATAAAATCCGTTACCATTCAATAACTATATGCGTAATTGCAGGCTCTTTCAAAAGCTCTGACAGATAATGAGCTATTTTACCTCAAAGCACAGTTTAGGCTCCTAGAGCCAAAAGATGGGTGTGTGTCTCTCGAGAATTTTAAAGTGGTAAGTGCAACCCCCACCCTCAGATTTCCGACTGGTCTACTCAGATAGATGAAAATTCTAATTGAGCTTACTTCTTTTTTCTTTTTATTTTTTGTTTTAATCATGTCACTCATTTACAGGCCCTCGCGAGAAATGCAACCGATGCCATGAAAGACGCCAGAGTTTCTGATTTTTTGACTATTGTAAGACAGTTTGATATGTCAAAGATGCCTATTAGCTAATGTTTATTTACTTGATACGTTGACAAACTAATTATATTAATGTGACTTAAGTTACATTTTTAATCATTAATTACATTAAAACCAAGTAATTTTTTTAGTACAAGCTTACAACTTGACCCTATTATTGTAGATGGAACCATTTTCATCCAAGAAGATAGATTTTGAAGAGTTTTGTGCTGCGGCAATCAGTGTATATCAGCTTGAGGCTCTTGAAGACTGGGATAAAATTGCTACCACGGCGTTTCAGTATTTTGAGCAGGAAGGTAACCGGAGGATCTCAGTTGAGGACTTTGCAAGGGTACGTACTTAGTTAATCAACTTTCTCCTATTCTTTCTGTGGTTTCAAGTTCTGATCATTTTTGCGCATTATGTATAGGAATTGAACTTGGGCCCGACAGCTCATACTTTAGTCAAGGATTGGATACGAAGCTCTGATGGAAACATTAATTTTATCGGTTACACCAAATTCTTGCACGGTGTTACAATACGTGGCTCCAATACAAGACGACAATAGCTTTTTGAGTAGTCTACTAGCAGGGTATGCAGTTTGTACCATCACAAATGAAATTCTGTTGGATTCTAATACGGTTTTACCTGTTATTTGGAGTGATGGGGTTATGGAAACCCCTTGGCGGGGAGCAATTGAGCTCCCCCACCTCCACCCCTCAATTTTTTAACCCCTGATGTTGTAAATTTTCAATATGGGGGGTTGCATATATAGTGACAACCTTGCAAAATCTGATTGTAAAACATTCAGCTGTTTGATACAGCCTGTATATTAGTTGTTTCAGCATAGAAGATTAGAATCTGATGCTTGAAGGCTTCCTGATTTACTCAGAATGTTTCATACTTTAAATTTGCTTTTGTAGTTCCCTCTTGTACACAGGAATTCTTCGCTATCAGCAGATGATGATTGTATGGGTAGCCCCCTCCAATGTTGGTGTTACTTGGCCTGTCTGGCTGTATCAGTTTATGCTGATGTTCAATTGTTCAGCGGCTTCTAATAATGGAGTTATACTCATGTAGGGCCTTGAATGGCGAGTACAACATTGTTAAGGTTCTATTGAACATTGTAGGTAAAACTCTAAAAGGAACAATCTCCACACAAAAATGTACTCTCTCTTTTTTTTTTTTTTCTTTTTTTTTTTTCTCCAAGTGGCCCACTTTTCAGAAGCGGCCGTTTTTTTTTTAAGTACTCCTTTTTCTATATTTAAAAATTTCACTCACATTATATATTATTTCTCTCTTCCCTTTGACCCTATATAATATTTTCTCATTCTCACATTAATACTATGTTTGGATAGAGAAATGGAGGGAAAGGAAGAGAAGATTAAAGAAAGGATGTATTATACTTTGTTTAGATACCTAATGCAAGGAGGGAAGGGGAAGGAATTAAAAGGATCTATTTTCCTTCCCCTTTTTATAAACCAAATCTCTTCTCTATTGTTGGAAAATTTAGAAAGAAAATAAAAGGTCAACTTGTTCCTCCCCTCACCTTCCTTTCCCTCCCCCTTTTTCCTTTCCCTCTCTTCAGTATTATTATCCAAACATAGTGTAAAGCTAGTGGTCTTCTACTCCTCCATTCATATATCTCTATATTACTTTTCCAAAAGTTTTATTCCTAATCATACTCTACTTATATAGCTCGTATTAATTTCCTCTTTTGCCTAAATCTCTGCGCACACCTCAAATACTTAGAATGTGTTCGGTACCACTTTCAAATACTTAGGCTGTGTTTACTTTGAGAAAATACAAACATTGTAATTTTCATCTTTTTGGTCAAACATACCCACTTTCTCTCTCCTCAACAATAGAGTTTGAGGAATTTTTTAACAGTGGAGGGAACACGAACACCTACCATTTGAAGTTAATCATGCTATTAAATTATACTTTCTCTGTTTCTATTTACTCCATCCGTTCCTCAATAATTGCAACACTAGATGTTGCACAAAGTTTTAGGAAATTGATAATGTGGGGATCAAAAGGTGAATTTTATAATATAAAGTATTGTTAGTGAGGATATATATAATTGTTAATAGAAGAGAAATAATAAATAAAAAAAATATACTATAACTAGGGTTGGCAGGAGAGAGAAATAATAAAATATTAGTGGATGCTTACCAAATAAGGAAG
The DNA here is from genome assembly GCF_948465745.1 of Chenopodium album. Taxonomy (NCBI): domain Eukaryota; kingdom Viridiplantae; phylum Streptophyta; class Magnoliopsida; order Caryophyllales; family Amaranthaceae; genus Chenopodium; species Chenopodium album. The sequence goes on from NC_137843.1 coordinate 57,491,997, forward strand.
TGTTACTATTATGAAACAGATGTAAAAGAAAAGTATTGCAATTAGTACAAAACGAATGATGTACTTAACTAACATCATAATATACTATGGGCCTATTCGAATTTACTAAAAACAACTGAACTGAACTAATTAGGGTTGAACTAAATTGAACTGAATAGAGCTTAAATGGATTGTTTATGAAAGAAGAAAATTAGGAACTATACCGAATTGAAATGAACTGAAATTAAGCTGAATATAACAGGCCATATATCTGGTAAGCTTTTGGGAGATAAATTATCTAAATTACTCTTATAAAATGCATGTGTGGAATATATCCCGAGGTAATAAAATAAACCATGTGCACAATTTCTTTCATCTCCTTAAAATTTATGCCTTGTGGGTCAAGTAAAAAAAGTTTGAGGAAGTATATTTTTCTTAAGATTTTTTTGTTAAATTGCGAAATCACCAGGTATTGGTGGGGCTCAACATGGTGTTTGTTAGAGCATTAATAATGCACTAGTTCTTAAAATGTAGTACTTATTCTCTTTCTTATTCCACGTCATCAATAATGCACTAGTTCTTAAAATATACTTCTTATTCCCTTAATGTAACTTAAAAAATGCACTATTTCTTAACACAGGCCATTTTCTCTACTAAAGAAAGCTTTTACTTTTTAAAAAAAACATAAGCCATGCAAAACACAAGAAATGTAGTAATAGCAAATGCCGTTTTGAGCCTAGTCAGCAGTGGTTTTTAATATTAAGAGCTATTCCTTATTTTTGAACCCCCAACCCCAATTGCTAAATAAGAAACTTCCATTTCTTACCTAAAAACTAGTTCTTAAATTTTCTCTCTCCTTAAGAACCACCTAAGAACCCCAAATGTTAATGCTATTATGGTATTGGGTTCGTCCGTCATTGATGATGAGAAAGGTCGGAAAAGATAAGAAAGGTCGAAAACGGGATGATGACGAAGGTAAAAGCTGAGTCAGCAGAAAAACAATAAAATATTAAAAAGCTCGCCACATTGAGAGAAACTTAAACATAAATGTTTCTCAATTCTCATATTGAGAAACATAAATGCAATTATGAGAAACATAAATGCAAGTCCTTTCTTTTCTACTCGAACTTGAAATACTGGAGTAATAAAATGCTAGATTATCTTCCAAAGATTATAGTGTCCCAAATTACCAATCCATCATACAAATACCAAACAAGCTTCAAACTTTAATTGCCAACAACTTCAACTTTTCCCTCTACTTTGAATTACTCTCTTCTTTAGCTCACTTTCTCCCTCTAGTATTAAGATTAAAACCTTATAATTTTTTGACGTGATTTTCAACCAATCCTGGCCGTCCGATCATGGGGCACTGTTTCAGCAAGAAGACTACTTCATTGGCGGTCAACGACACCGTTTCATCCGCCGTTGAAGACCCAACTCCGGCGAGTTTACAAACGACGCCGTCTCGTAGCCCTTTTCCCGCCGGAATAAGCCCTTCTCCGGCGAGAACTCCGGGAAGGAGAACGATGAAATGGCCCTTTCCGCCGCCGTCGCCGGCGAAGCCTGTAATGGCGGATTTACGGCGGTGGAGGAAGGAGAATGGTGGGTTTACGCCGGAGAGGGCGGTGGAGCAGGAAGGAGAAGGGAGGATGAGAGAGAGAGAGAGTTAGAGAGAGAAAGAGAAAAGGGTTTAGACAAGAATTTTGGGTATTCCAAGAATTTTGGGGCAAAATATGAATTAAGAGAGGAAGTGGGTCGAGGGCAATTTGGTCATACTTGTTGGGCAAAGGGTAAAAAAGGGGATGTTAAAGGTGTTTCTGTTGCTGTCAAGATTATCTCTAAAGCTAAGGTGCGGTAGTATGTGCCATTTTGGTTTGTTTGATGGTTAAATTGTCAATGTATGTATGTGTTGGTGGTTTCGAGTTTGCGAGGTGGTTACGTGTGTGAGATTGATCAATTTGAATATTAACATAGGGTTTCTTGTTGGATTATGCTTGATTGTTACATTTTTGTATGTTTGTACCTGGGGTTGGAATTTTTGGTGGGTGTTTTTGAGTACTAAATTATGAGATTTGGACTATACTTGTGACTTTGAGAGTATGTGTTTGATTTGGTTGTTGCTTGTTAAATTGTGCAACTATTTGTTTATTAACTTATGAAATGTGGGTATAATGTATTTGTTGGATTATGATTGATGGTTTTGTAGGCTGTAGCATTGTTAATAAGTCCTTTGGTAAACTTATTTTATTTGGCTGTGGAGTTTGATTTAGGATGTCTATTTTTATAGTTAAGTAATTATTTGATTTTATATTTTAGATTGAATGGTTGGAATGGAAATATTTACAAGGTCGGTTTTGGTGCTATATAGTGAGGGGAAGTAGAGATCATCTATATGAGCTTGGGACTAATATTACGAACTTAAAACATTCTAATAATCCAGTGCCAACATCATGATACAGGGATTGGTTTATGTTTTGCCTCTATCTCGAGACTCATAACCTTCAATGATCTTCATTTATGGTTGTTTCCGAGTGGAGTTTTATTGACTTGTAGGGTATAATTAAAAAGTACAAGTATATTTTAGTTTTAGTATTTGTATTGTTTTTTAGTTTTTTTTTTTTTTTTTTTTTTTTTTTTTTTTTTTTTTTTATCTAAATCTTCTTGACTTTATTGAGTACGGAGTAATAATGAATGAAACTGATGACTTTGGGCAGATGAATTCATCAGTTGCAATTGAAGATGTTCGTAGGGAGGTGAAAATGTTGAAAGCATTGTCTGGCAACCCGCATATGCTCAAATTTTATGATGTATTTGAGGATGCTAACGAGGTCTACCTAGTCATGGAGTAAGTGCTTCCTGAATTCTGCACGCTTAAGTGCTTATCGCATGTTTTGACTTTGATTCAGTTGCTATTGAATGTGCTTATGGCGTTTTACAGGGATTTACAGATGATAGCAGATTGTAGAATTCATAAAATGGCGTCTAATTTTAATTTGTATTATATTCTATTTGTCATCCATTATTACTTAAGACATGATGCCTCACTAAGGATACAAGTGATTTGAAAAATTAAAAAAGAATCAATATAATTGTACTTAGTTTGGCACTTAGGCCTTTAGCTATATTCGAGTTTTCTGATCAGTCTTTTTGAGTGGTGAAGGAATTACTACGTAATATATTATGACACATCTATTTTGACTTGCAGATGGTGTGAAGGTGGTGAGCTATTAGATAGAATTTTGCAAAGGTAAAATTTTGATGCAGTCTTATCGATTCCCATAGGAGTTTTTTTTTTTTTTTTTTTTCTTTCTTTCTTTTTTTCAGGGGGGTGGGGGGGAATGGCGGGCTTGTATGAATTTCTATACTTATTTTCAATTTTAGAGAGAGATATGTCGAGGAAGATGCCAAGGGAATTGTAGTGCAAATATTATCTGCAGTTGCATTTTGCCATCTTCAGGGTATTGTGCACCGTGATCTAAAACCAGAGGTATGATATTATCATTGTGGGTTTATGCTTTTAGCTATAAGAAATTACTTGGAGGTTTGTTAACCACCAGAGGACCCTATTTCTTTGCAGAATTTTCTATTTGCTACAAGGGATGATGATGCGTGCTTAAAGGTTATAGATTTTGGTCTTTCTGATTATGTCAGGCCAGGTAATGGCAACTTCATATTTTTAGTATTTGCAATAGCTACAATTAAGTAAATAAGATTTGAATTTCCTCTTTAACTTTAGCTTAATAAAATTTGGTAAATTTGACCAGAATAATTCCCACCTTATGGCCATCAACTTCAAATAATTCCCAAAATGGACTTATTGACTGCTATCTTACATTGAGGATAGATTCATTAAGCTTCTTTTGATGTGCAGATCACAGGCTTAATGATGTACTTGGAAGTCGTTTTTATGTTGCACCTGAAGTGCTGCATAGATCATATAACACTGAAGCAGATATGTGGAGCATTGGTGTCATAACGTACATCTTGTTATGTGGAAGCAGACCTTTTTATGCAAAAACTGAATCAGCAACATTCCGTTCTGTGTTAAGGGCTAATCCTAATTTTGACGATATACCTTGGCCCAATATATCAGCAGAGGGTAAAAATTTTGTCAAAAGGCTACTGAACAAGGATCAAAGGAAAAGGATGACGGCAGCACAAGCACTAGGTGAGTACTTTCTTTCGCTTGGGTTATGTAAATGGTGTATGGCTTCCTTATATCTCATAAACCTAGTTACTTTCCTGACATAACCACTGATGACATTACTTACAGCTCATCCATGGTTAAGAGATGAAAGCAGACCTCTTCCTTTAGATATATTCCCGGTCAAGCTAGTAAGGTCATATATGCGGGCCACCCCTCTCAAACGAGCAGCTCTAAAGGTGAGAATCTTTATCTCTGGTGTGCACACACTTGTGTAGGTTTGGCATGTCATAAGCTAAACTAAACTTTGTCCCACATCGCAAGAGAATCCTTAGATTTATAATGACTAGCGTTTGCTCTAATAAATAAAGAGTTGTCAGCAATGTGTCTATTAAAAACTTCGAATCATTTGAGTGCTGAATTGCTACTCTATCTCAACAAGATCAAGGATGTTAATTCTTTGAAACAACTTTTATGGTCCCTCGAGATATTGGTAGGCTGTAAAGCCCGTAATAGACAATGATAGTAATGAATCTGCATGTATATTTGGAAAGTTTTTTCTATGACATGCCTATAAGGCTATAATTATAGAGATTGATCCTCCCCCTAACATGTATTACTCTGCATAAAATCCGTTACCATTCAATAACTATGGGCATAATTGCAGGCTCTTTCAAAAACTCTCACAGATAATGAGCTCTTTTACCTCAAAGCACAGTTTAGGCTCCTAGAGCCAAAAGATGAGTGTGTCTCTCTTGAAAATTTTAAAGTGGTAAGTGCAACCCCCACCCTCGAATTTCCGACTGGTCTACTCAGATAGATGAAAATTCTAATCGAGCTTACCTTTTTTTTAAAAAAAAATCATGTCACTTTTTTTACAGGCCCTCGCAAGAAATGCAACTGATGCCATGAAAGAAGCCAGAATTTCTGATTTTTTGACTACCGTAAGACAGTTTGATACGTCAAAGTTGCCTATCTAGCTAATGTTTGATTACTTGATAATTGACCAAACTACTAATATTAGCGAAACTAAAGTTAACATTTTTAATCATTAATTACATTGGAACCAAGTATTTTATTTAGTAAAGGCTAACAAGTTGAGCCTTTTAATGTAGATGGAACCATTTTCTTCCAAGAAGATAGATTTTGAAGAGTTTTGTGCTGCGGCAATCAGTGTATATCAACTTGAGGCTCTTGAAGACTGGGATAAAATTGCTACCACGGCGTTTCAGTATTTTGAGCAGGAAGGTAACCGGAGGATCTCAGTTGAGGACTTTGCAAGGGTATGCATTTAGTTTATCCACTTTTTCCTATTCTTCTTGTGGTTTCAAGTTATTGTCTCTTATCATTTTCGCGGCATTATGCATAGGAATTGAACTTGGGCCCAACAGCTCATACTTTAGTCAAGGATTGGATACGCAGCTCTGATGGGAACATTAATTTAATGGGTTACACCAAATTCTTGCATGGTGTTACATTAAGGGGCTCCAATACAAGACGACGATAGCTTTTTGAGTAGTCTACTAGCAGGGCATGCATTTTGTACCATCACCAATGAAACTCCTTTTGAATTCTAATACTAGATTATCCGTGATTTAGAGTGATGGGGTTATAGAAACCCCTTGGTGGGGAGCAATCGCGCTCCCCCACCTCCACCCCCAAATTTTTGTAAATTTTCAGTGTGTGTGTGTGTGTGGGGGGGGGGGGGGGGGGGTGGTTTGCATATATTTTGACAACCTTGGAAAATCTGACTGTAAAACAATCGGCTGTTTAGTTCAGCCTGTATATTAGTTGTTGCAGCATAGAAGATTAGAATCCGATGCTTGAAGGCTTTCTGAAAAACTCAGAATGTTTCATACTTTGAAGTAGCTTTTGTAGTCCCCTCTTGTATGCAGGAATTCTTCGCTTTCAGCAGATGATGATTGTATGAGAAGCCCCCTCCAATGTTAATGTTACTTGGCCTGTCTGGTTGTATCAGTTTATGCTGATGTTCAATTATTCTGCGGCTTCTACTAATAAAATTGATACCCATGTAGCGACTTGAAAGAATTTCGCGAGCACAAGAATGTTACGGATCTATTGAACATTGTAGGTAAAACTAGAGGTGTCAAAAGAACACCTGACCCGATCTGAAACTGATCCGAAAAATATCCGATTTAGATTTGGACTCGCGTTGACATAACAATTTAGTATGACTTAATTTTAAAAATTTACCCGATCCGATCATCCGAATTGACACTCCTAGGTAAAACTCTAAAATGTACAATATCCACAGAAAAATGTACTCCCTCCACTTATTTTTTTCAAGTGGCCCACTTTTAAAAAATGACCGGTTTTTTTTTTAAGTGTCTTATTTATTAATTTAGAAATTCCACTCACATTATATACGTAGTATTATTTCTCTCTTCCTTTTGACCCTATTATTATTTTATACTCGGCAATATTTTCCCTTTTCAATTAAAGTGATTAAATCTAGTGGTCCCTCTTTTATGTTTCTCTTTCTTTTCAAAAGTTTCATTCCTAACTATACTCTACTTATATCGAGTACTTCGTATTAATTTACTCTTTTGCTTAAAATGTTGCACACACCCCAAATACTTTTTTTTTTTTTTTTTTTGACAAAGGATACAAACAAGGAATTACACATTAATACTAAAGCAAATAGAATTAACCGCCGCTTCTCCAGCAATTAGATGAGCCTTGTGGACGCGCTGACGATCCGCCTTATGAATTCGGCAAACTCGAAACCTAGAGGCAAGTTGTAGAATTTTCAGAATAAGCCAAATATAATCGATATAACCTTGCCCCTCCCCTCGAAGCAGGGAAACGAGAAGATAGGAATCAGTAAAAACTGCGAGGGACATAAAACCTTGAGCAAACGCCCACTGTAGCCCATACATGCAAGCCAACGCCTCCGCATGTAAGGCCGAGGAACACACCCCGAAGTGGCTACCTCCAATAATCCTATCATCCAGAGAGTCTTCATTATCCAGGCACCATCCCATTCCTGCACGTCGAGAAACTTTGGCCCAAGCACCATCTATCTGAAGAGAAAGAAGAACACTCCCATGCGGAGTCAGGCCAAGCTGAGCCATGTAAAACCCGGGCGGTAAAGAAAGCCCACCCGCTGTGGCCGCAATAGAAGGGATGCTAGAAGTGGCATCTGAGGCGACAAAAATTGCATGATTATCCATTACCTCCTGAAACAGAGACTCAAAAGGCCGAGCCACAGAAGAATCCCTAAAAATCCTGGAATTACGACATAACCACAAGCTCCAAAGCGTACCAACAAAGGTACCTACGCGAGTACTAGAAAGACCATCCTGACTGATAAAAAGTCGGATATAATCTTGGATCCAATCTGAGAGAGAAAGGGCTCCATAAAATTCTGAGCGAATGCCGAGGCATCCACCCCTCCAAACCGAACGTGCATTAAAGCACATTCTGAAAAGGTGTTGTAAATCCTCCGGTTCCGAATGACAAAGGTCACAGCAGACATCTTGAATCGGAACTCCTCGATGATTGAGTTCTACCTTAACCGCAAGAGCGCGGTGTAGCACTTTCCATAAGAATAACTTCCATTTAGGCTGCACCGGAAGAGACCAAAGAACCTTCCAGAATGAATTAGAGGCGGAAGGTATTGAAGGAAGGGAAAGTTGTTGTTGAAGCATAGCATACCCAGTTTTAACCGAGTATTTTCCAGAAGGGGTACCCGACCAAAAGCGAAAATCAGCCCGAGTCGTATCAGGGGCCTCCATAGCCAGGATTGTAGAAGCATCCGCAGGAACAAACCAATCAACAACTTTAGTAGTATCCCAAGCCATGGACTGAAAATTGATGAAAAAACTGACAGTGGGAGGGGGCGAATGTGGCATAAGAATTGCTGGTTTGAATTCAGGAATGCTGCCGTTAACCCACTTGGCTAACCCTGCTAGAGTGGACTTGCCATCACCAGTTTTCCAGTTACAGCAGGAATTCAGCAGAGTGTTCGCCTTGAGCAAACCCCGAAGGCCGTAGGAGTGGTGTCCAGAATAACGCGGCCCAGAATTAGGGGTGTTGGAGAGAAAGGTCGTGCGAGCACTAAAAACTTTAGAAACTAGCAACTGCGGGTTAGTAAAGAATCTCCAAACTTGTTTCATGAGCAAGGACTTGTTTAAGGACGACAAGCAGCGGATGCCCAAACCACCGAGGCCACGAGGAAGGTGCATGGTATCCTTATTTACCCAATGCATACCTTTAGTATCAGAGTGCGCCCAGAAGAAACGCAATAGTAAAGAGTCAATTTTCCCAGTCACAGAGACGGGTAATTCATAACAGGCGAGAACATGGGAAGCCATAGCAACAAGGATTGAGTTAATAAAAATTAACTTCTGCGTTTGGGAGAGGCGTATGGCATTTAAACAATTAATTCTGCCCGTAATTTTGTCGATGAGAAACTGAAAGTGATCTTTCTTTCTTCCAACGAAGTCAATTGGAGCCCCCAGATGATGATCGAACACCCGAACATGCTTCATTTGAAAAAGCGATTTGAAGCCCTGCTGGGCCGCCAAACAGATATTAGGGCTAAACTTAATCAAGGATTTCGACAAGTTTAGTTGTTCGCCTGAGATCTTAGTAAACCGCTGAATAATGTGCATGATATTTGTACAAGCTGTAGACGAAGGGTGGAAGAAGATGAGCGCATCATCCGCAAAGAATAAATGGGAGATAGTAGGGCTCCGTCTAGACAACTTGATTCCTTGAAAGAGCTTCAAATCCTGTCCCAAATGCAGCATACGAGAGAATATATCCATGCAGAATAGGAAAAGGTACAGGGAGATGGGGTCACCCTGGCGAAGACCACAATGTGGTTTAAAGGTTTCCGATGTGGTGCCGTTAATCAAGGATTTGTAAGACACCGTGGCAAGACATTGCTGGATAATCTGTAACCAACGATCCGGAAACCCATAGGCTTTAAGAACCTGCAAAAGAAAACACCAGTGGATTCTGTCATAAGCCTTGCTCATATCAATTTTTATCGAAGCGAGCCAATTTGTGCCAGATTTCGAACTATTAATTTTCTCCATTAGCTCATGACTCATCAAAATATTATCCGTCATGATGCGGCCTTGAACAAAGGCATGCTGAGAATCTGAGATGAGAGAGGGAAGATAATGGCGCACCCTTGCCACCAAACACTTAGAAGCACATTTGTACAATGTATTGCAAAGGCTGATAGGACGTAAATGCCCCACCTCTGTTGGTGTACCAATCTTAGGAATCATAACAAGAAGGGACTGATTCCATTCTTTTAGTAGAAACCCCGTGAGGAAAAAGCTTTGAATGGCAAAAACAACCGAGTCACCCACGGCATCCCAGTGGGATTTGAAAAATTCGACTGTAATTCCATCCGGACCCGGAGACTTACTATTCCCTAAAGAAAACATAGCAGTGCGAATCTCAGAAGAAGAGAAGGGACGATCCAGGTTTGCAAGCTGAGAAGAATTGAGTCGTGGAAGATCTAATTCTCGTAGAACAATATCAATCTCCGGATCATAGGGAGGCATAGAATCACATTGAAAGGTATCTTTTAGGGATTTCACTACCACACGCTGGACATCCGTCTGGCCATACTGAAGAGTTCCTAGGTCGTCAAATAAGGAACTAATCTCATTCTTCTTTTGTCGACATTTAACCTTCGAAAACAACAGTTTCGAAGGACAATCGCCTTTAAGAATCCAGTTTTTCTTACAGCGTTGTCTCCAGAATTGCAACTGCAACAAAATACTATCTTTTGAAGTAACAATATTGGTCATGTAGAGAGAGGCATCAGGGAGAGATTGAACTAGCTCACCCTCAGTAGCAAGATTCTTCGTAAAGTTTTTCCAATCTATACCCCAAAATTTCTTGTTGTTGAGACACCAGTTCCTAATAAGAGACTTGACATGTTGCATGTTCTTAGAGAGAATGAACATTGGCGAGCCATTGATATTGCGCTGCCAAGTAGAACGAACAAAGTCATGAATATCTTGATATTCCAAGCACCAGTTGTCCAGTTGGTAAGGACGGTTAGACAGTTGAATGAACGGAGAGTCATCAAAGAATATAGCAGCATGATCAGATATTAGAATCGGTTGATTGATTAACCTACTATCAGGATAATTATGAAACCAATCAGAAGTCATGTAAGCCCTATCCAGTCGCTGTAAAATCAGTTGATCGTCATCCCTATTATTCGTCCACGTATACGGAGGACCTTTAAAGGGAGTAGCAAGTAAACTTGATTTCAATCTAAAATCAATAAAGGAATCCCAACCTTTAATAATATTAGACCCCCCCAACCTATCATAGTGATGCTCTATTTGATTAATATCTCCAATAATCAAACAATTAGGGGCAATTGCAAGTAAATCTAAAATCAGACCCCACACCTGAGGCCTATCTTCTAGAACAGGAGCACCATAAACAAACATCACGCATTTACTATTTCCATTAGTAAGTTTGACATTACAAAGTACAACATTTGAGCAACAAAAAACACAAGTAACATCATCCGCACCATAACCAAAAACTACTAAACCCCCGCTAGTACCTACTGCATCAACCCCAAAAACTGAAGTAGGACTAGAAGTACTAAGATAGCTAGTCACAAAAGCCACTGAAACCTTAGTTTCACAAAGAAAGAAAAAGTTAGGAGCAAAAGAGTGTAAAAGCCAAAACACATAAGGAAGCTTAGGAGAAGTTTGATCATTTAGTCCCCGGCAATTCCAGGATGTGATCTTCATTGAACCTTGGGGGGCTGTGAAGGGCCAGCCGCCGAACCATAAGTAGTAGAAAACCCAGAAGACAAAGGCAGCGATTTGGTGGTAGCACCATCACCAACCTTAGACGAAGTAAACCCCTCCAAAGTTTGCTTGCGGATCTTTAAGGAAGAAGAGGTGCTAGAGTGTGTGCACTTCCTCTTGCTGCCACCAATATGCTTATGCTGTGAAGGTCGGCACGCAAATGCAGCGGAAGCGCAACCCAAGTGAGCAACTAAGGACACATCCGAGCAGCTCTTGTGAAGAGGCTGCCCACGCAAGTCAGAAGCAGGCATTGTATATCCATCTTTGTTATGCACATTAAGAGCTCGAATTTTGCGTCGTTTCTGAGACCAAGCTGACCCGTAATAGCCAAAATAAGGGTCCTGATCATATGATCTGGAACGGGGAAAAGCATTCGAGCAAGCCCGTTTGGAAGGCCCACTGTCCGAGCAAGACGGAGCTTTCCCTTTACCTGTTATATCTTGCGGCAGGGGAGCAGCAGCAGCTCCATTTGAAGAATGTTGTGCCTCTTTTGTATCCTACAAAGACAGATTTTGAAAAGTGGGAGGAATAGCAGTTAAGGCAGGTAAAATATAGCACTCCAAACAAGCATCTTCATCTTCAGAACTGCTCGAAATCAAGCTCTCCTCCAAAGCAGCAGACATTCGAAACCCCCCAGCATAGGAATTGCGTGGTTGGGCTCGAGTAGGTGGTCGAGTAAAGGGATCGTATGGGTCACCCTGAGGAAAACCAGCCCCCTGCTGCTGCTGCCGCGCCTCCTCTGCGCGGTTTTCTTCAGCGAACCTGGTGGAGTATGGGTTATGGTATGATTCAGGCGTAGTAGGATCGGTTTTCGAGGAAGCGCTGCTCGCATTCCCCAGTTCATAAGCAGAGCCGTACAGAGAGTGATCCGAAGAAGAAGGAGAAACCCCATGAATTGGATGTGACATATACCCATTCTCATAAATCCCATTAATTGGGATAAATTCGGGTTCAATATTGTCATTATCATCGCCATTAGAAGCAGCGCCATTCCCATTACCCTCTGGCTGATTATCATCATCCCCACCCGAAGAATCAGAGCCCGAGCTTTCAGAATCATCGTGCTCCCCATTCGCATCCTCACCCAAATCATCATCCCCATCTTGATTGGAATCCGAAGTATGGTGGTCTTCCCCATCCGCACCTGAGTCACCATCATTATCATTGCCATGGTTATCATCAGCATCAGAATTTCCCGAGTTGCTGCTCGAACTACTGTCATCATACTCAAAGTCCTGAGCTAGGATGAGCAAATTTACCCTGGTATTGCGAGTTGTAAAAACATCCTGAGTACCCTCTATCATGTTGGTGTAAAAGGGTCTAGTGTTTTGATTATATAAGACCGTGTACCCTTGTGCCTCAAAGGCTTCCAAACGAGAATGAATCTTCCTAGTAGCCGCATAATCCGAGGAAAGACATATTTCTTTATCATGACCCACAAGTCCACATTTTTTACAAAACCGAAACACACCTTCATAACGGAAATAAATCCAAAGCGGCTCAGCTTCACCGGGCACAAAACAACCTGGAACTAAAGGCTTAGAGAGATCTATAAGCTGTTGTCCCCTGTATTCCGGCTCCTCCGGAAGGCCATCCCCATCATAATCTAAGGTTTCTACAACCCCCACCAGCTTGAGCGTTTCGACAGCCCATTCCGGGTCAAGTAGCCCAAAAGGAAGACCATAAACCCTAACCCAAAGCCTAGTAATATCAAAATTAACATTCCCAGGAACAGTAAACCTATTGCACCTACGAACGTTGCAAATACGACCATCCAAAACGAAAGTGTGTTGCTCAAGTAAGGCCTCTACGTCCGCCAAATTTGAACATGCAAAAACATAGTAGCAACCAGTACGATGAACAACAATATTACCTCGTGAGAGCCACTGAGTATCGACCATCTGTTGCACCATGGATCGACTTGGAGGAGTAGGCCCAAAGAAACGACCAAGAACCGCCTTGTTCCAATCGATATTTGTTAAATAATGCTCCAAAGGCTGATTTAAATAGACCCCCGATTGGTAGACAGTCCAATAATTGACATGCGCCATTATGACGAGGACAACAAACTACAACTACAAGCTAAAGTAATAAAGAAGAGTAGTTATTGAAGTATGGAGTAAGGAAAACAGAGAATATTGAGAAAGTGATAGAATGAGCTGAGAAAGGATGAGAAAAGAATTAATTCCTTATAATTCCTTATTAAAAAAACCCCTAAGGGACACTAATCACTTCCTGGGCCTTGTACAATTACACGTGGTAATCAATGGGGTAGGATTAGTAACCAAGAAGAAAGGTGGGGCTGAAGAACTTAACCTTTGGCGGCAAGTAAATTTCGTACTAGGAAAGACGAATTAAAAAAACCTCCAAAAAAAACTGATTGGAGCATGGAAATAAAGAATCCTAACAAAGAGATAATAAAATATAGTAGACAAAGGATCTTTGTGGACAAAGAAGGAGTGAAAATAGTGTGGAAAATCAAGAACACCCAAGAACAGACTTCGAACCCTAGAAACCTAGGAAAACGGCAGTGGAAAGTTGAGAGGAAAAAGAGCTGCTTGCTTGGGTTATCCTTTTTTAGTACAGGAAACAATTGATGACCCCACCCCAAATACTTAGAGGTTGTGTTTTGTATCACTTTGGAATACTGAAGCTGTGTTTTCTTCGAGAAAATACAATTTTATCAACATGAGAAACATTGTAACTTTCGTCCTTTTGGCTAAACATACATTTACATTAGAGGTGATCATTTGCGGGCTTGGACGGGTAGCGGGCCGGGCTTATGCTTATTTTTTTGTCCAACGGGCTTTATGTAGCAAACCCGAACCCTTTTATGCGGGCTTGATACTTTGTCCATGCCCGCTTGTTAAACGGGCCGGGCTTGCCCGCGGGCTAACGAGCCTTAATTTTTGTTTTATTTTTTATAACACTAACTAATCTTTTTATTATTTACTTGTGCTAAAATTATTTTGGTATAGTTGTCTTATAATTTTTTGTTCACAAATGGTAATAGAAATTTTAAAAAAGGTTGAAATTATGACATATGTTATAAATATATGTAAGATAAAACTTATTTAATAAATGTTAATGATAAAATATAAAATTAAAATTAATAATTGTAACTAATAAAAGCTTATAGTTCAATATAGTCTCTTTGTATTTATTTTCAAAAATACACAAAGTATGTCATAACTAACTAACTAAATAAAATTATTAAAATAAGAATGTTATTATTATTATTATTATTATTATTATTATTATTATTATTATTATTATTATATATTAATAAACGGGCCGGACGGGCTAGCCCGCGATACATATTTCTTGTCCATACCCGCCCATTTATGTTAACGGGCCGGGCCTAGCCCGCCCAAATATCCAATTTTTTTCAAAAAGGTTGTCCAAGCCCGCCCTTTTTGCGGGCCGGGTTGGGCGGGCTTAGCGGGCCGTCCTGCCCATGAACAGCTCTAATTTACATACCTACTATTCTCTTTCCTTATCAATGGAGTTTGAGAATTCTTTAACAAGGGTGATCTAGGAATTCTTCAACATTGGAGGGAACACTCTCAAACAATGACAAATACTTACGACTTACCATTTGGAGTTAAACATGCCATTAATTTAAACTTTTTCTATTTTTATTTACTCCATCCGTATCGTAATAATTGCAACACTAGACTAGATGTTGCACAAAGTTTTAGGAAAAATATAGGATGAAGAATATAGAGACCAAAAGGTGAATTTTATAATATAATGTATTGCTAGTGGGAATATATAATTGTTAATAGGAGAGATAAATAATAATAATAATAATAATAATAATAAAAGTAGGATTGGTAGGAGAGAGAAATAATAAAATAGTAGTGAGTATTTACTAAATAAGAAAGTGTTGCAATTATTATGAAACGGATGTAAAAGAAAAGTGTTGCAATAATTATAAAACGGAGGAAATACCTCCTAAAACGTAAATGTCATACTCCATATTATTTGATACATATTATACTTCCTCCATTTCTTATTAGTTGACGCGTTTTATTTTGGCGCGTATATTAAGGAGGAGTATTTGGTAAGATTTTGGGAGATAATTAAATAACGATAATTAAATAACTCTTATAAAGTGCATTTGAGGGACAAATTTTGGATAAAAAAGTATAAAGAAATCTTAGAAAATAACACCACAAAAAAACCCAAAATTGGATTATAACGCTATAAAAAAAAGTTTTTATTATAACACCATAAAAAAAACCCCAAAATTTGATTTGACCACCACTCAACGGATTTTTAGATGGAATCCGTTAGTGAGGCCATTAATTGATATGTGTCAATAGCCTATTGGTTTAAAAAATTAAATTAAAAAAAAAGAAAAAGAAAAATTAAAAAAAAAAATTCTATTCCCTAACCCAGCTAGCCCCACCACCGGCGCCACCTGTCGCCGGCACCCCTGCCTCCACCAAAACCGGCGACATCAGCCCACCACCCATCCTTACCTTCCCCCTCTCCGAAAATCCCCCCTTGTCCCTCCCCGAAAACCACTTCCCCCTCCCTGAAAACCACCACCTACCCAGCCCTGCCTAGCCTCACAACATCAACAACACCACAGCCGCCCCCATAACCACCAAACACCCTCACTCACCGCTCCAACCCACGCAAACCCCTCAACATCACCAATCGTAACATCCCAGCACCGTAGCAACACCGATTTGTGCTGGGTTTGGGGTTAATTGCAACCCACGAATCGTTAATTGCAACCTCGATTATGGAGGAAAAGGGTGGTTTTCGGGGAGGAGGAAGGGGGGAAGGGGTGGCTGGGTTGATTCTGGCGGTTTTAGTGAGGGTAGGGGGTGTCGGCTGCTTGGGTTAGGCTGACGGCGGCAGGGCTGGTGGTGCCGGTGGTGGGGCTGGCTGGGTTTGGGTATTTTTTTTCTTTTTTTTTAATTAATTTTTTTTTTTAAAAACCAATAAGCATTTGTCATGTGTCTATTATGACCCCACTAACGGATTTCATCCAAAAATCTATTATCAGGTGGAGAAATCAAAATTTTGGGTTTTTTTATTTATTTATTTATTTTTATTTTTTTTTAATAAAAGTTTTATTTTTTGTGGTGTTATAATCCATTTTTAAGGTTTTTTGTGGTGTTATTTTCTAAAATTTCCAAAGTATAATAATGTGCACAATTTCTCTCCTCTCTTTAAATATTGTGTCAAAAGCTACGGGTCAAGTAAATTGACTAAGGGCCTATTCTCATTGAGTGAAATGAGTTGAAGTGAACTGAAGTGGATTGAGCTGAACTGAAATGAAATGAATATTTTATACGAGAGGGAAATTAGGAGCTAAACTGAAATGAACTGAACTTATTAGAGCTTTGAAGTGAACTGAAAATAATCGTATGAGAACAGGTACTAAGAGAAAGTATATTTTTCTTTTGGTTTTTTTTATTAAATTTGACGGTGAAGGCATCAGAGATGGTTATGTTAGTGTTGGTTTTTTTTTTTTCTTTCTTTTTTTTTTTTATGGTGTTGGACATGATGTTTGTTATGGTGTTAGGGTTCGTTCGACATTGATGATGAAAATGGAAGGAGGATGAAGAAGGCGAGTTAAAAAAAACAATAAAATAATTAAGAATTTGCTATTATTTACAATATTTGCCATTGTGAGAAACATATACTACCTCCGTTTCTTTTTAGTTGACACGTATTCCTTTTAAGGAAGTTTTTTTTTAGTTGACACGTTTCCTTTTGGGGTAACTTTTTTACCTTGCATTTACAAGGTACCCCACTTGCTTTTTCATTCTCTCTCACTCTCTCTCCTCTCCTTAATATATGTGCCTAAATCAAACGCGTCAACTAAAAAGGAACGGAGGAAGTACATAGACAACATAGTACATAAATGTTTCTCATGTTGAGAAACATAAATGCAAGTATGAGAAACAATGAAACATAAATGCAATTCCGTTCTCTTCTACTCGAACTTAAAAATTAAAATACTGTGTGCTCCTTAAAAAAAATTGCTAGATTATCTTCCAAAGATTATAGTGTCCCAAATTGTCAATCCATCAGACAAATACCAAACAAGCTTCAAACTTTAAATGCCAACTTCAACTTTTCCCTCTACTTTGAATTACTCCTTCTTTAGCTCACTTTCTCTCTCTAGAAAAAAGGTTTAGACTTTTTAATTTATAATCATCTCATTGGACGTCTGATCATGGGGCACTGTTTCAGCAAGAAGACTACTTCACTGGCGGTCAACGACGCCGTTTCATCCGCCATTGAATACCCAACTCCGGCGAGTGTTCAAACGACGCCTTTTCCTAGCCCTTTACCCGCAGGAATGACCCCTTCTCCGGCGAGAACTCCGGGAAGGAGAATGATGAAATGGCCCTTTCCGCCGCCGTCGCCGGCGAAGCCTATTATGGCGGCGTTTCGGCGGCGGAGGAAGAAAAGTGGTGGGGTTACGCCGGAGAGGACGGTGGAGCAAGAAAGAGAAAGAGAAAGGAGTTTAGACAAGAATTTTGGGTATTCCAAGAATTTTGGGGCAAAATATGAATTAGGGAAGGAAGTGGGTCGAGGGCATTTTAGTCATACTTGTTGGGCAAAGGGTATAAAAGGGGATGTCAAAGGTGTTTCTGTTGCTGTCAAGATTATTTCTAGAGCTAAGGTGCGGTAGTATGTGCCATTTTGGTTTGTTTGATGGTTAAATTGTTAATGTATGTATGTGTTGGTGGTTTCGAGTTTGCGAGGTGGTTATGTGTGTGAGATTGATCAATTTGAATATTAACATAGGGTTTCTTGTTGGATTATATTTGATTGTTACATTTTTGTCTGTTTGTACCTGGAGTTGGATTTTTTGGTGGGTACTTTTGAGTATTAAAATTATGAGATTTGGACTATACATGTGATCTGAGTATGTGTTTGATATGGTTTGTTGCTTGTTAATTGTGCAACTATTTGTTTATTAACTGATGAAATGTGGTGTTTATGTGTATAATATTATATGTTGGATTATGTTTGTCTGTTGATTTTTTTTAAACATTTTTAAGAAGTCTATTTGAGCCAAACAGATATTTTCGTGACAGTCCCAAGCCTGGATAAAGGAGGAGGGTTACGGTAGGCCAGTGACAGCCAGTATAAAACTTCGTCACATCCCATGACATGAGCCAAACAGATATTTTCGTGGGGGCGTTCCCTACTCAGCGACGCGCTGCACTTCCTAGACCCGGGTGTAGTGATAAGTATGCAAGGGTTGCTAGGTCGTCGCCCAGAAGCGACGCGCCACATTGCCCGAGTGTGGTGTCAAATGAGCAAGGGCGTGCCATTGGGGCGTTCCCTACTGAGCGACGCGCTGCACTTCCCAGACCCGGGTGCAGTGATAAGTATGTAAGGGTTGCTAGGTCGTCGCCCAGAAGCGACGCGCCATATTGCCCAATTGTGGTGTCAAATAATCAAGGGCTTGGAGTTGGGATCAGGAGGGAGCGTGGGAGAAAAGAATTTAGTTTGCGGATTGGTTCTTGGAATGTGGGGTCTCTTACGGGAAAATCAGCAGAATTGGTAGAAGTAATGAAAAGACGACGCGTGAACATCATGTGCCTCCAAGAGACAAGATGGACAGGAGAAGGAGCTCGAGGCTTGGTTTTGGGGTATAAGGTATGGTATGTTGGGCAAGAAACGAGCCACAGAACAAGGAATGGTGGAGCTAGGAACGGAGTTGGTGTGGTTCTCGATGAGAGGTTGGCAAAAGAGGTGATCGAGGTCTATCGGAAGAACGATAGGTTGATAAGGCTGAAGTTGCTATGTGGCAAGGAGATTGTGAATGTTATCAGTGCTTATGCTCCCCAAGTGGGTTTAGATGCAGAAGAGAAACGACAATTTTGGGAGGACCTAGACGAGGTGGTGCAGGGTGTCCACCACTCAGAGAAGTTATATATTGGAGGGGATCTAAATGGGCACGTTGGGGCGAGCCGAGATGGCTATGAGAGTGTCCATGGAGGCTTTGGGTATGGGCAGAGGGACGCCGGTGGTGAAGCTATTATGGATTTTGCCCAATCATATGATTTAATTTTGGCTAATACTTGGTTTAAGAAGAGGGATTCACACTTGATAACTTTTCGGAATGGCGCAAATGCAACTCAAATAGACTTCCTGCTCACAAGGAGCATAGATAGACAAAGTTGCATAAACTGTAAGGTTATCCCAGGGGAGAGTGTGGTCACCCAACACCGGCTATTGGTAATGACTATTCGTCTGAAAGAGAAGGCGAAGAAAAAAGTTAGACAAGAAGAACCAAGGATAAGATGGTGGACCCTAAGGGATGCAAAAGCTAAGGTTTTTACAGAAAAGGTAATTGAAGAAGCGGATTGGGATGGAGAGGTGGATCCGGACAAGACTTGGTTACGAATGAAGAACTGTTTCCTAAGAGTGGCCAAAGAGGTCTTAGGGGAAGTAAGGGGAAGAACTTCGGTACAGAGAGATACTTCGTGGTGGAATGAAGAGGTGAAAGCAGTAATTAAGCAAAAAAGGGAATGCTATCAAGCCTTAGGAAAATGTAGGAGTGATGAAACCTTTGCAGCGTATAAGGAGGCTAAGAGTAAGGCAAAGGCAGCTGTTCGCCAAGCAAAAGAAAAGGCATATCAGGAGGTTTATGAAAAGCTTGATTCCAAGGAGGGAGAAAGGATCATTTATAAGATGGCAAAGAGAAGACAAGAGGCAAGGAAGGATATTGGCATGGTGAAGTGTGTCAAAGATAAGAACCAAATGGTCCTAGTGCAAGAGGAGGGCATCAAGGACAGGTGGAAGGGGTACTTCGATGAATTATTTAATGGAAGTAATGGAGTTGTGATAGGAGATACCTCTATGAGTGATGAAGAAATCAACATGGAGTATGTGCGAAGGATTAGGAGAGTAGAGGTGGAGATTGCACTGAGGAAGATGAAACCTAAGAAGGCGGTTGGCCCTGATGGGGTACCGATAGAGGTGTGGAGGTGTTTGGGTAAGATTGGTATTGATTGGTTAACAAACCTTTTCAACAAGATATGGACGGCTACAAGGATCCCACAAGATTGGAGGAAGAGCACCTTGGTCCCGGTTTATAAAAACAAAGGAGACGCTCAAGATTGTTCTAACTATCGAGGAATTAAGCTTATGAGCCATACTATGAAGTTGTGGGAAAGGGTGATTGAACAAAGGTTGAGGGCATGCACAAGCATTTCAGATAACCAATTTGGTTTTATGCCTGGGAGATCTACTATGGAGGCAATCCATTTGATAAGACAAATGATGGAGTTTTATAGGGTAAAGAAGAAAGATCTTCATATGGTCTTTATTGATTTAGAGAAGGCATATGACAAGGTGCCAAGAGAGATACTTTGGTGGGCAATGTTGAAGAAAGGTATCCCACGAAGGTATGTAGACCTAGTTAAGGATATGTATCGGGATGTGTCAACAAATGTGAGGACATGCGGAGGGTTGACAAAAGATTTCCCTATTACAATCGGATTGCATCAAGGGTCTGCATTAAGCCCTTTTCTTTTTGCAACGGTTCTAGATGAATTAACTAGACCAATTCAAGATGAGGTTCCATGGTGTATGCTGTTCGCAGATGATATCGTTTTGGTGGATGAGACTAAGGATGGGGTTAATGTCAAGTTGGAGCAATGGAGGCAAAGGTTGGAATCTAGAGGGTTTAAGCTAAGTCGGAGTAAGACTGAATATTTGGTATGTCGTTTTGGCACTCAGAGGGGGACAAGCAATGAAGTGGTGAGTTTGGATGGAAAGGATTTGACCATGAGTGAATGTTTTAAGTACCTAGGGTCGATCATCCAGAAGAATGGTGACATTGATCAAGACGTGACCCACAGGATTAAGTCAGGGTGGCTTAAATGGAGAGCGGCCACGGGAGTGTTATGCGACCGCAGCATTCCCTTAAAGTTGAAGGGAAAATTCTACAGGACTGCCATAAGACCAGTGTTGCTCTATGGTACAGAATGTTGGGCTTCTAAGAAAGAGCATATTAAAAAGATGGAGGTTACGGAAATGCGCATGTTAAGGTGGATGTGTGGAAACACTTTAAGAGATAGAATCAGAAATGAGGTTATTCGCAAGAAAGTAGGTGTGGCGGGCATTGTAGATAAATTAAGGGAAAATCGTCTGCGTTGGTTTGGACATGTAAGACGGAGACCCGAGGGTGCACCGGTGCGAAGAGTGGAAGAGTGGGACCATGGAGGGATTAAACGAGGAAGAGGGAGACCAAAGATGACTTGGTTGGAAGGAGTGAGGAAGGATATGAAGTGCATGGATTTACGTGAGGATGAAGTTTTGGATCGTAAGGGATGGAGGAGAAAGATTTATGTTGATGACTACACGGAATAATCAAATTTGGTTCATGTTAGCCGACCCCACTTTTGGGATTAAGGCTTTGATTGATTGATTGATTGATTATTTGACAAACTTATTTTATTTGGCTGTGGAGTTTGACTTGGGATCTTTATTTTTGTAGTTATGCTATCATTTGATTTGATATTTTAGATAAAAGGGTTGAAATGGAAATATTTATGAGGTTGGTTTTGAACTTTTGATGCTATATAGTGAGGGGAAGGAGAGATTATCTATGTGACTAAGCTTGGGACTAATGTGGAGATTTTTGTTTCCCATTTTAACCTTGCTTGGTTGTTTGAGAAGTGCTTATATATAATTTAAAAGTTCTGGTTCACCTGTGTGTGTGTGTGTAGCAATTGATTTATATTTTGGAAATGCTGGGCTTATATACCGAACTTAGAACATCTAATTAATCCAGTGGCAACGTCATGATACAGGGATTAGTTAATGTTATGCCTCTATCTCGAGACTCTTTGCCTTCAATAATCTCCACTGATGGTAGTTTCTGATTGGAGTTTAATTGAGTTGTAGGGGTATAATGTATGAAGTAGGTTTTAGTATAAGTATTGCTTTTTTTAATTATCTAGTTCTTCGTAGGTTTAATGAGTAATAATGAATGAAAGTTATGGAAATGATGCCTTTCTGCAGATGACTTCAGCTGTTGCAATTGAAGATGTCCGCAGGGAGGTGAAAATGTTGAAAGCGTTGTCTGGCAACCCGCATATGCTCAAATTTTAAGATGCATTTGAGGATGCTAACAACGTCTACCTAGTCATGGAGTAAGTGCTTCCTGAATTCTGCACGCTTAACACGTTTTGACTTCTGAATCAGTAGCTATAGAATAAGCTTTTGACATTTTGTCAGATTTTGCATGATTTAACATTTTACTGGGATTTGCAGATAAATGCAGCTTGTAGAATTCATTGAAATGGTGTCTAATTTTAATTTGTATTTTTCTTCTATTGTCATCGATTATTAATTTATTTATCTAAGACACGAAGTCCTCTCTTTCATATTGTACTTGTGCTATAGTTTGGCACTCAGGCCCTTAGTTATAATTTTGTTTTCTGATCAGTCTTTGACTTACAGATTGTGTGAAGGTGGTGAGCTATCGCTAAGGTAAAATTTTGGTGCAGTCTCATTGATTCCCCGGGGAGGTTTTTTTGTGTGAGTGTGTTGGGGGTGAGGGGGATTGTATGAATTTCTATACTTATTTTCTATAAGCCTCGTTTTGTTTGTTTAATGCTCCAGAGATCGGAGATATGTCGAGGAAGATGCCAAGGGAATTGTAGTGCAAATATTGTCTGCAGTTGCATTTTTCCATCTTCAGGGTATTGTGCATCGTGATATAAAACCAGAGGTATGGAATTGTCACTGTGGCTCTATGCTTTTAGCTAAGGAGTTACTTGGAGGTTTGTTAACCACCAGAGGACCCTATTTCTTGGCAGAATTTTCTTTTTGCTACAAAAGATGATGATGCGCGCTTAAAGGTTATAGATTTTGGTCTTTCTGATTATGTCAGGCCAGGTAATGACAACTTATCTTTTAGTGTTTGCAATAACTACAATGAAGTTAATAAGATTTAAAGTTCTACTTTATAACTTTGGCTTAATAAATGTTGGAAAATTTGACAAGAATAATTCTCACCTTATGGCCGTCATCTGTGAATAATTCCCAAAATAGACTTAAGTCGAAATTAATTGACCTCTCAATCCTTGATTTTACTTTTTAAACTCTGTTCTTTCCCACCCCTCACTCTCATCTTTTGGTTCTCCATGGTAACTTAGATAAGTTTTAACTTTTAAACTGAACCAGCTGAATGGAAAAATCATCTGTAACTAAAGCAACTTTACTTAAATCAACACAAAATAGAAAAAGTTGCAAACTTTTACTATTTGATTCAAGATAAATGAAAAATAGAATGACGATAATTTAGTGGAAGGTGAATATATACGAAGTAATTAAGTTTGGGACATACTATATGGAAGCACCACCATAAAAACTTTTACTGTAATTGATTGAAAAATCATTAGAATCATTACTATTAACTGAACTCAAATGTCCACAAACAAAACTAATAAGCTGCATTTATAAAGTAAAGGAAACTGTAGTGCGAGTAAAAATGAGAACTCTAAGTCGCAATATTTCTGAACCTGTCATCTGAGTGTTTCTCAATGAACTCAGAAGCCTAGTCATGCTTGAACTGAATTGAGGAAGTTTCTTATATTAGTCTATTGCATCGCAACTGATAGAGCTGCTGATATTGAGACAAGAGAAGTAATTACTTTTGCTTCCAAAACCTGGCGTCTGAGCTCTCTGCTAGGGTGAGGGTGGAATGGTGGATTGGTGGTTGCTTGAGAGGAAGCAGCAATTTTTTAATTTTATATTTATTTATTTATATATTTTTGGGTTGGGGGAGGTGGTGAAGTTGTATTAGGAGATATAAGTTGTCTTCCTTATTCAATAGGGCATAGGACCATTTGTGAAGACACCCCCTAAAGTTAGGGAAAATTTAATTTAATAATCAACAGGTGAAATTATTTATAGCTGATGTCTTAAAGTTCAAAATGTGATATTATTCTTATTAGAAAATTGTCTAATGTTCTTGCTCATGAGTTATTTAATCTGATGTATAAAAGTTTGTGTACTGTGGACTTATTGACTGTTACTTTACATCGAGTGTAGTTTTAATAAACTTCTTTTGATGTGCAGATCGCTGGCTTGATGATGTAGTTGGAAGTGCTGTTTATGTTGCACCTGAAGTGCTGCATGGATCATATAACACTGAAGCAGATATGTGGAGCATTGGTGTCATAACGTACACCTTGTTATGTGGAAGCAGACCTTTTTACGCAAAAACTGAATCAGAAACATTAAGTTTAGTGGTAAGGGCTGATCCTAATTTTGACGACATTCCTTGGCCCAATATATCAGCAGAGGGCAAAAACTTTGTTAAAAGGCTACTGAACAAGGATTATAGGAAAAGGATGACGGCAGCACAAGCACTTGGTAAGTACTTTCATTTGCTTGGGTTTATGTAAATGGGTTATGGCTTCCTTATATCTCATATACCTAATTACTTTCCTGACATAACCATTGATGACATTACTTGCAGCTCATCCATGGTTAAGAGATGAAAACAGACCTCTTCCTTTAGATATATTCCCGATCAAGCTAGTAAGGTCATTTATGCGGGCCACCCCTCTCAAACGAGCAGCTCTAAAGGTGAGAACCTCTATCTCTGATGTGCACCCACTTTTGTAGGTTTGGCATGTCATAAGCTAAACTAAACTAAACTTTGTCCCACATCGCAAGAGAATCCTTAGATTTATAATGGCCCTAGCATTTGCTCTCATAAATAAAGAGCTGTCAGCAATGTGTCAATAAACACATCAACTCATTTGAGTGTTGAATTGCTACACTATCTCAACACGATCAGGGATGCTAATTCTTTAAAAACAACTTTTATGGTCCCTCAAAGACATTTGTAGGCTGTAATAGATGACAGTAATGGTGATTAATCTGCATGTAAACCTGGAAAGTTTTTTCTATGACAATGCCTCATGTATTAATCTTCATATAATCCGTTACCATTCAATAACTATATGCATAATTGCAGGCTCTTTCAAAAGCTCTGACAGATAATGAGCTCTTTTACCTCAAAGCACAGTCTATCCTAGAGCCAAAAGATGGGTGTGTCTCTCTTGAGAATTTTAAAGCTGTAAGTGCAACCCCCACCCATAATTTTCCAACTGGTCTACTCAGAGCCTCAGATAGATGAATATTCTAATTGAGTTTCCCTTTTTTTTTTTTTTTTTAATCACGTCACTTATTTACAGGCCGTCGCGAGAAATGCAACTGATGCCATGATTGACGCCAGAATTTCTGATTTTTTTACTTTTGTAAGACAGTTTAATATGTCAAAGTTTGATTACTTGATAATATTAGTGAAACTAAATTTACATGTTTAATCATTAATTACATTGGAACCAAGTTTTTTTTTTTTTTTTTTTAAGTAAAGGCTTACAAATCGAGCCTTTTAATGTAGATGGAGCCATTTTCTTCCAAGAAGATAGATTTTGAAGAGTTTTGTGCTGCGGCAATCAGTGTATATCAGCTTGAGGCTCTTGAAGACTGGGATAGAATTGCTACCACGGCGTTTCAGTATTTTGAGCAGGAAGGTAACCGGAGGATCTCAGTTGAGGACTTTGCAAGGGTACGCATTTAATTGATCAACTTTCTCCTATTCTTCTTGTGGTTTCAAGTTATTGTCTCTTATCATTTTCGCGCATTATGCATAGGAATTGAACTTGGGCCCGATAGCTTATGCTTTAGTCAAGGATTGGATACGAAGTTCTGATGGAAACATTAATTTTATGGGTTACACCAAATTCCTGCATGGTGTTACAATACGAGGCTTCAATACAAGACGACAATAGCTTTTTGAGTAGTCTACTAGCAAGGCATGCATTTTGTACCATCACAAATGAAACTCCTTTTGGATTCTAATCCTGGATTATCGGTGATTTGGAGTGATGGGGTTATGGAAACCGCTTGGTGGGGAGCAATCGCGCTCTGTCACCCCCCCCCCCCCCCCTCCCCCCCTCCCCTCCACCCCCCAAATTTTTGTAAATTTTCAATATGGGGGGTTGCATATATATTGACAACCTTGGAAAATCTGCCTGTAAAACATTCAGCTGTTTTATACAGCCTGTATAATAGTTGTTGCAGCATAGAAGATTAGAATCTGATGCTTGAAGGCTTTCTGAAAAACTCCGAATGTTTCATACTTTGAATTAGCTTTTGTAGTCCCCCTTGTATGCAGCATTCTTCGCTTTCAGCAAATGATGATTGTATGAGAAGCCGCTTCAATGTCAATGTTACTTCATTTACTTGGCCTGTCTGGCTGTATCAGTTTATGCTGATGTTCACTTGTTCAGTGGCTTCTGCTATTCTGCTAATGTTTAGTGATGGAACCACTTTTTAGTACTTGCCGTTTTTTATTACTGAAAGCTGTACTTAAGTTGTGTTCTCTTTCGACTTGAACTTGATAACTATACCAAAAATTGCTAAATTAATAAAAGATTATCTTCCGAAGATTATAGTGTGCCAATCCATCAGACAAATGCCTAACAGCATCAATTAGTGGGCTTTTGTAGTTTGGGGCTTAACAAGATCATAGGCGGTCATACTTATGTGAACTTATATGAAGCCCAAATTTAATTATCTTAAGTTTCAAATTTTATAATAAAAATAAATAAATAAAATCTTATAATATACCATCTCCGTTTCATATTATATGTAATGATTACACATTTTTTACTTATATTTTATGTCAAAAATCATTGCAAATAATTTGAAATGAATGTACGAGTAGTATTAAAATTTGAAGAATTTTTTTAAGAAAACTGTATACAATTAAGGCTCACCATTTATATTGGATGGGTACATCAAACTAATCCTACTACTTTATAATGTATCTCTAATTAATGTAGACATCTTTAATAGACATGATAGTAATTTCTTTGCACTTGTTCCACTTGTTATCATTAGCCATCTTCCAACTAGAGTAAGAGTCATCAAACCCCAATTTCATTGGATATCTAACAATAAAGTCCAAATCCTAAGTGAAGTCGAATCGACTATTAAAACAAAAACACTTAAAGCATACCATATTAAATCCAAAATTATGAGATTTAATGATAATATGACAATTACTTATAGACGGGGATATTACTTAATCTTACATGTGACATGGTCATCCTTTCAAAAAATTCAAAGAGTGACAAGTGCAAGTAGACCTGTCAATTCAGGTCAACTGGTCGGATTAAGGTTAGATTTCGGGTCATGCTAAAAACTATCTTAAAAAGTATCAAAACATAATGGCATTACAAATTATGATAAATGGATCTGATTGGATCGGGTACATGTTCTCTCTCAATAATTTCGGGTTTGAATTTAGGTCGGGTCAGGAATTGACAGTTTTAATTGTAAGTGCTATTTTAGGCTAGTACATGACAATTAAGTGGTAGTTTTAGGGCCCATTTGGTGTTAGAAGTCAAGCCAGATTGACATTGGTAGGGACTTGGCTAACGATTATGCCTAGTTTGTGCAAGTTTTTCAATAGACAGATTATCTACTCATTATTTCTCCAGAAATTTCTTATTCTATTCAAATATATACAACTGTAGAAGTATATATGCTTTTCTCTAGTTGGCCAACATGCAAGTGTGTTCTTGTTTTTCTTTGTTCCTCTAAGACTGATCTAGTTCTTGTTGTTTTTCCATTTCGTCCGTTATTGATAAAGTCGAAAAACTTTGTGAGATTTTTGGTTATGTACAATAAACAAGTGTTGGGTTTTATTTCTTTAGTTTTTGTTTGTGTTGTGTGTATGTTCATGCGTGCAACAAACAAGTGTTGGGTTTTATTTCTTTAGTTTTGTTTGTGTTGCGTACTTGTGTGTATAGTGATTCAATGTATGTTCATGCGCGCATGATCGTGTAATATGTAAGTTTTTGTGAACTTCATGCCAATTATGACTCTTTAAGATCATGGTTATAATATATAATGTTAGGTTCTATCAGATCATGCATCACCATGTAAATTAAACTAAGGGTCTGTTCTTTTCAGCTTATTTTCAGTTCAGTTTAGTTCCTTCGGTTTTGTTCCAATAGGTTCAGTTCAGTTTAATTCTTATCTTAATATCCTTCTCTCATAAAATATACAGTTCAGTTCAGTTCAGCTCTAATAAGTTCAGTTCAGTCAATCAGAACATGCCCTAAGTAGTAAGTACTATCAATTTTTATAACCACTTTAAGTGAATAATTTTAACAACTTTGTCAAAAATCGTATGACAATAGGGCATGAGTGACACTTTAGTTAAGCAAGGGTAAAGAAGCAATACTATTATTGTTTGGATGTTACTTTCATGTTTTGGTGTTTTGTCCTCCCTCTTTGATGTGAGTAATGCCATAGTGCTTGATGGATTTGGAGGTTGGTGCTTGGATGATGGTTTTCCATTATATCTATATATTGAAAAATTAATTATAGAAAAAATTACAAGTAAATACGTAATAAAAATTTAGGCATGTAATGATCTAAGTTGTTAGCTTTTGTGGCTATGTTACGGATGATATAGTCATCCACTATAGCTAGATTAATTGATACGGACTTAATTGACAAATTTCAGAGCACATTTTATTCGATGAAATCTATACTTCGTATATATTAGTATTATTTTTGAATCGGAATCAACATGCCATATCAACAATAGATTCTTCGTACTATCTCGTCACTCAAAACTCAAAAGGATCCAAAAACAGTTGCACATTTTTTCTTATCATGTGTCTACATTGAAAAATCGAGTTTTGGATGATTGTTAATTTGGAGCTAATAAGCACACAAACAAACAAACAAACAAACAAAACGTTGGATAATTGCTAAAATGGAGCAAGTAAGTACACAAGTAAACAAACAAATACTTCTGCTACATACAATAGTTAGGATGAAAAAAGAAAAACAAACAAACATCCAATAAATCAGGACAAAAGCGACATTAAAACTATATATGTGCTTGAATTTTGCAATTATTTTGGGTGGTTTGGTACTTTGGTTAATCATTTGATTTGTACCTTCCTTAATATAAGGCGTTATTATTTATTAAGCATGCTTAGTTTATTCCATTTCAATGATTTAATCTCCATATCTTTTAATTATGTCGCCAGTTATGTGGCTTTCAGATTTGATCAAGAAACTTATATTATAATTACATTAATTAATCAGAGTATTAATTGGTATTGATGAAGAGTTTCATGATCACATGCAGATGCAGTAAACTTTAATCATGTGTACGAATATGTATAAATAATGAATTTAAGTATGCTGATGTTAATTGTTATACTTTGTAATTCGTTTTTATTTTATTGCACCATCAGGACTTTTACACTATTCACTTAATTTTCTTTGACCATCATTTGTGATTTATACATTAGGAAAAATATAGTCATGTGGGATCCAGTTAGATTCGAATCGAACTTTATAATTTTTACAAATGTATAATTGAAGATATTGATAGCTAAAGTAATGCATTGGCAAGCGTGAAGTCCCTTATGGTGCAATAAAAAAAAGAACGGAGGAAGTATATTATTTCACTCTTAATTAGCAATATATTATTATTTCACTCTAAATTAGCAATATACTACGTATATATTTACAATTTTTTTTTTTAATACATAAAGCAACTAAACTTTATGATATTATTGATCTCTTAATGGACAATTATTTTCTGAATAGATAGAAATAAAACAATTTCTGATTATTACTATCTATGTTTCTTTTTGTTCTGTACATTTCTTTCACGAGTTCATTTCTTTTCACTCTTTACATTTTTATATGTTATTCCATTTTTTCAATTATTTTAAAACTCTTAAGCCGTTTGGCCATACAAAATCAAATGACATACGAAGCACTTTATACCCATATGCTTCGCGTTTTACAAGTTACAATGTTTTTTTTTTTTTTTTTTTATCCCACTTTACACCCACATGTACGAATATTACTTAGAATATTAAGAAAGGGAAGTAGAGTATTGTGTATGAAATTATGGAGATGATCGAAGGTATATATTTACTTCTACGATTTAAGATACCCTATATTCGAAAGATAACACTTCCCAAGCAAAAATATGGAGATGGAATGTGTATGAGTGTGAAATTAGGCACATATAGTCATATACTGACATCTAAGCCCACAAAATTGATCTAGTTTAGTTGAAAATGAGGTAAACAATACCAAAACAAATAATTTGATGCTTCAAAATATCTTATAATATGATTGAAAGTCAAAAATGCAGTGTTTTCCATGTTTGTTGGGTCTAGGGTGTAGAATTTTGAGGCATCACTTGGATTCCAACATGAATAGCTGGTTAAATGTAGCTCTATCAAATTAAGGGAATAGGATTCCTCTTTGAACATTGAATAAGAAGTATGGAAAATAATAATGTGATAAAGTAGATGAGGAATACCATAAAGTAACCAAATTCCTCCAATCCCCTCATACCTTTCCAAAATAATACTTTAATCTCAAATCATTAGTTTTCATTAGGGATTAAGCAATCAACTATCTAGCAATTTCCTCCATTTAGGCTTTGTTTTAAGGGTAACAGCCTCACTGATTATATTAAGGCCCGGTGCATATTAACTTTAATAGTATTTTATTAAGACAATTAACTTTATAACATATTGAACAACTTTTTTTTTTTTTTTTTTTTTTTTGGCCTTGCTGATTTAAGCAAAAATAAACAATAAATTCTTGAAGCCATTGTCACAAGAGCAATACAAATTACGTACAAATGAAGTTAGAGCATTTAAACATGTGCCTATCATACACTGGCCCGAACTCAATTTTAACCATTAGGCCAATTGAACTATTCTTCTGAGAAAAAAATAAAATAAAAATAAGATAAGGAACACAAAAAACCTCACTAAAGGATCTATTCCCTACTTCGTGATGCATTAGACAACAAATGAAGTTACAACAAACCATGATACTAAAGCAACCACAGATACTAAGAGATATAAGTTGAAACTTTAACCAATTAATTAATTGTACATTAGTTGTGTGATTGATAGCCCTTTCAATCTCATTAGATATAATAAAACTATATATACATGGAACTTTGAAATTAATTTTAATCTCTTGTCTCCACATACAAAAAGCATTTTTATTTTGTTTGCTGGTAAGGTGAACAGTCCTAATAATATAAATTTTACATGTCATAGGTTAGCTAGCTCAATTACATAGGTGGGCTCAAACTTGTAACCTCAAAATTACAAAGTAAGTTTGCCGGCCACTATCTCATAGTTTAAGAGCATAACTTTGCCTAATCTAAGTTCTAAGGAGGATTTGAAAAATACTAATTTACTACGGAGTAATAAGTTTAAATACCTCTTGTTTTTTTTTTTATAAAATAAATTGTTATAATACCTTTAATTAAGGAATATTTCGACATTACAAGTATCATTTTCGAATAGAGGTAACATCATCTAATTTTTTAAGAAAATCTAGCTACCGCTATAATATACAACATAGTATTAAGATTTTAATTCAACTTTTATATCCAGTTATCCACTAATCTATGACAAAGTTTAATTTAATTAAGGACAAACCATGTATTATTCTTATAAACATCAAAAGAGAAAGAAATATTCCTATAATTTCGGAATGTACTTTATAATAATGATGCCCATCTCACATGGGTATTTTTTGGTTGTGATTATTAATTATGAGGAACATTGTTTTGTGACAATGTTTGTGGACGAGGATAAAAGACTATACATATAAATTAAATGTCAAAGCTAGCTTTATGATGTTTGAAGCATGTCCCAAAAACATGAAATCTAATTGATTTTCAAGGCAATCAAAAACTTGGTGACCCAAAATGTTTGGGTCCATTTTTATAATTTAGAATAATTTTAAGGGACAATGAACAATTGTATGTTATAGATTAGTGTTATTTGTCCCAAACTACAAGCCAACAGTCATGAGACTCATGACCCCACCCAACTATGTGGAAATGGAATTAAATCTATCCCTTGACAACCAAACACCACCCAACTTTTTACATAAATTCTGGAGTGGAAGAAATTTGTTGAGCTTAGATTTTATTTTTGTATTTTTAATTTTTATGTTTTTTAGTTTGAACTGTCCAAAAAATAAAAAAGATTTTTTTGTTACTACCTTTGTACTTATTCTTGTATAACCACAAAAGGCAAGACACCTCCTTGTCAATTACAGTTAGATAATTGTAATAAAACTTCCTAATTTTTTTTTTTTTTTTTTTTTTTTTTTTTTTTTTTTTTTTTTTTTTTTTGCTGCAAATTGCAAGCTAAGTAATCCCTCTTTGCGTTCACATTCTCAAACAATTTTATGACTCTTCTTTGATTTCGCTCTTGAAATCTTCCACTTTTTTTGGCTATTGTTGATGTCACATACTAATGCCTTAATTAACAAATAAATACATATTATAGAAAAAAAAAAAAGCCAAAATAATAAAATAAAGTATTTTAAAAAGATCTATCAAAAATAATCATTGGACACACTTACGCAATTTGAATTGATGCATTTGAACAAGCAAGCCACATAATAATTAAAGAGAAAATCATAATAATACTATATATATATTTAATATCATAAAATTTTTTCATCATTGTCAACTACAATTAATCACTTGAGTTTCAATCTCACGCGCAAAAACAAATCAAGAATCTAAAAATTTACATCTTGATAATAATAATCAAATAAAACTTGAATTCCAAACTTTCAAGAATCAAGATCCTTTACAAATCAATGACACCCCAATAAAATCAAGCCTTAAAGCACAAGAAATTATGATGATGATGATGATGATTATGATGATGATGAGGGTTCATCATTCGGTGATGCTCACGATCAATCATGCCTTGAACGTTACGAAAATGCTCCACGTGGCATGGAATAGTGATTGGACCTTTTTGATCAAATCCATATTCTTCTTCAGCTTCCTTAAGGAGTTTGATGAACAAAGGATGATTTATGTACACAATTGGTATTATAAACCTTTCAAGCTTTTCCTCTCCTTCATGCCCTACTAAAACTGCCATGCACCCTTTTGGTACGCTCTTGATCTCGTCCTTGTCGCCGCCACCCATACCGCGATGATTGTGGTGGTGGTGGAGGAGGTGTGAGAGGTGGAGGTTGAAGTTCATGTGTTGTCTTTCACCACTACCCATTGCAAGATATTTTAGTATGAATGAACAAAAAGATTTGGTTTTTTGGCTTTTTTTGAGATTAGGTTTTTTGTAAGCTAAGGTGTAAATTTGTGTTATAAGAAAGAAAGAGAAGAAAAAGGCCAAGGATCGGAAGAAGAAATAGTGAGAAGAAAAAGAGTAAGAGAGGAGTTGATTAAAGAAGTTGGGATGTTGCTCATGATAATTTGTAAAAAAACATATAGGAATTTTTCTTTTTGGTTGAGATGAAGAAGACTTTGATGCGTTATGTGGTTGTGTATTTATAGGTGGGGTGAAGGGTTTTTGGCCTTTTAGGGGTAGAAAAGGGAATTTCTATTTATTTTTTTATTTTATATTTTTTTTTTGGTTGAGGTTTCTTAAATTGCACACCAAGTTTTTTTTATTTTTGTAAAAATTTTTAAATTTGAGATTTTTTTTTATTTTTTTTTTTAAGATTATGCTATAAATAATCTTTAAATTTTTATCCTATAAAAAAATAAAATTATCCTATATTTTTGGGTATTTTGAAAGGGTAGGTTTTCTTAAGGGAGAATAAAGAGACTTGGGGGAGGGTTGGTGGGATAAAATAATTTAAATTGACTAATTGACTTTTACTCGGTATTTTCTAGCACATCAACGGCAAGTAACTGGAAATTTGGATTGCCAGCGTGGCAGGGTTCATGGAACATTGGTGCTATATCTAGAGAGAGAGAGAAAAAAAAAAGGATAAAAATAAATAAATTCCATTTTTTTTTCGAAGGAATAAATCGTGTGGGGTTGCACCATAATAAATAAAAATGAAAAGGAAAGTAAAATATCGAGTGGGAAAATAAATATTCTTATGTGGTGTGTGGCTCTAACATTTACATGTTCTCATTTTTCTTTTCAAATAGTGGTTTTAAGAAATCACCTTTTTCATATAAGAAGAATATTTATATATGTATGCCAAAGGAGCTTTTAATATTAATTATAACATTAATTTATATTTATATACTATGATTATTTAGTTTATAGAATAACTAGATGGAAAAATTGTCCGGAATAATCCCACCTTTAGACCGTCCGTTAAAAATAATCCCACCTATGAGTTATTTTTAAATAATCCCACCTTTATCCTCATTCTGCTCCCAATGGTCCTAAGTGACCAGTTACCTATTACAAAGGTAATTTTTTTTTTTTTTGTTTAAAGTACGCATGTCACCATATAATTTGTCTAAAATTTTAAATAAAAAAAATAAATTAAAAAAAAAAAGGAGCAGTCCTCCACCAAACCACCAGGCCCAAACACCGAAATACTCCACCAGACCATCAAATCAGAGCTCACGTGACGGGGGAAGGGGAAAGGTGGTCTGAGCGGCCGAAATAGAGGTAAGGGAGAGTGATGGGAGGCCGAAATCGTGGATTCGTGACTCGTGACGGAGGGAGGAGGTTTAGCGGCGTGACGGAAGTTTAACAATGTAACGAAAGGAGGAGGATTTTGGTTTCGTGAGGGTTCGAGGGTGGTTTAGGGGGAGGTTTTGTGAGGGAAGGAGGGGTTTGAGGGTGGTTCAGGGGAGGGGGTTCGGCGGTGGTCCAGGGGAGGGGTGGCATAGGAGGTCGGCGCGCTGAGATTGGTGGCAGGGGAGGTGGTTTGGATGGTGGGTGGTTTCTAAAATTAATTATTATTTTTTTTTTATCTTTTTTTAAAATATTTTTTGGACTAATCTGGTGCCAACACGTGTCAAGTAACTTGATATAACAAGTTAACTGACCGGTTGGGACCATTAAAAAAGATCGGGGGGTAAAGGTGGGATTATTTAAAAATAGTCCAAATGTGGGATTATTTTTAGCCGACGGCCTAAAGGTGGGATTATTCCGGGCAATTTTTCCTAACTAGATTTGTTTCCGTCAATAAAATAGATTGACTAGATTTGCAATGACATAAGCCTTGTCACTTCACCTTATAAAAATAATATTAAGTAAAAATAATTTCAATTTAGCAAAAATTAGTAACTTTAAAGAAGAAATATAATACTTCCTCAGTTTTTTTTATAGTTGCAACACTTCTCTTTTCACGCTTGTCGATGCATGTTTTCAATCGTTAATATCTTTAATTCCCGACATGTAAAAATTATAAACATTTGATATTAAAATTGTATAAATCGAGACGAATCTAACAAGATTCCACATGACTATATTTTTACTTAAGTATAAATTGTCAAAGTTAGTCAAAGCAAATTGAAATACATGAATAGTGTAAAAGTCAAACTGTTGCAACTATTAAAAAAACGGAGGAAGTAGAAAAATAAATTTAGTTCAACAAAAATAATTTTAATTTAGTAAAAATAATTTCACTTTTGTAAAAATAACTTTTGTTCAGCAAAAATAAGGTAAAATCAACGAGCCCATAATAAAAAATTATCTTGGTTGAACAAAGGGGTTACTTAGTGAAGCAATAATGATAAGGGGCTTACAATGGTATGGTTAATGGACATACATAATTATATTTCATAACAGTGTGATAAATATGAGATAAATCATTTTTTCCAACTCTATCCTTATATGTTATATGAAGGATATACATGGGGCAGTAAAAAAAATTATCACTTGCCATTGAAGATTTATTTATTTGTTACTTTATTTTTTTTTTTGAACGAATTTTTTTATTACTTCTTCTGTTCCTAAATATAGTTTTCATTTGACTTATTTGGGTCCAATTTTGAAAATTTTGACCATAAATTCTCGTTATTTATACTTCCTCTGTTTTTTTTATAATTGCAACACTTCTCTTTTCATGCTTGCCGATGTATGTTTTCAATCATTAATATCTTGATTACCAATATGTAAAAATTATAAATTTTAGATATTAAAATTGTATAAATCGAGACGAATCTAACAAGATCTCACATGACTATATTTCTACTTAAGTATAAATCGTCAAAGCTAATCAAAGTTAAACACATGAATAGTGTAAAAGTCAAACTGTTGCAACTAAAAAAAAAAATGGAGGAAGTAAGAGATTATATGTTCATATGAGATCTTATTTGATTTGTCACATTGTATATTTTATTACTCTATTATCAAGTTTTATTTTATAATTTTTATGTATATGAAAATAGAGATATAAACATTTTAAGACACATTTTGGAGACCGTAAAAAGTCAAAAAGAATAATACAACGTATTTAGGGACAGAGTGAGTATTATTATTATTATTTTTATTAAGAAACCTTAAAGATTTATTTTACTACATTTTTTTTATGTCCAATTATTTTACTACACACTATTGATGAAATTTGGTTTTTTTTTTTTCCTTTAACAAATCAATTCATTAATCAAAAGTCAGCATTTTTAAATGAAATCTAAATTATCCTAAATTTGATTATCATCCTAATTCATAAACACTGAAATATAATGTATTGGAAATAAAAATGTACTGTAGAAATTAATATTAAAATCTCTAGTAGGATCGTGTTTTCATGAAGAAATGTCAAACAATAGTGGGAAACAAATAAAACGTTTTTGGGTAAAGTCAATATACATAGGCATTAGTCCAAATATAATTAATTACTTGTAATCAATCATCAATCAATCAATCAATTACCTTATACTAAAAGCGAATCTAAAATGACATTTGTCATTATCTTGTGAAAAATTTCCCTGCCTTTTTCTGTTTTTTTTTTTTTTTTTTTTAAATTATTGCAGCAAAATCTTTAAATAAACTATTTAAATTTTATGTGTTTTCTTTCCAATTTAATCATTTTCCATATATACCCAAAGAAAATATTTCTAAGAGCAACTCCAATGGCAAGCTAATTGTCAAATTAGTTTGCCATGCCACATAAGATTTTAAGCTAATTATTATTTTAGTTCTCTTTTGCTTCAATGGCTAACTATTAGCTTAGTAGTAGTTGCTGAATAGAAAATACATGGAAAGAGCTTAATTGGTGCAATGAACATTTTATTTTGGCAAGTTTAATTCCCAAGCAAAGCTAATTTGCTTAGCCAAGCCAATTAAGTTTTTTAGCTTCAATGGTCAAGCTAGTAGTTAGGGAATTATTGAAATTGCAAGCAAGACCCTAGCTACAACCATTGGAGTTGCTCTAAATATCTTTTATATACTTTATATTTTATAACATTATTGTCAAAAATATTTAACAACCGTGCATTGCACGGGATTTTAACTTAGTATATTTCTACAAGAAAAAAAAAAAAAAAAAAAAAAAAAAAAAAAAAAAACATGAAAAATTAAAACCCACTATGAACAGAGATTAGCTTTTAGAGGCTCAAAGTTGAAAAATGAAAATAAGCATATGATTTACTCGAAAATTCTTAATTAATCTAAGATTGGGATTTGGGACCCATAACAAAGAGTGGTGAACGCATGATATTAACTTTAGACCAATAATCAGGGGCCATTACCACTAATCCCGCCGACAATGACTTCTAAACCACACGTAATTGGATCTAAATGACAATTCCTTTCGAATTGAGGTTCAAGCCATTAAGATAATAGTGCCATCATGCTTGTTCTTGTTCCTATAAGTTGTGCCTAGGAGTGATGCAACGAGATTGTTGCCAATATCACTATCCCATTATAATTAGTATATATAAGGCCATTTTAAGCCATTACATTATAATTTTGACATAGATGGTCCAGTTCTCGTATGCACCGGCTATGATTATGTGTGAAAATGGAGATGGTGTATTCTTAGATTTTAAAATTTAGGTCTTCTTCTTTTTATATGTAATCCGTTTAAAATATTGCATTACTACCTACCTCCATTTATAAAATTTTACATTACTTTAAGTTTTGCATTATTCATTTATAAAATTAAATTTTACCAATTATTTTTGTCCATATATTGAAGGAAATTAATAAATTATGTCAATTACTAGCTAATTAGCGAAATTATTATTGAGGTAGTTTCGTTGTATATTTTTCATAACATATATATTCACTTTTCTTTTTATATTGCGTGATACAATATTTATAATTACAATGTTAATTATTAAACTAGGATATATGTAAAATCATATTGACTGACAAGTGACAACTAGTGGAGTAATATATGTGTACAATTCAAATAAGGACAACGGCTACAATTATTTGGCTATGTCATTCAGCTTCATATTATCACTATGATTGCTTCAATTTTCAGTGACTAATTGACTAAACGTTATTTATATCACCAATTCACAACTTCAATAATATTGAGGATAATCTTAACTTGAAAAGCCGAATGGGATGAGAGGAAAAAAACACAATGTTGTGACGAGGGATCGGTTGACAAAATACTTATATAATGAATTGACGAGCATTATAATATAATCTTATCCTTTAATTAAGTTGTTAATAACTTGATGTTATATGTATGCATGTCTTATCCATTTCTTGAATCTTTATAAAGCTGGGAACTTCTGACATAACTTTTACTAATCTAAGTCCCTGTTCACTTCACCTTTTAAAAAAATAATATTAAGTAAAAATAATTTCAGTTTAGTAAAATTAATTTCAGTGCAGTAAAAATAATTTCAATTCAGTAAAAATAAGTTTAGTTCAGTAAAATTTAGTTATCTTAAAGAAGAATTATAATAGAAAATCAGTAAAAATAATTTCAGTTCAGCAAAAATAATTTCAGCTTAGTAAAATTAATTTAAGTTCAGTAAAAATAATTTAAGTTCAGCAAATATAATTTTGTTTCAGTAAAAATAATTCCAGTTTAACAAAAATAAGGTGAAGTGAACGGGGCCTAGAACTTAAAACTTAATAATAAGTAATTTGATTAAAAAACAACCTTATTGAATGTTTGTCGTATAATTAGGCCCCGCTCAATTTACCTTATTTTTGCTGAACTGATATTATTTTTACTGAATTGAAATTATTTTTACCGAACTTAAATTATTTTTACTGAACTGAAATTAATTTACTGAACTGAAATTATTTTTTACTAATTTTCTACTATATTTCTTCTTTAAGTTTACTGATTTTTACTCAACTGAAATTTTTTTACTCAACTAAAATTATTTTTGCTGAATTGAAATTAATTTTACTAAACTGAAATTAATTTTACTAAATATTATTTTTTTAAGGTGAAGTGAACAGGGCCTTAATCGGTCATATTTTGTAAAATATAGCGAATATTATATATATTTGATTAGTGATCACAAAATACAAGCACATGGACAAATAAATGAAATAATATACGAAGTACAAGAATAGTTATTTGTACCAATTCAATTTCATACTTGGTATACAATCACATTTGAAACCAAGCTAAACTTGATTAAGTGAGTAAGATTGTACCTTTCAACCTTAAGGTTGGGGGTTCAATCCCCACTAGAGGCACTACCTTTCCCCCCTCACTATAAAAATGTCTGACCTGTAAATACTGAACCAATGCAACAAAACCATGAGATATTTGATTAGGGTCCTTACATGTAACACGTTGGACACTGAAATTTGAAACAAAATATCTAAACGAAAAAAATTCGGAGTATTTTGTAATAGACATATATTTACACTAAACATGATAGCTAATTCCTACAAAATCATCAACGGAGTAATTAATAAAAATAGATGATGTCCATAAAAAACGATGGGAATAACTATACATTGATGATCGCATGACAAATATACACGTTGAAGCTAAGTATAATATTTTTAATGGTACTGATGATGAATCTGATCAACTTTCAACTTTCAACTTTCACGATTTTTTTGCTTTAACATTTGAGAGCCAGATGATTGAATTGGGAGTGCGGGGAGGGTAAGAGAATCTCTAGTTCCCTACTTCCTATCAGTCAATCACAATCACTTATTGGTAGAATTCAAACCCTAAGTCACTAATAAATCGGTAAGAATTCAAACTAAGAATTTTATTTACCAAGTGAATCAACACTTTATTGACATTTTAAATTAAAGTCATAGTACTCCGTACTTGTAGTGTCATATTTTAATAACAAATGAAAACAAAGATAATTTCCCTGTATAGTATGAATTTCGTAAATGCAAAGGGCCAAGGATGACCAAAATGACATGCATATAAATTGAACCCCCAAAACATGTGTTATTTTATGACGTGCCAAATTTGTTTTCTGGAAGCTTATTGGTCAAACAAATAACATTACGGAGTATTAGTTTGAAACTTTGAATAACTGTACATAGTGATTTATTTGTATATTCTCCGTAAACTATATGATTATGTCACAATAATATACTTGGTATATACCGATATACGTATGCAAGCACAAAATACAGAGTTCTTGTTAGCGTGATGAAATTTTGCTAGAAGTTTCTGATTTTTATTCTTTACAAGTATTAAATATGTTTACTTGAATGTTTGAGTTGGAAAATTTATTAAAAAAATATAGTATAGGGGAAAACTTTATTTAGGATTAACCAAATAATAAAACAATGAAGTTCACGACTTCATGTATATGTTCACGTATGATTGACTTGGAAAAATCATCAGCTGATTATATCATGTCGTTTTGTTATAATTCAGAAGTCAAATTAAAAGCTGTTGATTCCAAATATTTTTGAATGGAATAATGGAATTATCACAAGAAAAGTAGGTAATTCCTAATGTTTATGAGATTTTAATCCGATGAGAAGATCAGTACATTATTATAATTGTGCAAATATTGCCACTCAAAACTCCAAAAATGACGAATTTCATTTTCTAGATTGGCTAGCTAGCTTTATTAATATGCATGAACTTTGTTACCTCTCCAAAGATAAGCTAGCTAATTAACACGACAAGGTTTGTTTTTAGTGTTAAAATTTTTTAAAACTTATATTCCGTATTAGACAATTTTATGGTAAGATAAACAATTAAATTGATAAAAAATACTCATAACAATAATTAAAACAAAAACGTTAAAAGTTAATTTTGTGAAAAATGGGCAGAAAATCTCATGATTAAACGTTACTCATATTAAATAGTACTCCGTAGCAAATACTTAACAATTAATATATAGAAATTGACAAATAAATAATTAAGATGTCTTAAACAGAGTCTTATACTCTTATTCAGCTAGAAGACCATCTCATATAATGTTATTATACTTTTATACATAATGTTGGAAAGAATTACTATGTTATATGTACTCCTAATTTATGAGGAATTGAAAGCCAAGTGTAAATCGTGTTAATTATCCCAAATTGAATCTCTTTTTGTGACATAGTAGTACGAGGATAATGATAATTACTATTTAGAAAGAAAGATACAAGTTTGAATTTTTATTTTTTATTTTTTTTTATGTTTTACTAGGATGATCCAAGTTAATCTAAATACATTCCTATAATCGTCATTTACTATAGTACACTAAACACCCAATAAGGATATATAAAAAGTTAAAAGAAACACGTAATGTACTTTGGTCGCTATTTTCTATTCTATACAAGTCCTAAGGCGAGAATAATAATAATAATAATAAAGTACTAAGTAAATTATCATCATTATTATAAATTTAATAACTATATTTCTTCGTATATATTATTTTAATATATCAACCATAGAAAGAGCACAGAGACAAGAAAAACAGGTAATATTTGGCATGTGATAAAAGACAGTCACAAATAGTTTTTTTTTTTTTTTTTTTTGAAGCAAAGTCAGAAATAGTTAGTTGCAAGAGAAGTCGGAGAAACGAAGGAGGTGGTCTACATTCTACAACTCTATATACGCATTAACACATGCATGAGCATTACACGGCCAACACACACGGCACCGCTACATTACGCCTTAACTTAGCTTTGGCTACTTGGCTTGATTATTATTGCCTTAGCTTACTCGACAAGAATAATCATTAGTTTTTGCGGTGATCTCAGACAACTACCGTTCACATTCACATTTATACTGTGTTGTGCATACATATTCAAATATTTGCTGTTTTTTCCATTTTTATTTTATTTAGACCCACCTTTTTCAACTGTCACAAGCAATGTGCACATTATCTTAACTTGCCCTTCCAGAATTCTATACTACTATCTATTCTCTTCTTATTCGTTTCCTCGTCATGGCATATAATGCTATGCTACATTGCTACTAGTCCTACAACATACCAAGCTTGTGACTGAATTTACCTTCCTTCCATGTGGGCCGTGGCGCTACAATACACTTCCTCAGCTTTGTTCATCAATAGTTGACACGATTTTTTTAAAAAAATATTATTGTCAATACATAAATTTATTGGTAAATATTTAATAACATGTTTTAACCAATATCAATCAAAATCTTAATCCCATAAGTGGGGTCGGCTACATGAACCAAATTTGATTATTCCGTGTAATCATCGATAAAGATCCTTAACATGTCTTAACCTGATTTAAAAAATAAATAAATAAATAAATAAACTTGTTTGATTTCTTTAGGGATAGTAGCCATTGCATAGTCTTTCTTTATTTAGATACTACATATTTGATTACTTTCTAAAAAAAAAAAAAAATTTGAATATTTGATTTTGACGGTCAATAAAATAATTTTGACCCAAGTTAAAATTTAATGTAGTAACAAATACTTTACATAAGGATGTGGAGTTGGCTTGATGGTAGCACTCCCATCTCGTAACCTCGAGGTTACGGGATCGATCCTTGCCTCCAGCATATGCTGGAATTTCCCCCGCCCCCCGTTGTACCCGCCCTTGTGGCTCATATGAATCAAAAAAAACAAATACTTTACAAGTTTGCAACAATTAATGAACATAATTAAATAATGAAGCATTATATGGTGGTCAAAATTTAAAGATTTATAATTCAATTAGTGGGTCCAAATTGTATCAGTTTCTCCAACAACCAAAATTGAGAAATTTCTCATTCAAATTATAGAAAGCAATGGTTTGCTTTCCTCTATTTTAGACTGGTGTTTTTGTACTCGGGGTGCTTCCTAACTGTTTGAGGTATTAACGTATGTGGACCAGTTTGCCTAGCCGTCCAACCACTGAAGTATTCTTAAAGTTTCATATGATTTGAACTACGATGTTACGGAGTATTAACTATAGTAATCTTCTTTGTTCTTTTTTTTGAAGAAAAATCTTCTTTGTTCTGTTTTTTGAAGAAAAGTCTTATTTGTTCTTTTTTTTGAAGAAAAATCTTCTTTGTTCTTAATGAAGATAATAATCCTATAGTTCCTAACTTCCTCCAAACAAAAATTAAAAAAAAATTATTCACGGATAAGTGCTTGTTTCTTTCAAATAAATGTTTCTTTCAAATAAATATCTTAGTAATGTGTCTTTCAAAAAAAAAAGAAAAATATCTTAGTAATGTTTTTTTAGTGACAATATGAACAAATTACGGGCAAGAAAAACTATGGATGAATATGATATTTTTTGTATTTTAATTGTT
Organism: Chenopodium album; assembly: GCF_948465745.1. Lineage (NCBI taxonomy): Eukaryota > Viridiplantae > Streptophyta > Magnoliopsida > Caryophyllales > Amaranthaceae > Chenopodium > Chenopodium album. The sequence continues at coordinate 57,535,400 of NC_137843.1, forward strand.
GTCACGTCACTTGAGAACTTAGCGTTGGAGTGTAAGCCTACCATCCTATAGCTTTGCTAAATTCCACCATACAAAATCCATAATTTATTCAACTTTTTTTTTATAAAAGTTAAGAACTATGAATCATTTAACCTTCTGGCCCATGGTCTTAATTGGCCCAATAAAGAAGTCCAGAAACCCTATCAAAGGAATTATAGCTCAAAATATTCTTTGGCAAAATTGAGATAATATGTGATTTAAATTTGCAAAGTAACATATCATGTGTGATTTAAATTTGCAAAGTACTCCCTTTGTCCCTTTTTTTTTGCTCCATTGGACTTTTCACGATCTTCGAGACGCGTGTTAAAACGTATATATCTCAAGATCTATAAGTGTAAAAATTATAAAAGCTTGATATTAATAAAATATATAATTCGACGAATCCAACAAGATCCCACTTGACTATATTATCTCTTATACATTAATGGGAATTTGTGGTCAAAGTTATTAAAAGTTGACTCAAAACTTAACTATGGGGCAAAAAAACAGGGACAGAAGGAGTAACAAATTGCAATATAGAGAACAAAGTAACACATCATATGATTCATATCACATTACATTCATTTACCAACAAATGAATAAAATTGAGTACTTAACAAAGAGTTTCAAGGAGCTTTGAGTGACAGCCCCTTTTATAAACCTCAACTTACACACTCTCCAACAAAAAACATTACAAGAAATTTAAGAATGACTAAAACTGGCAATAATTGGGATGACAATCAAAAGTATAATCACCAACAATGCAATAATCCCAATACACATACACTTCCTACTACCCCTTTGATAATCCTTAGCCTGCTTCAAATTCTTTGTACCATCTTGCACATAATTTGATGCATTCATAACATGATGCTCAATATCATCCAATTGTTCCCCTTGAGTCTCCACCATCACAGCCATGTCTAAGAACACTTGGTGTAGCTCCAAGAGGGACCTTTCGATTTCCTTGGCCGCGTCATACCGGCCTTGGATCTCAATCACCGTCTCCACCACCTTGCCTCGACCGTGCTCTTGGATGGCATGGGATAAGATCTCTCCTTCCCCGGTCCCATTCGATATGATCTTTTCGATCACGTTGTCCTCCGGGTACTCCCCTGTGACAGTGTAGTAGCACCTTCCTATTGTTTCCTTGTACTCTGACATCATTCTTTGCCTTAGGGCTTGGAATTCCATCATTAGCTCCTTTAGCTTCTTTCTTAGACCGTTTGTCACACATGATCTAGTCCTGTAATTAGAAATAAAAAAAAAAATGTAAAAAATATCAAAATTACCAATCATCAATAATTCACATGAAACCCTAACCTCCAAAAATTATCAAAATTCAATTTTTTTTTTTTCCAATTTTATATCAAATTCAATCTTAATTACCAAAATCCATCAAAATTGATACTTTTTTTCAATCTACTATGATCTGATATTGGAACATTATCCTACAGATTTCCCAATTTTAAGCCAAATTATATCAATTTCCATCTCAATTACAGTACCAATTAAACCCTTTATACATCAAAAACCCATCAAATTTTTTTCATTAAAAATCACAAACAAATTGTAAAAAACTAAAAAAAAACCCATAAATTGCAAAATTAGTAGTTCATACCGATCAATGGGGGTACCCAATTCAGACGAAAGGCGACGATTCTCAGCAGTAGCACGATCCATCTGTTCAAGCCGAGCCTTAATAGCTTTAGCCCTTTTGAGCACAGACACAATATCAGCATTAATACGGCCTCGAAGCGCCTTCAAAGCTTCCGGCTTATGCAATGATTTACTTTCCTCATTCGCCGCTTCAAGGGTAGTTAATATGTCTTTAATCAACCCCATCTCAGCCTTCACCTTCTCTGCCTCTTCCAAAAATTCCTCCATTTTAGGGTCTAAATTTGCTCCTCCTATCCCCATTTCCAAATCTTGTTCGACGTCTTTCGATGCCGCCTTCTTCAGATCAACGTAGCTCAGAAACGATTTTGTCATCAAATCATTCATTTTTTGTAGTTATTTTTTTGGTAACAAAAAAAAAGATGGAATTTTTTTTTCACCTGTGATTTGGTACTTAATTTGGAAGAAAATCTAAAACTATTTATGTTGAGATCTGATTGAAAGAGAGAGAGGAGAGAGAAAGTGAGATTGGTGTGTTGAGAAAATGAGGAAAGAAAGGAAACAGAAGTTATATTTTTGACTGAGAGAGTTGAAGGAGATGACCGTTGGAGATTATCAAATATTTGAACGTTGTATGTTATTGCGTAAAGGACTATAATACCCTTAGGACAAAATTGTTGTTTAACGTTTAGAATTGAGATTTTTTGCTTTGGGAAGCCGAGGGCTATTTGGTCATTTGAGGTTATTTAAATTTTGTAGCCGTTGTGGTTTGAGATGGGTGACATGCTACAGCTATGAAGGCCTATGGGAAATGGGCTTGGAGATTGTGTAATTGGGTTGGGCCGCCAAAACCCAAACCATAATTTTTGAATGGATCACTAGACTTAATTAGTATTATGTAGACCACGTCTATACTATTGAACATTTCGTTAAAAAAAAATTGAACATTTTTCAAAAAATGAACGTTTAGTAAAAAAAAAATAATATGAATACGTCACAAAAACTGAACATAAACATGCAATTTTTATGTTCATATTTTATTAAAAAATGTTCATTTTGTATACAGTAAATGTTCAGTTTATATTACAAAACTATTGAATTATTACGAGTCAGAAAAATTTCTTTCAAAATTTGTCTGACTCGTAATAATTCCAAATTTGCAATTGTTCAGATTTCTTTTTTATTAAATGTTCAAAATTTGTTATAATTCATTTTTTTTTTTACTAAATGTTCAAAAGTATAGGCGTGACGTTTTTTTTTTTTTTTTACTAAATGTTCAAAATTTGCGATGTTTAGATTTTTTTACGAAATGTTCAAAATTCGCGATTGTTCAGATTTTTTTTTACTAAATGTTCAAAAGTATAGGCGTGATGCATTGCGATTGTTCAGATTTTTTTAAACTAAATGTTCAAAATTTGCAATGTTCATGTTTTTACTACACGTTCAAAATTTGCAATTGGTCAGATTTTTTTACTAAATGTTCCAAAGTATAGGCGTGGTGCACCTATTTCTAGGTGCACCTATTTCTAGGTGCATCTTAAAATTTGCGCACTAGACTCACAAATTCTCAGCTATATACTAGTACAACTAAGCTAGCTGCAATAGCTATAACACTTGAAAAATGAAAATATTTCTTTTTTCCTTCCTTTTATTTGAACTCCCTCTCTTCTTCTTTCTTACTTCAATTAATTTTCTCTTTCTTCTGTTTTCTTTTCCATTCAAAATTTTCTCTCTCCTCTTTTTTTGCTTTCCTTTTTCTTTTAATTAAGTTAATTTTCTTTCTTACATTACTATCCTTCAATCTTTTGTACATCGGAAATTTTCCAATTCATCACCATTGTAGCATTTTTCATCGTCATGTTTGTCACGATTGTGAATCTTGAGGTAAATTTAAGTTTTTTTTTTTTTTAATGTGAATGTTATAAAATTGTTAATTTCTATCTTTATATTTGTGATTCATAATCTACCATGTTATAGATTGATAACTATGTCCTAAAGTATATTCGAATGACTTTATTACTAAAGTAAGCAACTACGGAGTATTTCAAAATGTTCTCACGATTTTATAAGAAGAGGTCAATATTTGATGATCATGTTGCTTTACTGAAGGCTTTCAAGCAACTACCTCTTGGAACTCTTCAACAACTGTCTTGAGAAAGTTGAGACTATGCAAAAATTGGATTGTTTCTCTCAAAGGGACATGAGTGTAATGATGGAACCTTAATTCAAGTTTATGCATTTGCTAAAGACTTTTTATGTAAGTCTTATCATAAGTAAAATCTATATTTCTTACTTCATATATTGGTGCTAATGAGCCATTTAATTCAAAATTGGTCTTTAATTGAATTTCCAAAAATGATAAATAGTCATATCCGTCACAACTGTCCACTTTATACGACCAAGGAGATTCCACCTCAAAAACCATATGGCGATGAGGGGAGTAACCCCTTAGCCTTATAAAGTGAACACAATTATCTTCTTTCTTCAATGTGGGATATACACATCTCAATACAAACTCTCACTTATAAATGTGGGATAACACACCACTCACATGTGGGTTTTTTCATGGGCTTAACACCCCCCCTCACATGTGAGTTGTCCATAATATTGGCCTAGATCACAACACAACCCAACCTAGTTCTGATACCATGATAAACGGGCCTGGGTCACACTCGTCACAACTGTCCACTTTATACGACTAAGGAGGTTCCACCTCAAAACCATATGGCAATAAGGAGAGTAACCCCTTAGCCTTATAAAGTGAACACAATTATCTTCTTTCTTCAATGTGGCATATACACATCTCAATACAAACTCTTACCTATAGATTCTACCAATGTGGAACAACATAACATACCACTTACTGGGTTTTCTCATGTGCTCAACACTCCCCCTCACATGTGAATTGTCCATAATATTGGTCCAGATTACAACACAACCCTACTTGGCTCTGACACCATGAAAAACGGCCTGGACTATACCCGTCTCAACTGTCCACTTTATACGATCAAAGAGGTTCCACCTCAAAAACCATATGGCGATTAGGGGAGTAACCTCTTAGCCTTATAAAGTAGACACAATTATCTTCTTTCTTTAATGTGGGATACACATCCCAATACAAACTTTCACTTATAAATGTGAGACAACATACCACTCACATGTAAGTTTTTTCATGGGCTTAACAAAAAAAGAAAAAAAAAAGTTGGTTTACTTACATATATGCGGATATGAGCTAGACACAACTCTAGAGATAATAATAAATACTTTCTCCATTTTTTTTTTTTAATTACACCAATAGGGGTTGGGCACAAGTTTTTTTATAGTAGAAAAAAGATGAGAAAGAAAGTTAAAAATACAAGATTGCTCATGTAATGATATAATAAATCAAGGTTTAAAAGTAAGGGTACATTTGGTACTTGTAGTGTGAACAAAAATATTTCTTTTCCTAAAATAGAAATGATACAATATTTGTGATATTTCCTTAAAAGTCAAGTGGTACAATTTTTAAAAAACAGAGGAAGTACACAATATCTTTTAAAAAAATAATAATAAACATACACAAAGGATAAATGAAAATTTTTTCCTAAAAAAAAAAAAGGATAAATGAAAATTAACCAATTAAAAGGGATTATTATTTACGAAAATTAAGCAAAAGTTTTGTAAGTGTGATAAGCACAAATTCCATTCTTTCCAAATAGAAGTAATTTAATTGATGCAGTCGGAAAATTGTGATGGACAAGTTCAAAGGCCAAATAGATGGTGAGTTTACCAGATTTACTTGTCACAATGTCACATCTAGCCCTTTGAAACATTCAATATTGGGTTGTACGTTGAGTTTAGTGTAGAGGATTAGAGATCCAATATTATTGATTGCCTGAGTGGGCTACAAGCCTTTAACATCTTCAATGCTTGTGTTTATTTGGCAAATTAAAGATAGATTATAAAGTGTCAAATTTGTTTTGGAATTACATATGCATATTGGCTCAATCAACAATAACAACAAAAAGAGGGAAAAAAAAAAAAATTGATCAAATTGTCTTCAAAGTTGAACCAAAAAGAAAAATTGAAAAACTTGTAACAAATTTCTGATTGAACTTTCAATTGTTATGTTAGTACTTGGGGATTCATAGTACTTGAAGCATACATAAATTTACATTTGTGCTTCATTTGGTGACAAAAAAATTTCCTCTAACTTGTGACTAATTTGGTTAGTGCTCGAATCTTATATACACAAAGATTAACTAAGCAAGCCTAAACCACAAAATCATAAAATACTAAGTAAGAAGAAAAATACACAAGCATATCTCATGGTGATTTCAAAGGGCAAAGAGAATCATTATGAAGGATCATCAAAACATCACATTACATTGCTTCTCAAGATCATCAATTCAAATTTGTGTCTTGTATGCATGTTTCATCACCTTTCTTCCACATTTATGATTAATCCTGTGTCGCACATGTGGCCAGCCCCGACTTGATCATCAAAGGACGAAATTGTCCTCTATCTCGACGAATTGCAATGCCATACTTGTCCCATTCAAACAGGTTCATCTATACACTCCCTCCTTTCCTCAATTTGTTGACTAGCAACATCAAGCGAGTCATTAATTGGCATGATTACCAAAATACCCTCCACTACAACGCCACATGTTAGGACACTCACGAAATTAAAGAGGACAAAAAGGTAATACCACACATTTTCTGGGTCCCAAAATGCAGATATCGTCAATAACAACACTTGAGTTGCAAGGCACACCAAAACTGTCGAAATAAGCATGTTAATACGAGCCTTAAGGCGCTTATTAATAACAAGTGCGACAACCTTCCAACATGTTGTCAAGAGTGCAAGTACATACACCACACAAAAAGCCGCAAAAATCACAGTTCCGAACAAGGGGTACGTGCAATACACAATACGGGCATTGGTTTCCTTGTCTCTTAACAATACCGAACTACGGTAAAACACATGCGGTAAAAATAACTGCCCGGGAGAAACATTAACCGCCAAATAAAGCGCGATCACCAAGGGCAAACAAATACTTGCAACGAACCCGATAGCCCACAAGTTGCCGGGGCTCCGTTTCTTTATTGAGATATTTACCAAGAAGAGAAGAACAACCAAGAACCCGGGTTCATACAACCCGAAAGAGAGAATCACATGGAATTTACAAAATTGGGTTTGGTGGGTCAAAGGAAGCGAGGGTAAAAAGGGAAAAACAAAACTCTTTCTAAAAATAGGCAATCGAAAAAATTCGTTGATGGACCAAAGGGAGAGAAAAACTACCAACAGAAAACGTGGGCCCCAGTGCGTGGAGAAACGCTGAAGCTTGAAAAAATGGCGGGATTTGATCCGAAGATGAAGGATGAAGAAAACAGAGACAAGAGAGAGAATGAGAAAACAGAGGATCAAAGCAATTGTGATTATATCGAAGGCTGTATCAACCACAGGTACAGCTGGGATTGAATAATGTGTTAGTTTTCCGATATTCTCCGATGCCGGGGCCGGTGAAGATGCGATGAATCGAATCGAAGCGAAACCTTTTGGTATAGTGGGTGTGAATGATGACATTGATCGGTTGTAATGTGATGATTCTAATGTCAACGATGATTTTGATCAAAATATTGTTGTTCATGAATGTGGGAATAATTGGGGGAGAAGGAGGGCCAAAAAGCCCCACCTTACCCCTGTTTTCGAACAAAAAACAGGGGATATTGCAGAGTTTTACAAGAAAGATCAATTTTTTTTGAGGGAGAGAAAAATTGAGGGGAAGAAAAGAAAATTTTGTTTTGTTTTTTTTTGGGGATTTTAAGAAAGATAAGCCTGAATTTCGGAGGAGAATTGTTAAGATTAGATAACTAAGTAAAGAAGAAGAGTTGGTAGGTTGACTGAGGTTTATTAATTTTGGTATGTGCTGGATTATTATGTTTAATTAATTGAAAATATAAAGGAGTTGAATTTTGACAGAGTATATATTACTAAGGTGTTGATTGGATGCTTAGTTGGTGGAGAGTTTGCTCTTTGGTTGTATTACACTACAGGAACAGCTGTATTTAATCTTTATCTTAATGGATAATATATTGGATAAACAAGATTTCTTGAGATATACTTGTATAAGATCTTATAATAACATGAATAATCCCAATTGATAACTAATGCAATTGTATAATACCATTAATAGATTGTCTAATTTGTCAATCTTAATTGACAAATTATTATATAGATTATTAAAGTTGCAAGAGTATGAGATAATAAACATGGTAGTATTACATATAAATGTTCTTTATGCTATTTTAAAGATGGTACAATTGTTGTTAAAAGATAAATACAAAAATTACATAATCCAATAACAAGTATATTAAGAGGGTGGGTGTTTCAAACGTATAGGCTGGCAAATATGGTAGATACTGTTGTTAGTGATTGCTATCTTCATAGTTGTATGATGAGAGGAAGAATAATTGTTTGTTATAAATCTCATAATAGTGGGTTTTGGTGCGTCGGCAGCCATATTGTATTTGCAAATTGGAATACATTTGTTGGTCTAAATCCCACATGTGAATAGATCCTTACTTCTTTTTCGGATATGGATAACTAATCACATTTTTATTAAGTTGATAAAATTAGCATGAATTGGGGCATATTGCTACAATTGATTAATTGTTATTATGATCATTTTTATTATAGTCATTTTCATCAATTTGATGTAAATTAAGAAGTAGGAATGTGTGAAATCATCCATTTTGATATGTGTTAGGGTTAGTGAATGTACAATGAAATCATCTACTTTGATATGTGTTATGGTTAGTGAATGCACAATGAAATCAAATTAAAGGAGCAACATAAATACAAAGTAGTAACGTAAAAAGAAGGAAAAAAAAAATGACGACGAGCACTGATATAATCCACTATATGAAAATAAAATAGTAGTGCACAAATAGGAATAAAATAAACGTTTGTATGCTTTGTATGCCTATCACCAATATTTATAGTTGTAGATGGAGTTGGAATAATTGGATGAAAATTCCAGAACTTCCTTCAATCATTCTTGTAACCCTAACATTCTAGAATATTCACAAACCATATTTTCTAATTGCTCCCAATGTCAAGTATTCTCTAAAATGTTCAAGTAGATAATTCTAGTAAAATCATGATTCATGAGGAAGTATTAACCTTGCTTGTTTTTATACTTGCTCATGATTTTTCGGTTTTTCCAAAAGCTTTTATAATATGTACAAGTAGGGCCAGTTCTCATTTTCTGAACTGAGCTGAACTAAACTGAATTGAGCTGAACTGAATTGTTTATGAGAGAAGGAAATTAGGAGTTGAACTGCACTGAACTGAACTGAACTGAGCTTAGCTGAACTGAACTGAAGTGAAATTAAGCTGAACTGAACTAAAAAGTAGTCATGTTGAACTTTCAGCCTATTGTTAATCAAATTATACAAGTATGAAATTAAATAATTAGCAATATCTGAAATAAGATGGAGAGAACAAGCTTTATATTAACCCGCGGCAATAAGTGTCTTGTATGATTATGCACACATTAATAGTTTACTACATTTCTTGTTGTATATACATTTCTGTTGGAAACCAAAGAGTATAATTCAATTGACCTTAGATATCTCCCAATAAAACAAACATAAACAAACGACTGGAAAAATCCTAATAATCTCTCATCAATAACCAACTCATACATTAAACAATTTCCAGTTTGTAAGTCCATAACATAGCTAGCCATACACATTATATTAATACAAGTACTATAGCTAGTCAAAACTATACAAATCATCATCTTTATTATAAATAATGAAATTATTAAAATGTTGCTAATCTTGATTAGTTCTTCACCTAACTACAAGTACTATTAATTAAAAAATATACGAGCAAATAAATGAATTGGACACAATGGACAGATACATAGATTCGTGGTACAACATACATTCTGTACTCCACCTTCGTCAACTAGAATTATTCCCCTGTACACGCACTTGCCTCCCACGAACCATGTCATTTTACTTTAACAACAAGATAATAAATCTCATTTTTATTCCACTTTATTATATGCAATATTACGTACTCTTTTTTTTTTTTTTTTTTTTGGTGAAAATGAGCAGATATATTAAGCCTTAAAAGGCATTAGAGAAGCAGTTAGATAATTACAGACCATAAGTAAGTTCAGAATTAGAAGCCTACAAGTTACTGCCCACAGATGGGCCAAAATGGGACCTATTGTTTTCCCCTACAGTAGCAAAAGGATCAGGAGGAGCCAAAATTACATGAAACTGATCCATACACAAAAGACTGTTGCTAAAAACATCAGACAGAGTTAGAGTCTTCAATGCTTCTCTGGCCAGAAAGTCTACTTCCTTCACCTTCTTCCTCGGGACGTTCATTAGAGATATGGATGGATTTGCTTGAACTAGGTCCCTGCAAACAGAATATAAGAAATGTGCTTCATCAATTGGCAAGTTTGTGATGTGAATGCCTAGAACACCCCTCTCGCAGTCAGAAAAAATACCAACAGACTCCCATTGCATAGAAATACACATAGTCATGGCAGCTAGAATAGCAAATAACTCAGCTTGCAGAGCACTGGTAGCAGGGATGAAAGCCCCTATTCCTTTCACCCATTCCCCATTGGCATTTCTACATAGACAGGCAATACCAGCAGAGTATGTAGATTGACAGAAAGAAGCATCCACAGAAACAGACAGGTTAAAGTGAGGAATTGGTTTACATATCTCATGTTTAGGATGGAAAGGAGCACTCTCAGACAGATAGAGCATTTCATGAACCAGGTACTTAGCCCTACTTAGCCATTGGTCAATAGGAGAAGATTTCTGATTAAAGACCCAACTATTTCTTCTAGCCCAAATTTTCCAGATAAGAACTGAGAAGGTAATATTCCAGGGGGCAATAAAAGAGGGGGAAGGAGTGCTATTCTTCAAGTTATCAGAGAGCCAGGATTGGAGACAGGAGGGGTGTTGATCAAGAGGGAATGGCAACAGGGCATTCCAAATTTCCTGGGCTCTAGGGCAGAAGAGCAAGACATGGAGAGAATCCTCCATTTTTGTGGGACAGAAAAGAGCAGACAGGAGATGGAATAATATGCTTAGAGTAGAGACATGAGGCATTGGGTAGTCTGTTCCAGAACACTTGCCACAGGAAGAATTTAATAGTAGGGGTAGTGTTAAGGTCCCACAGTACTTTCCAGTCATCAGAGACAGGTTGGAGTTGGTGTTTGAGTTCCCACAAGGAAAGATATGCCTTTTTTGCATTAAAGTACTCACCTTCACCAAGAGAGCAAAAAGGGAGGTCCTGCTTCTGGGGAAAGATGGGAATGGCCTTGATTCTGAGGGCTAGATTAGGGGGAAGGATAAAAGAAAGACCTTCCAGACTCCAACTCCCATCAACAATAATAGAATTAACAGTTCTATTTTCCTCTAAATAAGGTAAAGGCCCTGAAATGAGATCCCTTAGGGGCCCTAGGCCAGTCCAATTGTCAAGCCACAAGAGGCAGGTGCTGCCATCCCCAATTAGCCATTGTGAAAACTGTTTGAACAGGTCCCAACCTTTACCAATAGATTGCCAAATGTGAGACCCCTTTTTGAAAGAAATAGGGTACTGTCTATGGCAGTACTTGTCCCTGATGATGGAGGAGGAGATATTGCTGGAGTTATGGACTCTCCAGCAGAGTTTGGCAAGGAGAGAGAGGTTGAGAAGGTGGGCTTCTCTGAAGGCTAGACCTCCTCTGTCATAAGGCCCACAGAGCTTTGACCAGGCTATGAGAGAGGATTTCCTTTCATCATCTATATTCCCCCAAAAGAATCTATTGCAGGTCTGGTCTATTTCATTGCATAACTTCTTTGGGAGGCTAAGAATTTGCATTGAGTACTGAGGGATAGAAGTAAGAACTGATTTAATTAGAGTAGCTCTACCAGCCTTAGAAAGGCATCTAGCTTTCCAAGAGGAGAGCTTTGCCTTCATGTTTCTGATGATATAGGTGACTTGGGCAGGAGATGGTCTTTTATCAGTTAGGGGGAAACCAAGATAGGTACCCAAGTCCTCAGTTATAGAAACATTAAGAGAAGAAGAGAACCAGTCCCTAATGTGAGGAGAGGCATTTCTAGAGAAGTATAGATAGCTCTTGGAGTGGTTCATCTTTTGGCCAGAAAGGTGGAAGAATTGATCAAGAGTATGATTGAGGGAGCTGAAAGTTTGGTAGGAGGCTTCTCCAAACAAGATTAGGTCATCTGCAAATAATAGATGAGAGACAGAGATTGCATTTTTCCTGAAATTGAAGGGGATCCAAGTACCCTGATCACAAGCTTCAGAGATAAGGGAGGAGAGGTACTCCATACATATGATGAAAATATAAGGGGAGATGGGATCTCCCTGTCTGATACCCCTTGAGGCTTTGAAAGAAGGAGTGAGCCTGCCATTAACCATAACTTGGAAAGAGTTACAAGAGATACAGCTCATGATAAGGTCCACAGTAGGTTTGTCCATCCCACTTCTAACAAGACAGGTCCTAATGAAAGACCATTCCAGTCTATCATAGGCCTTTTCCAAATATTACGTACTTTATGTCTTTATTTTATACAGGTATTATATAAAATGTTTACATGTTTTTATTTTTTACCTAACACACACAAGTTTATAGTATTGTATATTTGTTTGTAATCTGTGAACATGTATGAGGTTTAAATTCATACTCCGTATATAAATAGTCACAATAATAATTTGAATTTTTTTATCACCATTGAATATTAATATGATGAGTAATATGATTGGTCCAATATATTTATTACGACCATAGATTTGTATAATTGGTCCAATATAGTCAAAAGCTCAAAGGTTAAAGAAGAGTATTAGGGTGGTACCAAAGGTCCAAAATATAGAACAACGCGAGTAGTAAAGATTTCCAAGATACAAGCGTGCTAGTGTATATATTTTTCACTTGATTATACATACAGTGTTGTATGTTCATATATGTATCTTATTTTCTTTTAATCATAAAATGAAAAGTTTAGTTCAATTTATTCCGTCTTTAATTATTCACATTTCAAATTTAAGATCCAAAAAAATTGCAGATTGCCCTATTTTTGGGTGATTAATTACTCCGTAGTTAGATATTTTGTGCTATATTACATTAGTGCACTACTTAGCTTAAGTGATGCTAGGGTCTTCATCCAATCTTCCACCCTTTAGCATGGGATTAGTGCATTGGGGGAGAGAATATAATTATATAAGTTGTCATATAAGAACGTTCTTATATGGTTAACCAACTTTCCCAAATTAAAAAGAGTCCTATAAACATTAGCCATAACTAGTTCGAGGGATAGTTTACAATTTATCACAAAAGGGGATTAAATGTTTGGTTGAAGCACATACACCTTGACCCTCAATACTCCCACTCTTCCTAGCACATGCATACGCCTTGTTATTAGGTCGGTTGAATCATTAGAATAAAAAGAAGGGTGTGATTTAAAAAAAAAAAATAACGAGGATGATTGCATTATTTTTAAGTTTTTTGGTCCGAATGAGCCACAAAATGCAATAATATTCCTAATTACGTTACAGTTAGGGTGAAAATTTAAAATTATGACTTAATGTACACACACCTTTAATCCTAACTAATAGGTAATAATAGTCACTTTGGCACTTTGCATTGTTAATTACTTTGTACATAGTTTAATTTGTATGTATGTAGTTTAATTTGTATGTATGTAGTTTAATTTGTATGTATGGTTGAATACATGAATGTGACTTCAATTTTAACATATATTAGTGCAAAGTTTCTCAATTCAAACTTTCAAAGTATGATCACATAATCATATCTTACACTGAAATAAAGGTATTATTCGTTGTTTAAGTTTAAAAATGGACATAAAGAAGGTAAACATCAAAGGATTCTCCGGTTGATAAAAATAGGTAGGAAGGTAGCTTAGGCATGTTGATCTTTTAGGCAGGTGAGAATAGAAAGCGGCAAGCGTCTGACATTTTGGTTTCAAAAACTAAAGCTTTAAAAAGGTTGCAGGCTTGAGATGCCAACCAACACCCGATGTTTGCGCTCTTGTCCTTCTTCTCTCTAGTTTACTGCTCTACTAGACTACTACAGTATTTTCTAGTCTCACTCATTTACTACTATTACAGTACAACTGTACTGTTGTCTTTTAATAATTCCAAAAGATCAAATTAGTAATTGTCGTAGCAACAGGACATTTATATCTCATGTGAGTAAGGACCTGTTTTGATTAATTGAACTTAACTGAATTGAACTTATTGGAACTGAATTGAATATTTTATGAGAGAAGGAAATTAAGAACTGAACTGAATTGAACTTATTGGAACTGAACTGAACTAAATATTTTATGAGAGAAGGAAATTAAGAACTGAACTGAACTAAAAATAATCTGAAAAAAACATGCCCTAAATTGATTTTGGCACTCTCATTATCTATTTCGGCACTCTTTTATGTGTTTGATCTCATCATCTCATGATATTAGTAGATCCTAGTCATTTTTGGAATACTTCATCCATTGCAAATTCGATCAACATTTTAGCTTTTGTATGAACTCATTAATTAATACGAGTCTGGCCTTATCTAAAAATATTTTTCTCAAATTATGTACCTAATTACCTATCATGTCTACGTTTAGAAACAAAGTTCCTTCCTACTTTTTTTGAGAATGAAGTTCCTTTCAACTGTTAGCCTACTTTCTTTCGTTATTTCAAAGTTCTAACTTCATTTAGTAGGTAGCTATATATAGTTTAAAACAGGGAACAAAAGCTACATGTAGTTAAGGCATGGTATATTGAAGGCAAAAATTGTGGGGCTTTCGAAATTGAATAGAAAGGTGTTTTTGTTTCAACAACTTTTCAATTTGCCCTTGGCAACTAGTCAACTACTGTTATTAAGGTTCTAGCTCTTCTGTAGTTGATTGGCAAGCATAATTAACAGTTGCAAAATGACAATGGAAAGATGACAAGGGTTGAGATTCTTAAGAAGCAAAAAAAGTACTCTCTCCGTTCCTTTATTAGATGCCTATTTCTAGCCTTTATTACTCACATAATAAAGAGAAGTAGACATCTAATTAAGGGACGGAGGGAGTAATGGTATGACCTATGGTAGTGAAAAAAAAAATAATAAATTAAGTCACATAAATATGTGAGGTATATGCAGTTTATGTTACATTAATCAATGTCCAAAAATCACACGTCAATTTATAGTGGTTGACATTTAACGCTAATCCTACTATATATGATAGTACGTAATTAGGTATAATAAAATATACTTATTGAATCTTTATATGAATTAGATAGGCTTTAGCTTACAAGGCATGTCAAGTAGAAGCTAGTAGATAAGCAAGCAAGGTATTACATTCTTTGATTTAAGTTGCTAAATGCTCCTAAAAGAAATAATACATAATTTTTTGTGCAGAAAGTCCTAAGCTTGCAAATCACTACTCTGTGTCTCTGTCTGTTCGATGCACACAAATTTGCAATATGATTGCAAATCATGCAACCCACTAATAAATGCAGCTATAAAAATAAATTCACAAAAGTGCACTAAACTAACCAATGGTTTTGTAATAGAAGATTCTCATATAATTTAATACAGTAACTAGGTGTATTCAATAAGAAAACTCGATTCATCCCATATTTCATTTATGTTAATCCTCTTTCAAACAAAAAGTTACCCGTCATCTCAAATATTGTCTAAAATTTCGTATTATCTCAATTTCATTGTATAAATATATGGTTGGCTAGTCGTCTTACAAAAGACCTACGTTAATATCTACACTAACCCTAGCTAGGGGGCTTCTGAAAAAATGTATCAAACTTGACTATTCATTTGCTACTTTTGATCCAACAATGAACAAATCAACAAAACAATTATAGAAAAGATATGCTAATTTTCACTTTCCATAACAGACAAGTAAAAAGAAAAGAGGGTATGGGTAAAAAAAAATTCAGATAATAAGCCAAAGAAAATTACTGTAACTTCATGACATATATTAACAAAAATTACAAAATACAGTATTTTATATTAGCATAATTCAAACGTGTCAATAGTCGAATATATGCAATTAATTCTTGGTAGAAATTAAACCTACAAAATTATTCTAAAGAAGGAATCAAAGCTACTAAAGATGGAAGAAAAAAAATATAACAAAGGGACCATTTCTTTATATCAAAAGCTAGGGTTATAATAAGAATTAGAATTCATTGCATACAATAAATAAAATAAAATTTAAAGATACCTCTTTCCCATTAAAGATGAAAAAAAATACCATATCTTCCATTGAAAGTTCCAGCAACATTTTAATTAGTGCCTGCAAAATCTTCAATGATACATTATGCACCACATTAAACAAATATTTGAATGTGTATATTTATATTACATGTATTTATATATATGTTCATATTCACCTACCAACATTTATGAAACAAGAGTTAATGGACAAATCCTCTTTGAAACTACAGTCTAATCGATCTGAATTGTTAACCAAGCAAAAGCTTAAGATCATATACGGAGTATGTATTAGACATCAACCAAATATAAAACAATACGGAGTACAATATAAATCACACTAATAATGAATTTGAGTAGGTTCAGATGTACGCAACCTTTAATAGTCAACACGAGCTTAAGAAATCAAAATTGGGGAGAAAAATGGAAATGTGTAGGAAAAGGAAATGAAGAAGATGAAAGTATTACAAACCCTAGCAAGAAAAAGAAGAAGAGAAGAGAGAGGATTTATAAGAAGGTTCAAAGTAGTCATGATGAGAAAAGATGAGTTCAATGATGGAAAACTAGGGATTACAACAAAGAGTCAAAATGACTGACAACAAACACATAAGCAAACTTATGATAACTCGCGTTGAAATTCTCAAACATTCCAACATTAATAATTAAATATATCATAAATCAAACAAAATGCCCAAAAAATTAAAAAACAGCAATGATGAAATCCTTCTTCATACCTACTCTGCCAAACCCTCACTCAAAAAAGAAATTTAAAAAAACAAGCTTTTCATCATTACACTAATCTGCACTCAACAAAGATCAAAACTTTCAAAACCCTATTGAATTTAAACAAAATACCCACAAAAAAATCAATCTAAAAATTGGGATTCGATAAAATTTACGAATTAAAAGAGATAAATAGATCATACCCATTTGAAATCGAAGCATGAAAATTGCATTTGTGATTAAATTTGAGGATTTGGAAGCTCAAATTAAGGGGAATGAAGCCTGGTCCGAAGGCAATTTTGACACAAATTACATGAAAATTTGTAGAAAAATTTTAATAAAATTGAAGAAATTTGATTGTAAATTGGAAGCCTTCGAGCCGAGACGTCATTCCCCTCAAGAATCGAGCTTCCTTCGATATTTTATTTAGTTTTTATTTTTTGGGAAATTAAGAGAGATTAAGATGATGATTTGGTTTTGGAATCAGAAAACAAGAAAGTTTGTGGGATTTTTATGGGGGTTTGTGGAGTGAAACAGAGAACATCATCATGAGTGTAATTATTTGAGAGAGAGAAAGATAAGGGAGGGGTATTTTGGTAAAAAGGAGTAGGATTGTAGAAAGTAGGAGCCATCAAAGACCTATATATCTATCTTGTACTTTCGCCGTTTTTTATTACTTGCAATACTTTCTTAAAATGGAAATATCACAATACTTGCAACACACTATAAATGGAAAGTTATATTAGAGAAAATATGTACTATTTTCCTTATTTAAAGCACATGGCCCACTAAATTACACTCCTAACATCCACTCACCTCAATTTAAAATGTATTATATCATGTGAACCCCACATTTCTTAAATACCGTAAAAAAGTGTGTGTTGTAACTATTAAAAAACGGAGGAAGTATGGTTTATTTACGTACTAATTTACAGCTTTTGACTATTACTCTGTTCTTAATTGTTTTATTAATTGACTCAATATTAGTTGTGATAAATGTAAATACATAAAAAAAAAAAAAAAAATTAAAAAAAAATAGAAAGGAAGAAATAATTTAGGTTAGCTAATTAGCTAACGGGTGCAAATGTCAAATAGGTTAGGCAATAAGTAGTTGAGAATTGTGAATTCATTTGATTTTTTTTTGGGTTTAATTGACTTTTACATTCTTATGTTAGATTAGGATGAAAGTTTAGAAAAAGTTAAGGTACTTTTGTTTGGGGAGGGGTGATTGAGGTTAAGTGAGACTTTTAAGGTGCTAATTAAAGACCTAAGGTAGCTTTAGGTTTGAGGGTGATTACATGCTCTTTTCAAAATACTTATTTCAATTAAATTACAAGTAAAATAATAATAGTTAAAGCTTAAATGAACAACTGAATCAAGTTGTTTGTAGGATTTCATTTTTTTAAAAAAAAAAATTAATGTTTTTAGTCGGCTTCATAAATCCGAGTCACTAATTAATATAGTGGCTCTTAAATTAACACAGATTATGCTATTTTTTTTTTTAATTTAATTACTCGTAAACAATTCAAGTTCCAAAAGGAATAAGTTTAATTGTACTCCCACTCAATTCTTAAGAAAGGCTTGAGCCTGCTGGACCACCATACAAGGATTGAAAGCCCATTCTTGCTCAAAATCCCCTTCTCTTTTCTAGTCTTCCCTTGAGGGTAGTTTAAGATCTAGGGCCAATAACTATGATGTCTAACCAATTTATGATTGTGAAGGAGAAACGTGAGCATACAAAACAACATACATATTAAAAAAAAATGATTAATTAATAAAATCAAACTCTTAAAAAGACATATTTATTCTAAATGATAACATATTTTAACCAATTGTATTTTGAGGCTAACAACCTCATCCCTTCAATTGTATAAAGATAACAGTATTATATTAACACATCCCCAGATTAACATTAGATTATTGATCGTTTGGAAGAAATTCCATTGCTTAATCCTCATTGTATTGAATAAAAGTGTGGCATTCTTGTAGATAAGGTAGTGGTGTTAATACTTACTAGATTTGAAAACAGTCATGCACCCTCGTCTTTTCTCATAAGTACTCCGTAGCTTACAAGACCCTAATCTATATAGATAGTTGTAGGTTTCACTCTCTATAATAATACGTTAGACATATCTGTTATCATGACCTACACCGAGCTAGTAGGACACAACGCAACTCGTTGAGATTCTAGTTCAAGTCAGTTCGAATAGCTACACTTTTTGAATTTTTTTACTTAGAATAGTTATATGGCGCGTATCCATGTTTTTGAAATGCCACAAATTTTTTTAAGAAAACTTATTTATTATGGTTTGTTAAGGAAGTGCTAATATACTATATATGCAAAAATTTCAATTTATATGTAATTTGTTTACAAGCATGTAAACTCCGTTCAGAAGTATTTTTAAAGTTTAATTACCCTAGCTACTAAATAATTTTTTTAATTTTTTAGTTTATGAAGACCATCGATCCATTATTACTTTACTAGTGGCGCTGGGTAAAGTGAAAAGGTGTAAAGATTTGAAATAGATAAACATTACTTTAATCAATTACACGACTTGATTGTACAAAGTAACATACACTTACACTCAAACGCCAACAATAAGTACCAATTAGATCACATCTTGTAGTTGCTTGATTATCTCATCATAAATCATTATAAAGCATACTTACAAAGTAATTAGTTTAAAATGAAGGGATTGGAGCAGTACATATTAATTAAGTACTAGAACCCAACTTTGTTACAACTACAAAATTCAGTGATTATAGTCATACTAATTAAAGATCAAATTTACAATTAAAGTTTACTCGTAGTTTTGTAGAGGATGTTGGTGATAATTGTAGTCAACTGATATGATTGTAGTAGGCCGACTTTAGGTTACTACTTTTTCTACACGAGGCAGAGATAATTATTAAAGTTTTGGCAACTTAAAAGTACAATCTCGGAGGATCTGCTCAGGTTTTCCCAATTAACGTTGCAATTTTAGGTCTTTAGTAAAAAGTCTGTTTTTCTGATTTGTTTCCTTTTTTTCTTTCATTTTTTTTTTTACTTCTTTCTTTATGAGATTTCAGTTCACATTATAGCAATCAAGTACCCTATATACTACCATACTTCAAAAAAAAAAAAAAAAAAAAAAAATCCCTATATACTAGTTGTGGAATAGTTGGGAAAATGATAGTGAAATGAATAACACCCAAAGAATGACTAATCTCTATCTCTATTACATAGTGGGAAAATAATAGTGAAATTAACAACATCTAAAGAAACATTAATCTCTATTATTATCTTTCAAAAAAAAATTAATCTCTATTATTATATACAAAGTATAGCTAGCTAACGGATGAGGTTATGGTCCGGCACTATATACTTCCAAAATACTTAAAAAAAATTGTCATCTTTCTTTTAAAATGGTAGGTGTATATAAATTTAGAACTTAGTAAGCTAACTAAAATAATCGTAAATCATCACGAAAATTAAATGTATTAAATGGCAATGAAAGGAATGTATGAAAGTTTATTGTAAATTTAAACTTTATTCTAATCTAGTGAATAAAATTGTAGAAGTCTTAAATATTAAACTAATTTCATTCTTGAAACTTTTAGAGTTTATATACTACTTGTATTTGTTTGGACTTCAATGTATGTATGAAAGTTTTATTGTAAATCTTTTTGTTTTAGTCATTAAACTTTGTAGAAGTCTAAATTATATGTATGTTTGTACTAATTTCTTTTAGAGTCATTTATATACTATTTGTCTGGACCTCAATATTACAGTCCTCAATTAGGACAATCCTAATGTTAAATAAAGGGTTCATCATATCATAGTACTCAATAGCTTGGATACCTTTGTGTAGCTCATTAATCATTTTTTTTTGGACAGAGAGAAACCCTATTCTAGAAAGGGAAATTATAGGAAATTTTTTCCTAGAGTGAGCTTGGTGAGATAACTGAGATAAATCACAACTCATTACCATAAAAATTTGAGAGTGAGGTAGCCAACAACTTAGCCTCCTATCTCTCATTAGTTGATTAATTTCTTGAGTGAGAACATATAAGAATTTAAAACGGCTAATATTTCATTCCAAAATTTTGTTCTCTCATATTGTGTTTATCACATTTATTTTTTTATTGTAATTTTTTGTAATTAATAAAATAAATAATGTCTAAAAAGTGCATGTGCATATCCCAAAAAATGTTGAAATAGATTTCACTTTTAGTGCAATGGGGTGTCCATGATTGGGAAAATAATGATGGGTCTCTCTTAATGTGAAGACAATGTTGAATTAAACTAAGATATTTGACCTAAAGCTAATAAAACTTCCAAACATTTACAAGTGAAAAGGGAAAAAATAAAGGAAAGTCGAATAAAAGGCATGACTTGACCTGAAATTTGATTGGGCAGAAAGAAGACTTGACCCAATGAAAAATACAAGACGTAACACTTTTGATATAAATGGCCCAAACAAGTTACTTTGTCACCAATGCCATGCACACCTTAAATTGTTAAGACCAACTCGACACAACTATCACCCTTGGACCTTGCCTAAGAAAGATACTCTACGTCTAAATATGTTGTATGGCTGTATCAAATGATCATGCGAAAGGTAGCAATAGACATCCCTTTTCCTTTTTGCTTCTAGTCCTAGCTATAGCTATTTAAGTTGATACATGGAGGAAGTATTTGTAGTTACGGTCTTATGGAGTACGACTGTACGAGTACTATTTTTGTCAAGAAGAATAATGTTGAGGATGTACTATAATCCTTTTGTGATACTCTATGTCAAATAATGGTACGTACGGTATTCTTAAACTATTTGTAAAAAAACAAAAATAAATAAATAAAATGAAAGAAAGACTTACATGGACATAAAAAAAAAAAATTAAAAAAAAAAAACTGTAAAAAAGTTGTTAAAATAGACACTAGTTCTAAGGTGATTTATACTTATATTGGAATTTTAGATTTTCTAGAAATTGTTTGTAAGTGTCATTTGGCTATCTTTCATTAATGAAATCCTTTTTTCTTCTTGTCAAAAAAAAAAAAAAAAAAAAAATCCCTACCTTATAAAAAGTTCAAAAGAACTCTTATGAATAGTGTGATGACTTTTTTACCCCTAAAAATGTTTATTTACCCATATACCCATTTATGTTATATTAATTCTTATGCTTCCCGCATTTATTTCTCTTAGCTTCTTTAGTCTTCCTTCCCTTCCAACTTCCAACGCCCAAAGTTATTTTTCTTCTAACGTTAGAAGGAAAAACTATTTAACCTGATAATAGTCCTCTTCAAGGGGTGGGGGAATATGCTGGATATAATCCACTTTGTTACTATTTTCATAAAACACACACACACACACACACACACACACACAAACCCACCGAATTTAATTACCTCATCACCTAATTAAACATTTTTCTTTTGAAACTTTCTCCATTAACTTTTAATTGCAACATTTTAACTTTCAAGCTTGTCCATACATAATTTCAATCTCTTGTATCTCAGATTATAGACATGTAAAAAATCTAAAGATTAAATATTTAAAACATATATATATGTCGAGATGAATCTAATAAGATCCCACGTGACTATTTTTCCCAACAAAAAAAGTTAATAAAATAAAGATCAATTATAAAAAAATGAAAAATGTATATATATTTTCAAGTGTTGCAACTAAAAGTGACGGATGATATATATTATAATTCACAACAAAAACCATATTGCACTACAAAAAGCTTATTAGTGTGCATATATATACACACACACACACACACACACTTTCAAGTGTTATATTTCCGTACCTATGCAAGGATATGATTGTCAACAATTTATTTCTTAGTTTATGCGTTAAAAAGTCTAGCCAGTAAATTTTGGGTGTCGTGACAAGCTATTACAACTCGACCATAAACATCGATTATATCGCGTACAACGCGCTCCCCTTGTAAAAAAAAGGGTGTAACTTTTACTATCACTAGTTCACTACAAGAACTCCCAATTCTAATTTGTCATTTGTTGTATACTTCCGCTTCCACTTTCTCTTCGATATTACGGAGTAGAAGACAACTTGTTGTGTGATGTTTGTTGATGATTAACTTATTGTTATCAGAGGATTCAGATAATAATAAGGTTAGAAAACTTTTTTTTTTATTAAAACTTAAATTAAAAAAGGAATCCAACCCAACAAAAAAAAGGCTTTTAATTTTGCATGAAATGAGCTTTTTAATCAATGACATGGAAAATATTTTATTCCTGTCTTCCTCTCCTCCCCTAAGATTTAAATTCTTTTGGCCCTTAGGGTAGGAAAATTATAATTTCTGACTCATTCTCCTTGTTTTGCTTTAAATTTTCACTATTGATTTTGATAAATTTATGCGAGTAGTGTAGATGTATCAACCTCTCTACATATGGTGGAGTTGTTGGTCGTTGGTGTAGTTGTCGGTTCATTTTGGGGAATTATTATGAATTAGGGTTTATAAAAAAATTTTCTTCTTTTGCCCTATAATTGATACATTGTTAAAGATCGAATTGCGCAGCTAAAATTACAAAGATTGTCAAGTGTTTATACGTACAAATGAAATTCATTCTCTTGACTACAAAAAACCGCCAGCTCGTCTCTCCGAAAAGAATGTATAGTACAACGATGTGTTCGAATCATATACCACAATATAATGTCTATTAAACGATTTGAAATATCGAAAATATCTATAGTATAGTTTGATGTGGGAAAATGAAAAATGCGCGATAATAAAAAAATTATCATATCCTCGAAAAATCTGAACCGTTTATATCTAATACAAACATACGTGTCATAATCTGATAAAAATTCTTAAATGAACCTGGTCCACAATAAATTATTGTGGACCAAGTACCTGTCACGTGCATAAGGAACAGAATGGGTTAATTGTTTTGGAAATTCAAACAAGCTACAAAATTATTTCATTATCTTCTGCTTTCTCTCTCTTCACATGAACTTCCAAATTTCAAGCTCCATCTTCTCTCTTCAAAGGTCCATTTTCTCTCTCTTCAAAGGTCCATTTTCTCTCTCTTCGAAGCTCGCCCATATGAGTTTTTCTCTCTCTACATTTCAAGACCTCTTAGCCTCTTCTTCAATGGTGATAACTAGAGGCGGTGGAACATTTTGGAGGAAGACGACCTTCGTTTCTTCGGCAAATTCCGACGATGGACATAACTGCGGTAAATTTCTTATTTTTGAGTTGATTATTGAACTTTTTAAGCTTATTATTTTGTTGTTCTTCTTGAATTGAATCTCTTTTGGGATTTTCGCTTGAATTTTATGTAGTATTAACGATTAGGGTTTCAATTTGATCAATTTATGTTGATTTATACTTAAATTGAATCTCATTGTTTTATGTTTATACATTAGCTATTTAATTAGGGTTTTTGATTTCGCGTAATTATTGTTGAAAGTGAGGATTTGGATGATAATACGAAGGGTCACTGTATGTTTTTTTTTCAATTTTTTGAAATTTGGTCAATTATTAGTTGAAGGAGATAATAGGGTAACTATGATTTCAAAGGGGAGGTTAAGAATTTTGCTCAATTTTTAGTTGAAGTAGATAATAATATGGTCAATTATTATGATTAATTTTTGTTGTTGACGAGGTGGAGATTAAGAATTTTGCTGCTGCTGTTTGGTTGAATGGAGGGATGTGAGTGTGGTGCTGTTAAAGGGGGTTATGGTGCATGTATGATAAGATTGGGCAAGCTGACTTGTTTGTTGGTGCTGCTCTGTTGCTTACCAAGGAAGTGCTCTGTTGCTTATTATGACTTTGATGAAGAGTTTTAAAAGTTGTAAATGAACATGTACTTCTTTGTATAATGTGTTACTCCATATTGTGTTGATGAAGCATAAAAAATAGGGAAAAAGAAATAAATGATGTATTTTGGATTATTTATGAAATCAAAATAGCTACAAGTTGGTTTTAAGCTATTTAGATATGATAAGTGACAATTGTGACATGGTGTTAGGCCTATTAGCTATTTGTGCAATCATGTTATATCTCGTTGGAAAATAGTGAAAATTGTTTTTTAATAGTAAAGCCTATTAGCGCAATTGGTAGAGCAGTGTGCAGATGCACAATGATGTAGGTTCGAATCCTACATAGGCTATATAAAGATAATTTCAATAATATGTTGTAAAAATACGATAATATATATGACTATATTTAAATAAAGGTCACTATATATTAAAATGAGGTCACTATATTTAAATAAAGGTCATTATGTATAACTATGAGTCTATGACTATATTTAAATAAGAGTCACTGACTCTATATACATGTATAAATATGGGTTGATAATATTTTAAATAAGAGTCACTGACTCACTGTATACATGTATAAATATGCCTTGATAATATTTTAAATAAGGGTCACTATATATTTAAATAAGGGTCACTATGTTTAAATAAATGTCACTATGTATAACCATAACTATATTTAAATATAAGGATCACTATATATATATAAGAGGTCACTATATACATATAAGAGGTCAATATATATTTAAATAAGGGTCACAACTCACAAGTCACAACAAAATTGAGTACCATGACAACACTTTCTCATAACTCAGAAGAACATCACTCACGTTTGTTACATTATTGATTCTTTCACAATAACAATCCTTTCAATTTTCAAACTCATCATATACGAAACAAAATTAATTAGGTATGCCGTATGCATAGTGACCCTTAGGATAGCAACGTTAAAGTCAAAATAGCCATAGTGACTTTTATTAGATTTATAATACTCCGTTGCACCCAGCTACGAGCAAAACAATCAAACAAGAGAGGTGTGACACACGCAACACACGCACCACACCACAAGAAAATACCACAATACCAACACAATATGCCGCCAAGAATGCACACAACAGCACACAGCACCTAGCAACACAACAACACACGCGCACAGAACCACAGCGAGCACAGCACAACACACCAACACAGCACAGCACTCCTGAGCACCACACCGCACCAAAACTACACCACGTAGTGATGCAAACACACAACACCACGCAACAAAACACGCAGCCACACACACACCAAAAATACACAACGCAGTGCTGCAAACACACAATACCACGCAACAGAACCCACACATGCACCAAAGCCCGAAGCAACACTAAGCAACAGACCCACCAAAGCACACAGCACACACGCAAACTAAACCAAAACATAACGCTAAAAAAAGAACGCACCAAACCAAACAGCAGCACCCACTCAAGGCACCACACACACACAAACACACACACACCCAAGGATGTGTATACCAAACCAAAATAAATTAAGGGTTGTGAGCCCTAATTTCGAGCAAATAAAACAGAATTTGAAGAAAAAAAAATTTGAAGCCAAATTAGATCAATTACACAATATGTCTATCATCTTTTTCAGAATAAATAAAAAATTAAATCAAATCAAAACTACAAAACAATATGTTGAATATCGTCATCCTAAATATAATCAAATCACCCAAACGCAATCAAATAGCATTCGATCACCATCAGTTACAGTAGAAATAGCACTCAATTGAAGATTATCGTTATCCGATCCTCTGGTTCGTCTTCTACAAAATCATCAACCTCATGCTGTTCGGGTCCATTGTTTTGAGATCTTCAATTGTAATTTGCGAATAATCTGAAATATATTGAATTGATTTGTTGAGATTGATAGCAACATAATATTGTTGTTCCATTGATGAATTCAGCAATTCGTAGAGATCGATTCTTCCATTGATGGATTTTGCAGCTTTAGCGTTGCTATGGTTTTCGTATAGAGGTTTATTGTTGGGTAGGAACAAGGTGGGTTGTTTTGTATATGGACTGAGAAGAATAAAACGGGCTGCCTGTGTTGTTGCTTGCACGTGAGACTATAAGGTCCACAATAATTTTATTGTGGACCAGGTCCACGCAAGATCTTTTGATAATCTGAAATATCGATGCCTAAACCGCGTACTAGTTCTTGTACAGTTGTCCATCCTAAAACTTGAAAAAAGGACCGTTATTCCGAAAAGTCGAGAACACATTCACCGCCATATTTTCATGCTTCTACAAAATACACTCCTCATGCCGTCGATGAATTTTCCGATCAAAACCCTAATCCGTCAAATTTCTCTCTGCCTTTCAATATCCATTGTTATTAACCTAACGATTTTGATCAAAACCTTAACCCTAACCCTGGAATTTTTTTTTTCCTATCCTGTTCATCTAATGTTTCTTTTCGATTTCATGAAAATGCCAGTAAAAATTCTTCAATTTGCGGATATTTTCTGTATTTGGGTAACGAAAAGTGTTGAATTAGGGTTTGATTTGGGAATGAGGTAGTTTTGTGGGATGATGAACTCGGTATTAACTCTTAATTAGGGTTTGAAACGGAATTGTCAGGGTTTCGTTAGAAGCAATTCAGGAATTCTTCCGTTCGAAGTGAATGCGAGGGTTTCAGTTGGGAGTTCACTTGTTCGAGGTTACGAAACGGTGTCGTTTAGTGGGAATTCAAGAGCTTTGGTGAATTGGTGATAAATTTGGTTCATTAGCCGTTAAAGGTAAACAAATCTCTTGTTTTTACATTTTAAGAGTTTTATGTAGTCTTATTAACGTTAAAGTGTTTTTAGTTGATTAAAAGTTCTTAAAAGCCTAAGTTTAATTTGAGGTTTTGGTTGGTGAATTTGTTATGTGGTTTGATTTGAGAGTATTATTGGAGTAATTAAGTGAAGGGTACTTGTTTTAATCAATGGGTAGCCAAGTGATGGTAGTTACTCGTCTTGTAAATAGTGAGAATTGTGGATTGAAGTAGAGAATTTTTATGTAGACAGGCTAGTGTAGTGGGGGTAATTTACTGTTTGCAACCTTTTTTTGGTAAGTAAAGAGTCATCTTATGAGAAGATTATTTATGCTATCTTATGGAAAGCTCTATTCTGAAAGGAAACTTGGAGTTATCTTATGAAGGCTTATTTATGTTAGGAAACTATTGACAGGAATGTGGGAAGTGTGAAGTTCATCGGAGTTATCTTATGAAGGCTTATTTATGCTAGGAAACTATTGAGAGGAATATGGGAAGTGATTTTCGTTATGAATTGATGGCATTTATTGTTTGTAATTTGTATATCTAAATGATATGAGGGTTGATTAAAGAGGAAAATGCAGTGTTGAAAATGTAGTTTAATGAAGGAGTTTGTTTGTGAATGATTCTTAATGGGCTTAAAGGTGTTTACTTGGAGTGATCTTGTAATGGCTTATTTTATGTTAGGTAGCCTTTGAGAAGAATATGCGAAATTAAATTCATTTTGTATTGACGGTTATTATTGTGTTTGGGGTAGTGAGTAATTGATGAAAGTGGAAATGACTTATAGTGTACTAAAACTTGTTGAAAGTGATGCTATCTACTGTAAAAGTGTAGATTATTTTTTTTTTTTTAAAAAAAAAACCGACTTTCTTATGAATTGTTATTTGTTTAACTGTTTGTATTTCATATTATTTTAGTTATTATTGAAAGTAAGTTTTGAGGTTTTTGTGGTTGTGTTCATTAGTGGTTGATGGAAAGTTTAAGGCTGAAGTATAATTGGAGTATGTGATGAAGATTTAGTCAACTATTGAGAGAGTATGGGAAGCCATTTTGGTCATGTGATGTTGGTTATTATTTTGTCTAAATGATGAGACTTGTGGACCTTAGGAGGGAAGGGCAGTGTTTAGTATGACTGTATAATGTGTGCCCCTGATTTCTATGAACTAAAATTTATTTTTGGGATATTTTGATATGAAACAAAACTTTGCAAAACAATACTGATTTTCTTTGTTAAAAACTTTTTATTTACTTATTAAAAATTGTTAAAGATTCTTTTGAATTTTTGGCGGGTTTGTTTCCTATACAGCTTGAGGGTTCTCTATTTCATTAGTGGGAAGCTCTAATTTGGTAGCATATTTGAGATGTTCTTGTGAACGACTGAAGTCTTATTTTATACTATCCCTACTTTGAGGAATCAGGAATTTTTTTTTGAGAGAAGGCAAAATTTTATTAATCAATCACACACAAAAATACACGGAGGCTACTAAGCCCCTAAACATTTACTTCTAATCCAAGCTAAATCCTTAGCCTTAACTTTGCTAGAAGCTAAACTAAGGAATCAGGAATTGAAGTTCATTTTTTGAGGTCTTGTGTAGAATTAGTGGGTATAAATTATGAGAGGTTTTATTTAAAGGGCGAAATTCATTTGTTGAGAAAAGAAGTAATGGGTGGTGGTTTTTGTTAAGCTTAGTAACTTTAATGAAACTGTAATTTACTATGAGTACTGAATACTGAGTTTTCAAACGTCTTATTTAATTAATCGAATTTATTTTTGACTGAGAATTTTTTTCTTAGTGTAGTGAACAAAGCCTATCTTTTATTTTTGAGGTTCATGTGGTTGAAGTTATTATGTTGTCTATGGGAAATTCTATTTTAAAAGTGTATTTGGAGTTATTTAGTGAAGTTCAGTAATATTAGGCAACTTTCTTTTTTTTTTTTTTTTTTTTTTTTTTTTTTTTTATGGTTAATGGAAAGCTAAGTTTGTTATATTTTTATGGTTTTGAATCATGTTTGGCTTGTTGCTCTAGAAGATGGAGAGGTGTTGTGTGAATGATTGGTAGGTTGATTGCAAAAGTTTTATTGGGGAATTTGTGGTTTATTTTTACTAGAAAACAAAGCTTGGTTAGACTCTATATTTGTTTATTAAAATCTATTTGTGTTGATTTAAATGTAATTTACTTACTAAAAATGATGAAATCGTGTTTGTATGGTTTGTTACCTAGCCACCCCTCCCCACTTTTTTCCCCCCTTTTTTAGTTAAGAGTTTGTTTTGAGGTCATAGTGGTCATGAGGTCAAAGTGGGCATAGCACTTGGAGTTATTTTTTATAAAGGCTTATTTATATTAGGCAACTATTGTTGAGAGGAAATTAAGAAGCTGTGTTCACAGTGATTTGATGGAATTTATTGTTTGTAATTTTGTGCTTTTCAATGATTGATAGTGGACTAAAACTCGTTGAAAATGATTTTTATATACTATAGACTATATTTATGAGAGCTCATTAAAGGGGAAGATGTATTGAGAACGTAGTGTGATGAAGGAGTTTGTTTGTGATTGATTTATATTGGACTAGAACTTGATTTCTTGGAGTGATCTTGAAATGGCTTATTCTATGTTAAGCAGCCTTTGTAAAGAATATATGAAATTAAATTCATTTTGTATTGACGGTTATGATTGTGTTTGGGAAATGAGTGAAATTGATGAGAGTTGACCACAAGAGGGAATGATTGATAGTGGACTAAAACTCGTCGAAAATGATTTTTATATACCCCCCCCCCCCCGGGTTTTGAGGTCATACGCGAAATAGCACTTGTAGTGATTTTATGGGGCTTATTTATATTAGGCAACTATTGTTAGAGAGAGGATTATGGAAAGCTGAGTTCACAAGGATTTGATGGCATTTATTGTTGGTAATTTGTGTTTTTGAATGATATGAGGGTTCATTAAAGGGAAAGATGCAGTGTTAGAAAATATATTGTGATCGGAGGAGTTTGATTGTGATTGATTTTTAATGGACTAAAAAACTTGCTTTCTTTGAGTGATCTTGAAATGGCTTATTTTATGTTAGGTAGCCTTTGAGAAGAATTTGCGAAATTAAATTCAATATGTATAGACGTTTATTATTGTGTTCGGGTAATGAGTGAATTTGACGAGAGTTAATTGCAAGAGGGAATGATTGCTAGTGGACTAAAACTCGTTGAAACTGATTTTTATATACTCTAGACTATTTTTATTTAACAAAACTAATTTTCTTATGAATTTTTACTTGTTTAACTGTTTGTATGTCAAGTTTTCCCATTATTACAGTTATCATTGAAAGTTAATTTGAGGTTCTTTGGGTTGTATTCATTTTGTGATTGATGGAAAGTTTTGGAATGAAGGATAAATAGAATATCTTTTGTTGCCTTAGTCAATTATTTGAGAGAAGTATGGGAAGCCAATAAGCCATTTT
Organism: Chenopodium album; assembly: GCF_948465745.1. Lineage (NCBI taxonomy): Eukaryota > Viridiplantae > Streptophyta > Magnoliopsida > Caryophyllales > Amaranthaceae > Chenopodium > Chenopodium album. Next base: position 57,566,037 of record NC_137843.1, read on the forward strand.
GGTCGTTTGATGTTGGTTATTGTTTTGTTTAATGATGAGACTAGACTACTAGTAGACTCAAGGAGGGATGGGCAGTGTTTAGAATGACTATGTATGGTGCCCCTTATTTCTATGAACTAAAAATTATTTTTGGTCATTTTTTATATGAAACAGAATTTTTGCAAATGAATACAGTTTTTTTTTTTTTTTAAAAAACTTTCTTTTACCTATTGAAATTTGTTTAAGATCCTTTTGAATTTTTGTCAGGTTTGTTTCATATACCGTTTGAGGTCTTGTTCTTAATTGAGTGGGGAGTTCTAAGTTTCTAACTTGGAAGGTTGTTTGGAGCCTTCTAGTGAAGGCTTGTTTTAAACTTAAAGGAATAAGGAATTGAACTTAATGTTTTAAGGTATTGTTTGTAATTAATGGGTGTAATTTATATTAATTTTTGTACGAACATTGTATTTCATCAATCGGATTTTTTAGCCGACAATTCTTTTTCTTAGTGTAGTAAACTAGTAAACAAAACGTATAATTTATTTTTGAGGTTCGTGCAGTTGAAGTTAATATGTTGTCTATGGGAAATTCTATTGTTAAAGTGTGATTGGAGTTATCAATGAAGTCTTGGCAAGTTTTTTTGTGGTTTAATGCGAAGCAAAGTTTTTTATATTTTGATTGTTTCTAAATCTGTTTGGCTTGTTGGACTTAAAGATGGAGAGGTGTAGTGTGAAAGAATGATAGGTTGATTGCAAATGTTTTATGGGGAATCTGTGGTTTATTTTTTATTTTATTTTTATTTAATAAAATCAATTCATATTTTTTAAAAATTTATTTACTAACTGAACATAATAAAATCTGTTTGTATTGTTTGTTACCTAGCAACCCCCTTTTGTTTTAGTGAAGAGTTAGTTTTGAGGTCATAATGGTCATGAGGTGGTTTATGGAAAGCTCTATTCTGAAATATGGGAAGTGTTCACAATGATTTGATGGCATTTATTGTTTGTAATTTGTGTATTTGAATGGTATGAGGGCTGGTTAAAGGGGAAGATGTAGTTTTGAGAATGTAGTGTGATGAAGGAGTTTGGTTGTGATTGATTATTAATGGACTGAAACTTGCTTACGTGGAGTGATCTTGAAATGGCTTATTTTATGTTAGGCAGCCTTTGAGAAGAATATACGATTCATTTTGTGTTGACGCTTATTATTGATTTTGGATATTTAGTGAAATTGTTGAGAGTTGACCTCAAGAGAGAATGCTTCTGATAAGGGACTACAATTCGCTGAAACTGATTTTTATATACTATACTATTTTTATTGAAAATAACTGACTTCCTTATGGATTATTACTTGTTTAGCTGTTTGAATCTCATGTTTTCCCATTACTACATATATTATTTTAAGTTAGTTTTGAGGTTCTTGTGGTTGTATTCATTAATGTGATTGATGGAAAGTTTTAGAATGAACGATAAATGGAGTATCTTGTGAAGCCTTAGAGTGAAGTATGGGAAGCCATTTTGGTCATTTATTGTTGGTTGTTTTTTTGTTTTAATGATGAGAGTAGTGTATTGAAGGAGGAAAGAAGTTTAATGACTTTAATGGGTGTCCCTGATTTCTACGAAGTAATATTATTTTGGTGATTTTTTGATATGAAACAGAATGTTGCAAGAAAAAAAAAACTGATTTTCTTTTACCAATTGAAATTTTTTAAAGATTTTTTTTTTTTTTTTTTTTTGAGGTTCTGTATTGAATTGAGTGGGCTGTTTTAAATTGGAAGCTTATTTAGATTGCTCTAGTGAAGGCTTATTTTATTTTATCCAATCATTTTGAGAAATTAGGTATTGAAGTTATTGTTTTGAGGAATTGTGAAAGGAATCAAAGTTAATCTGATTTGATACTGTTTTAAGCTGAATTTTACTAAGCTCTACATGTCCTTCTCTTCCCCCCCCCCCCCCCCCCCCCCCCCCCCCCCCCCCCCCCCCCTCTTTTTTGAAGTAAACAAAGCCTAAGTGTTACTTTTGAGGCTCTGGCTATTAAAGTTATTATGTAGTATTTAGATAATATTGTTTTGAAAATTTAATTGGTGTCATATAGGGAAGGCTTAATGTTAAGCAAATTTTTTGAGGATGAAGAGTTAGTTTTGAGGTTCTCTAGTGGTCATGGTTATTGTGTAGTTTATGGGGAGTTCTATTTTGAAGGTGTACATTGAGTAATTTTTTAAAGGCTTATTTTTCCTTTGTTCTTAAAGTATTGCAATGTTTTCCTAATGTTTTTAAAAATAAGATTTTTTTTATATTATTTAACTAATTTTATTGATTCTGATCTCTTTTGAAGTTTTGATTACAACTTATATACATAAGAAAGTTGTCATATCATACTAGAAATTGTTTTACTGATTTTTATTTACTTTTGCAACCCTTTTCTGGCATAGCTGATTGCAATCTATTTTGGCAAATAATTTGGTTTGAGATTCTAGTGTGTTGGTTTTTCCTAGTAGTTTTATGTGGTTTACGAAAATTTCTATTTAGAAAGTGTTATTGACATCATTTAATGGATGCTTAAGTTTGAATGTTTGATTGAAGTAGTTTTTCATCAAGATAGTTGGATGAACTGTTAGGATGACTTTCACAAGATATTTGTAGATTATGTTTCATGTCTAATCTGGATTAAGGTTCCGTGAAGCCTATGTGATCTTGAATGATAATCTATCCCTACTTGTCTGTAGTTGTAAGCTCAAGCTCCCTTGTCCTGTCTATTTTCTGCCTTTGAGTGATATTCCCTCTTCCTTAATTGGTAGCTGTTTTAAAAAAGAGAATTCTCACATGTGAAGTGTGTGTATGTGTGTGTTTTTGCAGTGTGATGTAATCTCTGCAGCTACTTTGCCGATGTATGTATTAAAATTAGTTGTGGTACTTGTGGATGGTTTGGCACATCAACTAGCATTGATGTTGAATACTTGGAGCTATGGTTAGGGTTTGGATTCTGCAGTTTGGTGGTGGTATCACTATGGTTGACAAAAATGGAAGGATTCGACTCTATCTAGAGTGTGTTTCTTAGTGTTGGTTCTGTATAAATTATGACCCTATGTAAAACCAATCAGTAAATTCTTAGTATATTCTTATGTTTATCTTGGGCCTATTTTATATGAAGGGTGTTTGTGTTGAGCTTTTTAGAAGAATATTATCCCATGGCAGGGTGACTGTTAATACTTTTTAGGGTGCATAGAGAGCAGCTTAGCTAGATGTCATCCAAAGTTGAGAATTTTATCGACATGATCAGCTGTGAAGTCAAAAGCAAACGTCCATCTATACTTGGAGCCTAACTTCCAATACCTTGGGTTTTACATGGCTGCCCTGTTGCTACAATGTTCCTTGGGTTTTTGAATTGTTGTTTAAAGTAATTTATTGAGACATTCAGGTCGAATCGTGCCAAGCGATGTTTCAGATTGTCCATGAACTAGGAGTGTTTAACTCAGCTTAGAACCCTTATTCATTGAGTTAGTATATCCCTTTGATTGGATTTTCTTGGGGAATGTTTGGGAATATATCAATAGGTAAATACGTAGTATTGTAGTAATATATGTTCATTTAGTTAGTGCCATTTTCATGAATTTTCCGGGGGGTTCTCAAGGGATTATAGGTGGTAATTGAATAATCAGGTTGCTATAGGTTGGATCGTGGTGGAATTTTTTTTTTTTTTTTTTTTTTTTTTTTTTTTTTTTTTTTTTTTTTTTTTTTGGGTGAAAGTGGTGGAAAATTTCTTGGAATACAGCAATAATTTTTAAGGAAAAAGGGAAATCAAATTACTTAATCAAACTGTCACAAAGAGTTCAAGGGAGCAAATATAGCAGCTCCAAAATAAAGCCATACAAGTGCAAAGAAAGGAAACAATCCTGCTAATAATCCACCAAATCCTAGTACATAATCCGAGAAACGAAGTCAGCAGATCAAAATGCCTAGATGCAGCTTTCCACCATGTCGTTTTCATATGCATTCTTTGCAATCAAGGGAACACTGCTATGCTTGATAGTTTCACCCTCCATGTCAATGACCAACTGTGCCAGCTTATGAGCCTTGAGCATTTCTCCAATGTCACTTAAGATAGCTGTCACTGTGCATCCAGCATCCATAGAGGTCCCTAATCACAATCTTCATTTCTCCATGCTCCATCCACATTGAGCTTTGCTGAACCACTTGCAGGTCTCTCAGTGAATGTTTTGAGTATGCCCTTTCGGATTCTTGCCTATGCCCTGGAAAACATTAGAAATAGCCAATAAGTCTACCATGAACCTGTTATATATAGTAATTGGGTGCACCATCGTAAGTTGAAAAACATCCTGATATCTTGCTCTCCACAAATGCCACAGAGTAAAAGTATAGAAACAGAATTTTTTATCTAACCTATTTCCTTTGAGAATTCGAGACCACAACACTTTTGAATAAATGCAATCTCTAAAAATGTGTAAGTGGGTTTCAATATCAAAATTGCATCTGTTGCACAAGTGATCAAAATCTGCAATTTTTTGTTGAAGGATCTAGGCAGAAGGAAGAATTTGATGGCATGCGTTCCAAGCTAGCATTTTGTACTTGTAAGGAGAGTTAATGCGCGAAATGGAGGCCCATTTGATCGGGATAAAGGACTGGTTAGGGGTGAAGTTGGAAACTAGTCTATAGGCACTCTTAATAGTGAACTGACCATCTTTTTCTCTTCCCCAGCAAATAGAGTCATTGACAGAAGCAATAGTAGGTAAAGGAGTGGCCTCAATAAGAGCATAAATAAAATCTGGAATGATGTGATTGACCCTAGTTAAATCTCATTTTCCTTCCCTAATAACGTGACTAACTCTCCAATGAGCAATAGAGTCCGGAATAGGTTTATCGATCAAGAGATAAAGAGGCTTTTCCCCTACTTAATGGTGGTACCAAAGGCAAATATCATCCCTATTACCCACTCTATAAGAAATTCCTTGAAGAAGGAGGTCCTTACCCCTTATAATATCCTTCCAAAGGGGTGAGTCGGCTTGATTTGGGAAGCTATTTAAAAAGGTGGAGTTTTTAAAGTACCCAGCCTTAAGAATTTTCACCCAAAGTTTGTTAGGATCGATTAAAATTCTCCAACCTAATTTAGCCATGAAAGAAATATTCCATTGTCTTAGCTTTCGAATACCTAGCCCCCCTATACTCAAAGGTAAACAAATTTTATCCCAACTAGTCCTTGCTAGATAGTGAGATCTATCCACTTTGTTCCAAAGGAGCCTTTTACTTCTTTCAAGATCCTAAGGATAGCACATGGGATAAGGGTAGTTTGCATAGCATATAAAGGATAGGAATTGAGCACTGATTTGATTAAGGTATTCCTACCCGCCATATTTAGAAATTTTGCTTGCCATCCTTTTATTCTATCCTTAGTCTTAGTAAGAAGATCCGTATAATCCGCTTTCCTAAGTCTATTAGGATTAATATTGATACCCAAGTACTTGCCAAAAGAAGGGGATCCTTTAATGTTAGAAGTATCAAGAATAGCTAACTTGAGAGTTAAACACATTTTGGGAGGAAAGATAACTTTAGACTTGGCTTGGCTTATAAAGAGCCCTGAATTGTTACCAAATTCCAAAAGTGTATCCTTAATGACTTCAACATTTTCAACAGAAGCTTTCCCAAAGAGGAAGACATCATCCGCATAAAATAGGTGAGATAGGCTAACTTCATCACCTATTTTAATAGGGTTTCAAAGCCCTAGTCCAACTTTATTTTCTATCATAATGGAGAGTCTTTCAAAACAAAGGACAAAGATATAAGAAGGTAGGGGATTACCTTGCCTAATTCCTCTAGAAGGAGTGAAGCTTTCCGTAATATTTCCATTCCAAAGGATGGAAATAGATGGAGTCGTGATGCAACTTAGAATGAGTTTTACAAGCTTAATAGGAAAATTCATTCCTAATAAGGTTTCCCTAACAAAATCCCATTCTAAGCTATTATAAGCTTTAGAGATATTAATTTTGAAAGTCATAAGTTTTCTTTTACTAGCCTTTTTAAAAAGATGGGCAACCTTATTAATAACCAAGATATTTTCATCAATAGTTTTACCCTCAACAAAGATAGATTGGACAGGATTGACAAGGTCCTCAAGCATTGGTTTAATTCTATTAGAAATAATTTTAGTGATCGATTTGTAAATCGAGTTACAAAGATCAATGGGTCTAAACTCGCTCATGTTGGTAGGGTGCGAGTTCTTGGGGATTAAAGCAATATAAGACTCATTTATTTCTTGAGGAATACTTCCTGACTCAAAGCAAGAAACAATTAGGGAAATGATGGACTTTTTAACTGTATCCCAATATTTTTTTTATATTTTTTAAAAAATATTGGTTGTATACCGTCAGGTCCGGGCTCTTCATCGAGGCCATGGACTTAAGAGCTGCTAAAATTTCTGTTTTCGACACTTTGTTGCAAAGAAATTGATTGTCAGTTTCACTATTAGTCGAATTAGGCTGGAAATTAATACACCTAGGTTGGGAATTTTGTTTTGAGGAGAAAATATTTTTGAAATAATCCACACACGTTTTTTTCCAGTTTCTTTTGATCAGAAACCCATGACCCATCTTCATTTTTTAGACACAAAATTTACCCCTACTATTTCTAACCTTGGCAAGGATATGAAAATACTTGGTGTTCCAATCCCCATACCTACGCCAATCAACCCCTGCTTTTTGAGCCCAAGTTATTCTCTCGATTTTAAGAAGATTATTAAGCTGAATGAGAAGATTTTTTTCTAGGTCTATCAAAAACCTAGAATATCTAATGCACAAAGCCTTTTGTATTCCTTCAATTCGAGCAATTAACCTTTTTTTTTTATGCCTAAGGGATTTGTTAAAAACATTAGCATGCCAGCTTAACCTCCTTGATGAAGTTACTTTTAGATATAATGAAGTCATTATTTCCCTTTCCCATGCACATTTAAAGAAATCATTAAAAGTAGGGTTTTCTAACCATGCTTCTTTACATCTAAAAGGGTGATTACCCCTAACTTTCGAAGGATTAGAATCTACCAAAATAGGGCGATGATCTGAGTAAGTTTTAGGAAGATGAAATACCTCAGTGTTTAGGTAGCTTTCCATCCATTTCGCATTTGCAAGAGCTTTGTTAAGTCGTTCTCTTATCAAGTTTAAGCCATCCTGCCCATTGTTCTAAGTGAACATCGGGCCATTGAAATTTAGGTCAATGATTCCTTCCTCATCCACCCATTCACCATAAGCTCGCCCTTGATTAATAGCAATTGGTCGCCCTCTAACCTTTTCAGATTGTCTGGATATTTCGTTCATATCACCAACTACGAGCCAAGGGGTTTCGGAAGGAGGATTACTGGCTTTTAGGTCATTCTAGAGTTTGTTTTTTTCTTTGGTGGCAGAGGGGGCATGAATTCCAGTAACTATGGTTTCCTCCGAGGAAGGGGAGAACCTAAAGAGAGCATGAACCACGTGTGGAGGTTCAATGACAAAATCAACCAAACAGCCGGATTTTTCCACATGACCCAAATTCCTCCCTTAAGTCCGTCTGCTTGAATTGTTCGATGATCATCAAACCCTAATCTTTTGAAAGTGTCACTAGCACACTTGTTGTCAGCTTTAGTTTCTAGCAAGATTAAAACTTCAAGATGATGAGTATTGATCACCTCCCTAGCATGAGAGATAAAATCCTTGCTGGCTGCACCTCTTACATTCCATAAAATAATCTTCATATCAACGGATGGAATTGTAATGGCCGGAAAAATTCCAAGCTTACGTGCTCTCGTCCATCCGAGGTAGGATGTTCACCCAATCCTTCTATAAGTGTAGCTTTTCCATCGCCCACACGTCCTCCATTGATAGAGGTGAGGCATTCAATTTGATTTCCGGCACTAGATTCCCGGTTCGGACATAATTGAAGTTTAGGGTTGCCCCTACTACTTCCTTTTGTGGGATTAACACCACCAAGAGACTTGAGGTTTCCATTAAGTTCATATGGACGTTTGCAAATTGTATGAAATAGGTCGGGGGGCTTTTTGGTGGAGGTTCGAGGGGGAGGAAAGTTGTTCCGTAGTCTGAATGAGATGGAGCTATTTGTTGAGATAAAATTAGCTTCAATCCCTCCTTCATGATATTGAGCCTCTCTGTTTGAAGGGGTCGAGCAGGTAGCACTGGCCATAGAGCTGGGGTTTGAAGGGTGGGAAAGAGATAATGTGTTAGTGACGGCAGTGAGACCCGGCAGAGTGAAGATGGCGGTAAGGTCTAGTTGTGGGCTGTTTGAGGTGTTTGTGGTAAGATGGTTGGGGCTATGGGCATTGTTTCGGTTAGTTGGGTCGGGTTTTGAGTGAGAATTGGGTGTGTGTTCTGGAGATTTGGGATGTGATTGGGGCTCTGAACATTCTTTCGTTCCCTAATTGTTAGCAGGATGGGAATCTACGTGATATGTGTTAGGTTTGAAGAAATGGCTAGGGGGAGATTGAGAAATAGGTTTGTCAAATAGGGAGGTGGGTGAGATGATTCTTGGGAATTCGCAGCTTTCATTGTTCCTGTTTTTCAAAGGAGATGTTTTCTCTGTAGTATTTGATTTCTGGGTATAAAGAGCAATTGATTTTTCTTTCCCAATAATTTTGCTATTATCCATATTTGTTTCTCCTTCTATGGGGTCGTTAATTCCATTGAGTTTTTTTTAGGATATTGTTGGCGGCTATTTTGTTCCCCATGCTTCTTCCCTTTATTTTCTTTGGTGATCTTCTGACTTCCCTCTCCTTTACTGGATTTACCCTTTTCGTCTTTTTGAATGATTTTTTTCCTCGGTGCTGCCAATATCTATGGCCCATATTCTTTTGACTTTTTTTGCTTATCTATTCCTTGTTGCGAAATATATTCCTCTGTTGGTATGTTTTCTTTGCTTGCCTCCCTGCTTAGCCTATCTAGCGATGTTGCAGTTGTTTCCGTAGCACCTAGACTTAGCGCGGAATTTTTTGTTGCTTAAACCATTCTAATCGGAGACAAGCCTATTTCCTTTCTATCCCTACATTGTTCCTTAGTATGCCCTATTCTTCCACATTCAAAACAAAGAAGATGAATTTTTTCGTATTCTATTCTTTGCCAAGCTTTGCCTACCAAACCTTAGTAATCAAAGGTTTATTCAGTTTGATTTCTATGCAAACGCGAGCATATATGCATTTGCTAATTTTGTCCGTCGAGTAATCGACTCGAATTGGTTTGCCAACTACCCTTGCGATTTTGTACAAGGCTTCTTTCTTATAGTATTCCACCAGAAGCTCTGGAAAACGAATCCAAACTGACATACTATGAAAACTCTCTGTTGATGGTCTGAAATTTGGCCTCCATTTAGACAACATGAGATAGTGATCAAGAAGAAACCATGGACCCCCAAATAAGGCTTTCTCTTGTAAGCTAAATCTAAAGAGATATACTCCTTTCTCCATTTCTATTGTTTCCAACCCCCCTTTTGGATTCCACATTCTATGAACCCTTTGTGTCATGAATTCTGCTCGAACATTAATTCTCAGGCATTTTTTTTTTTTTATCAATGTTAGTTCCCATGGCTTACGCAACTCTCTTTTCTTTTGGGAACTTCACTGAATTTTCGTGATTCGTATTATCATCCTCCTCATCCCATTCTAATGAATTGATCATGATTTTTCTTGCCTCTGGAAACCATTGCGATGATTTAACAACTGCCTTTCTAAAGCTATTGACCTTTGCTTCTTTCTGTACCTGGCTTAGAGACTCACCCCTCTATTTTGAGCCAGTTCCAATTGCTACAAGATTTTGGTTATCTATTATCCTCGTGTCTTGAGCTTCCCCTTCTACTCCTTTCTGCGTGAAGTTGCTCAGTTCTGCTTCCTTTAGGTGGAGTAATTCCTTACTCTGCTCGGATTCTTCTTCCTTCTCCATTTCAATATCCCTTACCCTTTGTATCGACTCTTCAATCAAGCTGCTGTCCCCTGGACTTGGACTTAAATGAGATGAGTCAACCTGCTGATCATCTAACTTCTTAACTGACCTCTGAACTAAATCTAGTTCTTCAGTCGATTCTATCTCCATATTTGATGAAGAATTCATTGACCTAGCTAACTGAACCTAATGATTACTACTTGGCGACTTAAACTTGACCTTGACGAACGACTTTAAAACCCAGCTAATGCAAATGCATTAGGATGGAAAAGCTAAAAAAGAAAGAAAACGCTCGCTCTCAATTAGAAGGAAGCTCTCGGAGCCCCAATCACCAAGGTGACGGGGTTATTCTTCGATGACTAAGCTTCTAGAGAGGGAGAAAAAACGAGTTAAAATGTATTGTAGTTAAGCATGATTGGAATATAGCAATAAGTTTATTAAATTTGTGTTCATAATATCAACCTTATTTTAATAAGTGTCATAATTGTCCATTGAATCAAATTATGGCACTTATTTAAATTAAAGTTGATATCATGGGCTTTTTATCATATACGTAATACATTAGTAAAAACATGGATTTGATAATTCCAAGATCCATTTTAGTGCTTAAACATAACCAAAATAATGGGGTCAGGTTAGTTTGGGTTTTGGATCTGTATTTCGTTTACATTGGTCATTAGTTTTGGTTCAATGGATATTTCAAGTTTTCTAGAAATCATAAAGTTTTCGACAAATTGGATTTATTGAAGAAACTCGTGGTCTTATGGGCTTTATCATGGACAAGCACAATTCTCATGACCCCATTTATAATCTTTTTTTCCCCCTCAATTTGTGCCTCCACCGTAATCAAATTATGTTGGGTTGTGTCTGTGTTTGGGTTTGCTCTAAACGGATTAACTATCCTCCAACTTGAATTGACTTGTTTAGCGCTTGTTTGACATTACTTTTGGTTTTCAGTTTTCTGTTTTTTGAAAATTAAAAACGAAAAACAGGAAACAAGAAAAAGGTGTTTCCACTTTTCTGTTATCAGTTTTCAAAATTATCTTGATTTTAATATGTTACAATAATTTTTGATTCATTATGTGACATATATCATATACTTTTATAAAATAGAATACAGAAAAACAGAAAACCACAACAATGCCACACAAACCCTTAAGTTTTCGGGTTGTTGTTTGTTTGTTTTCGGGTATAGATTGACCTGATTAACCCAAAGCTTTTTAAATGATATTTTTGAAGTATTAAATGGGTTTAACTTGAATTCGTTGGACTTGTTATTTTTGAGTTGAATTGAATTTATGGGAAAAAGAGGACTATGAAGGTGGTGAAGAGCAGTAGCGAGGATACGAAAAGAAGCACAACGACTAAACACTGCCATGAAGTGAGAAAATAGAGGTTAAAAAAAAATTTAAAAAATCAGAACAACCGTTACAAACCTAGGTTATTTGGATGTAATTAATTTTCGAAGGCAAGTTAAATTGAGAACAATTTTAAATCGGCTAGGTGATTAATGATTTAAGTTGAAAATCTTAAGATTATCAGTTTTAGGTCTGGTTCAAGTTGACCCTATTAAAAAATTAGATTGCAAAGAACAACTCAAATTTGTTATTTTCAAATTAGTCTTATAATCCAATAGGATCAACTTTTTCCACCCTTATTATGCTACATCTTAGGACTAAGAGGTTAATTACATGATATCTCAACATCAATATCCAATGGTTAATTAATAACTTGTTATTTTAGAGGTTAATTACATAATATTTCGATACCATTATCCTACACTCAACAAACAAACAAGTCGTCCTCAAGAACAACTTTGGTCTTATTTCCTCAATTAAACTGATATATTTTTTTTCTACAATTACTGTTTATTCATCTTTTTTGTTCGAGCTTAAAGACAATTTAAATATGTGATCTATTGTACGAATGACCTTAATCTCAAGCATTGGACAAAAGTCTCTTATTGGTATTTAATTACTCGTTTGACAGAATATTAAATCAAACTTAACTTCGAAGTTTAAGCACTACATTCTAGAAATTTGCTTCTAAAATAAAATGGTGGCAAACATATCACATGTGGAACCAAATTATTCATTCCCTTAGTGGGGGAAGAGATTTTTTAGTCTTCGAAATGATCAATTTTTTTTTTATCATAAATATGAATTAGATTGTATGACTTCAAATTAATCCTTTCTATTTTTGAAAGCTAGTCAAATCCTTAAGCTTTTCAACCAAGATTTAATTATAATTAAGATAATGAAAAAAAATTTAGGCAGTCCAAATTATGCATGAAACCTTCAACGACTGCCATATCACACCACTCATTTGTTTACATGTGTCCCATCTCATTCCTTGAAGCAACATACCATATTTGGATTTGCCGTCATTAAGTTTTTCTTTGGGATCAAATTAATTAGACATTAATTGTTAAGATTTAACATGATAATTATAGCCGTTTAAAGACAAATTAGAGTGTCATTTTCATTGGTAACTGCAAGTATTTAACCGCACTTTACCATATTCTTAGATTTATTTATTATTTATTATTTATTTATTTTTTTTATTTTTTAAAAAAGTACAAATTTCTTTAAAATTGATGGCATAGTCTTCAGGATTTCGACAGACAAGGTTAAAGTACTTGTCCATATTATAAGATATAAATAAAAATGATAAAGACATTGTTTGAAAATATGGTGGGGTACACAACGCTTTTCTTTTTGCCTAACTTGTCTTTTTATCAAGCAATTTCACTTTAGTTAGTACAACTTTTATTCTCTATTAAGTGTCAATGAATTTATGATTTTTTCTATCTTGTCATTTACCAACAAAAATGAGAACCCTAATTACCTAGGGCCCAAAACCTTGGAAAAAAAGAAGTTTCTTCATGAATTATGACAAGTTGACAACTAGATTGAAGTACAAATTTACCAATGGAATATATATGATCGTTTGTGTTTTATGGAAGATTTAAGTATGTACCCCTTGTATGATGTGTGCATGTGTTATGCCATCGTGCGACCGTAGGTGTATAATAGAATTTGCATAATACTCCCTCAAAAACAAATTGAATCTCCTTAATTAATGAAACTTAATAGGAAAATAAATTCACTTGAAAATTCGGCAAAGTTGGTGTTGTGTTGAGATAACTATTTTAAAGATTAAATTTTTGAATAGTAGGGTTCAAGCTTAACTAATTGAGCGAGGATTATGAAGTAGAGGGACAAACTGTCCCTCCATCTCCCCCAAGAGTGACATGAGTTCGATCCTCACCCCACCCTTCATGTGATAGGGGGGGCACCGCCGGTATCTTATACTGTGTAAAAAAAATTAAAACTCGTAATAATTAATAAGCACTCTATTAGTCTAGTATTATTCTGATTTTATCATATTATTCTTACATTAACTCTTCCTTACGGCAATTTCTTTTGTACGCATGCATGGTATTCTAGGTTGTGTACTTTTTATGTTATTTCGATGTAAACTTCTTATTATTTCAATTTGTATAACACCAAGTTTAAGCAAAATAACCTCATACTTAGAAAGACCGAGTTAGTCTTAAGTACTCCTTGAGTACCATGGCATGGTACTCCTTGGGTACCATACTATCATGTTATACGCGTTATTATGTTAGAATCATGAGTTATTTGGATTGAATTTATAATATTTTGCTTAACTATAATGTTATTTGCTTAAACATTGTGTTATTTATTATATTAGCCTTTTGTTATTTTGTTTAAACATTGTACTATTTTAGTTTAAATCATATAATCTTTCAACAAGATAGGATGGTACTCCAGGAGTACCTTGTAAGGGTTTCTTAAAATCACTGAAAATAAATTACACTCATTTGACAAATCATTTATATACTTTGTACGTATTACTATATTAGTTGATCCGAGTCAAGTTGTGCTGAATTATTTAAGGGCTCCTTTATTTGCTCTGAATTTTTTATCATCCCCTTTCCGAAAATAATTCGAAGTATATCAAATTATTTCTCATCATGTCTACTGTATAAGGAGCAAAGAGGTACTTAATGGTCAATTGACTAATTTATAAATTTAAAGAGGTCACTTGAGTTGGGTCATCGTTAACTTCAATTGAGTAAATTAGTAATTTTTAGGTGAGTAAAATTGTAATTTGTCCTTTTTTTTTTTTTTTTTTTTTTTTTTTTTTTTTAATCACGCCAATTTTATAAGAAATATAATTAAATATTACAATTATTTGCTGATAATATATTTGAGAGGATTCATTATAAAAAAGAAAATTCTAATAGTAAAATAAAATGGCGAATAAAAGATACTCAAGATTTAGTATTAAATCTCATTATAAAAAAGAAAATCCTAGTAGTAAAATAAAATGGCAAATAAAAGATAATCAAGATTTCATTATAAAAAAGAAAATCCTAGTAGTAAATAAGGTAAATGAGATCATTGAGATTTCATTATAAAAAAGAAAATCCTAGTAGTAAATAAGGTAAATGAGATCATTGTCACCTAAACTAGGTTAATTAAATAAGATAATATCTACTAGTATACACTAAGAATCCTCAAGCTATGAATTCCCTTATCCATTAGGAAATACAACTATGTGGAATATTCATGAAGTGAAATCTTCAATTTAATTTGTTCTATTCAATCAAAACAACTAAATTCAAGAAATGGCCCAATCAAATTGGAACATCTTTAATTTTTTTTCCTTTTTTTGTCAAGAAGATAGAGACATGTATGATGTACTAATCCTTTGGGCAACTCCAAGCTAATTGACACAATATTGTACTAACTAAAGAATTGGTCCAAATGGTCCCAACCCACCATGATGTAATCCAACATAACATTTTATAATTACAAAATTATATTTTTTAAATTGGAAGGACAAACATGCATCTCATTTAGTCATTTTCTCATATTAAAAGCAAAATAATGTTTCTAATTTAGTTTAAGAAAAGGGACATGACAAAATTTAAGTCAAATACAAAGAAAAAATTCACACAATTTTTTTTTTCAAATCAAACCTTAGAAAAAAGTTTTTTCAAGAATATAATTTGAGAAATTTTACATTATTAGTATATTATTATTTATTACACGTACAATTCACAAAGAAAAACAAAAACTTTCCTTCTTTTCTCTCTTATTATATCCTTTCTTATTTGGATTTATTAGGCGAAAATGATAGTCCTCTCACTTTCATAAAGCCACTTGTTTATTCAGCGTCTCATAATTCTTTTAATTATTCCCCTTTTGAGTTCTTATCTGTGCTTAATTTGTAGTAAAGGCAAATGATGTTAGTATCCACTTGGTCACCTCCACCTTAGTTTGTCCGAATGAAACACTCAAAAACTTCTACTTTAAGTTGGAGAAACACGATTAAGCTAGCTAACAATTTGAGGATTAACTTCTTGTTACTTGTAACATTAGTGTTAGCATTTTTGAGGTCTAATTAAAAGTTGATATGTTAAAGCAAAGGAATTTGGCTTTGAGTATCTTCTTGTTTGCTTGTTACACGAAAGTTAAGATAAGTTGCTAATGTGAAAAATAAAATTGAAAGTGGATATAAGGAAAGAAATGTTGTAACCTAAGATGCGGGAAATCATAAGAGAAATACGAAGTAATAATATTAACGTGATGACGATAAAAAAAAATAAAAAATAAAAAAAAATAAAAATCTAGCATTTATGAAGGCTTTAATTATTTTTTTATTTTTTATTATTATTTTGACATGAACCTAACTTTTAGTAGGTTAACGAAGGGATATCTTCATCAACTCGCTCCTTCTCTCTTACAACCAACGATTATATTATAGGATAAATTATCTTCAATTCACTTCACTTGTTTCATCTGTAATGGTAATAATTAGTTGTCTTAAAAAAAATATGGTAAAATTGATACTTTGACTGATAACATTGAGTACTTAAATAGTTGGATATCATGTTTTTGGTTGTTTAACCACGTGATCAAAAGCAGAAGCGAAGGCCAATTAATTAACCTTACAAAGTATGAATTACCAACATAGGTCGGAACCTTGAGTAATGGCATAATATTCCCATTACATGCCATAAGCTCATTAGATATTTGGAGAACTCCACTCCATAAACAAGTATATACAATAATACATCATAATATCTACTATCAAGTAGCTCAACATGCATTGAATATTCAAGCATCAAAATCTAAATGTTCCAAAAAGGTCCAAATAATGTCACCTAGCTCATCCAAATAGCATATAATTATATTAATAATAATATACTAAAATTAAGAGTACTAAAAAAAAGCACCAACTCATCACAATGTTGTTTGTCACCTAGCTTAAACATTACTCATCCATAAGTTTTGTTAAATCTAGTAATAATAACGACTGGTCATCTCACCAAGAAATGACATATATAAACTTGATCCAACAATTATTTAATTTAATTAAGTGATAAATTATAAATCCACGTCATTCTCGTAATATGGAAATAATGAACCAATTGATATTATAAAGATCTAGTGGATGGAAATTAATCTGGTGGACCAACTTTAATGTTAAGTTTCAGCCGTATTAATAGTTACAAAATTGAAAAATTAAGATTCTCGACAAACTATGCTATTGCCAGCAATGGAGTAGTAATGTAGTATAAAGTTTTACAGATTTTTGTGTGCTCAATTGATAAATTTCCTAAGGTGATGTATGTACTTCGTGTTTAATACATTTGGTTTCAAATCTTTCAATACCTATCTGTATAAATGGACCTTTGCATTTACTCGTACTATTTAATAAGTTGATAGGGCCATGTATGCACGAGAATTTCGTGCTTAATACTAATCCTTATTAAATTTGCAACTCGGGGTTGATTTTCAATCGAGTAACTTCGAGTTATATAGTTTTGGCCCTTTTGAGTTGTAGAGCCAATTTGAGTTAATTTAAATCAAGTGCGTTGAGTATGAATCAACTTTGTAAAGTGTGATGCCATTAGAAGCAAAGTTTGCAAAATTAGCTTGATGAGCTCTTAGACTTGTCTCGATCAAAGTTTAGCTCAAACTTTTATTGACCAATTTAAAGATCTTGTTTTGAGTTAGAAATTGATTTGAAATGAGAAGATCTCGAAACGTCTATCTCTATTAAATAACTTATTGATTCTTATATTTCATTTATTTATTTTCACTACAAACATATTTAAGCATAAACAAAATTAATATACATGTTAAAAAAAAACGACTTAGCTAAGCTCAAGCTCGAACTGTCTAGGCTTACAAAACTACTAAGCTTAGCTTGAAAATGAGCTTAAAACCTTGGGTCATTCATACTCGTTAATTGAAGTGGAAAGTTACACATGGGTTGTGCATTTGGTCACTCCCATTCATAGCTTTGTGGAAGAAACGAAAATGTGTACCATAAAGCCACAAGTGATCCGCAAGAACAGGCAATGTGATCGACTGAAATTGCTTGTATCGCGATCACTTTTGGCCTCTTCTGCGGCCGATTTTTTGATTCAATGAATTTCAATCACCAGGACCACCCACCACCTGTTAGCTTTTCGAAACTATTACCAAAAGAAACCACACTTGACAATACCACATAATGTTTATCAAGATGAAAATGACTTGTTACCTTGAGTACAAAACACAATGTCAAATACAAGCACAAAATATAAAATGTAATTGTAAACCAAGATTGATGAAAAAGGGGCCGGGGTAGGGAGAGCGTATCATCTAATCTCGAAATCGTGTAGGCTAAACCCATTGCTGACTCAAGGACCCCTTCTCAGCTCATGCCACTACCTCAAAGTAAATATGTTCAAATTTAATCTCAATTTAAACCCTGCTTCTTTTTAAGTTTGGACGTCTCACAAAGATATATAAATCAGTTAGGTGGTATAATTATAGGTATTGAGACATAAGATGTAACAAAGTGGCCTGAATATAAGATATCAACTGCTAAAGGATAGTGTTTAACAGAATTAACACAGTTATCTGTTATCTCTATTCAAATATGTTTGCGACACACACGTTGACTAGCACACTTTTATTTGTAACATTTAGCTAGAAAGCAGAGACATTAACTCACCTTTGGCCATAACAAGTAAAAAAAAATGCACATACCAAAATCTTTTCCTTTAAACAATCTCGTCTTATGCACAGTAAATCGAAGTGACAATGGTGGTTAAATTGTGGGCGCTTTAGAGTAGAGTAGACGAGGTAAATAGAGAATGGACCAACTGCTGCACTATGAGAGGTTCAGAGACGAAGATATTTAGACGCTAAAATCTCATTCCTGTCTTTTTCATATGAAAACTCCCAAAACCATAACCATCCTATTATGGTGGGTCTGCTTTCAACAAGCAAAAATACCTGCACCCATAATAGCCGTTGAACGTATTCAAAAAGCTAATACAGCTGCAACTCGATCTGCCAATACGATAAAAATAAAAAATGACATTATACTTCATCCGTTTTGAAATAATTGACATAGTTACATCAATCAATCTCACACATGCTGACTATAAGGTTGACCAGTAATACATAAAAATAAACATAAGTAATTAAGTAAAAATAACAAAAAGATGGTAATAATACAGAGTATGTATTAATACTAATTTCTTGTCCAAAAAAAAAGTATTAATACTAATTTAATAACATTTTACATGATAACAATTGTGGGTTTTTTATAGTAGTTGCAAGAAGATTATATAGATTTGTCATTTGTACATATATATGATATACTCTACAAATGAGTGAGAAAGCTTCCTACGATAACTGGCCCCATTGGGTTTAGATAAGCCATCATTAAAAACCTTCTATTAGCATGAAAGTGACCATAATAATACTTTTTTTTTACATGACTGACTATATATCCCCAAACATGTCCTCTTATACAAGACTAAAAAATATTCAATTCATATATGATCATAAGTACTTGGAGTCGAGAGTGGAGTTGTTTTCACTTATTAAAAGAAAGATGATGATGCAAGGAAGAGAGCCCTCCCCAGAAGCAACAGAAGCTGATATCGAGGTCGAGCCCTTAAGTGGCGAAGAAGAGCTACCAACTGCAAGGAAGAGAAGGAGTAGGAACAAGAGGAGGTTTAGCGACGAGCAAGTTAAGTCACTTGAAACTATATTTGAATCGGAAACAAAGCTTGAGCCGAGGAAGAAGATGCAAGTGGCTCGAGAGTTGGGGCTGCAGCCTCGGCAGGTGGCTATATGGTTTCAAAACAAACGAGCTAGGTGGAAGTCGAAGCAAATTGAGAAGAACTACAGAGTACTCAAATCCAACTATGATAATCTAAAAGTTCGCTTAGAAGGCATCAAAAAAGAAAGAGAGTCCTTGCTAGAACAGGTATCTTTGCTTCTACTATCTAAATTTTCAGGTATATTCTGCAGTAGAATATGCAGGACTAACAGTTTAATTTTCAACAGTTGCAGGAACTACGTAGTGTATTAGAAAAATCGCATGACAGAAAGAATGGATGCAAGGATTTTGAAGCCAACGACCAAGATATGAGCAAAGAAAATGGTGAAATTGTTGCAGGGATAACAGCAAGATCAAGTAGCTTACAGGAAGAAATGGACAACCAAGGGGCACTTTACTCTGACGATGATAAAAGTGGAAACATAGCGTATTTGGGACAGGAGGAGCCTGAACTGCTGAAAGTAAGCGAGCACATAGATGGTTCATTGATATCACCAATGAAATGGTGCAGCTTTGATGCCGGGAGTCTCTTTGACCCGACAAGTACCACTTCCCACTGGTGGGATACCTGGACCTGATGCATCTGTTAAAAAAAAAAGTGACAGGAAATGAATGTGTTGAAAAACTTGCTCCTTTGATTGGAGATGATAACAACGAAAGTTCAGATGGCATTCAACCAAGGCCCTGATTCTTAGAAGGTAACAAGGGATTACTTACCTATAGGTAGCTTGGCGATGCCACTGACAATGACAAAAATAAGTGCAGTGTTTTGTTATTTATGTGATTGCATGATTGTGTGAGCATCTCGATGTCTGACTGAGATGAGAGCTAGTTTGTAGAAAACATTTAGAATTCAGTATGTATAGATTGTAAATTAGTTATATGTTTTTAGACAATAATTCACCAATTTTAGCATGCATCTATAAGTTTCTTATTTATTTGCAACAGTTTAAGATACAGAGATGATACTATACCTCAAAGTTCACAGAATTCTCAGTTTAGTCCACAATATTCAAGTTTCTAATGCAAATAGAGCTTACTTATCACAGTCATCAGGAGCCTCACGTACAGACGACTAAGAAAGTTAGCACAAAAGTGAAGCACAAAGTGAGACATATCTTAGATTCCTGATCAATCTACTAGGAAATTTATTTTATTAAAAGACAACATGATCACACAATCGCGAATAGGGAAAAAAAAAAAAAAGTACTTTAATGAATATCATGAATATCTTCTCTAAGGAGAGTACTAAATAAAATAACCCATAGACACTAAAGAGCACTTAAGGTCTTTCTCTTCAAAATTTGTCAAAAAGTTTCCTCAAAACATTAACCTCCGATTTTTATGGATTTCAAGCAACTGAAGCAGAACAGAGGACTTTTAGTCAATGTATGATATCTTCATGATCTCATCATGATTTGTATGTCATTCATTTCACATTTTCACAGTCCTCAGAGCCTGGGTGTGCCTATACCAGAAATTAATATCATTGATCACATTAAGGCGGGAACTAGGATTCGAGCAAAAATGAATGAAGTGTGCTATAAATGCATGCTGGTAGAGGACTAATTCCTAGAAACTCAGCAAGTAGCCAACTACTTATGAAAGTTTGAATAGTAGTATGCAAGATACCGCGAAACACCAAGATCGTGCCTCCATATAGTAACACAGGAAGGCATATTCCAAAAGCAGTATCATGTCGCAGCATCTTTCTAGTGCAAGCATATAAAAAGCTAAATAAACACCAACTAGCAGGATCAAGCAATTTTCTATATCTATAACTTCAACTTGCAATATTCTACTCTAGAATTTCAATTTATTAATGTGACCTTTCTATACATAGACACATAGTCTGAAAATGATCAACTTTAGGATCCTTAGTCAATTTAATATAAACTATGTCAAATTTACACACTCAACTTCTGATATAAGAATTCTATAAGGTTATTTGTAGCTAAATCAGATCCATTCGAATATTAAGAAGTAATACAATCTCTAACAACAGAAAAACGGATTTTATATCTTTGCAATAATGAACTTCAGCTAGATGAATGGCATACAACAATGCAGGAGGTAAATCAATAGTAGCACCAAGCTAAAAAAAATACTTGTATGAAAAACGGGAATAAAGATTTCTCATAACATTTCATAGGTAAAGTTCTTTATAAACCTATCTATAATTCAGCATAATGAGATGATGCAAGCTTAAATTAGCTCAATTTACCAATAATATGAAATTATGAACTCCAATTTTGTTACAATACTAAATTATACCTACCCATGTTATGAATTTATGATTCAAAACTTAAAAGTTCCCAAATCATCTTAATAAGACAACACGTATTTAAGTGGTCCGATAGATATTCAGGATCAACCATCTAAAATACTACCTCTGTTACATATTATATACAACTTTTGAATATTTAATTTCTCACAAATAATACCCAAAAGTTACAAATAATATGTAACGGAGGTAGTATTACGTCTTACCACAATTGTTTGAGTTACCACCCGAAGTAAATAAAATAACAAGATACACTGCAATCATCTAAAATACCACCACAATTCCGGATTTATTTTTCCCACCTCCCCATTTAAAAAAAAAAAAACTCCAAACCCATGACCCATCCCCCAATTGATAATTAAGTGCTGGAATTCATACGTTGAAACTTACCTATACTAAATATAACTAAACTCAAGAAATTGATCAAAATAAAGGGACCCAAAAGCACTGACAAATCAAAATAGTAAACACACAATGGATTAGGTAATATGGGGTCCTTAAGAAATTAAAATCCAATACTCGACTAATTAAAGGGGCCAAAAAGCAATTAAGGGGTACAAACACAAATTAAAAAAGTGAAAGCTAAAAATAAACGTCATTAGAATCAAGCAAGTGGGCAATTAATTAAAGTTACTGTAAATTTAAGATTAAACAATTGACCAACATTATTATCAATATTAAAGCAAGATTAGGTTTGGAATAGCAAGAAACAACAAACAAATTGTTAAAAATTAACAAAGGAAAAATAAATACCTTTGAAATTGATAATGTTGTGTTGGCAAGATGATAGTGACTGCAGTTTACTGTAATTTAAGATGATAATTTGCACCACATAATTTGAGACAAAATACGGAGTACTTCATTTCATCTTCTCACTGTCGGTGGAATCTTTCAAAATTAGAACCTCAATATTTAAACAAAGTACATATTCATATAATTGTAATTATAATCATACATCAGACAGTTTGGCCGAGTGGTCTAAGGCGCCAGATTTAGGCTCTGGTCCGAAAGGGCGTGGGTTCAAATCCCACAGCTGTCAATTTTTTTTTCCCTTATATATTTCATTATGGGATATTTACATGGAATATTTCAACATATAAGCCCAAACCCATACTATACATAATAAGACTAAAAAAAAAAAAGAATCCATACCATAATCATTTAATGGATCACTATATTGTGTGACAAATTATTATATATACTCACATATCAATTGTACTTAAGGTCCATACAAAGCTAGTGCGAAGGAGATGGTACAAAATTTATCTTGGGATTTTGTGGCCTGGTCAATATGCTCATATGTTCGGGACTTCGGATTTTTGTATAGTTGGATAGCCTTACATAGTTATATAATATAACGAAACATAAATGTAAGAATAGTATAAAAGTCAAACTAAATGACTAAATCAAATAAAAATAACAGAGGAAGAAGTTTATATTATCAAGTTTACAAAAATAATTGTACTAAACCATTTGTTGGGCTTGATCCATTATAGAGGATAAAGTCAACCTGTCCAGTTGACTTGGGAGGCCCAAAACCTCTCTTCGACATGTGGAACGTTGAACCTCCTATAGACTATACTCAATAGTTTACCAAAACAACAAAAGCGATATTTTTAGAGTGTACATTGCAAATTTACAATTTCTTGAGTTTTACTAAAATGTTAGCTAAAATTTACAACAACTGTCAACAAAACCATAGAAAATTGCATGGTTTACCTTTAACTTGCTAAAATTGAAGTTTTAAGTAACTTTGAGACATGAAAGTCTTAAAAAAAAAAAAAAAAAAAAAAAAAACTTGCAAAAATTGCAAGTATTATTTAAGACATAAAAGAGACAATGGTTTGCCTTCAAAAACTTACTAAAATTGTGTTTCAAAATAAAAAAAAAAAAAAAAAAAAAATATTGCTAAAATTGCAGAGTGTATTATTTAAAACATAAAAGAGACAACGGTTTGCCTTCAAAAACTTGTTAAACTTGCGTTCTAATTATGCTTTATACTTCGTATATGATTACTAACTCGTATAATTATCAACATATTTATTACTCACACTTAGGAATACAATTAATACACATACATACCCGCATTCTACTTTGTATAAAGATCATAAATAGTAAATAGTATAGTTGTACTCCGTAACATTTTTTTTTCTTGGCATATCAAATCATAATTATTATAAGACCTAAAGATTTTTTATCCAGATAAATTTAGCTTTCACATTCCCTCTAATTATTAAAATTGAGTTAACTTTTCTGATGAATAAATGTAGAAGGACCTGAATTATTAGCTCACTCTAACTTACCAAATATATACTTCAACTTTTGGTAGGTTAATGAAGAAATCTTCATCAATTTGCTTCTTCTCTTTGGCAAACAACGAAAGTACAAATTATATTCGATTCACTACACTCGTTTTATCTGCAATTGTAATAATTAGTTGTTTTACAAAGATATGTGGTAAAATTACTAATCAACCGTAAAGTCTAATATGACGTTTTTAAAATTACTAATATCACACCTAAAGATGCTAATTACACACTTATACATAAGGTGACGCTGTATATAAACCGTAACAATGCAAGCAACAACTACCTGGATCTGCTTCTTCTCCCTCGATCTCTCACTTTCTCTCTTTCTCAGTTTCTCCTCCAAAATATCAGAGTTCTAGAGAGAAACAAACCACGTACACTAAAAGCATAATCACACTTAAAACTCGGCACGCGAAATTCTTTTTTCTTGTCAAAAGAATACAACACTATATATTATGGTAAATTTTCTGGTTCTTATTTATGTTTTAAAGATTTGATGGTATATAATATGATAGATCAAATTGTGATGAATTTGAAATGACTTTTTTTAGTTCATGCATGATCAAGTCAATATAATGTTAATTAGGGCATGGAACAAAGTGGGAAATATTTTTAAATTATCTAAATGTATGGCCAATCAGAAGAATACACATCATCTTGTACATATTTTTAATCATATCATGCATGGGTAATGAAAAGGAATTTAGTATTGGAGAGTGACTGTGAAACTCTAATCATATCATGCATGGGTAGTGAAAGATTTTAACGACAGTACAATATATATACGTAAAACATTATGCAATATAATATTCCATCTAACAAATTATAATCACTCTCCACTACTAAACTCCTCGCATCACATTGTACTGCTAATTTGAGACCAAGAGCCATATCCATCACATTATATATGTACATTATTATTTACATACAGTATTATTTCTTAAAACAACTAGTTTATAAATATTTGTATTTTTAGAAATGAGCTTCTTCACTAATACTGCGGCCACCCTTGCAATGATCATGGCTCAGTTAATTCTAGCCATGATTGCCCTATTATATGCGTACATCGCGGAGAAGAACTTTGAGTTACGGGATATGGTTGCATATTGTATGATTATTGCAACCATATTCCTAGTACCATCGGCTATCATTTCTGAATGGTAAAAACATTTCAAACTTTCTTTTAATCTACTTTCATTTTGTATATTTATTAAGAGTATTCTATCATTAATTTTTATTTCTTTTTTGTTGCAAATTTTCTTTTTCCGTAGGAGAAAGAATCCCCAAGATCGATCTAAACTCACTTGGAAAGTGATGGGATTAGGTTTCATATGCGGCTTGCTTGGGTAAGTTGGTTTATCTCTTTTATACAATTGTGTGTGTATATATATATGGTTATACAAAATAAGCAAAAAAGGGATGTGTATATATGTCAAAAAAGGCCCAACATGCATATGAGCATATCTTAATTATTTTTTAATAAAATTGGTTTCAAAAAATAAAATTATTTTTTAAATTAAATTTTGGGTCATAATCCAATTTTATTTACATACCCAATCACGTAAATAAGAAGAATAAAGTAATACATTAAGAGAAACGCGAATGAGTAAATTACAAATTCTATATACAATTATAATATCAATAAAAAGAATTCGATCGACTAACAACATTTGTAAGCCAAATTTTACAACATTTTTTTTAATACATTGAAGGGCGTGAGGTATCATCATTTAATTATTTTTGCAAGTTCGTTGTTCAAACAACTGAAAGTTTAGAAATAAGATATACTTGTAATCGATTAAATTAGCAAATATACATTTCTCTAATACAAATATATATTTGTCGTGAATTTTCATAGGCGGTCAATAAGTTATAATACTTATGTGAATGAGCTTGAAGATGGTTTCAAGTACTAGCACAATTGCAGTATTAAACTTGTACCCCCGCCGTTACATTTGTAATGGCAGTTCTAATTAGGTATCATAATTTAGTTAGGTTCCTCTTTTAACTTTTGCTTAATTTGATCCCTCTTTTAGTTATTATGATCATGCATGTTGAATAATAAATTATAATGACATCCTTTTTGTTTGTTTGTAAATATATAGGGTAGAAAATTTACAGCTTCAAACTTGGGTAGGTCGATCAAAAATCGTCTGGATTTTGATCGCCGTATCTAGAACCATGATCCTAAGCTTTTGCAAGGGTCATGTAATCCAGATTTGGCCCTCCGCGGTTCAACACAGTGAACACCCTCGAAGTGATCATAGTCCCCTGCACCGAAGCGCTCATGCTGGTCAAGGAGTCAAGGAGATGCGGGACATTAATATTGGGTAGAAAAGTGAATTATTTGCTGATTTCCTTCCTGCAGATATTTTACAAGTGACTGATTCCTTTGAACTTACAACTATCTTAATTATAAAGTGTATATAATCATACAGTGTTATTTGTTGGTTAGATGAGCTTACTATGTATGTATAAAGTAAAGTCATACAAAGAACTCCCTATATTACTTTTTGGTCAGATGAACTTGTTATATACTCCGTATTACGTATATTTTGTTTATCTAACTTGAAATCAAACTTTTGTTTATCTATATGACTATATCTATCTATGAAATTTGTTGAATCCCATTGTAGCCCACTTATGAGTGTCCCACATTGGAGAAAGAGGAGAGGTGGTTCCACTTTATAAGGTAGAGGAGTAACTCCTACTATTGCCAATTGGTTTTAGTATGGAAGCTCCAAAGCCTTGTATGTGGATGATAGAGTATAAAACATATTCTTGGGCCTCAACCATCAGCTTAAGCTTTTGGTTGAGATGGTCCTCTAACATGGTATCAAGAGCCAGCGTGACACAAAAGGTCACGGGTTCGAATCTCATCCACCCCCCACTTTCAAGTGGAATATTAAGTGTTGGGTATGAGGGAGACCCATGCTGCATCCACACTTCTAGCCCAAACGGGCTCTCGTGTGAGGGGGCGTGATAGAGTATAAAACATATTCTTGGGCCTCAACCATGGAGTTGTTCCCCGACCAACTGAGCAAGTAGCATTGATGCTGTTTAGATACAAGGATCTTCAAACATAACACTCTAATCCTTATTATACTATTTGTGGTAATTAAATTTTTTTTAAAGGCAATTTTAAGTAATTAAATCTAATTATACTTCGTATTTCATTACTAATTTAATATTCTTTGTTTTTTTGACAAAATAATTTATAGGGGGTTTTTGGATCTGGAATAACAATGGTAATTACAAATTGGTGTATAAATAAAGAAAAAAGGGCCATTTTTTGTTTCCATTTTTTCTCCGGTCACACTCTTCGTCGTGGGCTTTTTTAGTCCTCTCATCCTGGATCAGAAATTATACATTGGAAGGTATGTTTACACATATACTAAAATTTATCTCATTTTTTAATTTATGTATTTTAATTGTTAATTGTAAATTTCTTATTTATAGCAAACTAATCATCTAAAATTAATATTTTGCAGCTTCATGGGGGCCATAATAACTGTTGGTGGCGTTTACATTGTCCTGTGGGCTAAAAATAAGGAAGAAGCTGATCAAAGTGATTTGGAAGTTTAGGAATTGAAATCTCGAATTTATTTAGTTTTGGTACTTTAATGTAATTTAGAGATGTATTTTAGGCCCCGAAATCATGAGGATATGTTTTTATTTGGTGAATGTCTGCATAACCTTTGTTCTTAGAATAGATCCCAAGGAGTGCCTAAAAGTTATTATTGACTTAGCATTAGTGTTATATTAGACACAAAAGAGAGTAGAACGAACAAACATTAATGGAATGAATGCATTGTCAAGTTGTGTTGTATAAGCATCAAGCAAGCCACTTGCTATCACCAACAAGAGAAGTAATAAGCTCCAATTCTTCACAATTTTTCAATCACTCAATTAGCAAATCTGGTATGGTTATTACTTATTAGTACTTTAGTAGGTCCACGCATTGTCAAAGATTGATTAATAACAGCTTATCTTCTTTTTTTTTATTTTTTTTATTTTTTTTGTGTGTGTTCTCACCTAATTCAATCCATTGGGCTAATCCAGATTTGGGGTTTTAGTTTGGGTGGTTAGGTTATTATCCCCTCCCAATTGTTGTTGTGGCCTTGTGGAGGATCGAACTCGAAGTCCTTCATACCAAGTACAACTCCAATTACCATTGCACCAACAAAGCAACAACCAATTGGTATAAGTGTTTCATAGCTTATCTTGTAACCTTATTAACAATACAAAATCAATACAAACTAGTATGTATCCAATAATCCAACATATGCAAGAAGCCGAGAAGCGGGAGGAGAAAAGAGCACTGAAAGAATCTGATCAAAACATTGGGCTTAAAATATTTGGGGTCCTTTTTTTTTTTTTTACAAAAATATTTGGGCCTTGTTTTAGATATATAATAAAAACTTGCGTGTAAATCTATCTATACTTTATTTGGGGCCTTTTCCTCAAGAAAAAAAAAAAAAAAAAACTTTGGTCTCTAAAATTTTTGGGGCCTTCTTTTAGACATATAAGCTTGCATGTTGAAAATTTAGAGGTGCCGGGCCGAGTTCTTCATATCTTGTATTCAAATCGGAAAAAAAAAATAGCAGGCTTTTTGGGCTTTAACAAAAAAAATGAGTTTTTAGGCTTGCTCAAGCCTGTTCTATTTTCGGATCAAATTAACAGGTCGTACCGACGTTAATCACCTCTACAAAAACTGTACTTTTTATTTATTTTATATTTTAAAAAGTGATTTAAAAATGTTTATGTTTATGTGACACCCTCGCTACGTCATCTTTCAGTTATGAGCATATTCTAGTAAAAAATGTTTATCACGATATTTATACTCATAAATCACAACCACTATAATAATATGCATTAGAAGTCTTACCATCTCATCTATTAATTAGTTATACTTTTATACTCAACTCATAAATTTATATATCGACTGGAAATCAAAAATATAATAAAGAATTAACCAATCTATTTAATTACAAGTGTTCAAAGTTACAACCCGGGGCCACACACTAGTTAAGCTTCATACTCCGGATATTTTTTGGATGGTAATAAGGAGAGTGATCCTATCAGGCTAGAATTCTTTCACAGGTCCTTTCAGTCTGAGTTAGTGAGCTAGATACTTTAAAGTAAGGGGGAAGAATAAAGGAATCTCCTAATCCCCCCCCCCCAAAAAAAAGTGTCTCTAGTTGAGTTTGTTCCGCTCCAAAGTGCATCTAGAGAAAGGGAATATCAATGAAGAGGTTGTCATGTTGTGGGATCAAACTTCACAACATTATTACATATTATTAAATTTTCTTTATTGTCCTATTTAAATAACGAGATCTTGTTTGTGTATGTGAATGATAATTACATATTATGAATTGATATTGAAACCTAAAATATTTTGAAATATTAGTTGATTTTTGTTAATCTATGATGTTCTAATATGAAATATGTAAAGCAATTATATATTCTTTACTAATGTCATACTACTATAAACTTTGTATTAGGAGCTATTAATAGTTCAAGGAAAAATAGCAATATATACATGCGATAATTTTAAAAATAATTTACACTTACTATTTGATACAATATCACTAAACGCATACAATGATGAGAAAAAATAATTGAGTTAAGCATAAAAGAAGGACCTTATTTTTCATATTTTTCACAAGGACCTCTCACTTTTTTTTTTTTCACCTTTAAGGACCTAACATTTACTTTTCGATAACAATTAACAACAGTTAACCCAAGTTGAGTTAAGCCTTGGTTAATTGAACACATATACCCCACGTTTTTCTTCCTCACTATTTCTCTCTCCTCTTCCTAAACCCCTTCTCCTCTGTTTTTTTTTTAATTATTATTTATTTATTTATTTTTAATTCACAACTTTGTTTTTCATTTTAACTTTCAATCTTTCATTGCTTTATTTATGGGTAGCAGAATTTATTGCCTGTCTTTGATTCTTCAATCTTCATTAATAACTTTTCAATTCTTTCGACCGTTTGTAAACTAATTGAAAAAAAATAAGTAAATTTTGTGAAAAACTACCTGTTATAGTCCAGAATTTGCGAGAAACTACCTATTAAAAAAATGTTGTAATTGACTACCTAATTTTTGAAAAATGTTGTAATTTACTACCTTAGGCCGGAATATGAAATTTGACCAAAATTGTCCGCGTTGACTATACTCGAGGATTCTATCAAGTGAATATCTCCCAATTCTCGAGGATAAGATTACATTAATAAAATCCTCGAGTAAAGTTAGAAATTCAAAAAAAATAAATAATTAAAAAAATTTAAGACAATGACCATCAATCTGTTCATCATTGAAGAGAGACTGGATGTTCTTGTTTGCTTATGAATCCTTGTACATTACTGGCATAAATTTTAATGTCCTTAGACTCCTCACTAAACAAGGCTGCTAATCTTAATCTTCATTGTTTGACCAATCAGGAAAAAGAATTTTATTGAAGGTTCAAAGTCTTCAGTCTTCACATTATTGTGAAACCAATAAACCAAATTATATGGATGTCATAATCTGCAGGTTTATCAGCTAGCAAAGAAGACTTGCATTTTGATGTCAAAAGCAGAAACTTGGAGATTGTTGTGGGATGTCTCTTCAAAATCATCTGTCATCTGATTGTGTGTTTTGTTAATGCAGTAAGCACTAAATAACATGATAGTTACCCAGATATTTAGAATTCATAGCTTAAAGGCAATTATGGAGTAAACTTGAATCAGTATTTTGTATACCAGTATATGTATTCATTCATCTTACAACTTGATTTTTATTACAGTCTCAGGTATTAATCGTACCATAAATTATTTTCTACAGATTCAAGAAGGCTTTCAGCCTTGTATAAATAAGTATTTCATAAGAGTAATGAAAATTTTATTTGAGTTTATTTTAATTGTTACATCTTGCAAACTACTGCCCGTCCATTCACCCCACTAGCACAATTCATGCTAGCAAGATCCATGGTCTGGATGGAAGTCCCTTCCTGACCGTCGTAAAACCTTGAAGCCAAACAATCAGTGGCAAAAATGCTACTACTTGTATACTCCTTGTCTCCTCCCATAATTGGCAGGCTACTCCCATTTCCACTCGACTCACGTAATCAACTAATCATCCCTATAAGTTTTTCCTAACACACCATCAACCCTGTTAGTCAATGAATAGAATTTGAATCCAAGGTCAAGATGAGCATAGCAATCCTCATCGGTTATGTCATATTGTGTTTGCCTACCCTTCACTTCCTCTTTGAAATGTATTGTTGCATGCTTTACTCATTGCTAATACATTTCATCTCACTAAAGCATAACTCAAGGCACATATATATGCAAGATGGTGCTTCTCCATCAAGTTTTCCACCTACATGCATTTGATGCAATCTACCACCTCCAACTCTTTGGACTTTAAGACCACCTAAAGCCTACTAAAGAAATCAAGAAAGTCAAGAAGGAAATCTCAAATTGCTGAACAAAATCAATCGTCACTTATTTCATTATCCTTTTCATTTTACTACAATAATTATTATTACTAACAATACTAATCATACTCGGCTAATAAGTGATTTGGGGAGATTAACCCAACAAAACTTACTTCTACTGTTACCGATGTAATGTAATTAGTGTGGCGTTAGCAATTGTGGTGTAACATATATGCAATACAAGTAATCAGGTATGCATTGTATATAATTTAGTGGGCATTGCTAAGCTTTGTATATGGTTTTGCTAAGCTTTGTATATGGCCTTTAGTTATTATGTGTGTTAACCTTTATTTTTTTGGTAAATGAGGCAAAAAGTATGGTATTCTTTCAAGAACAGTGGAGGATCAGTGCTCTAATTGTAACAAATGGGGTCATTCACTGTATATTATTTACACTCATCATAAACAAGGGTCGATTGCCTTACACATGGGTCTTCAACGCTAATGATTGTCTAGATTTGATTTGGCAGATCATACTATTTGCGATAATTATTACTATAAACTTTTGTGCGAAAAAATTAAGTAAAATATCTATTTATTTATTTATTTTGGAGGAAAAGTAAAATAAATTTTTAAAGTAACTATGTCTAAATATTTTTCATTATTAATTCTATTTTTTTTTATAGGAGGTATTCGGATTGGAAATAAATATGGTCATTACATATTGATGTATCAAGAAAACATGACCATTTTTTGTTTCCATTTTTGGTCTGGTTACTCTCTATGTTGTAGCCTTTTCCCGCCCTCTCATCCTAGATGAGATATTATAAATGGAAGGTATATATATATATGGTCATTACAAATTTGGTTGATAATACTATTTGCGAATTATTATTATTTATTTTTGTGTGAAAAAGTTCAAGTATAATAAATTATTAAAGTAACTATATCTAAATATATTTAATTATTTTTCTATTTTTTTTATAGGAGGTATATTTGGATTGAAATAAATATGTTTATTACAAATTGGTGTATCAAGCAAAAAGTAAGGACCCTTTTTTGTTTCCATTTTTGGTCCGGTTACACTATTTGTTGTAGCCTTTTTAGCCCTCTCATCCTAAATGAGATATTATATATCGGAAGGTATATATATACTACTACTATCTATATCATTTTTTATATTTTCTAATTATTGTAAATTTCTTATATATAACTACTTTTTTTTTTTTTATGCAGTGTCATAGAAGCGATAATAATTGTTGGCGGCGTGTACTTAGTTTTGTGGGATAAAAATAAGAAAGAGGTTTATCAGAATGATTTTGAATGATTAGTTTAGGAATTGAAACTGTAGCCTGTTCAAACGAAGAAATGTGTTTTATGAAACTATTAAAAAATTAATTAACTTATTTTTAACATGTAATTAATTGTATTGTTACTCTGTATTTAAAGAGTGAAGGACCTAAATTATTTTTAACTCACTTTTATTGAATGAATTAGTAGCACCAATGTGTAATTAATTAGTTGCTCTATTTGTAATCATGAAATTTTAAAATGGTACGGATAAATAAGCAGCATGTATGTAGATAATTAAGAGTATCCTCAATCTATACTCTCATTTTCTCAAACTCTCTACCAATATGAGCATCTTTATGGGCTACTACATTTCTTCATCTACATATATGTAAAAAGGAAAATTGAGAACAACAAAGGCTTGCTAAGTGGAAATATCACTCACAATATATCCAAAACCAAGTTTTCCTGTTTCAATCAAATAAGAAAAAAGCTTAGGGTATGTTTTGTTCACCGACCATAAAATGTTTTCCTTTAAAAACTTGAATGACATGCATACGCATATATATCACGCATTAATTCCACAAGAATAAAATAAAATGATATGTACAATATGTGTGCAATATATGTGCATTATGAGTATATATATATATAATTTAACGCTTGTTTATGTTTTGGTGATTTTAGTAAATCCTACCCAGTGATATGATTGAAAAAGCAACAACCATTTAACAGTGATTTTATATATTGATTTTTGGGTAAACATACTTGTTCTTTGTTGTGCCCCTTGTCTTACAAATATCACCCTTTTCTACGTCTCTCATTGAATTGAGGCCACCTCCGTAGACAACAATAGCTAGACTTGGGTTTAGTGGTTCCCAAGAATTGTATGTAAAAAGGGACATCCACAAGAACCCTAAGCATCTTTATAAACATTAAACTACCAAAAAAAACCCTAAGCATCTTTATAAACATTAAACACCACTAACCACCTTATAAACAACCCCAAACATCTTGACAAAACCCCTTAATACCCTAAAACAAACCAATAGAGAGAGAAGAGAGTTGGTAGCGGTTTTCCCCTTTTCATACCTCTAATTGAAAACCTAAATTAAGGTAAATAAAAAAAAATGAGGAAATTAACAATCAAGTTCATTAATTTTAACAACTTAACTGCCTCAAAATTAGGTTAATTGAGGTTTTTTGCAGCAATTTGAGCAAAAGAAGGGAGTTTACCCCTTCAATTGATCGAAGGTTGCTAGGAACAATAGAGGAGAGAGAAAGTCTAAATAGAGGGGATAGGGGAAAAAAAGAAAGAAAGGGGTTTTTTCAGGTGGGTGGTAATGGAAGGTAGGTTTTTTCAGGTGGCTGTGATGACATTTGGGGTTGGCTAGGTGGTTATGAGGAGAGGGAAAGAATAAAGGAAAGGTGGGTTTTAATTCTGAGCGAACATGTGACCCTCTTGTGAGGGTCAACGTCGAAAAATCAGATCAATCTCATAAAACTAACCTAAGGTGTTATTATCTCACAAAAAAAATTATAAGCTGATTTTTCACAACAAAAGTGTTTTAAAAGATGTTTTTTAACCCCTTTTTTTTTATAAAAAAAAAAGTGATTTTTTTAACAAATTTTCCTTTTATTTACTCCCTATTTTTAATTTTTATCTCATTCCATTCCGACTTTTAATGATCTCAATCCTAATTCTCAACGGCTCATCTTTTCTATCCTCAATTTCCCACCACATAGTCATACATACTTGGCAAGAAGAAGAAAACAACAATGGCACTCTGTAGTCACTCCACACTAACAGCATCAGCAGCAAAGATTCACACCAGATGTTTCAGCGCTTCAAAAGAAACCAACCTTTCAAAACCCTCTTTGAAGCTTCCCCTTTTCTGGCCATGGCAAAAGGTAACTTCTAATCTAACTCTTTAATCATTCAGACCCACCAAGTGTTTGATTAAATGCCTAAGAGAATTTTATTTTCCATTTTTCTATGAAATCTAGGTCAAAGTGGGCCCTCTTAGTGTTTCTCCAATGGGGTTTGGTACCTGGGCATGGGGGAATCAACTCTTGTGGGGTTACCAAGAATCAATGGACGATGAGCTTCAACAGGTTTTCAATCTTGCTGTTGATAATGGCATCAATCTTTTTGATACTGCTGATTCTTATGGAACTGGGAAATTAAATGGGCAAAGTGAGAAGCTTTTGGGCAAATTTATTCGTGAATATAAAGGTAAGTTTGTTTATGTTTTACATTCTTCTTGTTGGGGTTTGCCCATTTATGTGGATGCTTTAATTGCATTTGTTTTCGATGGGACTCGATAATATCTACGAGAATGTTGTGCATTGAAAGATTATGTGGTTATATTGATGTTATATCAGTGCTAAAATGAAGAAAAATCTGTGTGTATGCAATATTATGGATATGATGCATCCCTTTGAGATCATCAGCTTACCACAGGATTGAATGAGGATATTGCTAATTGTGTTTCGAAACTTAACCGGAGAAGGCCCTGGAAGCCCACCTGCTTGCTATGACAATGGGCCAGCTTGCACTTGCAATTAGATAGGAGTATCATACAAAAATGATGTCGTATAGTTTGAAGTTGAGGCTCTATGGAAGGCATAGAAAACTTGTAATTATGCAAGTGAAAACGGGGATTGATTGAATTGGTGCTGTTAAAGGTTAGATAAGGAAGTTGCATGACATACTAGTATGTTAAAGCCACACTTGTATGTGATATTCGTATATCTCATAAATCATCAGTGATTTTTTCAGGATGATGTGGGAATAATCAATATAAATAAGATCAGTCATACTATAATGTAGACACAAGAAATCTTTAATGTATTGAATAGACCATTTAAAGGTTGCTGGAAAGTTGTATCTATTTCATTGAAGAATGACTAGAGTTTGCAATTGGCTTGTTTTTAGTCCCCACTTTAGGCATTTTCTTAATTATACAGGGAGGATTTGAGTCATTTGACATACATGAAACACACTGCTCTTGGGAGAAAATTTACAAACCATGATAAAGCCTATCAAGAGGGGGGAAACTCATCAATTGTGAGATAAAATTACCTAGTAATCATTAGCTTATAAATCAAGTAAATTTATGCTGAAATCAAAAAAAGAAACTAGTAAGTTATGTCACCAAAGTAGCTGATAGAAGCCCAAAGTAACCTGGAATAGAAGCCTTCAAGGAGATAGAAAACAACTAGGGTGTTTCTAAAGGAAATTTCACAAGATACCACTTTTATGTTTGCAAAATACACAAGTTACTCATCATATTTTACTTAATGTAGTATATAATCCTACTTATAAATCATGCAAAATGCATGACAAAACGTGACTATCTATTTGCATTATTTATCTTTTTTGAAATAAATCTATATGCATTCTATGTTACTTGGACTCTTCATTTTACTTTAAGTACCCGTGTTGGACCCTCGACACTCAAACATGGGTAGGACACTTCATTTTAGTTCAAAATTATGTAAATTGTTCCTTGAGTAGCCGTGTTGGACTCTTGGACACGTACCCATGGCTATCCGAGTCCGAGTATCATATTATGCATTAATTATTTTATTTGAAACAAATCTATATGCATTATTTGATAGAAATGAAAATTAAATATTAAATTTATAGTCAGATGTGTGTCACACCACTAACTTGATAGTTTAACTTATTCCGCATCATTATTAATTGATAGAAGTTTGTATATGTATGTGTAAATTTTGATAGTAGAGGGGGTGTATAAGCATTGGTGCACAAAGCTAGAACATGAAGTATATCCTGTGAATAATGTGAACTTATTCATGAAATCTCTCTGTTTTGAACATTGTGTTCATGTACAATGCAATTTCGTCTTTTAATATGCCATGGATTGTTACAGTATTGTTGTCTTTACATTAATTAATATTTGAATTTTAAATCTGATAACTCCCCAAAGTAATTAGGTCACTTCATAAGGTTAGTGATTTAGTGAATGGACTAAATGAGCATAGATGTATTAAACAGAATCAATCAAGATATATATATATATATATATATATATATATATATATATATATATATATATATATATATATATATATATATATATATATATATCTTCGTGGGTTAGATTATTTGATTGACAAAGAAAAAAACATCAATCAATCAATCAATCAATCAATCAAAGCCTTAATCCCAAAAGTGGGGTCGGCTAACATGAACCAAATTTGATTATTCCGTGTAGTCATCAACATAAATCTTTCTCCTCCATCCCTTACGATCCAAAACTTCATCCTCACGTAAATCCATGCACTTCATATCCTTCCTCACTCCTTCCAACCAAGTCATCTTTGGTCTCCCTCTTCCTCGTTTAATCCCTCCATGGTCCCACTCTTCCACTCTTCGCACCGGTGCACCCTCGGGTCTCCGTCTTACATG
This sequence comes from Chenopodium album, assembly GCF_948465745.1. NCBI lineage: Eukaryota > Viridiplantae > Streptophyta > Magnoliopsida > Caryophyllales > Amaranthaceae > Chenopodium > Chenopodium album. The sequence continues at coordinate 57,602,852 of NC_137843.1, forward strand.
TCCAAACCAACGCAGACGATTTTCCCTTAATTTATCTACAATGCCCGCCACACCTACTTTCTTGCGAATAACCTCATTTCTGATTCTATCTCTTAAAGTGTTTCCACACATCCACCTTAACATGCGCATTTCCGTAACCTCCATCTTTTTAATATGCTCTTTCTTAGAAGCCCAACATTCTGTACCATAGAGCAACACTGGTCTTATGGCAGTCCTGTAGAATTTTCCCTTCAACTTTAAGGGAATGCTGCGGTCGCATAACACTCCCGTGGCCGCTCTCCATTTAAGCCACCCTGACTTAATCCTGTGGGTCACGTCTTGATCAATGTCACCATTCTTCTGGATGATCGACCCTAGGTACTTAAAACATTCACTCATGGTCAAATCCTTTCCATCCAAACTCACCACTTCATTGCTTGTCCCCCTCTGAGTGCCAAAACGACATACCAAATATTCAGTCTTACTCCGACTTAGCTTAAACCCTCTAGATTCCAACCTTTGCCTCCATTGCTCCAACTTGACATTAACCCCATCCTTAGTCTCATCCACCAAAACGATATCATCTGCGAACAGCATACACCATGGAACCTCATCTTGAATTGGTCTAGTTAATTCATCTAGAACCGTTGCAAAAAGAAAAGGGCTTAATGCAGACCCTTGATGCAATCCGATTGTAATAGGGAAATCTTTTGTCAACCCTCCGCATGTCCTCACATTTGTTGACACATCCCGATACATATCCTTAACTAGGTCTACATACCTTCGTGGGATACCTTTCTTCAACATTGCCCACCAAAGTATCTCTCTTGGCACCTTGTCATATGCCTTCTCTAAATCAATAAAGACCATATGAAGATCTTTCTTCTTTACCCTATAAAACTCCATCATTTGTCTTATCAAATGGATTGCCTCCATAGTAGATCTCCCAGGCATAAAACCAAATTGGTTATCTGAAATGCTTGTGCATGCCCTCAACCTTTGTTCAATCACCCTTTCCCACAACTTCATAGTATGGCTCATAAGCTTAATTCCTCGATAGTTAGAACAATCTTGAGCGTCTCCTTTGTTTTTATAAACCGGGACCAAGGTGCTCTTCCTCCAATCTTGTGGGATCCTTGTAGCCGTCCATATCTTGTTGAAAAGGTTTGTTAACCAATCAATACCAATCTTACCCAAACACCTCCACACCTCTATCGGTACCCCATCAGGGCCAACCGCCTTCTTAGGTTTCATCTTCCTCAGAAAATTTAAGACTCGACCAATGATGAAAATTCATTTTCAAAACATCTTTCATGGCCGGTGATATGCTTTCTATCTATCTACTATTATTAAAATGGAATGGACTAAAAGCTAAACATAAATATAATACACTTAGCATGTTAAAAATGAGGTTTAATGTTAAAGTTTCAACTATTCCAAATTTCCAATAAAATATCATTAACAAAAATATAGATAAATAAATAAATAGCTACAGAAAAGAAAAACTAAATCAAAGGGGAAGGAAGTCCTTGGTTCCCAAATGATGTGATGAATAAAATTGTTCTTCACTCCCACAATTAACCCTCAAAATATATTCATTTATCTTTCTCAAATATATCTTCCCAAACCCTCCCTTCCCCTAATTTTTCCCCTTGGTCCCAATATTCCTGCTTATGAATTGAATATTTCCTATCATCTAGGAAAGAGGAATTATAAGGAGAGCAAGTACACTATAAATCTTTAGTGTTAATCGTCTAATGGTTAATTATTAGCTGAGTTTTTCTTTCTACCATCTTTGCACAAGGAATTATTTTCAAGATAAGAGAAATATAAAGATTTCTAGTATTATAGAACTGAATAATTTTTCTTTCTATCATTTAGCAAAGAGGAATTGTTAAAAGGGTAAGAACACTATATTGTTTTCTTAGTCATTTAGTTGTCTATAGGATTAACAAGCTAAGTTAAAAACGATTACTCCAAACTCTCAAGATAGAAAACATATACAGTAGTTGTACAAGTCGTATAGGATTACTAGAGACATTGATTGGTGAGATAGTGGCTGCCTACCTATATGAAAAGACTAGACTGCCATGCATCGAGTACTCGTTCATTCAGTTGTATTGTGGACCCAATAATTGATTTGTGAATTGTGAATTGTGAGTGAGTGGAAGGCACTATCCACCTAGCCCCCAAGTGGCCCCCCTCTCGGAGTAGGACACCCTTAAAGATGCTTCAATCATTCAAATACACAAGCAAACATTCTTCATCATCATTTGAAATTGGCATTTAGCTAGCCTCACACGCATTCTTGCTTAAACTTACCCAAACAAACATCATTTTACATGCTTTCAGTGTTCTCATGTTCTATTCTCAAGTACAATTAAGACTACCAGATGAAGCTAGACTTCGTGATCAAGTACTCCCTCTATCTACAATTAATTATCACGTCAATAGTGTAATTTAAACAAGTAATATGACAACTAAATTCTGATACAAGTAATATCATTATAGAACATCAATAACATCATAGATCAGCATTATACTTTCATCAAAATGATGCTTAAATTCGGTTTGACGGGCAAACAACTCTGCATGCCCCAAGGGATGCAATTATACTTATGGCATAAAAATAGTCATCCCACTGTCCAATAAGAGGAATTTGGTTCTAAGGAATTCTCAACTCTATATTAGCAGCCTAATGATAAGTTTCTACATGAAAGTTGAGTGTGTATTAGAATGTGGCTTTTAACACAGCAAACAGGCATATTCCAAGAAACCAAATCTATGAATAATTCTTGTTTGGTTAGCTAGAAATTCCATGGACCCACTTAGCCAATATCAAAACATAAAGAGACAAGGATAGGTCATTCAACATGGGAACTTCAAGTGGGGGATTCAAACTGACAAAAAAGCAAAAAAATGGACAAGATCCTTTCTCCTGCAGGGTACCACAAGATCATGTCTCTGAGCAAAGTTTTAGCATGTGGATTCATCTTAATTGGAGAGACTAATAGGGAGAGGGATATTTTTTTTTCAAAAAAAAAAGTGACATTCAGCTAAAATATGAATGTGATGGGGTTCTAAGACAAAGAATTTCTAGTGACATTCTATAGATGCCCTCCCATCAAAATTTCTTGGACCAAGATTAGATTTGATGCATATATATCTGGGAATTTGCATTTTTACTCAGGCTTTGGTGGTACAATAAAATTAATAATAATAAAGTTTGCCTTAAAAAAATATGTTAACTGATGATCTATCTTATTTGTTGAAGATCCCAACCAAAATCGACTAATATATGAACTCTCTACTACCAAGATTAGATTTGGTCCATTATAACAGAGGAATCTGCACAGAAACAGGGTTTTTTATGTAAATTAATCAGCATCACGAGCTAAGCTAAATTTGCTTTGGTTTGAAGATCCCAACCAACATTATGGGGCAAAAAGAAGATGAAACGTTGATCCATGAAAAAATTCCCTAGTAACATGACATGTGACCTTGGGTACATTCCTAGGCAACATGTCATTTTAAAATAGATATCATTGTAAAATACTATGGTGCATGATGATTCTTTTTAGGACCTAGTAAAGTGGAGGAAGAACAGTCAAAATTAACCACTATGGTCATTGTTTTAACAAATGACTCTCCTTTTACAAGAAAATTCTGAACAGCATTGGTTGTTCCCTAGTCTGATTATTATCATGCAGTAGAAGTTTCTACATAAATATTGTCAGTAAGTGCTAAGTTTTAAGGAAAAATGTTGTGAATGTCTTGATTTGGCTTAGGTCCAAAACTTAACTAAACATAAATACTTGTATATATTTTTTGTTTTAAAAAAAAAGGTAAATTAATTCTCCCTTCCGCCAACAAATAATAGTTATGTACAATTATCATGACTCGCAATGACAATGTAGAGAATGTGAATATTACAACATAAACTAAGCATAATTTCATAACCCAAATTGGAGCATGCTACACAAGGAGCATTCAAATGCATATGCAAACAAAAAAATAATCATTTATTTTGGTTTTGGATTATCCACAAGGTTAAACAGAATTTCTATAAATAGAAAAGAATAAAATTAGCTTGAAGTACCTCATTATTCACTAGACAGCATGTAGTAGCAGAACCCACAATTTGGTAGATAATGAATCAACTTAGAGTCTTGGAGATGTGCCATTTTTCAAACAATATTAGTCCAAGCATAATTATTGCCCTGGGATCTACCAAAGAAAATAAAGGAAATAAAGTCATCATACTGCTGGATTGTCTATACCTTATCTGAAATGAAACGGCATATCCAGTTAAAACACACTTCAAATCAAAACTGCACAAAAATAATACTCCGTACTAGCTAAGCTTCGTGCCAAGAAATTAAAGCATACCTAGCTAGATATTAGGACACTCATCAATCAATTCTTAAACATTCAAGAATATACATATACATTTTCTCATAAACATGTTAAGAAACCTGTCCGAAGTAAACTTGGACAACATAATATGTGTTTCCTGAGGATTATTGAACCCAAAATCTCAAAGCAACAAAGCCTAGGAGAAAAAATAAAGAATTTCCAGGCAAATTCTCTTTAGTGCATGGAGGTATGTACTACAAGGACAGAGTTTTATTTATTTTTAACTTAAATTGTGCCAAAAGGAGGGCAACATTCGAGAACATGAAAGATACAAGCTAGAAGCCGGAAAGACTGTAAAAAAGAACTAATATAACAACGCCCTGTTGTTGTACTGAAGCACTTAAATTTTAACTTCAAGGTATGAAATTTAAGGCTCACGCCTATAAAAAATAGAAGGATCAGAGGAGCTCACTCTAAAAGGGGAAAGATGGTTAGATCCATGGACGAGCTAATGCAGAAACAACTGGAACTAATAAAAAAAAATGGACTATGTATCTTGCTGGTGCACAACCTTTAATTGTGTTCTTTCAGTTGTATCAGATAGATTCTAAGTACACCGTATGTAATAAAAAGCCTCATTTTCAAGAACATTCTTTACATCCATATGATAAAAGAAGCTGCAGATGTTTATGTTCCTTTCCAGTTCAAAAATTATCGTAGAATGAAATGGTTGTGTAAATGGTGAGTATGTACCAGTTGAGTTCTGTTTCCCTTTTTCTTGGTAATTACTAATTAATACGGCCAAATTAAGAATTTTGTAGAGCCTTATCTTAATTTAAGGCATCCAAATGACATCAGTTCATGAGCATCAAAGAAATGAACCTATATACCAATACTATAGGCCAATAGAACTAAATATGAATTAGACATTTTTTAAACACTAAACAATTTGAAAAATCAGTTTAACTGTTACAAAACAAAAGATGGAATGAATAACACTGTGTTTGGCTTAGTGTGGATGTGTGTGATTAAAAGCATGAAGACAGCATCCTATACTTCCAAAGTCAGAAGTTAATTCAAAAACACCAAATAATTAGACTCTTTGCTTAGATTCTAAGAAAATCACAATAAAATCTATCATCCCAGCACAAATGCACAATTAGTGGATAAACAATAACTTGAAAATTTGGAGTTCGATAGTTAATCAATTCAGGTTAATTAAGTTCAAAAAACAGTGATTCAGTGCCATTCCTACAGAACTCTTAACCCCAAAAAAGCACCAATTATGCAGTGACTGAATCCACTACAGAGCATTGATCAAAGTCGCATCACCCCATTCAGAACATATCATGAGCTAGAGACATAATAATCAAACACCAAAAAAAAGAAATGCACTAAAAAGTAGTCTTATTTGCGCTAAGAACATTCAAATACACTACAAAATTATACTGTCAATCATCCAACAGGTACACTTAAGCAGTTAGGCAACCCTTCTACAGACTGCAAAAGAAAGGACAGTCTACTTCTCTGTTTCCATCACTTCTAAAAGAACAAATGTTTCTGATAAGCAATTGCATTTTTTTTTCTAGGCATACATGTTGCATCTGAAGAAATTTGATCATGTACATGCTCAACAATTCTTTCAGTCCACACAATACAAGTAACATGCACAGGCACATATTTCAAGGCATGAGCTAGTAGCTAGGAGACCAAAGCATGCATATGCAAATTATTTGACAATACATCAAATCTTGAAGATTGATTCCAAGATTCTATGTATTACAACATGATTGGGGTAGATTTTCAAGTTCTAAGTAGAGATATTTGGATAACATGCTCTAATTAGTACAGTATAAGTTATATACTCCCTCCTTCCTACTAAAATTGTCCCATATTCTAAAATGAATGTCCCATTGAGTTTGACCCATTCATTTGACGATATATTTTAAATACAAGGAAGAAAGAGAAGCCATTTTCGACAACTCATGCTTCATTATAAGATGGTTGGGCATCATTTGCCTACTCAATGAACACACATTTTACTACATTAGAATTTCACAAGTTTTCAATAGCTAACTTTGCAATCTTCACCCAACATATATTCCATCCAACAAACTAACCAAGAACACCTCAAATAAAGATTAATACTATGTACAAATGGTCCTTAACCCAATCATTAGTAGTCTCGCATTGGAAGTGAACACTCATAAATTAGATTCAACAACATACATCATAGGCCACAAATCATCTTCCTGCCAAGTCTTTAGATAATGAAACATTCATCTTAACAATGCATAAAATAAATCAACTGAATAAAAGCTAGCACAATGCAGTGATGCACAAAATTCAAAACACATCGATGATCAGAAATCAGTGCGGAGTATGAATTAGGGTTTTGGAATCGTTCAAATTAATCGATGCATTTCGAAACAATCAAATTGCTCAAACTGGTAATTAAAAGAGGAATTTTACCGGAAACTTACAAGAATTAAGATTTAATTTATGAAATTAAATGATAAATTTACGTTTTGGTGGAACTGACCTAATTCTGATGAAAGCTACGATTGATTCAAACCAATTCGCGGGTTTCTTCGGAAACGATAAAATATTTAATTTCCAAATAGAATTAGAAAAATGATTTGCCAAGTTAGAGAGACGATATCAGTAGCAAGACTAGGAACGGCGTCGTTTTAGATTTCTTTGTTTTTTCTAGGGAATTTTCTTTAGGTTCATCGAGTAAAGGGTTAAGGGCAATGAAAAGCCAGAAAAAATCATTTAGGGCTTACAGTGCGGTAGAAGTTGGGCTGTGGCCCAAGACATATCAGAGTTTATCAAGGGTCTTATTGTTATTGATGATAAGTACCAAGTAGATTAGGTACGTACTATTATACCAACCTACCATTGCATTGTTCCCTTTTTAATTTACATACTTCACCATTTTTTCATATACGTAGTTTTAGGACAAATTGGATAAAGTAATAAAATATTACAATGGGGTAAGTGGAAGTAAAAAAAATCTAAAATATAAGGACAAATTAGAAAATAACACCACAAAAAAGCCGAAATTTTAATTTTAACACCATCAAAAAAAAAATTATTATAACACCACAAAAAACTTAAAAACCTGATTTCACCACCAGTTATTAACGCCATCCAAAAAACCGTTACTGGCCCCACATTGTACACGTGTCAATTATATATTGGTTTAAAAAAAGGGATTAAAAAAAACCTAAACTCTTAACTCGGCCACCACCTTCACCACCGGCGCCGGTTCTCCCTGGCCCACCGTCTTCGCTCTAACGCACACTGCCGACTCCCCTTAGCCAACCAACGAAAACCAGGCCAACCCAACCCAGCTGCACCACCTGAACCACGCACCGCACCGTACCCAGCCTTAGCCCCGATTTGAAACACCTTTTTCTTGTTTCTTGTTTCTTGTTTCTTGTTTTCTGTTTTTGGTTTTTAGTTTTCAAAAAAACAGGAAACTAAAAACAAAAAATGATGTCAAACAAGCCCTAAGTTTTTTTTGTGGTGTTATAATAAAAACTTTTTTTTGGGTGGTGTTATAATCAAAAGTTTGGTTTTTTTGTGGTGTTATTTTCTAATTTTTTTAAAATATAATTACGTTGATTTTTTGTCCATTCCAAGCTCAATTTTGATTCTTAAGGAATAAAAATAACCCCTAAAACTGTGTGGCTGAATTTATATGTGGTTGGTCACACCGTGTGGCAAGACTTACTCGAGGTATTCGATCATAAATTATTTGAGGGATGTGGTCAGGAGTTATTCGATCAGGGATTACTCAAAAGGTAACTCGATCAGGGGTTACTTGAGGGGTTACTCTAAAGGTAACTACGTCAGGGGTTATTTGAAGGGTTCGGCCTGGTGTTACTTCATCAGGAATTACTTGAGGAAATACTCCGTTATGAGTAACTCGGGTCAAACCAGAGACCAAAGCCCGGCTCGACAAAATTAACCCCAACCACACAAAAAAATCCTCTTGTATAATACGATGTATAATCACATCAAATACTTTCCTAAAAAAAATCAAATACTCCGTATTATATCCTAATATTTGCGTAAAGTGTTTGAGAAGGCATACAACATAATTAATTGTATTATCTTAATTATCTTAATATCTCTAATATGAATCTTTGATTGACCATCAACTTACTTTACCAGGTTAACAAACTGGTAAACTTCCCATCATCACTTGTTCTCCTTTGTCAACAATCTTTTACAAATTGCAATTGCTTTGCCCTCTTTACCTCTTTACCTCTCTTCCCTCTCCCAAACCAATCTAAATTGCTCTACAATCGAACAATAGGAGAATTACAGTTCAATTTTCGAATACCTCATTTCAATCGGATTTCAATTCCAATTTCTAGGTCCAAATGAATTGCGAAGTTTGCCAACTCAAAGAATTGGTTTGCATCCTTAATTTTACTCTATGTTTTCTGATTACTCTTTCAATCGTCGATTGTACTAGTATTTGATTTTTTTTTTTTTCACAATTTTGTTGCAGGAAGTAGAGCATTTCGAAATTAGAGAAGTTTTGCGATGTAAGATTACCCCTTTTTTCTCTGTAATTGGCTTTTGTTACGATATTTATGGTTTGCAGATGATGATATTAATCTGTAATTGCAATCAATTAGCAAATTGTCAAGTAATTTTGGATTAGATAGGTTTTGATTTTCTACGGTTGTTAATTTCATAGCTTTTTTGCTGAATTGTAGTTAAAGTATACGAAGTAGTATACTCCAATCCTTATTTGTTGGATTATTCTTGTTGAAATTTGATTTGCCCTAGTTATCTCAATGTCCTAAAATCCGAACTTGACTGCTCTTGTAATTCCAACACTTCAATTGACTTTGTTTTTGAGCACCTCGGAAAAAATTAAAGAAATTGGCAGTGGATTTTCGAATATTGACTAAGGTTACGATGTTGATTGTCACTTTTAATGTGCATTGTACACCTTGACACAACTAGTCTGAGTAGAGTATCTTGAAATTTAGTTGGTATATTGCTATTTCTAATAAGTTTACTCGAAGATGATCAGAAATGTGGATTTTATTTGGTCATCTTTTTTTTCAATGAACTTTTATACTAGTGTAATGGTAATTGGTTCAAGGTAATTCAAATTATATCGTGAAAACTTGGAATGTGTTTTACCATCTCGTGAGTCGATTTCTTTTTCATACCAACTTATGGCCTAATCATTCATTGAAATTATATGCAGGTATACTACATACAGTTATGTTCCATAGGGCTCTAGGCCTTGTGCGGCCTAAAGATGTCGATTTGGAACTTTTTGACATTACATACGTGAGTGGTCTCAAGTATTAAGTATTAGTATATGATAGATAGAAAGTAGATGTGTTTAGCTGTAGATTCCATATCTTCTGTGGCAGCCACTCTTCAATACTTACTATGCTGTTATATTTAGTTTAGTTGTTTTCTTTGGAAAAAGTTGCTGCAAATTCATCCATTGAAATCTTTTGGACACATGAATACAACATGTTTACTTCAAAGTTCTCTAATGTTACCCAAGCAGTTGAATCACATAATTATATTTTTGTAGGTCCAATGTGGAGATGTGGAACTGGAAAAGAAGATAGATGAGAAGATTGATCAGTTCATTTCTTGGGTAGAGAAGCACCCTAATAAAAAAAGTCAGGTGAGGTTTATGCGCTGACTTCTTATGAATGTAATCTTTAACTTTCACTTTATATTTGTCTACAATTTTAGTGTATGAATCTTGTGTGCTATCTTTGTGCATTGAAGATCTTACTTTGGTCTTTTTATTGTATCAATATAATATCTGGGTCACTTCTATGTGCTTTTCACAATACAATACTACCTGCCCTCCTCGTACGTTAAGCCATTCCTTTTTATGGTTTTTTTTTTTCCCGCATTTGGCTATTTTATTTTATCCTCCTGGTTAAATGTTGGACTCAAATTTTAGGAATGAGTTTACTTTGTATCTAAAGTATATTGATTTGGTGGTAGTTGAAGTAAATAGTAGAGTTCCTTGAAAAGAAATCATTGTTTATAATCTTTTGCCTTTATCTGGAAAGTTATCACATTACTAGTTTAAATCACAAAATTCATACAGACAACTGTTCCATGGGTGGCTTAGGGGGTGGTGGTGGGGGGAGGAGTACAGCCAGCACATCTTAGTGAGCATGCCATTACTCCTTAGTATATGTGGCTTTGTCAATGTTGTTGATATAGTATGTCATAGGTAATCTTACCTCCTCGGTATATGTGGCTGTGTCAATGCTGTTGATATGGTGTGTCTTAGGTCTCCTTTCCATACTACACAATTCCCAAGGTCTTAGCTTTTTTGGTTTAATTGGTGTTGTACAGATATGTTTGTCTTTCTACGAAGTAAAGAGCAACAAGGCGATATGGTTCTCAAACAAAGTTGAACGTCTGTATTGGGAACAATGGTACATCAATCTGAATGTTGCTCAACATCACAAACCAACCTCTAGCAAAACTCACCACTCCAAAGTTATAGACTCTGGTTAGTTTGTTAGCATGCTTGGATGATTGTGTTTGCTCCTAGAGATATCCCCTGTTTTTAACCTGTTATGAATGATTTTAGAGGGTGCATCCGAGGAGAGAAGTGCTCGTAGGGCTGCAATTGAAGTGTCACTTCGGGAGGTTCTCTTTCAAATAATAAAATTTGTAAATGAGAAAAAGGATCATATTCCTCCCATTCCAAGTCGTGAAGGAATCTCATTTCCCTATGAGATTACCATCCCAAGGTGTGGCATCTATACCCTTTGTGGTTACTCTCATGTTTTCGTGTTCAATCTCTCAATGAGAGCCCACTTGGTGTTTTCTGCTCTTGAGGATTTGTTTAAACACTAAGCTAGCTGTTTTTCTATTCCTTGCTTTTTATGTTCTTATTTTTTTTGGATTCCTGCATTAACTTTATAATGTGAAGTAGTACGTTGTGAATATGGTTCGAAGCTGATTACGGTTTTTCTCCAGAAGAGCTTAAATGTGTTCATATTTATTTTTTTTCTACCAAACTTGTCTTTGGATGCTAGTGTGAAAACTGGAATTGATTGGATGAGTTGTATTCTTGTATACAATTAAACATGAATTTAAATCTAACACTTTCATGCATATCCATGTTTGACACAATCACCCAAGTCTGAAAAACATAATTCTTAACTAGTTAACTGTATGCATAGAGCAGTACAGTAAATCTCATCATCTCTGTATTCAGCTCTTTCCGATTCTTGTTATTCATGTTCACAGGTCACCATATATCATGACTAATAGACTGTACTAATGTAATTCTATTTCATTCAGCTCATCAGACACTACGTTTGGGATGGATATGATCAAAAGGATGCTTCAAACAGGCCATCCAACCATGCTTAGCTGACAATTCAATGGTAAATCAGTTCATCAGAAAGATTTTAATCTGGTCAATCTGGAACAGGATCGTTAAAGGTGACCGGGATTCATGTCTTAAGTGCTCTACATCTGTAAATAGTGCCTTCTTGTTTTCCCCTCTTCATATCTCACGTTTGAGTAATTCCCTACTCTTCTCTGTACTACAATCCTGCGAAGGTTAAAGTTTCGGCAACTTGCTTGTTCATATCTAATCTTTATGCATATAAATATATAATGTCTTGTCCCTACTCTTTTTATTGTTAACAAAATTTATTTTTCTTATAAACCTGTATCAAAATCTTCCTTTCTCCTTTTCTTCACCTCATGAGAAGTTTGTCATTGCTCGAATCTTGGCAATGTACTGTAATAATTTGATTTTGATAAGACAATTTAGGACTTTAGGGTAGGATAGTTTCATATTAACATGGGTATTGTTTAGTTGACACGGGAAATGAGTTCCCATAGGATATTTATGTCATGGGAAGTAATCCCTTACCCATTTCCTAGAAATTGACTTAAGTTTGTTTGGTTGATAACATTTGAACTTAAATTTTCTAGGAATTGATTTTCCTTGTTTTATTTGTTAGCTTGATATTTTTATTTAATTTACTCGTAATAAAATTGGGGAGAAAGAATGAGACTAAATTATTAGTGTGAAAGAAAAATGCAAGTATGCGGTATGCCCCACAATAATCATGGAAAATGTGACCAAGGTGGGGGGCTTGGTAACCGTAAGTAATTTCTTATGTTTCATGGGTATTGAAACTTTTATTGGAATATTCATTTACCCTAATTTGTTGATTTTGAGTCACCAAACAATCCATAGGGACAACGAAGTAGTTAAAGCTTTCCTGTCGGTTTTGTGACTCTAAACACCAAATATTCTTTTTCTAGTAATAGAATTCTCCCTATCTTTTACCTCTAATCAAACAACACCTATGATTATGTTAAAGTATGTTATGTTGTAAGAATCGCACCAAATTATCTTCTTTCTGATCTCACCAGAAGTTATTGTGAAGTGGTTACATTCCGAAGTTGGCTTATATAGTGATATAAGACTGATAACTGATAATGGCCAGCCAAACAAAGAAGGGTTGGTCAACACACGCTCTCTTTCACATTATTGCTTTGTCTTATTTCTGTAGAGTCGTTGACTAGTTAATACTGTTATTTTCCGCGTTTATTTCTGTAGCTTTCTACGGCGTATTCAAATAATAACCATCCTCATCATCTGAGAAAGTTGAGTATAAATTGGTATTTTCCATTCCAAAAACTGCAAAAACTAAGAAAACAAAAAGTTACCTATTTAAGTAATTTATAATCAGCCATATATATTCTTATAAAACAAAATCAATCAAGCTAATCAAAAAGGGGATAAAGAAAAATGAAGCACTTTGTACTAGTGCATGGGACCTGCCATGGAGCCTGGTGCTGGTACAAGCTAATCCCTCTATTAAGGCAAGCGGGCCATCAGGTTACAGCCGTTGACCTTGGTGGATGTGGTGTCCATGCTCGGCCGCTAAGTGAGATTGTAACCATTGATGACTACGTGGAGCCTTTGATGGATGTCATGAGGTCCATTGATCCACAGGACGATGGTGGTGATAAGAAGGTTGTGCTTGTGGGACATAGCTTTGGTGGAATCGCAATCTCTATGGCTATGGAGAAATTCCCAGAGAAGATCCTTGTTGGTGTTTTTCTGTCTGCTTATATGCCTAATTGCTCCTCTCCTCCACTTACTCTCGTTCAAGAGGTACGCTTTCAATATTCTTCACTATGTATCTAAATATGGTGCTCATTTGCAGGTGTATGGCAATTATACTACAGTATAGCTGCCAGCCTAAAGTTCAAGTTACTGAAGGAAACTATCTCTGTGTTACCTTCTTACACTGCTCGTCATGCCTAAAGTTCAAGTTACTGAAGGAAACTAACTCTTTATTTGGAGTCAAAATTTGATACAAATATACGATCCTACTGTGCTCGTACTAATCTGTTTTATCATTCAACAGACGTTCAAGAGAACACCTTTGGAGGGGTTTTTGGACACGACATTCAGGTTTGATAATGGTCCAGAAAAAGCAGCCACTCATCTAGTTTTTGGTCCTAAGATTTTGAGCACTAAACTCTACCAAAATTGCCAGCCTGAGGTAAATAATCCCACGAACTTGAAGTAATAGCCAAGTGCCATACATATACTATCGTACTTATATGTGTTTTCTATTATTTCGAAGTATCAAACTATGGTACCCTGGATCCATTTTAATTCTTACCTCATCGTGTCTAAAATATGTATGACGTTTATGGCTAATTGTAAGGTTAAAATGAATGCAGGATATAGAATTGGCCAAAAAAATGGTTAAGCTAGATGGTACATTCAGTGAGGACTTAGCAAAGGATTCATTATTTTCGGAAGAAAGATTTGGAAGAGTGAAACGAGTATTTGTTATTTCTGAAGAAGATGAACTAATGAAGACGGATTTTCAAAACTGGATAATTAAAAATAGTCCACCACATCAAGTGAAATCCATACCAAAAGCTGATCATATGGTAATGTTGTCAAAACCTCAAGAACTATGCCTTTGTTTGCTAGAGATCGCTGATATATATTGAGCAACAACTTCACATTTCAAGTACATAGTTCGATTATATCCCAGCCCTGCACCCATAGGGTTTTCAAGCAATTATAATTTACATTTATGTGATTATTTATTAATGATTGTAATTGTGGGTTGATCTATTAGAAATAAAAGGCATGTTTAAGCTGTTATGCAATCTTGGAGTAAAAGTCTTAATGAAAGAGCAGATTTTGATTAAGAACAAGCAGTGATTATCAAACTGCACATGTCGGGTGTTTAACATGCTCATACAGTCGAGAAAAGCCTATTGGCGTACCTTGGATTCTAGGAACAATCGAGTTTACTCCGTATGATGTCTTAACACCAGCCGCGATAGACTTTAGACCATACTGCCAGCCAAGAAAGGTCTTTGGTTGTATGATAAACTTAATAAACGTTGTTGTTGTTTAAGATGCTTTCACACGCGTTAAAATCGCATTTGTGGACTAGCTATAGCCTGTAGGGTTAATCAACTGTTCAGCGTATTCAATTCATATTACTATATCAAATCCTTTATCCCCCGATTAAATTTAAAAAAATATGCAAACAAAAAATAGTAAAATATAAACATAAACGATTTGTCAATTTAAGCTAATGAAATTGACTCTTTCTTTGGTCATTCATGTACAATTTGCCAATTTGCCAAGATGGTTTGATTAAGATGTGTATGAACTAACGTTCTACCTGCGACTTGAAAGGAACGTTATGTTGTGTGGACTTGTGCGGCTTGATTTTAAAGGCCAAAATTGGTGGAACCCTTGTGTTTCCTCATACAGTAATATTTTATGTGGACACAACAAAATCAGAAATCGAAATATGTATTAATCAATCTATCAAACGTTAAACTTAGGGTCTGTTCTCATTGACTGAACTCAGCTGAACTGAACTGAGCTGAACTGAACTGAAATGAATATTTTATAAGAGAAGGAAATTAGCAGCGGAGCTGAACTGAACTGAAAATAAAATTATGAGAACAGGCCCTTAGTATCAAGGATTTATTAGTGGAAATAGATTTTAGAAAATGTTTATTTCAGTGTTGTTATTAATGGAGGCTAAAAATGAGGAGAAACAACACTTCGTTTTAGTCCATGGGTGTTGTCAGGGAGCATGGTGCTGGTACAAGCTCATACCCCTGCTTGAAAATGCAGGGCACAGGGTGACTGCACTAGATATGGCAACTTCTGGTGCAAACACGAAATGAATTGAAGACGTTCACACCTTTGAGGAGTACGACAAGCCTTTGTTAGAGTTTATGGCATCGTTGTCTGTCGATGAGAAGGTCATTCTTGTTGGGCATAGCCTTGGAGGAATGAACATTGCCTTTGCTATGGAAAGTTTTTCTCAAAAGATATCAGCTGCTGTTTTTTTAGCTGCTGTTTTACCAGACACTATACACCAACCATCTTATGTTTTAAATAAGGTAATTAGTTGATTTTAAGTGTTGTTGTACTTATTAATTGAGTAGATGATAATGTACTTTGGATTGAAATTGTTGATTGTGTGCTTTAAGTTTGCTGAATTGATCCCTGAAGAAGCCATGTATGACACAAAGTTTTGGACATATGGTTCACCAGAAGAGCCCTTGCAGCAACTCTGTTTGGACCCCGATTTGTGCAGTTCCTCGCTTCCCTATCTCCTATCGAGGTATGAACATTTTTTTTTTTTTTTTTTACCTCTGTCCGGATTTAGTAGTCACATATACTGAGTAATACTCAATGTATGTTCCTATTTTTTTTTTATAATCAATATAAGAAAAAAGTACAAAAATCTAATTTAATTATGTGGTCACATCATAGTATCTTACTAGGTGATAAACAATTAATGTAAAAATCTGATTTCTAATACTTCTTACTTTTTTTTTTAATTTAGCAATCAAGCTGGTTGAACTATACAAATAAATTAAAAAATTAATTATATGGCTTTAGCTAACAGACAATTATGACCGAATAATTTTTTTTATTACTTTGTATTTTATTTTATTTTATTTTATTTGGAAAAGTCTTCTCTCGATCTCAAGACTATATATGTTTTGAAGAATTTGTTGTGCAGATGTTTAGTGTCTTAGTGATGGTGTTTGGTAGAGCACAACTGGTAGTTGAAACAGTACTTGAAGACTTGAAGTAGTTATAGGAATAAAAAAAAAAGTATTAAAAAATTAAGTGACATTTCCGAACCCCAAGAGCTAGTTTTGCGATGAGTAAAACCAAAAGGACTCAAAGATTGCGAGGAGTTTTTAATGATCTCTTGTTAACATTACCCATAATAACGTATTACTCGTGGTATAACACTATTCTTTTTATAACGTAGGGCTTGTTAACATTTAATGAGCTGAGCTGAGCTGAATTAAACTGAACTGAACTAAAATTAATATTTTATGAGAGAGGGAACTAATAGAGGGAACTAATTGAAGCTAAACTGAACTGAACTGAACTGAAATTAAGTAAATGTGAACAGGTCCGCTGGTCCGTAGTGTAACAATGCTATGTAAAACTCATGGTCATATAGATAAGCAATTTTAAGTTATATAGTTATGGATTTATGAGCTAGCAATGATTATGTTTGCGTGTACTTTTTAATAATATCTTGTTGATAATATTTATAATTTACCTATAACTTGTAGACTTGTAGTATAACACTCTTCCTTTTATAAACATAATGTTCAACCGAATATTTCTATGATCACATTTCTATAATTAATATCTATAATTGCGTACTCTTAAGTTTATATAATTGCAGGATTATGAATTAGCATTGTCAAAGCAAAAACCATCGTCATTGTTTCTTCCGGATTTAACAAAAGAAAAGAAATTCTCGAACAATGGATTTGAAAGTGTTAGGCGAATTTATGTGATAAGCAAGGAAGATGAAATATTATCACAAGGAAGTAAGCCACAGCTACTATGTGACTGCCTTCTTGATATCGCTATACAGTAATTCACTTTAAGATATATATTCGGAAAATAATGGTATATTCTTGATATTAGCTTTGATGTATAAAATGAAATAAAGTTTTTTCTACCACCTTTTTATAATTTTTTTTTTTTTTTTTTTGAAAGACCACTGCGGGAAACTTAATTTATTAAATCAAGGTCCGCCAAAGTTTGTAAGCTTTGAGCAAAAGAGTTCGATAATTGAATTGCTATTGTTATTGTTAAAATATATAACTTTTTTATTTATAAATTGCCACAACTAAACACATTTAGTCCATCAATTCGATAATTGAATTGTAAGCAAAAACAAAAACAATTTTATTTTGATGGTAAATTGTGTCAAAATTGAACAAAAAACTTCTTTTTTTTTTTTTTTTTTTACCACCTTAACAAATTTTGTTATATTTTATAACCATTTAACAACCTTCGTCCATGTATCTATTAAGTGGTAGCAAAATTGAAATCAAAATAATTTAAGGTGGTAAAAATTCATTTTACAAAAATTATGGTATTGAAATTCAAAACTCTATATGTTAAAGGTGGTAAAATTAAAAAAATCTTCATATGGCATATGCTTAATTATGATTTATGAAGTTTCACTTTCATGAGCAATAACTATCATTCTAAGATACTTCGTAACAATAACTAATGGAAAATGATTTATTTGACGATAAATGATTAGTGGGTAGATACCTACTTCGTGGATAATCATCTTTTTATACCAAGCAACGTCTTACCAATTAGTTTAATTTAGAAATATCGTCAATAAAATCTATGTGGGCCGGCCATTGTTAAATGTTGACACATCATTAGATTAGATGAATTAAATATAGTATTAAGCTATCATCTGGACCCCCCCCCATAATAATCAATTTTAATACTCTGTTAAATTTGTCAGTCTAGTCAAATTGGAGGATCGTGCAAAAGACACACGGAGTAATGGAGTATTTTAGTTTTGTCATGTTCGCATTTTAAACTTTTTTAAAGGTGTGTTAGTTAATATTATTCATTTGTACTTATTTATTTTATCTAAAAAGATGTAAAACTAGAAATGGATGAAATAAGTAGAAATGGAACCTTAAATGCATTTACTTGAATTTATCTAAAATTATTAGACCTTATTGTATACAAGTAGTAATTAGACGAGCTAATGAGAATTGATCTAACTCCTAAAACTAGGAGAAAAGCTGTAACCATTTAAGCTATCCCTTTGTTACTGATTAGGATCGAAAGGATGTGAGGCGACTTACTGTGCCACTGTACCAAGAGTTCTACCTCGTGCATTTATATTCTTTTGTTGTACTCGTATGTATTTATGATCTAACTTGCGGCAATAAAGTGTCTCTCTTTTTTCCCTTCAATTCTTTTCGCATTAAAACAAACCACTAATAATTATGCTTAGTTGTAGGGGCTATATATCAATCTATCATTGATTAAATGCAAATCGTTATTTATTTAGTTAGTTCGAAATTATTTCTTGATTGTGACTTTGGGAGAGTACATTTATTTATTTCAAACATGTACTTAACTAATTTTGATATCTGTAATACTGATGTTGTACGCTTGTCTAATATAAAAATGTGACAAATATCGATCTTCGGTCCAATTTTTTTGCCTACATAAAGTACTCTGTGCATTTCCATATTCCATACGTAACTAAAAGCATACACCTTTGTTGTTATTAGTAAGAGTCAAAACACACACACAAAAAATTAGATCGAGTGAGAATGGGAGACGAATCCTCTTGCAAGAAACATTTTGTACTAGTTCATGGAGCAACACTAGGAGCATGGTGTTGGTACAAGGTTAAGCCCCTACTTGAGGCCGCCGGTCATCGCGTTACTCCCCTAGACATGGCGGCCTCGGGGATTAACCATAAAAAGATCCATGAAATCAAAGGTATGCGCGATTATACCGAGCCATTGATAGCGTTTTTGACATCTCTTCCTAAGGATGAAAAGGTTGTTCTTGTTGGGCATAGTCTTGGTGGGATAAACTTGGCTTTGGCTATGGAAATGTTACCTCACAAGATTGAAATTGCTATTTTTCTCGCGGCTTTTATGCCTGACTATGTCAACACTCCTTCTTTCATCTTTGATCAGGTAATTTTCCATCCTTTTAATTATTTCGTGACAAATCAATTACAATTTTTACTAAATTCTGTTTGAATTATCCTATATATATATATATATATATATATATATATATATATATATATATATATATATATACTCGTTCAAAAAAAAATTTATATATATGCTCGTTTTCATTTTTATTTTTTCACAGGATCAAGGGTAATGGAGGGAGTGTAATTTTCTTAAAAGTTACAAAGTATATGTTTTTTATATGACAAAAGGTTTTTAAAAAAATGAAACTTTGGATATAAAGGTCAATTTATATATGAGAAAAATAAAAAGGTAATGATAATATGATGATTTAGGGCACTGTTAGGGTATTCTACATGAGAAAAGTAGGGTACACTATGATTAAAAAGTAAAACAAAAGCACAAAAATTAAAAATAAACACGATATTTTGAGACACCCAAAATAAAATACAGATACTATATTATACTTTAAAAGACGGAAAAAATAAATAACAATAAAAAACAGAGAAACTATTATGGTCACAACTATTTTAGAATTGATGGAGTAGCTAAGTTTTTTTATCGCCTTGGATCGGATTTAATGAAAATACTTCGATGATAAGATGTTGGTCCATAGTTAAAAATATTTTGTCCTTTTGCCAAGTCCAATCATAAACATTCGAGACAATTCTCTTAATTTATCATGTGAGTTTGTTCAATTCTATTTTTTAAACATGAGGTACATGTGAGTTTGTTCATCTCGGAGAATAATCAAAAGCATGTAGTGATTTCCCTATTTAATGAAAGGAACCAAAAACTAAAAGATTTAAGTTGCACTGATTTCCTTATTGCTAAGTTTTTAATTTGATTATTTGTTGTTTTATGTGCAATTCTGAATGTCCCAAGAAAACAGGTTCAAAGGGCAAACGACATAGCAAGAAGATGTCGTTTTACTATTTCTAATTATTAGTTGTTTGTTTGTAGTTGCTTTTGCTATTGTTAGAAAAATTAAATAAAGAAAGAAAGAAAAAAAAAAAAAGGAATTTTGTTGAAGTTTGATTAATGGAGAACTAACTTTTGGTGTTTTATGGCATTGTGAAGTTTGTTGCACAATTGCCTGATGAAAATTATTGGTTGGACACGGAATTCAAGAACACTGGTGATCCAAAGGAGACCCTCACGACAATGTCATTTAGTCCACAATTCATCGCAAAGCTTTCTCATCTGTCTTCAATTGAGGTAATCCTAACTCAACCTAAATTAGAATTTTTTATCTTGTGAATATGGGATTTACACTTTTAAAAAGACACCAATGTATAGCAATTATCGCATTAGATGATCTAATCAAATATTTTTGACATGGTCGCATTATAATTAACTATTTACCTTTATTTCTTTTGGCTAATTAACCATCTAAACATCATACCATTTTTCCTAAAATTATGTTTGAAGCGTTACTATTTACTAATGCACTTGATTTTATTTGGTGGACTATTATAAGGACTACGAGCTTACTATGATGTTGAAAAGGACATCGTCGCTGTTCCTTCATGATGCATGGAAGCCAGAGGCGAAGCTTTCAAAGGAAAGATATGGATCAGTAAGGACTGCTTATGTAATATGCAACGAAGACAAAGGAATATTAGCACCTTTTCAAAGGTGGATGATTGAGAATCATGGGGTGAAAGAGGTGAAGGAGCTTAAAGGCTCGGATCATATGCCAATGTTCTGCATGCCAAAACAGCTCTGTGACTGTCTTCAGGAGATAGCCCTGAAATAATGCTCACAAATGATTTCCAAGACTCATATTTTTCATTTGTTCATTTGCTTTGTAAAATAAGCTACCATCGACATTTGGTATGAATTCATGTTGAATGTTTATCTATTATCATAAACTATTATTTCTTTATCATGTTGGCTACAAAATAAGTTCAAATATTGATACAAATATAACAATCAATAACTAAAAACTACAAAAAGTGGAGTATATTTTTAAAATATACAATTATGTTGAAATGATTCTAACAAAATCTACCAGTAAACTAGAACAATAAAAAACAGATGAAGTGCGAAATATCTCATTGTCGGCGGTGCAAGCCTACACGAGTCTCGAATCATACTTCAGCGGCTTATGCTCACACTCACAATCTCACAGAAGTCCCATTCCTATACTCCCACTTATCTCAATAGAGTCCCTACAATATATTGAGCATATGACTCAAAATTAATTTGGATTGAACCTTACGTAGCCACATACGGATCCTCAATATTTGCAGGATGGACCATAATCAGATTCACAGGCTGGACCCATCTTCATATTTAAATGGGTAGATGTTATGTTAAATTTGGGCCCACTTCAAACTAAAAAGGAAAGGATTCATCTGTTTATCTTTATTATTGCTGTTTCTTTGTTAATTGTTATTAGCCTCGCCGCCTTGCTGTCAAACTCCAAGAGTCCTAGTAAACATTAATAACACTCCTATATTGCCAGATCGAAGATATGTCCCTAGATTTTATATTACAATGAAAATTGACAAGTCGGTAATGAAGACAAATTTTCCAACTAAAAAACAAAACAATAAAAAAAAACCTAGGTTCCGTAGAAGGTAGTGCAACTAGTGCTTATATGGTATAAAAATTATATCATTCCTCTCCCTCCACAAACTATGCCACAGTACAATATACTTTCACCGAAAATCATTCGACAACGAAATAATACGAGCAAAAAGACTATCTTCATCTCAAACTACTATAAAGTCGTCCTATATTACTTATGGAATACTTCATTTGTCAAAACTACTTTCTATAATGACGCATTTCTCACTAACTACTCCGTAGTTTCTAATTTCTACTAAGTCAATTAACATGATTTTTTAATCTGCTGCGAAAACACAAACAACTTTCCACTTTCCTCTTATTAAAAAATAACAAATAAAAAATTATTTAAAAAAAAAAAAAAACTTTCCACTTTCCAGCCCAAGTAACCTTTGTAAAGACTTTCGTGGTCGTGGGAGTTAAAGACATAATCTCACTGATCTATACAAAAACCCTGAGCAACTGGACTATGAGTCTAAGACAACACACACAAAAAAAAAAAAAAAAAAAGGAAAAAAAAAATAAAAATAAAAAAAGGAAAAAAATAATAATTTTACGACCAAACAAAACCTAACTATGAACATCATGACTAAGGGTCTGTTCTCATACGTTTATTTTCAGTTCAGCTCATAATTTCCTTCTCTTATAAAATATTCATTTTAGTTCAGTTCAGTTCAGCTCAGTTAAGTTGAGTGCAGTCTATGAGTTTAGGCCCTAATAACAGAAATTACAGAAAATACATAACATAGATCTAAATGAAGACCCTGAAACCTTGAGACAAATGACCTACAAGTCTGCCACACCATGTTCACAGAATTACAGGCAAGTGCAAGTTTCGTACCAGCAATTAAGATGCAAAGATTATGCTAGACATTTCAAGTACCAGTTTTTTGGTGATTTCAAGTGCAGAGTCCATGGTTGCAACAGCTAGTAGCATTAAAGAATAGAGGCTTTTTATGTGGCCTTTAAACAGCCACCACTGGCCACTAAAAGAGTGGAAGAGCAGGAAAAATTGACGATTTAGGCAGACAGCCAAGAAACTTCCAAGAGATGGACTGATAATAGCCGTATAATTTCAAGTATTGACATACAAAATATAAGAAAACTCGATCATTAACACATCGAGAATTGAAGAATACTGATATTTTTTTTTTTTTTTGTACAAACAGTGATAAAGCTCAAGACAAATGGTGTCGAACATAACTAGCTTCAAAAGTGTTCTAGTTCATGGCTGCAAAAGTATTGCACCTTCAGAAGAAAAATGGAGGCTACAAAACAGGGAAGACAATTATTCTAGTTCAAGGCATGGGGTATGGTGCTGGTACAAGCTCAAAGCCTTGATAAACAAAGCAGAACATAGGGTAACAGCCCTACAAATGGGCCACACAGCCTCTGGCGGCAACATAACGCCAATGAAAGAGGTTCACACCTTCAACATATCAAGAGTATAATAACTTGATTAATAAGCCTTTGGTATCCATGGCATGATTGTCCAATGGTAAGAAGGTAGTTCTGGTTGGGCACAGCAAAGGAGGAATGGATGCTGCAGAGCTACCGTTCCCATGGCAAAAGCCCCGAAAAAGTGTTCAGTTGGAGTTTTACTTACTGCCTTTGTGCCAGATATCATACACCACCATCCTTTGTTTAGGAGAAGGATTTAAAATAGTGCATCATAGTGGATATAGAAATAATATTTTTTTTTAAAAGCTAGAAGGATTTCTTAGTTCTTGCTTACATACTTCAATATTGCTGAGTCGGATCCTGAAGAATTCTAGTTTGACACACAATTCTAGACATACCAACATGGCGACATACGACTCCCCAGATGAGTCCTTGGCATCAGTGCAGGCTGGGGTTCAATTTATGCACACCCTTCCTTTCCTGATTCTATCAATCCTACATCAAAACCAATTGCAAATTAGAACCCTGTATAAGGTAATTCCATAATGAATTTGATGAAAACTGTAACAAACTTGATCCTAATTCCTACAGCATAACAATGCATTAGATTTTTTTAAGAAGTTGAATGTAACAAATATTTTAAAAAGTTACAAAGAAATGCCAATAAACTTAATAGGACTACTTAACAAATCATATCTTACTTCTTCATAGGAACTTTAAATACTTAAATAATGCACAGATTCTGGCTACATGAAAACTAAAACCAGCAAACACTATTCAAAGTACGTCTTATCACATCAACTACACTATTGGTAACATTGTCGTAACTTTACTGGCCTAATTTAATAAATTTAACATCTGTGGAATTTACCACAACAGACTCCTGAGGATAGCTAACATGCACTCTTTTGCGGGGTCACTCCAAAATCAAAGACTCTGCCGGAACCCCACTTTCCAAACCGGAATAATTTATACTTAAACAATTAACAAATGACTTGATTCTGGATATGAAACAGTTGTCCACCTCTTGTAAATGGATGTTAACATATAACTTGACTTGCACTATTTATCCACAACAGGTTAACAAGGGTTAAGAAACATGGCAAATTATTCTAGATGAAGACATTACATCACTTCATAAGGTTGATTGTCAAAATAATGCCAACATCAATAAATTATAAACATGATAAGCATACAGAAGTCACCATGTAGTTGAATCCACAGTATAACATCAAGAATTCTCTAACGTGGCAAGGTGATAAGTCCTATAAAATACAAATTTTAAAATGTCAATACTATTGATCAACGTTTATATGAGGACATGCTAGCAGCAAAAGTTTCTCCTCCCATCCTAAAACGTGATGGAAATAGAGAGTAAATGACTTAAAGTTTCAAGAGACCCTACCTTTGTCACAATCAGCATGGTGCCTACTGTAACAAACAATGTCAATAAATATAATTTTGACAGGATGCTAAGGAAAAATATCTAAATAATGCATCTATTCCACTCAAAAAAACTAGCATACCATTATTACCACAGCACGCACCGAGAAGTTGAAATTTGAATACAGTCCTCCCACCTTCCAAAGCTTGAAAGGTCTAAAACTCTAAATTGCTTAAGCATGAATATACTTTTGTGCCATCACCTTTCAGGCATGAATTACAATGGATAGCAATCTTGAGCCAAACAGTAAGCGCAACGAAAGAGATGGCATGACAGCCAATTCCTCAAATATAAACTTATCCATCCAATTTTTCCAGGAACATCAAATTCTGCATGCAGCTTGACCATTTACAAATGAAGAAAGGGGTTGCACATCAATCGAACACAATGCCTTTCATTCACTCAGCCTTAATAGTCGTAAAGTCTAAACAAGTTGATCACAGAGCTCCTCGAACCTAGATAGCCTGCAAGTTAATAAATGTTGCTTAATCTACTAAACTAGTTAACCTGAATTCAACAAGATCTAGCCAAAGGTTATTTAGCACAGAAATTTTCAGGACAGTCACATTTCCAGGTCACGAAACCTAAGGGAACTCAAGATATAGCATTTTCTTTGAAAGACCAGCAAGTTTCCCCCTTTAGGGCCTTAAGAGTTGCAAATTGATTATACTTTATCAAAATTATTTTAGTGAACTAAACTAAACAGTAAAACCTCCCTTTTAAATCATATATAAAAGGGGGACAAAGAGGAGCAATTTAAGAGCTCCAGAAAGAGTATAGTGGAATTGTGCTAGCACTAATACCGTCTCATTAGAACTTCTGGATTATATGGAAACAACTTCCTCCTATGAAGCTTTCTCAGGGCACTTTTGAGAGAAAGCAAGCATCCTTTAGCATCCTCAAATTGTAGGCTTTCACTCCTCCCCAGATTGCACTCTAACTGGTTTTGCTCAAAGGCGAGCCTACTTTCCAATGGAGTATCTATCTGCCCAACAGAAGAGTCATCGGGAGATGCCCTTCTTTTCTTGCAGCCCCTTCGACAAATATTTTGGTAAACAAGACCTTCTCTAGCAGAATACTTCAAAAACAATACCCACGAATCACATACAATACGCAAGCACCTGAAATAAAATACTCAATTCACAAAGTAAGATATCAACTAATATCAGTTTTTATTCAAGCATGCGCCTGTTGAATTCCTACTTGTCACTCGGATATATCTCCAATCTTACATTCATACACATACATTAACAAATAGCAACCAAGGAAACATGAAATCAGGCTACAACTTGAACATACTCAATCTCGAATCACAAATAAATATAGTCATGATAAGTAGTTGGTACTCGAGAGTAGAAAAGACGTCAGCTAGCAAAACACTTGCCTTAAAAGATATTCAGCACACTTTCCACCCATATCTTTTGAAATAAGATAATCAAGAAGCAGTTGATGATCATATTGCAGCTGCACCAAAAAAAATTCTTTTGTTCATAACTCATGACAATAATGCTGCAGGAAAAATTAACAACTCTTTCTATCAAGATTGAAAATCCATATCTGAACATTACATGACATAATGAGCAAAATGTTATACTGATATTTCACGATTTGTTTAGAATATACTCACTTCTGCAAGGAATACATGAAACAGAAGCAAAGGATTAAAAAGGTTGGAGATGTGAAAAAGAATGTTCTCCTCAGTGACATGACAAGTCCTTCCCTCTTTGGAAAACCTGATGCAAATCAAGAATTCTTATACAATTAGTTCTGAAAACATTGTAAAAATCAGCTTGCTAACTAGAACCAACATAGTGATAAACTGAAATGTAATTAAACTTACAGTTTTTCAGCCCATGAAGGTATAGTAAACATCTGCAAGAGTACTTCAAATAGAATATCATCCTATGGTACACAAGAGAACAAAATATAAATGGCATAAGATTACAGCATTAGAAACCCTCTTCCTAGGCCCTAAAACCAAGAAATTGGGGGAATGGGGCCGGGGTATACAAGAGCAAGTAGTAACGTGTATCTAGACGACACATTGCTATCTCTACCAAGTTGGTGTGAATAACAATCTCTATTACTCACATACAAAGGCTCCAAAATTCCTTGTATGATAGCAGATGGACTTTGACACTAACGATTATTTAGAAAATGCTACAAAGAAAGCTAGAAAAAAATACATTGCATATGAAACAATAGTAGTTATACTAAACATGTAAAACCAACCATGAATCAAGACTCCATAATCACGTAATTTGACTTGAGAAGGCACCTTAAAAGAAGAACAAACCTCTTGCATGTAAAATTTGATGAAGGATGAAGCAAATTTGATGCACTTATCCAATTTTATCTCATTTTCGGTCACGATAGAAGGAAAGTGAACTTGAAGCCACTCATAGAGCTGAAGTAGCCCCTTCTTTTTGGCAAAGCATTCTTTGACTATGTTCGTATCAAATACGATAAATGAGCTTGGCCTTTCACAGGTACATTGGAAGTCATCTGTTTTTGGGAGGCTCATCAAGCTCAAAGAACATCTTAGGAAAAGAAAAATAGCTCTCCTTTGTAGATGGTACGAAGACAGATGACATAATTCCTGGTCATCAAGAGACAACAAAAAAGGAGAGCCTTCCAAAGTATCACTCTGACCACATGCAAACTGAGAGATGGAACTTGTGAGTAAATCCTGATAGTGTTCATGAAGGAGTTGCAACCACAGAATGAGAATCGAACAACCTAGTTGCATACTCAAGCTGAGTTTTACCATCAACATCTGTTCAATACAAGAAATAATTTACGTTAATGATAAAGCTAGAATGAGGAAAAAAAAATGTATCATTTAAAGGAACAAGCAAAATATACAAAGGCCCTTGTAATTTTGTAATATTCTCTTTTCTTGTTTCCTTGAAAATAAGTCACTTATCACAAAACATTAAGCATTTTATTGTGATGCTCAATGGGAAACTAATAAGGAACATTAACAAAGGCTTGGCAGTAAAAAGAAAAAAGATAAATACAAATCCATACCAAAATTTTGTGCCGGAAATATGGAAAGATATGGCTCCATTCTTCAACATGACACCACACTAGCAATCTAGGAACAAGATCATTGATCTCATTGAGAATAGCAGATTTATAATGAGAATCAGCTCCATCAGTAGAGCCTATAAGATCAACTACCGAGCAGAGCAGCTGAACAAAATTTCCCATAAAGAGGATTTTTTCTGCTGCCTCTCCATAAGAACCCCCAACTTTGGTTTTGCTGTGGGTGCTGTCATGGTGGATTACATTTAGTAAATCCCAAGGAACATTCGTCAGACAATTACTCAAAGAATTGGAGAATAATTTCACGAGTTCATCATCATCTGTACCCTTCAAATGTTTTACAACCCCCCTTAAAATTCGTAAAATTTCAGCTACACCATTCCAAGTTGAGTTCTTCAAAACAAGTTTCATGTTTGATACAACAGACTTAGAGTTGTCAGCTTCAGTCGTCAAGGATTGTGGCAAATGTTGTACGATATTACTCATTGCAAGCTCAAAGCAAACACATAACAGGTGAATAAACCTGTCCCAGTTGTCTCCCTGTTACATACAGACTACCAACCAATAATTTTCAGAATAATCACATATAACTGATATGTTGCACAAAAATTGCATTAATGGACCATACGTAGGATAGAAGAAACTCAGAGAAGACCAGAAATATGTTGCCCACCATATGACGAACATATTGACTCCTGGCATTTAGTAATGAAACCTGTCAATTAAATTAATAAATTTACATTGTCAAGTCAAAATCATCAAATGAGGCCACGAGCTAGAACAATTCTAAACTCAAAAGCACATTCCTTGTTGGATAATAATACAAACTCCGTTCGGAAATTGTTGTCACATTATCCCAACCAATCAAAGATTTTTTACACGATTATGCAAAAATAATCTTTGTAATAGTTGTCGAACCAACCCTTTGTTCCTCATCCATCTCAAATGAGGAAATATAATGTATAATCCACCATGATCAACACTGAAATGTACTGTGTGCAATGATCTTAATATGTGGTTAATGTTGTTACTCACTTACTCCTACTATTACTTAATTGACCATTTGACCCAAATAAATATAACAAGTAAATACAATAACATGTTCAAAATTTCATAAACTCAAAAGAATTAGGGAAAAAAAATACCAAATTTGCAACTATCTTAGTTAGAATTTCGTCATCTCCACAACACGAATCGGAGCTCCGACTGTCACTACTGCTACTGTCTTCTTGTTGTTCATCAGTCCAGCGTCGAATTAGGTTAAAAATCTGAAAATTAGGGTTATAAATTAATCAAAGAAAATATTGAAAATGATGCGAGAATTTGTTGAAGACCTCACCTGAGAGAGAGAAATGAGAAGCTCCTTCTCTTTTTCCGTTGTTAATGAAATCAGCTCCAATTCCAGCAAAATTGATCAATGAATTAGTAGAAAGATTAAAGCTTGGTGATGAGATTATGAAGAAGATAAAAGAAAAGAGGAAACCCTAGAAATCGAAATTCATACGGTGAAAGGACGAGGAAGGAAGTTGTTGATGAGAGAGAAAAGGCGCGAAAAGTAGGAATCGCCACCATCTGACATTTTTCCGACGACTATTTTGTACTACAACGATACTTGGCTAAAATCTTGTCCCAGTTCGTTACTATTTTGTGACTGCGCTCTAATAGTTGCAAATACTCCCTCCGTCCCAAAAAGAACGACCCATTTGGCCAAAACTTTGTCCCAAAAAGAATGACCAATTTGCATTAAAACACCACCAATTTACAACAATATTTGTGCAAAATTAGTTTCCCCATATAAAAATTTCATTTTCCATGTTATTTTATTACTTTCTCTCTCTATTTTTTTTACAAACCTCATGTAAATTTATCTTTCCAATATACTTTTACTTCTTTTTACTCCCTCCGTTTTTTTATATGGGTGTTTTTTTTTAAATGCATCACTTCCTTATTTGGAAACTTTATACTATATTTTATCATTTCTCTCTCTTACTTTAAACCTCACTTAAATTATTTTATCATTTGTCTCTCCTCTATAGTCCCCACTTATATAATAAAAATATCTACTCTCCCTCACGTTTGCTTGAAAAGTAACGACACATATATATTATATAAAGTTGTGTCTTCAAACATGAAGACAACGACCTAATAAAAATATTAGACCTTAAATTTGTACTTTTACAATCTTAAGTGTTCATAATAAAACTAAACAACCTAATGTTGTTTAACCATGATGTCCTTGATTATATTTCTCAAGGATGTATAAATACCAACTACAACAATTACTATACTTGGAAGTTAGAACTACAAGCAACATGATGAACACCCGGTCAATAAGAACAAAAGATCCATTATATTGTTATCACCAGAAGAACAAAAGATCCCGTGTTATATAAAAATTCATACAAATAAGAAACAACTAACCTTAATTTTAAGGCCGAACGAACTAACATCAACAACTCACCCACTTCATCTTTTGTTAAAAAAATAAAAAAAAATAAAAAACCACTTCAATATTAGCTACTATCTTCCGCTTTAAGAAGCCCGGCCCGTCTTGTGTGTGGCTGGCACACACCGTGTGACCACTCATAAAATATTAAAGTAACCTCTATAACACTGACTAAGTAAACCGTAACATTGATCGAGTAACTCCTATAACACTGACGAAGTAACCCTTTTAACACTGAATATGTAACCCCTATTACACTAACGAAGTAACTCATATATTGGATGGCGGCCACACCGTATGGCTAACCACATATAAGACTTTGTGATTCCCACTTCAACTTTCTGAATTTCATATCTTCGTTAAACGCTAATTTAATATGAGTACGAGTAACCAAAATATACGACACTTGTAAGACTTTTTCACGAGGAGAATTCTTATGGTCTCTTCACTTCATCTTAATTTCAGTTCAGCTTTTTATTTCCTTCTCTTATAAAACATTCATTTATAACCGGATGGCTTTAATAGACTTGATCACATAGGTTGAGGTTAGTAGATTTCAACACTTAATCAAATGTTTTTAACTAGTAAGAAAGGTCTTCACGTCATCAACGAATAAAACAGTGTCACAGTCAGATATTGTACGTCTGTGCCATTGTTTTAAAGTGGCTACTTTTATGTCCGACTTAGTGTAAACACAAATTTTGAACATGATTTAACAGGAACCAAAAAAAAAAAAAAATGGAACTTGATCGATTTAACAGGAACCAAAAAAAAAAAAAAAAAAATTATGTTGTTAATATACTTATGAACATGATTTAACAGGAACCAAAAAAAAAAAAAAAAAAATTAAAAGGACTATTTTAGGAAGTAGGTTTCCAGGCCTGGGTTAATTGCAAGTGATACTTGCTTGTTGCAGTGCAAGGAATCTATTTAATCCTATAATTCTTGATTCTGTTGCAATTTCTAATATCTTTTTGCTATGTTTGTTGTTGCAGATGGTTCCTTGTGACGATTCATATTAGTTGACCCCAAATTATTTAGACAATTTGAATCATCATAGGCATTTTCTTAGAATTAGCATCTAGAGGCCTTTATGCCTTGAAAGATTTTATATATAATGATAATACTACTCAGTAGTTTATCCAGCTAGTGACAACCCTTAAGTTCTAACTTCACGATTAATAACCTTTGAGAAACTATAGAATTGTATGTGCTTTAGTGCCGCAAATTGTCTGGAATCAGAGAATTTATGTTATATGATTCTTCTGGGGGATATATCAGGTGTGTGTTTGATCTTTTAAAGCTATCTCTATGTATCTCAAATTCAATAGAACGAGGACATCTGACAATGAATGGTTAAGGACTTGTTATTTGTTTTTATGGGCTCACTGTTCACCATGTATTCTTGGTTCTTGTGGGTAGAGCATGTGTAGCTAACCTCATCTAGTGGGAAAATGGATAGTTTGGTTTGCCTATAAATTGGTACAGTTTTCAATATTTGACCATAATAATGTCTATGTTTTTTATTGCCTTTTTATGATAAATTTCAATAGGCTAAATTGTGAATGCCATAAAATAAAACAACATTTGACATGCTTTTTCTTTTTTCGTTCTTTCTTTTTTTTTTTTTTTTTTCCTTTCTCTTACAGGGAAGAAAGGAGTGCAGGATAATATTGTAATTGCAACAAAGTTTGCTGCATATCCATGGCGATTAACTCCAGGACAATTTGTGAATGCTTGCAAGTATGCCTCTTGTTCTCTAAGTTACCCCCCCCCCCCCCTCCTGGGCGGTTTAGTTTGAATGAATGGAAAATTATGGGTATCTGATTTCAATTTAATTAAAAATGAATCTGCATGAGCTTGAATATTTGAGATTATGTTGATAAAAATAACCTGCGTACACATGCTATTAAAGTGTTATGATCTTGAAATACTGGAACTGATAGTCTGATAGTGTTTGATAGTCTGATGTTTCAGGTCTTCTCTACATCGAATGGAACTTGAGCAGATTGGGATAGGGCAACTACATTGGTCAACTGCAAATTATGCTCCATTGCAAGAGATGGCTCTTTGGGATGGATTAGTAGCAATGTATGAGAAGGTTATGCTTCATGATGTGGAGCTCTTTCACTATGCCTCCCCCTTGCCCCTGACAGCTATCATTCCAAGAAGTTCAATTGTGCTGCATACTTTTTTAATTTCATTTTCATTTGTGAACTAACTCTTCTGAGTTATGATGGCATTATTAGCTATAATATGATATGGATTGTGGGATAATCTTTGACTGCAGGGGTTGGTTCAAGCAGTTGGTGTAAGCAATTATGGTCCTAAGCAACTTGAAAAGATTTATACATATCTCAATAATAGAGGAGTCCCTTTATGCTCTGCTCAGGTACACAGCTTATGACATGATCAGTTTTTTTTTTTTTTTTTTTTGGTGCATTTATTGAACAGAATTATCAGACTAGCAAAGGTTTTTTTAGGCGATTTCTTTTTGAGTGTGGAGATAGCTGCAATATTTGTTCATGTGAATTGGGGCAGGGGGTAAACAAGGTGCATTTTCATTGCCAATAATCATCTGGTCAAGCTCTGCTGATCTTTGCATTTTGCTTCATACTTGCAGGTGCAGTTTTCTTTGTTAAGCTTGGGAGATGAGCAGATGGAGGTCAAAAATATGTGTGATTGTTTGGGCATCCAGTTAATTGCATATAGTCCTTTAGGGCTTGGGATGCTTACTGGAAAATATACTCTTTCAAATTTGCCAAGTGGGCCCAGGTACATCTCAATTACCAGTTGATCTCTTTAATTTTGCCCGTGTGCATTGCGGTTCATGAGTTCATCTGATAAGATAATTTCAATAAAACAGGTCCCTGCTGTTCCGTCAAATCCTCCCAGGACTGAAACCTTTGCTGCGTTGTTTGAATGCAATAGCTAGTAGGCGTCAGAAAACACTGAGTCAAGTATGTTTAATTGACTCCTTTTGGCCACTGCTTGAATTGATTGTAGTGACTTGCTAATATGGTCAGTATATGTCACATTAAGTATGATATTTGATTTGCCTGAATATTTAGTTGCCTATTTTAAGTTGCTTAGATTGTATTGGCTTATTCAGAATCTTTGTTGTGGTTTAATATACCATGAAGCGAAAAACAGGGGAGTATGGTAACTGGTTTCTTCGAGTTAGCTCTTAGCTGTGGTTCCTTCCCTGCTTTCCTTCTGAGAGACCAGAGTTCAACTTTCATTTTCTGGAAGAGGGTTTAAGGGATGTGTTAATGTATTGGTAAATATATTTGTATATATTATTTAGTCAAACTGATTATATCCTTTGACTAAATAATATATACAAATATATTTAACAGGATGCCTTACCACTATCTGCCTATCTGATGCCTAGGCATGGGTATAGGCCTTCCTTAATATTAAAACAAAAGTAGACCTTGAAGCTACAGTAATTATGCTCTGATTATTAGCACATTAATTCAATAATATTTGGTTAAAGCATAATTGTATAAAAGAAAAGGTGACATTATGCCTGTGTTGGAGATTTTTTTTATTTTTATTTTTAATTTTTGATTATTATAAAATCAGTTTCAACTGGTTTCTTCCCTCCTCATCTCCGGATATGATGATTAGACATGTAAGCTTTTGGGAGAATTGGGCTAATTAATTACATTTTACTCTTGCTTTCTTAAAATTTGAGAATAGCAAGTGCTTTGCTAGCTGCCAATGTAGACATAAATTGAGATGATAATATTCTGTTAAATTTGTACTCCTTTGGTCCCATAGTAAACTTTCGCATAACACTTTGCTTAAACCCTAATTTTCCCTCTATGATCAACTAACCAATTTTAGAGATGACAAAAGTCCACTATAAAGTCCTGGGACAGAAGGAATAGAATCTGATGCTTTGTACGAGCTTGTGTTGTTGCAAGACAAGCTCTTGAAGCTGTCAAAAAAAAAAAAAAAAAAAAAAAAAAAAAAAAGACAAGCTCTTGAATACATTGATTTAGGCATCAATTTATCGAGGGAATAGTTTGACAGTTAGTAATCAGAATAATGCCATAGTAGCCTTTATTTTTTTCTCGAGGAAAATAGAACTAATTGAAGAGAGCAGTGAACATTGTACATTTTTGGTATGAAGTTTAGTTCTTTATATAAATTTATTTCAGAACATAATTAACTTGACATATGAATTGGTGGAGTTTGAAAAACATATTCAAAGTAAATCAAGTTTACTTATTCTTTTCTGACTGAGATGATAGAAGAACTAACTGAGATTGATGTTTGGGTATAATGTTTCCATCACATTGCATATGAAACTTTGAAAGGTATTAATAGTGTTTACGTGACTAGTTTCTTGTTTGCATATGTCTTTTTAATCATGCTCAGCTCCTAATTTTGCAATAGTCAGCAGATAGCAATTAACTGGTGCATCAGCAAGGGTACAATTCCCATACCGGGTGTCAAAACTATCAGACAAACCCATGAAAATTTGGGTGCACTTGGTTGGCGTCTCAGTAAGGATGAAATAACTCAATTGGAAGATGCAGCACTCCAATCTCCTAGAAAGATGATCCAGAATGTATTTCAGACCAGGTAAAATGACTTGGAAGTATGCTTTTGGCATTTTGATCAATTGACAGTTACTTCTTTTAGCTTATGAATAAGCTCTATAAAAGTACGACTTTTCAAGTATTCTTGACCTTTTGAAACTCGCAAAAAGTCCTTTTTGTGAATAACATATTTCTCATCTAATCCTACCCCCATCTCTAAATAGCACTTCATATTTATTTACTCCGTATTTTTTTTACTTTCAACGATTTGGCTTTTGTAGTTTGTACTTTTCACATTTCCGCTTTGATTTATTTATTTATTTATATTTTATTTTATTTTATTTTTTGTTACAAATACCTATATAAAAAGAAGGACTATTATGTACAATGTCATTGAAATTGGTTTAAAATATTAGCTTTTTAAAATTAAGGTTAATAAAAAAAGTAATTAATGGTCAAAGTTTTATGTTAATAAATGTGGAAGCCAAAAACCAAAATGGTACGATTTTTATAGGCCTTATCAAAATATGATCTATATAGTTGTATCTGTGACATTTTTCAATTCTGTCATTGCAACTAGTTCAAGAGAATCCTTAAAAAGCTGCAGTGCCTTTTACTCAACCTCCAATGTCTCTTTGAATATTCAGGTAATCCCAATTTCTTGCTTGCAACTACATACATGTGAAAGTTCCAGAAGATGATACCCTTCATGTTGATAAAGGTAATTCAATTCAATTATGGGTTTTTATCAACATGTGAATTCTCTTTTCTGATACTACAAGTCTACAATTAAGTTCAATTTGACCTGTTTGGTAAATTTCAAATGCTTGTTAAGAGCTAGAAGATGATGAATGTACATTATATCCTTGCTATACGTTCTTACGGTTCTAAAATATTACCTGAGATATTCTTACCCGTTCAGATAGTAATATTCACTTGATAGAATCCTTAAGCACAGTAAGAAATTCAAAAAAATAAATAAATAAATAAATAAATAAATGAATAAAAGAGAGAAAGAAAGAAAATGACCATCAATCTGTTCGTCATTGGAGAGAGACTGGATGTTCTTGTTTTTCTTACAAATCCTTGTACATTACTGGCATATATTTCGATGTCCTCACTAAACAAGGCTATATATCTTAATCTTCGTTGTTTGACCAATCAGCTTGGAAAAAGAATTTATTTAAGGATCAAAGTCTTCACATTTTTGTGAAACCAATAAACCAAATTATTTGGATGTCATAACCTGCAGGTATATACCTCGTAGTCCGTATATATTTAGGGGGCTATCAGCAAGCAAAGGAGACTTGCATTTTGATGTCAAAAGCAGAAGCTTGGAGATTGTTGTGGGGTGTTCTTTGAAATCATCGATTGTGTGCTCAAAATAACCTCAAAGTATTATTACTCTCTTATGTACTCATAAAACCATAGTTACCCAGAT
Organism: Chenopodium album; assembly: GCF_948465745.1. Lineage (NCBI taxonomy): Eukaryota > Viridiplantae > Streptophyta > Magnoliopsida > Caryophyllales > Amaranthaceae > Chenopodium > Chenopodium album. The sequence goes on from NC_137843.1 coordinate 57,639,160, forward strand.
ACTTAGAATTCTCGGTTAGAGGCAATTATTGAGTAAACTTGAATCAGTATTTTATACACCAGTATATGTATTCATTCATCTTACAACTGGATGATTTTTATTACAATCTCAGGTATTAATCGTACCATTAAAAAAAAATTTAAAGATTCCAATAAGGCTTTGCCTTGTATAAATGCTTCATAAGAGTAATGGAAATATTATTTGAAATTTCCATCTTCAGTTTATTTTTTTGTTACCTCTTGCAAACTACTGCTCGTCCATTCATCCCACTAGCACAATTCATGCTAGCAAGATCCATGGTTTGGATGGAAGTCTCTTCTTGACCGTCATAAAACCTTGAAGCCAAACAATCAGTGGCAAAAATGCTACTACTTGCATACTCCTTGTCTCCTCCCATAATTGGCATGGCTACTCCCATCTTCACTCGACTCACGTAATCATCCCTATAAGTTTTTCCCAACACACCATCAACCCTGTTAGTCAATGAATAGAATTTGAATCCAAGGTCGAGATGAGCATAGCAATCCTCATCGGTTATGTCATAGTTGTGTGCCCTAGATTCTTCATCGGTAATGGGTACTACTTTGGCTGTGATATGAAGTTTTCCTTGGACTTGGATGATAATACTATTGGTTTCACTTGTCCTTGTTATGATGACTCGTGGCGTTGTGGTGGATGACCATCGAGAACCTTGAGTTTCTTTCAAGAATATGGGCTCTCCATCAAAGGCCAATGAGAGGCTGTCTTTGGCATCATTCCATTCAGAAGTCTTTGTGGCGCCTAAGAAGAGGCGATGGTTGTCGAACAAGATTCCAATGGATTGGACCCATGTGAAGTCACGACTCATCTTTTTATTTCTTTTTCCGATGAAGTGTGCGTTGATGTGGAGATTTGGGTCGCTTACAAGGCAAAAATCTTCATTCTTCTTACCATGGAAGTAAAAGGTAATTCCATCTCCTCCTATGAAGCGAGGGTCTTGACACACTGCTCCTGGATAGTCACAATCTAAAATGCACAAATATATAAAATTAGTTACCAATTTAAATCGATTAAACATGATAATAAAGAAAATAATTTAACTTTTACAATCAATAAATTAACTTTAGGATATAAACTACCATTCCTCATGTGTAGTTTCAATATAAAGTGTAAGGTGTACTAGAAAACTTACTGCAAACGGGCTTGCAAGTGACACAATCAACTTGACAAGAAGTAGGGCAGCTCGCTGGGCATACATGCTCTTGGTTATAACATTGGTTGTAGTCCTTGTTCTTGCATCTAACTCTCTTTCTAGAATTATGAGAAGTAGGTGTTGGTGAGGTTGATGGAGTAGGATATTTAGATGGCGGCGCCCCTGATGATGACGATGATGATGAAGAAGAGGAGGAGGAAGAAGAGGAGGAGGATGATGATGATGATGATGATGATGAATTATATCCATTATTAGAACCGGATGTATTCGATGGTGGTGATGTAGTAGACGGAGTAGGAGATAATATTAGAGGTGATGTTGGTGTTAATGGGGTGGATGGAGTAGGATTTGGTTGGGGTGATGATGATGGCGGGGTTGATGGATTAGGTGGAGAAGGTTTTGGTGAAGATGGAGTAAGAGATGGTGTTGAAGGAGATGAAGAGTTAGGAGATGGTGATGGGGTTGAAGATGAATGGTTAGAAGAATTAGATGATTCTCCTGATGATGAAGACGATGATGAAGATGAGGATGATGATGACGAAGAAGATGAATTGTATCCTGAATTAGAAGAAGGTGTATCTAATAAAGGTTTTGGTGGGGTAGGTGATGATGGAGTAGGAGGAGGTGATATTGAAACTGGCGATGGTGATGGCGAGATTGGTGTAGACGAAGAGGGTGTTAGAGATGGTGGCGTACGAGATGGAGTTGAAGGTGATGGAACTGTAGGTGATGTTGATGGAGATAGAGGAGAAGATGGCGGATTTGATGAAGCAGGAGATTTAGATTGTGATCCTGATGATGAGGAGGAGGAGGACGACGATGATGATGATGATGAAGCGGAGGAGGATGAGGATGAGGATGAGGATGAGGAGGAGGTTGAATTATGTCCTTCATTAGATTGAGTATTAGAAGGAGAAGATGTGGCCGATGGAGTAGGTGACGGTGCTAAAGATGGAGATTTCGTTGATGGTGGGGTTGATGGAATATTAGGAGTTAATGTTGGTGATGATGAAGATGGGGGAATTGATGGAGATTTGGGAGGTGATGATGGAGTAGGTGACGATATTGAAGGTGGTGGAGATTTAGGATATGGTGATGGGTTCATCGGAGTATGAGAATTAGACGGTGTTTTAGATGACGACGACGATGATGATGAAGAGGAAGAAGCTGAAGAGGATGATGATGATGATGATGAAGAGGAAGAGGCAGAAGAGGATGATGACGAAGATGAAGAATTATCTCCATGTGATGGAGTTGAATGTGCATTTGTCGGAGATGGAGTAGGAGAATGGTGTGTTGGTGGTGGTGATCGTGGGGTAGATGGGGTATCATGAGCTGATGTTGGTGGTGACGATGGGGGGATTGATGGAGATGGTGATGGATAAGGCGATGTTATTGATGGTGGTGGAGATTTATGAGATGTTGATGGAGTTGTTGGGGTATGAGAATTAGATGGTGTTTTTCCAGGCGACGACGATGATGACGATGATGAAGAGGAGGAGGACGATGAAGACGAAGCGGAAGAGGAGGATGATGATGAAGATGAAGAATTATCTCCATGTAATGGAGTTGGAGATGCAGTTATCGGAGATGAAGTAGGTGAATGATGTGTTGGTGGTGGGGGTGATCGTGGGGTAGATGAAGATGGTGGTGACGATGGGGGAATTGATGGAGATGGTGATGGAGTAGGTGATGGTATTGAAGAAGGTGAAGATTTTGGAGATGGTGATGGGGCTATTGGAGCATAAGAATTAGATGGTGTTGTTCCAGATGACGATGACGACGACGATGATGACGATGAAGAGGAAGACGATGAGGAAGAGGAAGAAGAAGAGGAAGAGGCAGAGGATGATGATGAAGATGAAGAATTGTCCCCATGTGATGGAGTTGGAGATGTAGTTGTTGGAGATGGGGTAGGTGAATGGTGTGTTGGTGGCGGTGATCGTGGGGTTAATGGTGTATTAGAAGTTGATGTTGGCGGTGAAGATGGAGGGATTGATGGAGATTTTGGAGATGGTGATGGAGTAGGCGATGGTATTGTAGGTGGTGGAGATTTAGGTGACGGTGATGGAGGAGTTGTTGAAGTATTAGAATTAGGTTGTCCTCCAGAAGATGACGATGACGATGATGATGAGGAGGAGGACGAGGAAGAGGCAGAGGATGATGATGATGACGACGAAGATGAAGAATTATCCCCGGGTGGTGATGGAGTAGATGGAGTTGGAGAGGCAGTTATTGGTGGTGGTGATTGTGGTGTTAATGGAGTAAAAGAGGAAGGTGGTAGTGGTGGTGAAGATGTATGAGATGGTGTTTTCGACGGGGGAGTTGGAGTATGAGAATTAGATGATGGTACCCCGGATTGTGGTGGAGATTTAACCCCTTCATTTTTAGCCTTAGCATTTTCCTCGTCTCCTGCTTTCTTACCACCATTTTTATCTTTATTATTTTCCCCACTTTCGTCCTTGGTATCTTCTCTATCACCCTTGGAATTTTCATCGTCTTTGTTACTCTTCGAACCATCTTTAGATGATGGTGATGACAATGGCGGTGAAGATCCTTCTACGGTAGGAGGTGTATCATATGTCGGTGATGATGATCCTTTATTAGATGAAGGTGAATCTTTGCTATCATCATCTTTTTTTTTACCTTCTTTATCTTCATCAGTTCCTTTTTTACCACTTTCCTTTACATGGACTCCTTTTTTATCATCTTTATTCTCCTTTTCCTCTTTATTACCGGCCTTTTTCTTATCATCTCTTTTCGTGTCACTATTTTTGTCATCTTCTTTTTTCCCACTTTCATTTTTTCTAGCTTCTTCTTTATCATTTTCACCACCTTTTTTACCATCCGAATCTGAATCATCTTTAGATGACGGTGGTGGTGATGATCCTTTGGGATTAGAAGGTATATCATATTTAGGTGATGATGATCCTGCATCAGACGAAGGTGAATCATTGTCATCACCGTCTCTCTTTTTATCTTCTTTATCTTCACCTGTTCCTTTTTTACCACTTTCCTTCACATCGACTCCTTTTTTACCATCTTTGTTTTTTTCTTCCCCTTCATTACCAACCTTTTTCTCATCATCTCCTTTTATACCACTATTTTTATCATCCCCTTTTTTCTCACTTTCGTCCTTGTTATCTTTTTCTTTACTTCCTTTGGAATTTCCACCGCCTATTTTACTATCCGAACCACCCTTAGGTGACGATGGTGGTGCTGACCCTTCAGCAGTAGAAGGTGTATCATATGTAGGTGGTGATGATCCTGTATTTGATGAAGATGAATCATTTTCAACATCTCCTTTATCATCTTTTTTGTCTTCATCGACTCCTTTTTTACCATCTTTGTTTTCTTTTTCATCTTCATCACTAGTTTTTCCCTTATCTTTTGCTTTTTTACCACCATTTTCATCATCTCCTTTTTTCTCACTTTCATCATTTTTATCTTCTTCTTTACCTCCTTTAGAATTTCCACCACCTTTTTTACCACCTGAACCATCTTTAGATAATGGTGGTGATTGTGAATTATATCCGGGTGGAGTTGGTGATGATCCCACATCTGTCGAAGGTGTATCGTATGTAGGTAGTGATGATCCTACATCAGACGAAGGTGAATCATTTTCAGGCAGGGATGAGGATCCCTTGTCACCATCACTTGATGATGATCTAGAAGAACAAATTGGCTTGCATGAAGCACATTCTACTTCACAACTGTCTGGACAAAACTTAGGACAAACATGTTCCAAGTTATAACACATCTTGTACTTCTTGATCTTACATGATGCTCTTGAAGGATTTTTGGCAATTCCCGGAGGAGTAGTTGCCTCTACCAACATGCCCAACAACAAAACAAAGCATCCAAGATAAAATATCTTGGATGGTGCCATTTTCCAACTCTAGCTATTATTAAAGTTGGAAACAGGTTTAATGCAAAAAGTTGTAGTTTAAGAAGGTTTTAGGGTAGATGATATTCATACCCCAAACAAATTACTGTTATATAGATGTGTAGGAACTAGTAAGTCAATGTTCATAATTTTGAATTTGTATATTCCTAAGATTTTGGGTAAAGTAGTTGAATATATTTCTTGAAGTTATAATCCACATGCATCTAACATACTTACATTTATGGCTATCAGAAAAATAAAAGATTCCTGATATGCTTTTGTGTGTATCTAAAGTGCAAGTTTAATAATTAAATAATTTTTAATATAATAATTAATTAATTAATAAATTTGTGTAATATATTATTCTGTTTTTTGTAGTGAAACACAAAGTGGGAGCAATAGGATTGTAGAGAACACTAAAAAAAACAAAGAACTTTGATTGTTAATCCTGTTATTATGCCGCTTTTTTCATTTTACAATTGGAATCACTTTAATGTGAAGTAAAAAAAAGGGGGTATTTCTTTATTTTGACATGCAGCAAAAGCGTACTTTATGTGAGAATAATAAAATTCAACCAGAATAATGATGATTATGTATTAATGAAGTTGTTTAATTTTTTTTTAATGAAGTTGTTTATCATATAATTACGGTTTTGAGAATTTAGACAAAAAAAAAAAAAAAAAAAAAAAAAAAAAAAAAAAAAATCGAATATTATGAATAGTGTAATTTGAGGATTAAGAAAAAAGATGCTGATTTATTATGTTACAAATTGCTTAGTCCGTACTCCCTAAATATATCTAGGCCTCTAGTGCTGTATTTATGGAAGAAGCCACATTAAGCAAGAGAACATTCATCTTTACAGCTATGATCAATTGGTATAGAGGAGCTGAATTGAGTGTCACTTACTCACTTGGAATGATTGCTACTAGCCTACTACACGAGAAGTACTTAGATTGCTTGGTTTGGTTTGGTTGAGTACACTAGTTCCAATTATACAACGGATGGTTCTTGGGGCTCGGTGCAACTCTATATCTTACCGACCCCTCTTCAAGTCAACACATGCAATCTTGTTAAGCAAAATGAGCTACTACGTTAAATTCAGCAAAAATAATTTAAAACGATCAAAAGTAATTTAAGTAAAAATAATTATATATAAGCAAAAAAAAGTTTTCCAATAAAATAAGTATTTAATTTTAAGAAAAAATTCTTTTAATAAAGTGAGGCAAATTTTAGATACAAGTATATACATATTTGTATCAGTTTAAATCAACAAAAAAAATAATTGTAAAAAGTGAAAATCAGTTGTATTCAATTATAATTAATAAAATAACAATTTTACTCATCAATAATTTGTTTCATCGATAAATATGAGTTTAATCAATGGAACTAAGTTTTGATTATTTTAATCTATACGGAGTAATAATTAATTTTGTTTGATGAAAGTTAAATTAATAAATTGAATAGTCTAAGTTAATTTCAACAAAAGTAAGTTGATGAACAAATTTTGTTGTTGTTGTTTTTGTTGTTGTTGTTGGGGGTGGGTGGGGGGCATTAGACATTCCTCACTTTCAGTATAATCAAAGTGTTAATTTGTTGAAAATCTTGGCTTGAATCTAAACAATATTTATTGTAGCACTATAATTAAGATTGAATTTAAAAAAAATAATAAAAATAAATAAATAAATAAATAAATAATAGCACATTCAATCCTTAAGGTTAGGTGATTTAATCCACACTAGGGTCAGTTTGATCAAAAGAAAAGATAATAAAAAGGCAAATAATTGAAAACACCATACTCATTTCAAGTTTGCTACCACAAAAATTAAAATTTTATAAAAATATATAATAATAATTAAAAAAAAAATCTCGACTAATAATAATAAACTCTACTAAACCAGCAAAACATCTCAAAATTTTCATGCTAGCAAGGATTAAGGCCGTGAGATAAATTTCACATACATGTGTCATAGTGTTGTAGTGTCAATTAGCTCATTACAATTTTGGGTATTGACTACGTAATTGTGTATTGGTCCTATTTTTCTTCAAAATCTTGTTAATTAAACGTGGATAATTTATTAAACATAAAACGAATGAAATTCCTCTAATCACCTCATCCTTATCTCCCTTTCCAGCTTTCATTTGTCTTTTTTAGGGCTGGCTTTGCAAGTTTATGTGATCATAGTAAAACCATTATCAATGCCATTTCGTATACCTTACAATATAGAATAAGACCAATAAGTTATCTTATTTAGAAACATACGAAGTATATGTTTAGTCTATAAAACCTTCAAATGTAACTTCTTGCCAAGCCAAGACGATCTGGTCACAAGTTTTCATGTCACAATGGGTCATAAAGTTGTCCCTAGCGCAACGACGAAAGTTTCTTTAGTACTACAACCCAATCGAGAAGGCATGGGAAGTTACAAAGTATGTGCGTGGTGGTCTGCTACAAATCAATCTAACAAGCTGCTGGGATTATCCTAGGGGGAGGGATCATCACCACTTCCTGAAGCTTTGGAATGGGTTAGGCCTTGCTTACCCTAAACTAAAATGAATAAATAGATAAATAAATAAAACAAATGAAGCTTGCGTGATCATGCACTAATGACCTGTATTTATTTATTTTTTTTTTTTTTTACCTTACTGAACTATATGAAAATATGTGATACATGCACATTTAAACCCCGTCATTTATCACATGATTTGAAATTGATCCAATACAAACAAATCCGAAATATATATGTGACTAATGCTGAAGTACATTTTTGTAAGGGAATATTGAAATACATATTAAGATACCTATCATAACATGTAAATTATCGGTAAAAATTTTATTCAAACAAACTCAAAATCCAACCTAAATCACATCATATAAGTCTGGAATAGTTGACATGATCAAACCTTATTGTTTGTCACCACTAATTACCTTGCCCAAAAAAAACTTAATTTATACTAAGAATTGTGGCCTGTAATTAATACACACAACATATGGTCATATACTCTAATGTTAAACAAAATGATGAAAAGTATTGTATTAAAGTGAATGTAGAGTCACCTTACAAATTGATGAATCTTAAATAAAATTCAAGACTTAGCTTTAAGCCTTGTACATTGACATTATTAATGATTTGATCTTAGAAATCTATAAATTTCAAAGATCTTAAAATTATGTTGATGAATTATCTCTTGCAAACAACACCACGTCCACTCATGCCACTAGCACAGTTCATGCTAGCAAGTTCCATGGTTTCAACTGAAGTCTCTTCTTGTCCACCAACAAACCTTGAAGCCAAACAATCGGTGGCGAAAATGCTACTAGTTGCATACTGTCTTTCTCCTCCCATAACAGGCATGGCTACCCTCATATTCACTCGGCTCACATAATCATTCCTGTAAGTTTTTCCTAATACACCATCAACCTTTCCGGTCAATGAGTAAAATTTAAACCCGAGATCAAGATGAGCAAATCGATCCTCATCATTAATGTCATAGTTGTGTACCCTAGATTCCTCGTCGGTAATAGGTACAACCTTAGCTGTGATCCTAAGCTTTCCTGGAATTTCAACAACAATGTTGTTGGTTTCACTAGTCCTAGTTACGGTGACTTGTGGCATAGAAGTGGATGACCATTGAGAGCCTAGAGTCTCTTCAAGGAATATGGGCTCTCCGTCAAAGGCCAATGAAAGGCGGTCTTTGGCATCATCCCATGTGCCGGTCTTCCTAGCACCAAAGAATAGACGGTGGTTGTCAAAGAGGATTCCAATGGACTCAACCCATGTAAAGTCGCGGCCCATGTTTGCATTTCTTTTTCCTATGAAGTGTGCGTTAATGTGGAGGTTGGGGTCGGTCACTAGGCAAAATTGTTTATCTTTCTTGCCATGGAAGTAGAAGGTGATACCGTCACCTCCAATGAAGCGAGGATCTTGGCATACGGCTCCTGGATAGTCACAATCTACATTTAAAAAAAAAAAAAAAAAAAAAAAAAAAAAAAAAAAAAAAACACATAATTAGTAGTCAATACAATAATAAGTGAACATGTATAAATGTATGTCCAATATAACCTTAATGTTGGACTAAATTTAAAAAACTGGCATATTTTTGTAGCTAGTGTATGTAGTGTGATATGTATTCTTTAAAGTAATGTAATACTTACTGCAGACAGGCTTGCAAGTGACACAATCAACTTGGCACGAAGTAGGGCAATTAGCAGGACAAACATGCTCTTGATTGTAACATTGTCCGTAGTTCTTGTTCCTGCATCTAGCTCTATTTCTAGAGCCAGCGTTAGAATTAGGAGGAGTGTAAGGTTTAGGGGTGCTAGGTTTAGGGGTAGAGGGTTTAGGTGTTGGGGTTGATGGGGTAGAAGGAGTCGACGGCTTAGGTGTGACTGGTGTTGGTGGGGTGGATGGTTTAGGTGTTGGTGTTGAAGGTGTTGGGTAATATATCGGTGTTGGTGGGGTTGATGATGAGTTATGGGAGCTTGATTGTCCTCCTCCTGCAGCCGAGGAGCCAGATGCTGCTGCTGCGGCAGCAGCTGCAGCAGCAGCAGCAGCTGATGATGCTGACGATGTTGATGATGATGACGCTGATGATGTTGCAGACGATGCTGCAGACGATGCTGCAGATGCAGCAGATGATGCAGCTGAAGATGCACCTGAAGATGATTGTGACTCGACCACAGCAGCCAACAACAAAGCTAAGAACCCAAGATAAATGATCTTGGGTAGAGCCATTTTTTGTTGATTCAAGTCTTGCTACTCTTAAGAAACTTATGTATTAATGTTGTAGTATGAGAAGAAGACTTGATGAGTGATATAAAACACAAAACCAACTACGGCTTTTATAGATGTTTAAGCGTTGACTGTTTACTATTACATTACTAAGCTAGTAATGTTGGGTCAAAAGTTAAACATATTTCTTCAAAATGAGTCATAAACTTACACTTGCGTAGTTGCGTTTATTTAACAATACGCTTGGAAATAAAAAAATTTAATAACAATTAGCTCATAATTATGATTTAGCTTGTATTAATCAAAAGTTCATAAATTTTTTAAAAAAAGATTGTTAATATTTCTGGCATAGTTATTGTACAGTATATTAAATTAGAATCCAAGGAAGAGATGATCTGTTTCTTTATTTTGACATGAATGAAAAGCTTCCTTTACGAGAATAACAATTTAACCGATATGATGCTTAATTTTGTAGTTATTATATAGTTCGTTATGTTGAGCTCAGTGATGATGCAGCCATACAAGTTGTAGCCAGCTTTGAATAATGCAATTAAAGGAAATACTACGAGAATTAATTCTAGACTTTAGCTCTATAATGGGAGCAATGAAGAGGTGAAATTAAAATCCATGGTGCTCAATCTCTCAATTTCAAGTTTTGACATAGCATTTCGCGTATCATTTGCACTATAATTAAAATCTATTACTTTCTGTGTTCTTTAATACTTCGTAATTTCGTATATATTTGCACATTTTTGGGCTTTAATTTATAATAATCAAACTCTTTTTTTTTTTTTTAAACTATACATGTGATTAATATTAATATGATACCTTGATATATACATGTCTTAATATATATATTTTCAAAATAAATAGTAATTTTTTATAATTTTTACTATTACTCCTTATATGTTAAAAAATCATGTTTAAAATTATGCATTGGTAAATATAAATTTCAAATAGAGTAAGGGTTTGTTCACTTCAGCTTATTTTCAGTTCAGTTCAGCTTGGCTCGGCTTCAATCAGTTCATTTCAGTAAATGTGAACAGGCCCTAAGTGATAAAAATACAAATGAAGTAAACAAGAATTATGGTAGTATACAATCGTGAATACCGAGTTTAATCTTATGTATCTTCAAATCTGAGGTAAATAAAAGGCATAGGATCAATTCATAATGCCATAGTGAATAGTGAGCTTAATCATCTGTATTTACATATATATCCGAGAAAAATAAATGGCATAGGATCAATTCATAATTTCATCGTTGGCCTCTATAAATTATTAGAGGCTATATGCAACGTGGTTGCTTTGTTTGTAGTTATGCGTACCAAATTTGCACAGCTCTAATTCCATTAACGACCAAAGCTAAACAGTAAGCTTTAATCACTACAAAGGTTTCACCCTTGACTCACAAGACTAAGTACTGCTTTTTGCAAGATGAAGCATCATTCTAGTCATCACACTATTCACTCTTAAGCATATCTTTTCGCTCATACCCGTAATTGTTTGATAATCAACTTCACACATACATTAGAATCATTTCATGATCAGTTGAATTATAAATCTGTTTCTACTTGTCAAAATAAAGAAGTAGCCCCTATATATCTTCCTTCAAATGTAAGTGATTCCAATTTGTATAATGAAAAAAAAGCAGAACTATAGCAGTATTAACAATCAAAGGTCCTCTATGTTGTGTGTTGGTGTGTGTTTACACTTTAGACACTTACAAGCATAAACTCGTAATCATTAATTTTAGATAATCACGATCAAGCCGTTAAATGTATCTGATGTAGCTACATGCATTTTGTTCAATGGTGGATACATTTGTAATACCTATTATGCCTTAGTTACCGCTTCAAGAAATATATTGTATTAATTTAAACTTTTGACCCAAAATCTTAGGAAGATACTAGTGATTAAATACTAAACAGTCAACGCCTACTACAATATAAAAGCCGTTGTTGGTTTGTGTTTTATATCACTCATCAAATCTTCATTCTCATACTACAGCATTAAAACACAAGTTTCTTACTAGTAGCTAGACTTAGAATCATCAGAAAATGGCTCTACCCAAGATCATTTATCTTGGGTTCTTAGCTTTGTTGTTAGCTGCCGTGGTCGAGTCACAATCATCTTCAGGTGCATCTTCAGCTGCATCATCTGCCGCATCTGCAGCATCATCTGCAGCATCGTCTGCAGCATCCTCAGCAACATCATCAGCGTCATCATCATCAACATCATCAGCATCATCAGCCGCTGCTGCAGCTGCAGCAGCAGCTGCTGCCGCAGCAGCAGCATCTGGCTCCTCGGCTGCAGGAGGAGGACAATCAAGCTCCCATAACTCATCATCAACCCCACCAACACCGATATATTACCCAACACCTTCAACACCAACACCCAAACCATCCACCCCACCAACACCAGTCACACCTAAGCCGTCGACTCCTTCTACCCCATCAACCCCAACCCCAAAACCCTCTACCCCTAAACCTAGCACCCCTAAACCTTACACTCCTCCTAATTCTAACGCTGGCTCTAGAAATAGAGCTAGATGCAGGAACAAGAACTACGGACAATGTTACAATCAAGAGCATGTTTGTCCTGCTAATTGCCCTACTTCGTGCCAAGTTGATTGTGTCACTTGCAAGCCTGTCTGCAGTAAGTCATACTATACTAAAGAATACATATTACCACTACACAAGCTAAAAGCAAGATATTGCCAACTATAAATTTGTTCCAACATTAAGATTTAAAGTTATATTGGACATACATTTATTAACTTATTATTAGTAGCTAGTAGTAGCATACACATTATGACTATTTTATAATTTTTGTTCAATTTAGCAGTGTTCAGCTCATTTAAATTGTACTAAATTACTAATTATATGTTTTTTGCATTGTAGATTGTGACTATCCAGGAGCTGTGTGCCAAGATCCTCGCTTCATTGGAGGTGATGGTATCACCTTCTACTTCCATGGCAAGAAGGATAAACAATTTTGCCTAGTAACTGACCCCAACCTCCACATCAACGCACACTTCATAGGAAAAAGAAATGCAAACATGGGCCGCGACTTTACATGGGTTGAGTCCATTGGCATCCTCTTTGACAACCACCGTCTATTCTTTGGTGCTAGGAAGACCGGCACATGGGATGATGCCAAAGACCGCCTTTCATTGGCCTTTGACGGAGAGCCCATATTCCTTGAAGAGACTCTAGGCTCTCAATGGTCATCCACTTCTATGCCACAAGTCACCGTAACTAGGACTAGTGAAACCAACAACATTGTCGTTGAAATTCCAGGAAAGCTTAGGATCACAGCTAAGGTTGTACCTATTACCGACGAGGAATCTAGGGTACACAACTATGACATTAATGATGAGGATCGATTTGCTCATCTTGATCTCGGGTTTAAATTTTACTCATTGACCGGAAAGGTTGATGGTGTATTAGGAAAAACTTACAGGAATGATTATGTGAGCCGAGTGAATATGAGGGTAGCCATGCCTGTTATGGGAGGAGAAAGACAGTATGCAACTAGTAGCATTTTCGCCACCGATTGTTTGGCTTCAAGGTTTGTTGGTGGACAAGAAGAGACTTCAGTTGAAACCATGGAACTTGCTAGCATGAACTGTGCTAGTGGCATGAGTGGACGTGGTGTTGTTTGCAAGAGATAACTCATCAACAAAATTTTATGATCGTTGAAATATATATATATTTCTAAACTCGATCAATACTCATTAATAATGTCAATGTACATGGCTGAAAGTCATAAAATAATTCAACATTATTATGTTATTTTGTAATAAGATTGTAACATGACTACATTTACATTTAATACAATATTTTTCAATATTTTGTTCAACATATAAATATAGTCTTGATAGCTATAATCGACCTTGAGTCGCCTAAAATGGCTAGAGCGAATCAGCCCTAGAGCAAGCCATCATCAGAATCAAAAGACATACCTGTTCTATTAGATTAGTACAGAAAACTCAAGGGCTCGGCAAAATTTGGATACACATGCTACCATTTCAATTTCATTGACACTAAGAAAATTACTGAGCAATTAAGTTACAATCTTAAGTTAATCTAATTCATCATCTATTGAGAGTGATCAAGGATTCCTAAAAATGGCAAAAAATAAAACAATCACATAAAAATAACAGATTAATAAATGCAAATTGTCTTACTAGTATAAATATTCAAAAACCAATGGCAACAAAAATTTCTGTTTTCTGGACAAATAAGACTACCAAGGAAGATGTACGCCTTATTTAATAGATATAAATATAGTAATACTACTAGAACTAAAAGAGCCAATGTTTTGGAACTAAAATGAATAAACCCCTACGAGCCATAGTTAAACAGCTTAGACCGAACACGGAAATCGTTGCCTGAACATTGCCTGCAAACAACTGGTCGCTCTACTTGATCTTCTTCTTTGGCCTCAACTGCAAACCAACAGTGAAATTTTCAGTTTCAAACCAAACAGCCATGAAATCAAGAATAAGTTTTAGCTGAACGGCTAAATGTAGCAACAAACCTGGTTGCTGTGGCCACATTTCTTCTTCCTGCAGTTAACAGCACGAGGATGCAGGCGAGCATAGCACCTAGAAGATTTAAGATCAAATTAATAATGACACATAGGTCATATAAAGCTGTAGTGCTGGAAAACAGAGCGCCATCAACCGACAAAAGACACTGCTATGACCATGACCAGAGCTAACATTTTGGAGAACAATTGCATGCAGATCAACAAGAAATATCTAATTGTAATGCAACTACTCAATGTGGTTTAAGATAGAACTCTCAATCCATTACATTTCGGTTATGAAAACTAATCCTAATTAGCTTATTCTGGTTAGGAAAGCTAATCCTAATTTATAAGCAATTTGAACTCATGTTAACCATAATAGTTAATGAACCAAACACCATATAACTATGCTCATGACCCCATGAATTCAACCAAGGCATTAGTTTAAAATCTACTGTTACTATGCTCATTGTTAGATTTATAGAGCCTGATTAAGAGGATGCTCCATTAACAAAAGGAGACTGCACACAAGATAATATCAATAATGCCAATTGCAAAACCTCCGCCATTAAAAGCATATTTTAAAACACAAAATTAAGCATACTTACTTGCGGCAAATCATCTTGTCTTGGTTGAATTTCCTAGCCAGGGCCATCAGTGAAGGCTCAATAATTCCACCACGGAGCCTCAGGACCAGATGAAGGGTAGACTCTGCAATTGCAGAGCATTTAATCAAATGATCCAATATACGAATAGAAGTATAGCAGAAAATCAATACAGAACAAGAAACAAATTAGATAATACTAAGCATGATTAATATGAAATTGGCTTGGAAGTTAAATTGAAGTACGAAGTATAAATATAATTTCTATGAGAATCGAGGTGTAACCATTTCACTATGTTAGGCACGCCTATATATAATCACAAGAATTAAACTAATAGAAAAAGGGAAAGCTGTAAAAGCAGAGCAACTAACCCTTTTGAATGTTGTAGTCAGCAAGAGTGCGGCCATCTTCAAGCTGCTTTCCGGCAAAGATCAGCCTCTGCTGGTCTGGTGGAATGCCTGTTGCAAAGAATATCATCATTATCACTCTGAATTGATGCATCAAAATTCACTAATGTGCATAAATTAAGAAGCTAAGACGCACTATTAACCCATAATTTCAATATATATCACATCCAAAGCCCGACACACTTACAAAAGCTACCTATTAGATTTAACACATTCAATGGGTGGAAACTATAAAGATAATATACTGTAAAAAAATCAATTGGCCATACACAAAATTTTAAAACACAAGCACACTAAGATCAAACTGCAATACCCTAATTTCAAAACACTTTGCCAATGTCATGTGAAATCAACAAAGATCAATAGTAAAATAAATTCCAAAATAAATGTAAATAGTAAAATAAATGTGAATCAAATTAAAGAAAACCAATTTTGATAAATTTTCAAACTTCTACGTGCTAAAACCTTAAAGATCACACCTTCACTGTAACCCACATCAAATTTCAATTACCCACTATATAAGTTCCATGGATAAGTACTTAAGCGATTTTCCAATTAAATTTATTATATTTATAAAATGTCAAAATTCAAATTTAAATTACCAACTTCAAATCACGATCAACCACAAAAAAAAGTTGGGATTGAAGTTTAAACTCAATCTCAATTGCATAATTTAATCACAATTGTTCAAATTCAGTCATTAACCGCTCAAAATTCATCACTCACAAATCAAATAATAAACTAAATTATAGCTGTCAGCCAAGAAGTTCAATTACAAGCAGATTAAAGTTTATATTCAATCTCAATTGTTAAAATTCAATTATCACCCATATCAAAATTTAATAATCAATCAAATTCCAAATTAAATCAAATTCCAAATTAAACTAAAGCTTTCAGCCAAATTAAACAAGTAACAACTATAAAGATCATACCTTTATAGTCACACACTTCAAATTCCAATCACCAATATATAAAATATCAAAACATAATCAAATCAAAGCCATAATTCAATTGTCAATCAACCAAATTCAACACATAAAATCCATAAAAATTAAAACATTTATCATCAAAATTCATTCACCCACAAAATCGTAATTGAAATAATAATCAAATCAAACAATACAATCGAACAAAATCAATCACCCACAAAATTGAAATTCAAGTTATAACAAAATTAACCAATACAAACCAGCAAAATTTATCAACAAAAGGTAAAAATTTAAATTAAACCCATCAAAAATTATACCTTCCTTGTCTTGAATCTTAGTTTTGACATTGTCAATAGTGTCGCTTGATTCAACTTCAAGGGTGATGGTTTTCCCAGTAAGTGTTTTCACAAAGATCTGCATCTTGAATGACCTTCCTACCCTCTCGTTAAGAATTCTCTCTTTACTTTTTTTCTTGCGAAATTATGAGAAGTGGAGGAAGGCGATAACTTGTTTCTGAGGAGTGAGTTTGGGTTTTATAGTGCTTGGGTTCAAAAAGATAAAATTAGGGTTTTTCCGATTTACCGGGGTATAGGGTTTTCGGAAGCTCTTTGGAGGGGTAGTTTGGTAATTGCACATACTCTGTATTATTATTTTTTTAAAGTTAAAAAAAAAAAAAAAAAAAAAAAAAGGAGCACATACTCTGCTTTGCGTATACAAGGAAAACGCATCGATTCAGGAAAAAAAAAATTAGAAGTGATCAAGGTTAGCCTACCCTGCTAGCCCAACCCGACACGATTTTGGGCAGGATTTTTCGGCCCGAAATTGTGTGGCCAAGTCCAAAAAATTATTTTTTGGGCCGGGTTGGCAATGCGTTTTTATGCAATTTTAATAGATTTTTCGGACCGACTCGAAAAACCTGCACGACTCGATCATTTTTTGCGGTTTTGGACACAAAAACTCCGGCCTCAGAATTGGACTTGTTTTTTTTGGCTTTGGCCCGAGTCACCAATGATCACCTCTAGGTTCAGTATACTCTCTCATTATCTGCATCTTGATAATGTGTAATTGTATTGACTACTCTAACAATAGCCACCTAGTGAAGTTGGGGTGTGTAGCTTCTGAAAGGAAGGCACTGTTACATTTCAAGGACAATAATGTTACTTTCCAAAACAAACATGCTTCGTCTTCGTGGGAAGGCGAGGATTGTTGCAGTTGGTATAGGATCAAGTGTGATCATACTACTGGCCATTTCATCCAACTTCAACTCCATGGCAAGTACTTAGTCGCCTCGGTGGATGAGATTGGCCCTAGAAACAACATTTATGGTTTTTTGTTTGAAGCTAGAAATATGGAGTCATCTTTTCTATATATTTGGTAAGTTGAATCATCTTAAGCATTTGGACGTGACATGAGCTTCAACAATTTCAATAATAGCTAGATCCCGAAATTCTTGAGTTACATGAAGCAACTCGTGTATCTTAATCTGTCATCCTGTTTCTTATATGGAAATAAATGTTCCTCATGAGCTTGGTAATCTCACTAACTTGCAAGTCCTCAATCTATCACTTAGCTATGATTTATTTGTTCATATTTTGAAATGGGCTTGATTTAGATTTACCAATTGCAAACAAGATGATGCAATTATAAGCCCAAATCAAATTAAGCACAAAATAAATCATCCTTAAGTGATACATCAACTTGCAAGTTAGTGAGATTGCCAAGCTCATGAGGAACTTTTTCATATAAGAAACAGGATGAGAGATTAAGATACCTGAATTGTGTCATGTATCCAAGAATTTTGGGATCTTGCGATTATTGAAATTGTTAAAACTCATGTCCAAATGCTTAAGATGATTCAACTTTACCAAATATAGCAAAGATGACTCCATCTTTCTAGCTTCAAACAAAAAATCATAGAAGCCGCAGGGCCAATCTCATCTGATCCACTGAGGCGGCTAAGTACCTGCCATGGAGACAAAGTTGGACGACATGTCTAGTATTAGGATCACACTAGATCCTACGTCAACTGCAACAATCCTCGCCTTTCCACGAAGACGAAACATGTTTATTATGGAAGGTAACACTGTCCTTGAAATGTAACAGTGCCTTCTGTTTAGAAGCTACACACCCCAACTTCACCGGCTGGCTACTGCTAGAGTACCCACTACAATAACACGATATAACAGTTTTCATAAACAAAATAAACAACAGAATTGTAAAAAAAAAATAATTCATTGATAGTTCTCTCAAATTTTATTTTATTATTATTATTATTATTATTATTATTATTTATTTTTATTTTATTTATTTTTTTGTGTGTGATTTCTATGCATGCAAAGTCATACTACAAGTAAAGTGGAGAAAATTTTTGGAATTTAGAGTGATAGATGCAAAATGAAATATCTCCTCAATACACTTTTATAGACAAGCCAACTCTCTCTCTCTCTCTCTCTCTCTCTCTCTCTCATACTCACAAGGACACAAACTTACTTGTTTAATTACCGTGTTTGAATTCTGTCAATGATCAAACCAATCAGCTTCAATTCCTCCAAATGCTTTAATTACTTAGTACTCCGTGCATTGTACTATTGTCGACGAAAAACAAACTTTTACAACCTCTAATTTTTTTAAGTGCATCTCTGATATTGCATTACTCATATTCATATCCAAACTTTGATCAAGTATATATATTACTCATCTGTTTTGTAATAATCGTGGAGAAAGTTTTTGAATTAGCCTCAAACAACGCATATGGGTGGTCCCATATTGATGATTGACCGATTGGAGAATTCTTTTGAATTTGGCTAATTGGCCAAGTACTCAGAATTACTAGATTTAATTTGGTAAAGCAATTATATGAAGTATTGTTTGGGGAACGTTGATGGATTTTGTAAAAACTAGCTAACCTCTCTAACACGACAAAATATCAAAGAAATGAGAAAGAAACATTCCATCTTCTTACAATCTTCACAGAGAAGTATGTAACAATATAATGGATCAAGTTCAACATAATTCTTAGTTGCTTGAACCGCGTTAGAGCATCACTCTCAATAACAACCTTTTTTTTTTTTACCAAGTACTACAACGCTCTCAATATATCATTCTAACTATCCAAGTCTTTTTTTCTTGCTTAGCCTTGAAATTGCAATGATACTTGATTTATAGAGCACATTGTAAATAAACCCGTTGCTAGCCATAGCATCCACAAGCTCGTATAGTCGTACTTGGTGTGCTGCAAATTATTTATGGACAATTGAGATGATACTAATAAGCAATTTAAAAATGCACGATACATGAAAATTATAATTTAGTAAAAACAGATAGGATGCTACACAATAATTGAACAAGAAGATCCGTCTATGAACTGAGGCACGCACCAGGTGATGATGAGATTGAAGCACCGTATATGGATAGAAGAGGCAATTTCAAAGAGGCACACTGAGGTGCACGCCACTTTAAGCATGTTAGCCCTCAATTCAACGCGGAACCATGCCTAGCTAGGCATAGTATGACCCGTATTGCCTCAGTGCGCCTTATTTCTAAACAATATGCTATGAGAGATAACAGAAATTCAATGATATGAATTCCCTCTCTTCAACCAATTAAGGTGTTCGAGTTGAAATTAAATCTCATAGTTCAAAACTTCACACTAAAATGGAAATGAGCTTACTTAAATATAAAAGGGGTTTAAAGTAGAGGTGTCAATTCGGATAACCGGATGGAGTTTGGGTCGGGTCTGTTCGGGTCGGGTCTGCTCGGGTCGGATATGTTCGGATCAAAATTATCCTTTTAACTCGGATCGGGTCGGATCGGGTCAAATTCGGGTCATGGTCTATCGAGTCCGGGTCGGATATGGGTCGGGTCAACTCCAGATCGGTTCACTTTCGGTTCGGATAATTTTGGATCGAGTTCAAAACGGGTTTAACCGGATAACTTCGGGTCGGATGAACATGGGTCGGGTTGATTTCGGTTCGGTCAAGTTCGGTTTAATTAAGATAAGGTTGATCCGTTGATTCATTAATTGGTCAGTTTCGATTCAATTCCTTTTTGTGTTTGGCTGGATTTTGGTCGATCTGACCAAATTCATATCCAAATAAGGTTATTTTTAATCTAGAGATATTATTGAGTTTTTACCTTATTATTGGTTCGATATGATTATTAATTATGAAGCACGAAGTTTTAGTTTTCTCATTTGATCAAGTTATGTATAATTTTTATCTTAAAGGAAAATTGAGATTGAATAATTATCGATAACTTATCATACCTATATAAGTGAGACCGAGCTAGTGATATATTGATGAGTAATAATAGTTACATATGGTGATATATACAAAATAGAATATCAGTTTTTTAAGGTTATTACAAGGTTACAACTCTTCATCAATTGTACAATCTTGCGAGGTTATGAGTTCTGTACTATTAGTTTAGTTTATTACTAATTCAATTTGTATAAGATATTTGTTATGGTTGTTAGAATTACTTTATTACTAATTCAATTTTTATATTAAAAACTTGACATTATACATAGTGATAGTTAATTGTTACTATGTACATTCTTTTTATTTAAGCATAAATTATTGCATAGGTATGTAGTGTGTATATAACCGTACGATGTATAATGCCTATAATTCTAGGATAATGCACAGTCGTAGAGGAAGTAGTAATGAAGGAAATGTTATGTATTTGTAAATACATAACAACAATTAAAATATTCTAAAAACACATGGTAAAGAGAGAAAAAAGGAGAGAGATAGGAAGAGAGAGCTCTTTATATGGACCCCACCTACTTTTTGGTTAGATTGTCTCACTTGATGGGTTTGTAGTAAACTTAAGACTCTAGACTATTTCTTTGTAGTAAAAAAGTTAACTTATTAATAATTAGTAAATATATAGTATAAGAACTTGACTAAAAAGGTCAATAATCAATTATGGTCGGGTTAAATTCGAATCGGGTAAAAATCAAATCGAGTTAAAATCGGGTCGGGTTAATAACAGTTCGGGTCAAAACAGATCGGATCTGATCGGTTATTTGTCGGGTCAATTTCGGATCGGGTTGAGCTCGGGTCGGGTCAAATCGGTTCGGTTTGAGTTCAGGGCGGGTCAAATCGGATTCGGGTTGAGTTCAGGTCGGATCAAATCGGTGCCGGGTTAAGTTCAGATCGGGTCAAGTTCGGATTCGGGTTGAGTTCGGTTCGGTTACAGATCGGGTTTGGGTCTTGAATTTCTCGGATCAAATCGGTTCGGTTACAGTTCGAAACGGATAATTTTTTTCGGGTCGGTTCGGGTTTGACACCTCTAGTTTAAAGGCTGGACTATAAAACCTTGTTAGTGCTCTTGCAGCGGAAATGTGGCTTCTACTTGATAATATGAAACCAATACCTCACAAAGATAAATAATATTTTGGGATAAATAAATAACCACTATGAAGGTAATAATAAATATAAGAAAAAATAAACTTTCTTAATTCTAATAAACTTTGACGTGAATAGAAATGATTGAATTAATTTTCAACTTACAACCTATGCATTATATAATAACTTAATGATAAACAACGAATGGCTGAAACTATTTTATCTAAACAAATAACGTAGCATGTTGTTTGCAAAAATACTCTCCTTTCATTTTGCCATCATACCCACATTTCTCTCCTACAACATCTCGTTTACATTCAATTTATTTATATATTGTCAAATTAGATAAATATGTAATATGGTTAATTAATTTTAGCCATATATTCCCACAATTCTCCACCTCGTTCATAATTTGAAAAACATTCAAATTTTGGACGAACAAATTGCGTTATCCTTATCCGGTTGCACCATTTTACAATGACTACCTACGTACCCTCGACCGGGATCAAATCAATCGTAGTTCCATTTATTTCTCCATGTAATGTCTAACATGGGACAATATTTAGCAATTCCAAACAGTGTTGGAACTTGATTCCCGAGACAACTTTGGTTAACATGTCTGCAGGGTTCTCATTTGTATGCACCTTCATAGAGAAATACTACCTTCCTCTATGATATCCCGTACAAAATGATACCTGACATCTATATGTTTGGTACGAGCATGATGAACCTGGTTCTTAGCCAAGTGAATAGCACTTTGGCTATCACAGTTTAGATTCACACTATTCTGTTTCAACCCCAAATCATCTAGAAGTCCCTGCAACCACAATGCTTCCTTAACTCCTTCTGCCATAGCCATATACTCGGCTTCTGTCGTAGATAGAGCCACCGTAGCTTGTAACATTGATCGCCAACTAACTAGAGCACCATGTATTTTAAACACATAACCAGTAGTAGATCGTCTTCTATCTAGATCACCGGCATAATTCGAGTCAACAAAGCCACTTATTTGATATGTATCTCCACCAAAGCATAAACTTGTGTCAGTGGTACCTTTCAAGTACCGTAAAATCCATTTCACTGCTTCCCAATGTGCTTTACCTGGGTTCGCCATGAACCTACTAACAACACTGATTTCTTGTGAAATGTCTGGACGTCTACACACCATAGCGTACATTAAACTGCCAACTGCACTAGCATAAGGTACATTATCCATGTATGCCTTATCTTCAGCTATAGTGGAAGATTGTTTACCAGAGAGTCTAAATTGTGGAGCCAATGGAGTCACCACTGACTTAGCACCTTTCATTCCAAACCTATCAATAACCCGCTCAATATAGCCTTTTTGGCTTAAGAACAATTTTCGGCTTGATCTCTCTCTTTTAATCTCCAAACCTAGTATTTTATTTGCAACGCCCAAGTCTTTAGTCTCGAACTCTTCACCGAGTTGAGTTTTTAACTTATCTATCTCCACCTTGCCTTTTGAAGCAATAAACATGTCGTCTACATACAATAGGAGATAAATATAATCACCTCCGCGAAGTTTGCGAATGTATACACAACAATCGTAATTACTTCTGGAAAAACCTTGTTTTAACATAAAAGAATCAAATCGTTTGTACCATTGTCGAGGAGATTGCTTTAATCCATAAAGTGATTTCCTCAAGCGACATACCTGATTCTCTTTACCCTCAACCTTAAATCCCTCAGGTTGATACATATAGATTTCCTCATCCAAGTCACCGTGTAAGAAGGCCGTCTTCACATCGAGTTGTTCCAGCTCAAGATCTCCATGAGCTACAAGACTCAATAGAACCTGAATAGAAGTATGCTTTACCACTGGAGAAAATATCTCATTGTAATCAACACCTTCTTTCTGTGCAAATCCCTTGGCCACTAACCTAGCCTTATACCTTATTCTATCTAACTTGGAAGGATCCTCTTTTCTTTTATACACCCACTTACAACCAATAGCATTCTTTCCCACGGGTAATGGGACTACCTCCCATGTCTTGTTTTTATGAAGAGATTGCATTTCTTCTTTCATAGCAACCAACCAACTCTCGCTATCCTTGTCTTTGATAGCTTGTTTGAAGGTGACCGGCTCATCATCCTCCACCGAGAGTGCATATTCTACCAAGTTTACCTGCCCGTAATGCCTCAGAGGTTTGTCTGGCCCAAACTTCTGAACTAATTTATAATTTCTCTTTGGCTTAGTGGATGCCAAAGAATCCTGCTGCTGTTGTTGTAGTACATGTGCATTTTCCTGCTGAATCTCCTCATGATCCAAATCATCCTCCTCCTCATCTTGAGAAACACCAAGATGCTCCACCTGAACATGGCTAGAGTCTTGTTGGTTTTTAGATTCTCTTTCCACCACTTGAGTATTTATGGTCATTCCAACATCACCATCCTCAGGCATCATAGCTTTCGATAAAGCTACCATAGATCTTTCATCAAAGGTCACATCTCTGCTAATTACAAATTTAGAATCTTCTACACTCCAAAGATGATAGCCTTGAACCCCTTTTGGATACCCCAAAAAGATTGCTTTCTTGGCTCTTTCGTCAAGCTTATTATCCTTAACATGATAATAAGTTGTGCACCCAAAGACTCTTAGTCTCGTGTAATCTGCATGTTCCCCTGACCACACCCTATAAGGTGTGTCACCATCTAAATAAAAATGTGGGGATCAATTTACTATATAACAAGCTGTAGTAACCGACTCCGCCCACCATTCTTTGCCTAATCCAGAATTAGAGCGCATACACCTTGCCTTCTCAAGTAGTGTACGATTCAGTCTTCCCGCGACTCCGTTCTGTTGTGGTGTGTCTTTGACCGCCCAATGTCTCACAATGCCTTCCTGATCACAAAACTCCTTGAAAGCTCCTTCTGTGTATTCGGTACCATTATCAGACCGTACAGTTTTAAGCTTTCGACCTGTTCTGTTCTCAACGATTTCTCTCCATCGCTTGAAAATGTCGAATACCTCATTCTTATGCTTAAGAAATAAATCCAAGCATATCTAGAATGATCATCAACAAATGTAACAAAATACCTGGAACCACCTTTGGAAGAAACTTTAGCCGGACCCCAAACATCTGTATGCACATAGTCTAACAATCCTCTGCTCTTGTGCTTGCTGGTAGAGAACTTCACCCTGTGTGCTTTTTCATACACACAATGCTCACAAAATTCTATTTATGGCTTCTTCATGTTCTTCAACAAACCTTGTCCACTAAGCAATGATAGACCCTTTTCCAACATATGCCCAAGGCGCATGTGCCATATCCTCGTGCATTCTGTTTGGTCTTTACTTCCACCAATTCCAACTGCTAAATTACCTGTAACAGTTGTCCCCAAAAGAGGATAAAGATTACCATGACGAATTCCCTTCATCACTACCAAGGAACCACGAACAACTTTTAAAACTCCATTCTCCAAGACTATTTTTGCAACCATTTTTCTCTAATAAACCAAGAGAAATAAGGTTCTTTCGTAAATTTGGAATATGTCTCACATCCTTTAAGGTTATTATTGTTCCATTATGCATCTTGACTCGGATAGTACCTAATCCGACAGTCTTACAAGCATGATCATTTCCCATCAAAACAGTACCACCATCCAAACTCTGGTAAGTTGTAAGCCACTTCCTGTTTGGGCACATATGGTGTGATGCACCTGAATCAAGCATCCATTTACCGGATATCTCATTGCATTGTTGTGAAACTGAGTAACAATAATCATCCTCGTCATTTGAGACAAAACTAGCTTCTTGTTTTTCATGTTGTTTTTCTCTAGAGTTGTCGTTGTTGTTCTTCTTGAATATTAACCTCTTTGGGCAATTAGCTTTAAAATGACCAAGCTCGCCACATTTGAAACATGGTCTTTCCGCAAGAGGTCTAGATTTTGATCTAAACTTTCATCCCTTGCCTCGCCCTCTTTCATTAGTCCAACCTTTGTTTGCAAACAATCCCTGAGCTTGTTCGTTGTGTTCTCTTCCATTACCAGACATCATTCCGCTTGTAGCAACCTTTCGAAGGTCATCCGCTAAAAGCGATGTTCTAGTTTCATCCATGGTTAGAGTATCACCCACAAGTATCAATGTTTGAACCAGATTTTCATAGGATTTCGGTAATGAAAGCAATAACATGAGTGCTTGGTCTTCCTCATCTACCTTCACGTCAATATCCTTCAAGTCTGATATAATCCTATCAAACTTATTAATATACTCCCGGATTGAGGTGCCTTCATCCATCTTGCATGTATACAATTTGGATTTTAAGTAGATCCTATTTGTTAGAGTTTTTGTCATAAAATTAGTCTCTAACTTTGTCCACACTCCAGCGGCTGTTGCTTCTTCATTTACCAAGAATGCAACGTCCCTCTCAAGGCATAAGATTATAGCCGCTCGTGCTTCAAGATCTAACTCTTCCCAATCCTCATCCTTCATATCCCCGGGTTTTTGTTCTTTTCCTGCTAATGCCTTATGCAACTTTTGTGATACAAGCAAATTTTTCATTTGCATCCTCCAATAGGAAAAATCATTTTTACCATTGAATTTTTCGATTTCATATTTCCCAACTTTAACCGTTCCACTAGTAGATGCCATTATAATTAATTTCAAAATCAAAAAAAAATTTACCACTTAAGATTTTGACGTCGGCTCTAGTACCAATTGTTAGAGCTCTTGCAACAGAAATGTGGCTTCTACTAGATAATATGAAACCAATACCTCACAAAGATAAATAATATTTTGGGATAAACAAATAACCACTATGAAGGTAATAATAAATATAAGAAAAAATAAACTTTCTTAATTCTAATAAACTTTGATGTGAATAGAAATGATTGAATTAATTTTCAACTTACAACCTATGCATTATATAATAACTTAATGCTAAACAACGAATGGCTGAAACTATTTTATCTAAACAAATAACGTAGCATGTTGTTTGCAAAAATACTCTCCTTTCATTTTGCCATCATACCCACATTTCTCTCCTACAACATCTCGTTTACATTCACTTTATTTATCTATTGTCAAATTAGATAAATATGTAATATGGTTAATTAATTTTAGCCATATATTCCCACAAACCTTAAGGAAGTTTAATTTTCCATGTTTTTGGTTCAACACTAGAAGTTCCGACGTGCCATTATATATATCCACTGTATGACATTCAAGCTTACATTATCCCAAATATTGTGAAATATAGAAAATATCAATGCATTATGCATGCATCCATGCTATACTATATCAAGTGCAACTGCAATAAAGGATCCACCATCTAGTAGGTCAATCCTATTTTGCTCACAAGCCTCAATACGTCTAATAGGCTCCTCTGGCTACCGGGACAGCGCGACGTGGATTAAATGAGTAGTCATACTTGGTTTCTCATACCATACATTGTTATTATTGGGTAGGGTAGCTAACATGGATGTTAAATGTGTAGTCATACTTGGTTTGTACTCCTTTATGATAATTATCACCCATATTTATCTACATCAAGTGATCAAGAGAAACGTACTACATGTTCCACACTTACGTAAATATTTAATATGCCCAAAATTAGGCAAACAAATTGTTTGAATTTATTTGTGTATATGTAATATATATTAAGAAAAAATCCAAAATACCATAACACAACCGCAACTACTTGAGAATGCGTCCACTTGAATTTACCTATCATATATATATATATCTATTCATGAAAACAAATATCAAAATGTTGAGCCTAAACAATTGCCATCTATCGACCACAAGATCGAACATACATGCAAATAATAGATGAATCAAAAACCTAAAGTTATTCTACCAAATTTTAATAAAAAAAAATAAAATAAAAAATCCAACTTTAGCATTCACTGACTTGATGGCCTCAATACAAGGGCTGTTCTTTGCTAAGAAAAAGGTTATATATGTGAGATATCTTAAGCCCATAATTCACAATTTCTTCCATCTTAGTGGATTGATTTTAATTTTTCTTTTTTTTTTTTAAAAAAAAAAAATAAAGGCTTCCCAAACTTTTGCCTCGATCAAATGGTCCTTTATTACAAGAATTAATAAGACTACAATTATAAGCTTGTTTATGATATTTTTAAGGTACGTATTACTCTTACTTTTATTTTTATTTTAGATGCTTGATATTTAAGTTAATTTTGTTTATACGAGGTATGTTTGATTAACTTATGATCAATCTCGATATACTAACCTTCAACGCAAAAATATGATTTTGTACAATACAAAGTTCAAGTTAGCAATGTGAACAAATGATCAATTAGAAAACCTTCAATTATCAATGATTTATTTTTACTTATTTGTGCGTTACTTTCAGCATGAAAAGAGCTTCAATGGAAAAAATTGAAGTTCATAAGGGTGCAGCTGATGTTAACATATTTGACTCTCAAGATGAGATGGCTACATCATTAAGCAAGTACATTGATGATTTGTCAAAGAAATTTATAAAAGAGAGAGGTGTTTTTACTATCGTTTTATCTGGAGATTCTTATGCCAAAACTATGAGGTAACTAAATTATGATGATATGAATATTATTGAAAAGCTTGTGATACATTTTAAAAATCACACTAGTTGATCAAAAGACATTGAATAAATAAAGTTAAAAATGATCAATTCTTGCAATAATAAAAGAACGGAAGAATATATCTTATATATATCTGACCATATATTATTATTCAATTTGATTTGTTAAACACCAAAATTGAAGGAATATGATGGAGCCATCATCTTCGGTGCGTAGATTGGTCAAAATGGTATGTATTTTGGGTTGATGAAAGGGTTGTTCCCAAGGATAGCTCGCAAAGTAACTACAAGCTTGCATACGATGAATTTCTTTCTAAGGTATAATAACATGAATTATATATTTATGTTGTCCTTCATTTTATTTTACAACTTGTATTTTTCATAGACTATATCTTTGAACTCTCTCAGGTACCAATCCCTAATGATCATATAATTTCTATCAATGACGAACTTTCACCGGAGGCAGCTTCAGTTGAATATGAATCACGTCTCAAACAACTAATGAAGAGCCATGTTATTGTAACATCAAATGATACAGGTTCCCCAAAATTCGACCACATTCTATTAGGGTTAGGTTATGATGGACATATTGCTTCTCTTTCTCCAAACCATCCTCAACTAAAAGAGAACACAAAGTGTGTTACTACATTATGGACTCCCCCAAACCACTACCACAAAGAATTACCATGACATTTCCGGTGATTAACAGTGCTTGAAATGTTGTTTCCGTGGTTACTGGTAAGAAAAAGGCCAAAATTGAGTATGAAGTGTTTGATAGACATCAAAGTTCAGCAATGTTACCAGCTAAATTGGTTTCACCTAAAGGAGAATTGAAGTGGTTTTTAGATAAGGAAGCTGCGTCGATGATGAATATTTAAGCATGTTTTAGTACATGACTTGAACATTTATACTTGATAGCATGTAATGGTACATACTATCTCCGTTTTATTATGATTTTAATATTTTTTTCACAAAGTTTGTACTTTTTTTCTTTACATTTGTACTTCATAAGCCTATTTATCAATTGACCAAATCTCATGTTACCATTTATAACGTACTGCTTAGTTTTACCCCCTTGGCTCCTTCCCTATTCATACAAGTCTAAATTCTTTTTAAACTTCTTTTTTTTCTTTTTTTTTTTTTTTTGTTTTGAAGGGAAAATTATCTTTAAACTTACTTCATAAGCAGATGGAATTTTTTAGGTTTAGGAGTGTCTACCGAGTAAAATCGAAATTCAATCCAATTCAAATTAAATAATTTGGATTTTTGTATTGGATCGAATTGATATTGAAAAATCGAGATAACCAAAAAACGGGTGTATTTTAAGGGTTTGTTAAGTTCAAATAAATTACAACTAAAAAGAAATGCCAATCTTTTAATTGTGAGATGACAAACCTTACCACTATACCATACTTTGCTTATGTTGCCATTATTGAACGTAGAGGTGCAATTGTATTTGTAATTTTATACCGTAGTTTTTTAATTTGCGGGTATATTCGTATATGTGTAACTAGGTGAAACCTCATACAATGCACGGATATTGACTAATTATAATGAAAATATAATTAGATATTAAAAAACTAATCGATTGATCAGTATTAAACCGTATGAAATACAGTTTGTATTAAAAATGAAATACAGTTCGTATTAAAACAATAAAAACATGAGAGAGAAAATATTTAAATATGTAATAGTTATAATGTACAAGTCCATATTTTAGGAAGTTTACTTTAGATTTTATATAAAATAAAAGTCATAATCTAAATGCAATCTTTTTTTTAATGTAATAATATTTTTTTTAGAAAGTAATTTTGGCGGAAATTTTTTTAATAACGCATTGACAAGTGTCCTATTAGATTCGCTTTTAGTAGTATGTAATTGATTGATGATTGATTGATTGATGCGAGTATCCAAAATCATGCCTTCGAAAAACGCTCATCTTTCCAGCGGTTCAAGTGATGCAATCCGCTGTTTACCAAATCAGCTACTTGTCTATTCAAACCTTCAATCCGCTCATTAACAACAAATGGCATCTTCATTTCACACACTCTCCCACTCAACAACAACGCAAACAACCCCCATTAGATTCTCACAAATCAATCAATCTCCCCTAAAAACCCCACTAATTTCTTTCCCTGTAAAAGCTTCAAACTTTCCTCTCAAATTCCCAGCAATTTCAATCTCAAAAAGCTCCTTAAATTTCACACCAAAATCAGCTTTAATGGCGAAATCTGAAAAGGGTTATTCCAATGTCGATATTTTCGATTCTGAAGAACAAGTTGCCTTTGAATTAGCAAAGCTTACTGCCAATTTATCAGATCATTTTGTCAATGAAAGGGGCGCTTTCACTGTTGTTGTTTCTGGGGGTTCTCTCATCAAATCTCTCAGGTAATTTTGACTTTCTTATAAAAAAAAGATTTAATTTTTTCAATGTTCAATTTAATGGGTATTATTATTGTTGAAAATTAGGAAATTGGCAGAACCTCCATACTCGGATTCAATTGATTGGACGAAATGGCATGTGTTTTGGGTTGATGAGAGGGTTGTTCCAAAGAATCATCCTGATAGTAACTACAAGCTTGCCTATGATGGTTTCTTGTCTAAGGTATGTTTTTTTGTTATTTATTTGAATTATATTTGCTATGATTGTATTATTAATTTATAATGTGTTTATACTTTTGATAATGAGATATTTGGTCTTGTTGTATTTGGAAGTTTTATGTGCTGTTTTCCTAGTGTTATTGCTGTGAAACCTGTGATTAGAATGAATCAGGTATAATCCTTTGCTGTGGCTAAGGATTTTGTTGTAGGGTTATAGAAAAGAGAAGTCGGGTTCGGGTTGATGTTGTAGAATGATAAAGCATGATTTTCTATGCAATGCACTTGCTTATTTACAGTAATAAATTTATCAATTGGTCTGAAGCTAAGTTAAGTTTTGAGGTTTACATTGTGTCATAGCACCCTTTTTTTCACTGACTGATAACATAACCGAATTCAGCTAGGAAGAATGTTGAGAATTCGACTGCTATAAGAGTAATATGACGTCTCTTGTTGCTTTAAAAAACTCCACGTTGTAGTAGATTTTTAAAGTCGAAGTTAAATATAATACAAGAATACCGCAATTAGTTTTCAGTCATAGCCAAAATCGAGATCCATTGCTCTTGTAGGTAGAGATTTCCTTTGAGATTTCTTTTAGAAGCTGTCAAGCAACCATACTGTCACTTTTTTTTGGAAGGGTTATTCTGAAGAACAGTCAATTGTAGGTTTGTTGTGTCCTTATTGGCTATTGACTTATTTATAATACAGAGTGCTTCATTTCATTATTGTTTTTCTCTAGAGACCTTACAATTCTTGGTCGCATACTATATTGTAGAACTGCAAAACAGAAATCGACTAAATTATCCTTAAATTCTTATGGGGTTTTAGGCAAACTGTATATCGGTGGGAGTTGTCCTCATTAATATACCTTGGATGAAGTCTGCTCAATTGACAACTCAAAGATATTGGCTTAGATAAGTTAGATTGTTAGAAGTATTATGCTTGTTCAACATTAATCCTTAGATGTAGCGTAAACTAGAAAGGAGCTTTTTAAAAACTCTATAGTATGATGAATGAATAGCTTTTTGTGGTCAATGCCAAATTATAACCAGTGTGCTTTAACTCAGACAGGATGAAAGATTGTCTAACACTAGCAAATTCTCTTGTGCCAGAAGAAGAGAGAGAAGAACTTACACAAAGGCTTGGATTTGGCTTGCCTTAAACTAATTATATTAATGAAAGATCTATAATTAGAGAAGATAATATAAATGGGTTGCAGCTTGTACTTATTCCACTAATGAAAGTGCAACAATTAAGTTAGAGAATGCTGGAGTTTTTTTATTGCTACCATCAGAATAAATTAAAAGATATTTTTTTTTCTCCATAGCCTTGGCCAACAAACCAAGGCTTGCAAGGTTAGTGCTTATAAACCGTTACAGATTTGGAATATTGATTTGAAAGTTTCTGTAAAATACATGTGATGCAGTTAAATATGATAACACTCGTAGACTCGCAGTACCTATTAGTGAAGGGAATTGCAAACTTACTATTTTCCTCAGGTAGATGACTGCATATTGTTGATAAGTATTGTTGACTTGGTGCTTATAATTTGTTGGCTCTATTGTCAGCCCGTACTTTGAATTCTTTGTGTCTTTAGCAAATTTTATTATATTAATTAGATTTATGTTCAGTTGCTCATTTGCTGATTTTGATCTTTTTTAATCCATTATTGTGTTTGAGGGAAAATTTCAGCATCTTAAGCAAATTCAGATAGATGATAGCTTGGCCTTGTGTGTAGCTTCCTTGTTATCTTTGAACGTAAATGTATCTTGCATGAGAATTAGGTATGATAAAGTCCGCAAAAGTATTACAGTTAATCAAGCATTAGAGATGAAACTGAATCAACTCCTTTCAAAGCTTGAAGAGAAGCTTAAAACCTCTCCGAGCCATTCACAAGACTAGCCAATAACTTTCGTATAACAATTACAAGTCATGTACACACTGCGTGCACTCACTGTTGTCTCACCCAGTCACTAATTCTCTCATTTTTGTGTTATCTATGAACATAATCTTTAAACAATAGCCACACCCATGCACACACACAGCCTACCAATTTGTTGGTCCAGGGGCAGAGCAGAGGAAGATTTATGAACCCAAAAAAAAAATGAAACATATATGAAGTTTGTAAAACTGATTACTATACATTTTCTATATATATATGGGTAGGAACTTGTAAGAAATGTAAGTATATAGTCAATATAGCAGTAAGTTTTCTTAGGGATAGATACAATTCTTTGTTGGATGAGAGGCAGAGGAATTCTTATACTTTTTGCAGTGGATTTGGCATAAAACTATAATCATTTTAATTACTGATGGTTTAAATTTACTTCTAGTATTTTGCTAGTCATGCTGAAGTATCAGGAACATATACAGAACAGGAACAGGGTTTAGCTGTAATTGATAAACTTGTATTTTCTTTCCTTGTGCTTTGCTGCTCATTGCCTTCTATTTTCCCAGGTTCCTATCCCCCCTGGTAATGTCTATGCTATTAATGACTCACTCTCAGCTGAAGGCGCAGCTGATGATTATGAAGCTGGCCTCAAACAACTGGTAAAGACAAACATATTAGCAACATCACCAACAAGTGGTTTTCCGAAATTTGATGTCATGCTCCTCGGTATGGGTCCTGATGGACATGTTGCTTCTTTGTTCCCGGGTCACCCTCTTCTCAAGGAGAGTCAAAGATGGGTAACCTCTATCAATGACTCCCCGAAACCACCACCAGAGAGAATCACTTTCACCATCCCTGTAATCAATTCCTCGGCCAACATTGCCCTTGTAGTTTGCGGAAGTGGAAAAGCAGCAGTTGTGAAGACTGCACTGAGTGGAGACCAGAGCTCTGACATGCTGCCTGTTCAAATGGTGTCTCCTGAAGGAGAGCTGAAGTGGTTTTTGGACAAGGAAGCAGCTGCAATGTTGTAGCTCTCACCGTGTCTTTAGGTAAGTCAGAAGTATACCTACATAGGTGAGACCTTGTATGTTGTATTTGTTTATCAGAGTAAACTAATTTTGCAGAATAAAATGGTGGGTATGCAATGAGGCTTTGTATTTGGCGTAAATATTCTTGACAATTCTATCTTGTATGCTTGTACTAGTACCTCTCCCTCTCAGAAGTTTTTAATAATAATAGCATCAGTTTACATTCAATGAAGCTTCAATCATCAAATATGGAGTGATATCTATTAGCAAATCGGCAAACACAACTAATAAAATTAACAGACATGATTATATTGCGAATTTTGAATTATGTATGAATTAGATAGCTTTTTGGAATGAATCAGATGCAGTTATTATATATTTTACAGTTGATTTTTGAATTAGTTTTCTCTCAAATTACTTCATACAACAATTTGTAAATCAGATAATAGCTAAATTCCTTTCTGAATTTGCTTGAGAATTAATCATGCAGCTCTAAATGAAACATGTGCTTAAGCCTTCCTAAAAAAAGTTGGAAGACGAAGTAGATGATAAAGAATCAGAACCTAAAAAAAGTCTTGTTTTCTTATGAAAAAAGAAATCTAAAACGCCGTTTTTATTAATTAAATTCACATGGGATTAGATTTTTGGATGATACTTCTCTTTGTCCCAAAGATTTTGAGATTTATTATTTATAGTTCCTGATCACATCATTCTAAGGCAGCAAAAAATAATTTGAAAGCTATTGTAAGCAATGACAATGCATTTACACAAGTGTGACTTTAGTTGCAAGTAAAGGAATACTTATCCATGCAAGAAAAAGCTTATTTTTCAATTACTCTTTTAGGTGATACTAATAGGTAAATTTCACCAAGCTAAGCTTAGTCTAGTGGTAAGATTGTCACCTTCCAACCTTGAAATTGGGGGTTTAATCCTCACTAGAGACACTTTGAGAGTGGGGATCCCTTACCCTTCCCCTCACTCTTAAAGTATCTGACCTGTAAATACCAGACCAAAAAAACCGTGAGAGGTACAGACGTACGTTGATCATTGTATTGTGCTTGTCTTTATACTTTCCACATAAAATCTATGTGTACATGTATTACTACTCTTCTATCACACATACACTCTTTACAAAATAAAAGTATTCGACATAAAATGATGGATTGTGTACAGTCAATATCAGCAAAAGAAAAAGCCAAAATATCTGAATTATTGTATGAGCAAATGTAATTGAAGCAAGAAAGTTTGTTTGTTAAACATGCATGCCTAAATTCTGTACGACATAATAGTTCCCTTTCAAATTTCAATTCTTATTATTACAGCAATTATTATGCCTTTCTCTGTTACTCATATTAATACACATAATTATTATTTTTTGGACTTATTTGTTTTCCTGAACATTAATTGTTAAATTAGGCATAATTTGTAAAGCAAAACAATAATTACTGAATACGCCTTACATTATTGACCATGAAAAAATTATAGTACTACGTAAATAAAAAAAATGTACTGAGTAATTGACACATCAAAATCACATTATTACAATAGCTTTTCCAGTTATCCTTTCTTTTTTCTTGTGAAAGGACCACTTCAACAATTTTTTCGAGTTTCTTTCTTTATCATCATGTGCATGGTATAACGTTAGAACACCTTGCTTAATTGAAAGTGATGATGCATATTGTTTGTTAATGCATATCGTTGGTTGTGAAAAGAGACAATTTCTCCATCTACCCTTTCGTCACATAAGGTTTTCCGCATTTATTGCAAATTTACTGATAAAAGAAGTACAAATTAAATCAAAAGGTTTCTTACAATTGTATGATTTGTATCCTTATGTATTTTAAGAATTCACACAATCTAACAATTAGATATTAAGGAGAGTGAAGAACTGCTCAAGTGGTTAGAATTTTCCTCCCGCTATCAAGAGATGGATCGATTCTCACTCCCACTCTCGTGGCTCTCTAATCACCAAAAAAATAGATAGTATTAAGAATATTGAATTAACAAAATTTAAACTAGGCAATTCTTTCAATCTTTGTTTATACTTACGAGGATAAATACTTAGGCCCTGTTCAGTTCACCTTAAAAAATAAATATTCAGTAAAAATAATTTCAGTTCAGTAAAAATAATTTCAGTTCAGTAAAAATAATTTCAATTCAGTAAAAATAAGTTCAGTTAAGTAAAAATAATTTCAATTCAGCAAAAATCAGTAACTCTAAAGAAGAAATATAATAGAGAATCGGTAAAAATAATTTCAGTTCAGCAAAATTAATTTCAGTTTAGTAAAAATAATTTTAGTTCAGTAAAAATAATTTAAGTTTAGCAAAAATAATTTCAGTTCAGTAAAATTAATTTCAATTCATCAAAAATAAGGTGAAATGAACGGGGCCTTACATGGAGATATTTTTTAATTAAGGTCCAATTTTCTTTTCCTTATTTTTGCCGATGAATTGAAATTATTTTTGCTAAATTAAAATTATTTTTAACTAAACTCATATGTAGTATTAATTTAACTGAAAAACTAAAATTATTTTTCCTAAATAATTTTTTTAACTAATTATCAATTATATTTGTATTTTAAAATTATTGATTTTTACTGATTAAGCACATAAAAAACTGAATTTGCCAATATTTACCGTCAAACAAAAATAACTTATAAGGACTTGGCAAGAGTTGACTTGCATACATACTACGTATTACATAGTCATATATCATGTAACAATACGCCAGCTGAATCCATGTTATATAATCAGTCAAATCCTTTATAATATATTAATATATAGTATTTGAATGAATGAAAAGACCTTGCATGTAGAACAGCTTACATATGAACAAATTATAGAAAAAACTCGATCAACGTCATAATATATACAAACAATTTGGTCGGTTTATACATAAATCCAGCAAGACAAGCTAGCTAAAAAATAAAGTAATTAGACATTTAAACACATGGTGTAAGAGAATAGCAAGCATAGTACTGTATATTATCCCACGCCAATTAATTTTAAATTAAGATTAATATTTTTTTTTCGAAAATAAGACTATTAATTATTTAAAAAGTATTATAATTAATAACACATTTTATATGCAGCTGGTCACATCATGTGATCGCTTGTTAAAAAACGGAGTAATTCCTATATCACTAATAGATAAATAACCACTATTTAGTGGCAGTGTAACCAATTATTGAGTAACCCTCACATAACAATGTACGTAACCCCTATAACACTAACCGAATAACCCCTATATTACTAAATAAGTAACCCTTATAACTATAATAGTGTAACCCCTATAGGCCTATATTACTAAAATACTAAATAAATAACCCCTACAACTGTAATATATAGTGACCCATATAACACTAACATTGTACGGCCATTCACATTTAAAAGTTAGTGTATTACTTTGTATTAATTAATTACTGATTACTAATTTAATAATTACTTTGTATTTATTATTGATTACAGTTTAATACGAAGGAGAGCATATCACTTGTTGATAGGTAGAGTAAGTGCCATCAGAACAAAACAAATATTAGAAAATAGAGCAAAATAGAAAAATTCAGCTAAAAAGAACAAAACCTTAGTCATCTTCCACTATCATCTTTGATCTTTTTCAATGTAGGATAATTAGTTTCCATCTCTATAATTGATTTTTTATTTTATTTTTTTAAATTGTTTAATGGAAAGTGTATGTTTACATGCTACCATTGAGGATTTGAGAGTATAGACTCAAAAAAAAAAAAAAAAAAAAAAAAAAAAGCAAACTGTTTTTAATAACATAATTATTGTAGTTCCACAATCTTATACCACCAGTATCTTCTATTTTCTTAAAAGATCTATGTATTGAAAAGCGATATTTTGATAGTTTTGAAACATATCTAACAAGATCTTGCATAACTACATTTTTCATTACGTAATTACATATAAATCACAACTGTTGGTGAGAAAATAGTACAAAAATATTGTAAAATTTAAATGTGACAATTCAAAACAAGAGAGAGAGAGATATACAATTATAACTTTAATGATAAAGCATATCTCTTGAGATACGATATATCAATATGTAGTATGTCCCAACTTTAATACTTTCTTCTAATTTACAAGATTTGTTACGTTGAACTGTAATTTGTCTCTAAATGTCCAATTAAGTCATCAAACTAATGTGAAGTTTATAGCTTTAATACAGAAACCGCTCAATTTGAACAAAATAATTCTCAATATTGGCCTGGTTGCGTGGATACAAGACCATACATGTCACACATTACATGATATGATTAGAGCAAGAAATCTATATATCTTATCAAATAATTTTTTTTTAAAAAAAAACGCTCCAATTCTCATTCTACTCTCAACGCTTCTCCTAAAGAAGTTATTCAACAACGTTTTTATCAAAGATATCAATTCAAATCTCAGCATGCCATAAAGTGCAGAAATCGACATAGATCAATGTTCTTCTGCAAACCAAAGATCGGAATTCAATTATGCTGCATGAACAAAATCATCTTCACATGGGATTTCATCGGCTTAAAAATGTATGTCGGGGTTATTTTTTTTCTTTAAATGTGATACACTGATACTTGATAGTATGCACTGATACTATCTCCATTTCATCATGAAATTTACATGTTTCCACAAAATTTGCATTTCTTAAGTTTATACGTTGCTACTCCCCCCCCCCCCCTTCTCTCTCTCTCTCTCTCTCTCTCTCTCTCTCTCTCTCTTTCTCTCTCACTTTTTTTAAAAATATAGTATACTTTTTTTTTCTTTATATTTTACAAAGATGTTATGCGGACACTAGAGGTGATTATTGGACGAGCCACGCCAGGGCAAGGCCTAAATTTTCCGCGCAACCCTCGTCTCGGGCCAAAAGTTTGTGTCCAAACCCGCCCAAAAAAGGCGGGCCGTGTGGGCTTTTCGGTCCATTTCAGACCGGGCCAAAAAATGAACTAAATGTGCATTAAAATGTTTTCCCAAGCCCGTCTTTTTTTTTTTTTTTGAAAAATCTTTCGGGCCAAAACAAGCTACCCAAAATCGGGTCGGGCTACATATGATCAGCTATAGCAGACACATATTGGGCCCCCACAATGGATTAAGACACACATTAGTCATTGATAAATCAATCTCACCACTTAGCCTTGATCTCTTCAATTTATTCAAACAAGCTAAGAGGTACACACAAGAAATTAGAAGGAAAAAAAAGAAATTAATCGATTCCTGCCATCAACCTAGAATCACTAAAAAAATAAAAAAATCAATCAGCCATTTCTATCAGGAGATGTGAAACTAATAATACAAATAAAATATTTTCTAAAAGCATGAGAGAGAAAGAACAAAAAAAAACCCATAAATGAGCAAATTTTTAGGTAGAGTTTTTCCCAAAAAAAAAAAATTAAAAAAAAAAAATCAAGAGCGGTTTTAATTTTTTATGGGGAGTCAGAACCATTGAAGATATAAATTAATGTGGAGGAAGTGGAGTAGTTATGATAGATAATCATTTTTTAAAAATAAAATAATTCTTAATTTTTAATTGTAGATAAGAGACGTAATTTTGCAAATTGAGAAGGACATTTTGGGAAAGAGCAAATTTATCACCCAAGAAGCCCTTTCTCTTTATAGAGTACGAGTACTATAGATAATAGAAAAAATTGCAAAAAACCACATTTTATAACACTTTTTATAAACATTTTCTTGTGAAAGCACACCTAAAACCACATTTTTTATTTATTTTTTTTTTTGCAAAATAACACCTTAACCTGGTTTCTGGTGTTTGACTTGGTTTTTCGACGTTGACTTTACACATGTGGGTCATGTGATCTCATAAAATCATCTTCCTTTATATTTTCCCCTTTCCCTCATCAACACCACCTCACCGCCACCACCACCTCATTGCCACCCTCACCAACACCATCTTACCTAATAAATCCACTCCCATGAAAATTCTAGCCTGTTTAAATCACCCCCATCCACCTCCTCACTCCCTTCCTCCATTGAAGCCCAATATTGCAAGCACATAAAAAAAAATTGAATCAAAGACCATATTGGTGGCATACTAAACACATTGGCCCCTCGAAATTACTGCTAATTTCATCATAACACACATTGGTGAGCATAAATTAGTCCCGAAATAGTAACCTAACTTTTCAATTACAAACCCTAATTTATGAAATTTTGAAAGCCTAACAAAATTAATATGCAACTTCATTAATTAAACAACTTACTAGCCTCAAAATTAGGTTAATTGCAGCAATGGAGCTCAACAATGGAGTTTCCTTCTTCAATTGAGAGTAATTGAGGCTTGGTTGGAAGAATACAGGGGAGAGAAAGTTCAATTAGAGGGAAAAAGGGGAAAAAATTGAGAAAGAGGGGTTTTGACCGGACCACATGCGACTCACGTGAGTGTCCATGCCTGAAAACCAAAGTCAAACAACGGAACCAGGTTAAGGTATTACTTCGAAAAAAAAAAGTGGTTTTAGGTGTGCTTTCACAAGAAAATTTTTATAATTTTTTTTTTCCAAAAAAAGATGGTTTTTTTACAATATTTCTTAGATAATATGAAATATTTAGTAAAAACAATTTCATAAAGTTTAGCGGAAAAAAAAAACGTTTAATTATTATTTTTTAAATTGATGAAAATAATTAAATTCACCAACAATAAGGCTAAGACATTATAGATAACATTAATATTACATAATTATCATTTATTACCCCACCATCTTTTTTTTTTTTTTTTTTTTTGAAAGAATTACCCCACCATCTTTCAGAAATACTTGCGTGGACCTGGTTCACAATAATATTATTGTGGACCCGAGGTTTATACACACGTAACTGACATTATATTGAACATAGTGACCTTTATTTTTAACATAGTAACCTTATTTTTAACATAGTAACCTTTATTAAAAGTTGTATAACGTTTAATACTATTGTGAACTTGAAATACGACGTTATTACCCTAATTTTAACATAGTGACCTTTATTA
Source organism: Chenopodium album (assembly GCF_948465745.1). NCBI lineage: Eukaryota > Viridiplantae > Streptophyta > Magnoliopsida > Caryophyllales > Amaranthaceae > Chenopodium > Chenopodium album. The sequence continues at coordinate 57,679,837 of NC_137843.1, forward strand.
TTAATATTGACCTTATAAAATATTTCATTAAAAAAAATTAACCTCTTATAGCCTATATTTAACCAAAATGATTTTTATTTTCAACATAGTAACCTTCATTTTATTATAGTGACTTTTTTTTTATTAATAAAACAACCATAGTTTCTCTAATGTTAGTGGTTCACAATAAATTAGTGTGAACCAGGTTCATTTAAGAATTTGTAACCATCTTTTTATCATGAGTGGATGGAGTAAATTTTTAAACTAAATTCTCCTACATTAGAAATTGTCAAAAATAATTAAGTTAACGGGTAAATAGTTGGTATCCCAACTACATCCAAAAATTCAACCAAAAAAAAAAAAAAAAAAAAAAAACAATAATACTGAAATGGTAGAATGCTAAGAATTCTAGAATGCCAAGAATCTTTCTAGTCATCCTTTTGATCCTTTCTCCCATTTTCTTCCTCCTTGCAATCCCACTCTCTCTCCTCCATAGAAAAAGACAATTTTATAATTAAGACGAATTAAAAATTGCAGAAAATCGAGAGAAAGGAAAAAAAAAAAAAACCCAATTTCATCATCTTCTTCATCAAAACTACTGTAAATTTGTTGCAGAAATCCGCCAATTTTGGGCAATTTGAAAACTACCCTTTTTTTTCTCTCTCTCCTCCAATGCTGAACAGCGTTCCATCTTCGAGCTTACACAGTAGCATCGGTGGACTATTCCTGTTCTTAAGGGGCGGCAATGGCGGCCAAAATGGCGGCGGCGCTGCTGTAGCTGTCGCTGTTACTGCCGTTGCTGGTCTCGCTGTATTTGCCGCCATTGCTTATACTCGTAGGTAAAATTTTACTCTAATAAAACCTCCCCCAATTTTTTTTGGTTTGTTTGTGTAATTTGATTATTATGAACCCTAGATTTAGTTGTTGATTGATGTTTAGGAAGATCCTCAGAAATTAATTTGTTTCTTCTTTTTTAGGGGGAGGGTTAGGGTTAGGTTAGAATTAGGGATTTTTTTCTGGGTTTTGTGTATTTATAGTAGATGAAAGCTCTTAGACGAAGCCATACTTGTTCTTCTTCTCCTTCTTCATCGTCGAAATCATCCCCATCATCATCTAATTCGAAAAAGCATCATTATTCACCATCTTCATCATCATCATCATCATCGTCGTCGCCGTTGTCGTTGTCATGGGTTCATTTGCGATCGGCTTTATTCGTTGTTGCTTCTTCCTCACCGGCATCTTCTTCTTCCCATCGGTGAGTTTCCCTACTCCCCTAAAAGCTTCCATTTTCTCTCATTTACTGAGGAACCTCACTATTCTCTTAGTTTTAGTTTATCAATTGTACTTTAGAATTCTAATATAGTTATATCTTACTCATAATCATGGATTCATGGTATTTAAGTTGTGGTTATCTCATGTCTTGATTTGATAGTTATGAATTTACTATATTGGGATGTTCGGAAAAGATTGCTTCTCTTTTTAGATTAGGAATGATCTATGATAGTAAGGATTGTTAAAACTTGTATTGAGTGGTAGGAAGAGATTGGGAATGATCCAACTATTACAAAATTACATCATGAAGCATTTCTAATTAGGGAGTTTGGAGCAATGTTACAATTGTTTCAGGTGGATGAGTGACTTTTTGGGAGATAACCATGTCTTGATTGGGTTGTACTCTGAACTTGGGTCTTTATTAATGTTTATGGCTAACTAGGTTCCTCTTTTGGTCTGTATAATTATGTTTTTAGCACGTTCTTTATGGATTAGAAAAGTCTGAAATTCGTTTAATGGAGGTTTAGTGTGATTATGTAATTTATTTTAAATCGACTAGTGATATTTTATTGGTTTTTTAAGTGAAAAATACTAGGGAATCACTAATTACTAAAGTTAGTTGTAGTAAACAATATGGATGGGAGGTGATAACTTGAAAGGGACTAAAATTAGTCAAGTGGTCTAATAATGTGGATGGGAGAGTTTAGCTTGGATGGGTGATTTAGCTCGTAATTGTGTCATACAGTGTTTCAGGTATTAAATTTATTGTTTAGAACAGTTAAGGATATTTAGTCTTCTGCCTTAAATTGCTAAAATTAGTTCACTAAGAACTGGAGTGCAATAGACCTAATTCCAATGCACATGTTCCACATTTTGATAATTTCTACACGGGGAAGAAAATCGCTGGGGAAGAGAGAAGGGGGGGGGGGGGGGGAGATTTTGTAGTAGATTTATATGATGCTTGGAAGTTGGGAAACATTATGTGTACCTTGGGTTGTCTACATCATGGAGTTGGATTGTTATGCTGCATATGCATGTCTTAGCTGTGGATACTACAGGCTTCATGTTTGTAATATTGGGCATATATATTTTTGAATGCTATACTGTGGTTTAATACATGCTTTGTATATTTCTTATTTCTAAAGAAGTTTGTTCTATGTATTCCCTTGGATAATGAATATATATTTTTATTTTTTTTGCTAGTGGTCAACTTAAGTCACCATGGTCTCGCAAGAGAAGGAAACATCCCCTCACACCACAGCAATGGAGAAATTCGTTTACACCTGATGGGAAACTTCAGGATGGTGGAATACAGCTTTTGAAAAAAGTTCGAAGTGGAGTAAGTTATTGTATAAATGGAAATATGCATTTTCATGCACTTTGTATGAGCTTGAACATAAAAATTTGAATCTCCTTTGACTACCTATTAATCTAAAAGTCCCAAAATTATGATCTATTTGTCTAGGGTCTTGTCTTCATGGCCATATCAGACACCCTTTGGGTCAAATTACTGTATCTTAATTCTTAAATGGTAGGATTCTGAATGTTTTATTTGGTTGTTTAGCCTGTATTTTTTTATTGCTATGTCTGTTTTCTTTAACTTTTTCTAGGGATCATTTATAATTTGTCTCTTGTAGCCAATCAATACCCTCTTGTTGTCTTCTTAATTTTTAGTGATGGTCTCTTCGTTTATCGACTGATTGAAAGAAACTAGTAAGGTGTCTTTTGGAGTAGAATATTATTGCACTTAAAAAATTTAAACCCTTTAAAGTTGAAAGGTTGAGAACTTGAGATGCCTTTTTGTCTCCAAATGTCATGTTTCTCAATGTTTCTATAATTTCTTGATGCAGGGTATTGATCCCAGCATCAGAGCAGAGGTTTGGCCTTTCCTTCTTGGCGTGTAAGTATAGAGGACATTTATATCTCCTCCATAGCTTGGTTGACATGTTTTTTTACGCATACTTGATCTCTACAGTTATGTGTTAGCTGTCCACCGAATTTGTGATTGAACAAAGGAATTAATCATGGTTTCTTGGCATTTGTTTGTACAGCCTGGTTAAACTGTCTACTTACACATCATTCTGCTGCAAAATCCTTTATACAGTAATTGAACAATGTTATGTAATCATGAGACTTACCATGGTTCAGGACTTCAGGCAGTCTAGTTGACGTTGTTGTGATCCCCTTGTTTTAAATATAATTCTCCTAAATCTTGTATCTGATTTATGCATATCTCTTGCTATTTTTAGTTAAGCACTTGATATATATGATACATCTATTTGAAAGCCATCGAAAAGCCAACAAAAATGATGTGCATTTTTTTCCCTAACTATAAGAGATACTTAGCTCATGTTAGAAGCCTTAGAACAAGTCATAGATTGCATTTCTAGGTCTTCAAGTTTGTAGTAAAAGCATATAAGAACTGCCTTTTGTCTTCTGTGTGTTTGATGGATTTAAAAAAAATCTGGAGAAGACAATGGGATTAGTAGTCTAGCAACTGTCAGCTGCTTAGATTGTGGAAAGATGTCTTGGCTTAATGCGTAATTGCAACTGTTTAATTGTTGAAAAGTGGATCACTGCACTCTTTGAAAGGCAAAGGGAGTGGGAATAGCTTAAGGGTGGGACATTAGGTTGTTTTTTTGACTTCCATACTTATAAGAAAATCAAGAGAGTTGTTAAATTTATGGGTAGTGGTAAGAAGAGTGATATAGCAGAGACATACATATGTGCTCCAAATTTTGAAGTTTTTTGGTCCACTGAGACTTAAAATGTTTGTCTGAGGCGTAAGCTGAACATGTGAAAGTTCTAATCACCACTCGTTAAATTTTTTATCATTAAGACAGACTTGGATCTTTTTTTTAGGGTAGGGATTCTGAAGAGAATAACGACTGAATTTTCCCTTTATGTTATTTATTTATTTATTTATTTTTCGCTTTGGTGATTTCTATTTTGCTGTGTTTTTTTTTCTAACTTACAGCTACTAAGGCTTGGTGTCCCCTGCTTGTATTCCTTACTTTAATAGAAATGATAAGGTGGAAAAGTGCTGAATTTTGTTCAGCTTGAAGTTTCTGGACACTATTAACAAGACAACTCCTTAACTAAATTTTGTTGCTTTTCGTTCGTGCTGCCCATTGTTTCCATTTTAGCCTAGTCATCTTCTTTCAAATATATGTTGTTTGTGTACATCACCAATTGCTTGTGGTGCTCTTTTGGCCTCTGTAATAGAAATTATGTTACTGAAATTGCAGCTCTTGTGCCCATGGCTTCATTTTTTTGATGTATATTAGCAATTTCTTGTATGCTGAGCTTTTTAAATATTGTTTTTTGTACCCTATTTCCTTAAACCTAGATTTATAATCTGGATTCTCTCAGGCTTATATTATTGGCATGATGGCACTTAAGTTCATATTACTTTTTTGGCATTTATATTATTTAACTGTGCCTGTTCTTATCAAATTGATCGTTTTTTTTTTTTTTTTTTTTTTTTTTTTTTTTTTTTTTTTTTTTTTTGTTAAGCAGCTATGATTTGAATAGCTCAAAAGAAGAAAGAGATCTGGTTAGAAATACAAACAGGTACTATAATGCTATCAGTACGAGCATCTTTCAAGAGATTCATTAGTCAGTTTACTTGAGTATTTAGTTTTGGTGTTTGTGTATCCAGAAAGGAGTATGAGAAACTCAGAAGACAGAGCAGACGACTACTGAAACAAACTGATGAGAATTTACTGAATAGCCATGGGAGTTGTTTGAGCTCCAATTCAGAGCCCAATTCACCTGCCTCAGAAGATGTTGTTAGTGCTCGCGAGTCCCTCTCCAGTGAGAAGGGAAGTTCTGATCTTGAGTTTTCAGAAAATCATTCCAGTTCAGTATTGGATAGGACTAATAGCTCCCAACGGGTCACAAGTTCTAGTCCTTCTGTAATCTGCAGTGATTCATCTGACGTGGAGTCATCTGTAGATGAGCAATTTGATGAAGTTTCTTCTCCATTTGACCAAGAAAATGACGCTGATGCAGTTTCAAAGGATGATCTTTCCCCTTCTAAGACAAATCCACAGTCTAATGTCTGTCGCACTGAAGATTTTGCTAGTTGGCAGCGCATAATTCGTCTTGATGCTGTGCGGGCCAATGCAGAGTGGAAGGACTATTCTCCTTCTCAGGCTGCAGTATCAGAAGATCGAGCACGTCGTTCTGCTGAAGCTGTAGGACTTAAAGATTATGACCACCTTGAGTCATGCAGAATTTACCATGCTGCTCGGTTGGTAGCAATACTTGAAGCCTATGCTATCTATGACTCAGATATTGGTTACTGTCAAGGCATGAGTGATCTTCTTTCCCCAATAATCTCAGTAATAGAGGAGGACCATATGGCATTTTGGTGCTTTGTGGGTTTTATGAAGAAGGCTCGGCATAACTTTAGGCTTGATGAGGTGGGAATTCGTCGGCAACTTAATATTGTGGCCAAAATTATAAAACACAAGGACTCTCATCTATATAAACACTTGGTAAAGCTCCAGGCAGAGGATTGTTTCTTTGTGTACAGGATGGTGGTTGTCTTGTTTAGGAGGGAGCTGAATTTTGAGCAGACACTTTGCCTGTGGGAAGTGATGTGGGCTGATCAGGCTGCACTTAGGGCTGGGGTTGGCAAGTCTGCATGGAGCAGAATAAGACAACGGGCTCCACCGACTGAGGACCTGCTGTTGTATGCTATCGCTGCTTCTGTGTTGCAGAGGAGAAAACAAATTGTAGAGAAGTACAGTAGCATGGATGAGATATTGCGGGAGTGTAATAACATGGCTGGACACCTTGATATCTGGAAACTCTTAGATGGTGCACATGATCTGGTAATGACTCTTCATGATAAAATTGGTTCAACATTTTAAGTGATGGTTGCTTCATATCGGTCTTTCTTCCAATTTGGGCCTAATCTGTTGTTGTAGCACATGGTATAGGGCCGTGATTGAAAATGTATGAGCCTATGGCGAATTTCTGTAAGCTCTCATCTTGTGTAACTCGGGTCTTTGATTTTCCCTATATTTCGAGGTGGAGAAAAATAAATTGTTCGAATTTTCTAATTGAGAAATTTTGCAATTTAACTAACTGCTCTGTTTGGTCTGAAGGAAAACATATTCAAAGGAAAAATGATTTTCCATGGAAAACATGTTCAGATCAAGGAGAAAAATGGAAATTAGTTTTTGCATATTGGTCTTTCTTCATGTAAGGGCGGATTAAGGGATTGTATGAGTGAAAGATGAAATTTGAAATAGGTAGGAAATTGGGGCTTTTCTTGTAAAGGTAAAATATCTTCAAGGACATGTTTGGATTGAAGGTGAGAACAAGGTGTAGCTTCTAATAATTGCCCATCATAAGGTTATTAACTCTATCGTTCTTATCTCTTTTATACTAAAACTAGTATACTACCTTTACCTTATTCCTTCTACAAACCTCATCCCATTAATGTTATTAATTCTACTCAACAGTTTTACTTTTTTTCTTTTTTTATTTTTTGAAAAACGTATTTACTTTTATGACCCCCTTAAATGTTATCTACAATTTAATGTGTAGCTTAATGCTGTAGAAAATTCACTCTTTTTAATTGTAAAACCTCCTATAACTCCGTGCATTTACAACTCTAACATTTAAAAAAAAAAAAAAAAAATGAAGGGAGTAATATTTACGAAAAGATATATATAATGATATTAATGAAGAAAATTGCACTTTGGTATACGTCAAAAGTTAAGTCAAAGTATAATTGCTGAAAAAGTTTGACTATTATACGAGATTGATATAATATTACAGTATATATAGTTACAAACTTCTGGTAACAAACTAACAAATTAGTGTAAGCTTATTCATACTACATTTGATGTATCTCAGTAATGATCTTTGACTGATGTGCATCAGATGCTTACAGCTAACTCATAAATAAATTTCTGAATCTGTTGATCTTTAACACAACTTGAGCGCACAAGAATTTCATGATATTATCAACACGCCAGAACGCAACGTGTCTCCACCCTGGCACGAGCGCTAAACTTCCAACCACTCCCCAAAAACCCCGTTGCAAAACCGAGAAATATGACGACATAGAGTTCCACCTCTTCATGGTCATCAACCTCCTCTTGTTGGCTAGATCCTTGTTGAACACCTTGTTTGATTTTGCATTTTTTCGGCAATGCATCTCCACATAAACCCGGATTGCCAGCATAAATCAATGATGGGTCATCAAGAGTTTGGAGTTGGTTTCCTGTTGGGATTGTTCCGTGAAGCTTGTTGTAGGACAAGTTTAAGTGGCTCAAGAAATTCAACGCGGATATGCTTGGAGGAATTGTCCCTGAAAGCATATTGTTAGACAGGTCAAGGGACTCTAATGATTTCATATTACCAATCTTCTGAGGTATAATTCCTGTTAGATGATTGTTCGACAAGTTGAAGCCAACAAGTCCTGCTAAATTAGTAAGCTCCTCAGGGATTGAGCCTACTAAACCGTTGCACGAAAGGTCCAAGTTCACTACAAACTTAAGATTGGTGGTGTATTGTAGCTCTTGCCCTTTCAACACCTCCATGGTAGTTTGTTCAATGGGAAATGTAGGTGATGATGCACTTGAATTACGAGTTGTGGGAAGCAACACCATGCCGTTTAAGTTGCCAAAACATTGAGGAATGTTCCCGGTCAGATTGTTGCTTGCAAGGTCGAGGATTTGAAGCCAAGGAAGTGAGCAAAGTTGCACTGGAAGAACCCCAACAAGTTGATTTCCTCGTAATCTGAGGATTTGCAGATTCAGGTGGTTTTTTTGCACTGAATTTTGGCATGTCCCCTGATAGCTTATTTTCACCAAGATCTAGAATGATCAATCCTCTAGTCTTGTTGAAAGTCTTAGGAATTTTCCCTTTAAGTGAATTGTTGTTCAAATTCAAAATTAATAAGTTAGGAAGTAGTCCTATGGACTTGGGAATGAGCCCTGAAAGATTATTCGAGGACAAATTGATAGTATACAGTTGTTCAGAACTCCAGCAGTCAGGTATTGTACCTGATAGCATGTTTCTCTGAAGATCCAGCACATTCAGTATCTTCAAATGGCACAGAGAAGTTCGAACAAGGCCATTGTCGAGCACTTGACCTTGTGGGAGAGACCCCGAAAACAAGTTATATGAAAGGTCTCCATAAGAGAGCTCAAAGGATAAGTTTGTGATTGGACCTGTAAGATGATTCTGGGACAAATTTAGTCCAAAAAACTTCATGTTCCAAAACCATTCTGGCAAATCCCCTGAAATCCCTGTATTCGAAAGGTCCATGAAAATGAGCTGTTTTTGTGATTGAATCCATTGAGGAATCCGGCTTTTAATTCTACAGAAACTTAACTGAAGTTCATCAAGTTGAAACGGAGGCTTCCAGTCAGAAGTAAGATTCAAGATCAATGAGTTGAAGCGTAGGTCTAAACTCTTTAGACTAGAGAGGTTGGTGAAGTGAGAGTCTGACACTACGCCTTCCAAAAAATTCGATGAGAGGCTAATTCTCACCAGTGTCTTGTGCTGTTTGACAGTTGCGGGATGGTTCCGGTCAAGGAATTGTTTGACAGTTGCAAAAGGGTTAGAGAATGCAACTGTCCTAGAAAAGATGGAACATTGCCATTCAAGAAATTGTGTGACAAGTCTAACATTTGCAAGGATGAAAGTCCTTGAAGAGAAGTCGGTATGGTTCCATTGAGACCATTCCTAAACAGACTTAACTCTTCCAAGTATGGCAATCTTCCAATTGATGTTGGAATCAATCCAACTAATTTGTTACCTCCTAGATTCAACCGTCTAAGATTTCTCAAGTACCCCAACCAATAAGGCAATTTGCCCGCGATATTGTTATTGCTTAAATCCAACATTTCCAAATCATGTGTAGTACACTTGGAGAAATTTTCCGGAGGGCTTTCCATCTCTGCTTCAAGAACATCATTCCATGATAAATCCAATCCTTTGAATTTGCATGGATTCCCTATGACTCTCATGATTGCCATTCCCTCTACGTGGCTAAACGAGTTCCCCTTGAGGCTGAGAAATTCAAGTCCTCTGATATTGTTTAGCCAAAGAGGGATGTAGCCATCGAACATATTAAATGAGAGGTCAAGGGATTTGAAGGAGGTCATGTTGAGAAAAAATCGAGGGAGAGGGCTATCTAATACGTTCATGGAAAGATCGAGGAATTGTATCCTAGAAAGCAAAGTTGAATTGTGGAAAGCATGGGTTAAGTGAGCCTTACCTAGTCCACAGTCTTGAAGCCGCAACTTCACTAAAGAAGGAAGCCTCGCGAGAGTTGCCATAGCCTTGTTCGTTGGAGTAAGGTAGATGCCACTCAAGTCCAAAGACCGTAAGTTCACAAGTTGAGAAATCCAAACAAGATCACTATGGAAAGGCGGTCCATAGAGATTTGAGCTATCAAGGTCAAGTATCTCAAGTCTTGTAAGATTGCCGAGTTGGGGAGGTATAACCCCCCAAAAAGATGCCATAGACAAGTTAAGGTACCTTAAATGTTTGAATGAGCCAATGAACTCTGGGATTCGGCTTCTTTGAAAGTCATTGCCACTCAAATCCAAGTAGTTCAAGTGCCTCAATTCAAGCAAACAAGGGTCTAGCTTTTTTGCTTCTAACTGATACGGTGCTGCCATCAAACTTAGTGGATTGTCGATATTCCACACTGGGTTAGCCCTTAGATCAAGATGGTCTATGTAACCTGTAACATTGTTACAGACCACTCCTTTTCAACGACAGCAGTCTTTGCCAGTCCATGAAGAAAGACGATTTGCAGGGTCGCTAAAACTCATCTTGAGCAAGGTAAGAGCCTCTCGTTCTGCATTATGGCAGCCCAAGACTAAGGTGATCAATTGCAGGAGAGTAAAAAGAAATAGACTGTAATTTCTCATTGAAAATATTTTGTTTTTTGAGGTTTGTTACTGTGTTTTTTTTTTTTTTTTGGGTGAATATAATATTACAGGTTGTGTGGCATGTTAATATATAAGTGTAAAGGAGATCCTTTACCCAAAAGAAGGGTTTGAACTATAAACGCTTGTTAAGTTGATAACAAATTTTATAGTAGTAGTAGCAGCATCAGCAATACTGACCGCGAATAACATGTTAACACCTCTCACTGAAAGTGAAATAAAAGATTACTTAATGACCGTAAAGGCAACTGATCTTCTTAGACAAAGTCCTTAATCTAACCTTATTGAAATTGTCATGAATGTATTGAACTAGTCTTCAAATCACACGCGATTCATTGGATGAAATTGTCATGAGGGCCTCCCGTAACTCTCAATTATGTAAGCATTGGTTCTCTTCTTAAACTCATAAAAATTGTTTGTTTGATTGATAGCTATAGTCATGACTGATAATGTAGTAAATAAACTAAACAGTATACTTGGTCATCAAGTACTCTTTTCTCTTGTGCTCTTGCTACTTGAGGGAGTATCAACATAACATATTTTAATTCAAGACATCACCCTATGTATGCTATCGAAACTTATTCAATCAGAGCAAGTTTGAGATGAGATTATTTCACACCCTTAACAAGCATGTAATCAATAATGAATTGGCCCCTTAAAAGTACTCCAATTCCATGTCTTCTCAAGTTGTCCGTGTAAATGTAAATTACAATTTTTGAGTTTGATCGCAAATTGTAGATGTACTCGTATTATAAACTTAATGTAATTTACAAGTACAATTGATGATATGTGACACTAGCTATAATGAAAATGCAGTTATACACCCAAATCCAAAATTTCAACACCATAAAAGACATTAAAAATTAAATATATTGGAACACTTGAACAAAGAATAAATGAAAGACTAAAATTAAATATATTGGAACACTTGAACAAAGAATAAATGAAAGACTATATATTCTAAAACATGTATGTGGTGACATGGTGTATTACAATGAATGTCACTAACTTTAACAATGAGCACTTCATTAATTTAACTATGTCTATCACAACTTTAGAAAGGACTAGTAACACACCAATTGTAAAAAAAAATTGTTTCTTATAGTATCAACAAAGATTAAGCTAATATGTGTTAATTTTAAAGTTAAGCTTACAACGTGTTCATTAAAATTAGAAAATGTCAATTAATTTAGTTGATAAAAGGTTAAGACAATTTTTAAGAGTAGACTAAGGGCCTGTTCACTTCAGTTTAATTTCTGTTCAGTTCAGCTCATCTCCTAATTTCCTTCTCTCATAAAATATTCATTTAAGCTCTATTCAGTTCAGTTTAACTCAATTCAGTAAATATAAACATGCCCTAAGACCTTTATTTAATTGTTTGGTAACAAGAATTTTTGTGGTAGAGCCATTATTGCAGAAACTCTTTCAAACATGTAGTTGCACTGTTAAGCCATAATGTGTGTATAGCTATGGGCCGTGTACATATTACGAGCCCTAGTTTAATAGGTTGTATATATATGTGTTTATACACTAATACGAAAGACACAACACTATTCTCTCTAAACTCTCTAATCTGACATGGTATCGGAGCTAAACTCAATCTAAACCCTAAAAACCCTAATTTTTTTTTTTCCTACTCTATTCTCTAATCAACTCTATTCTCTATTCTCTAATCTCTACTTTCTGATTTCTATTGAACAATGGGTGAAGAATCGAAGACTGATCCCTCATCCCCGTTTTACCTAGGTTCGGGTGATCAACCCGGAAATCTGATTTCTCATGTCATCTTGAAGGGGGACAATTATTTAGCATGGTCTCGTGCGATTACTCTATCTTTGAAGTCTAGAAGAAAATTTGGCTTTGTTGATGGCACCATCTCCAAGCCAACTGAGAAAAAGAAATTGCTAGATTGGGAAACCGTCAATTCTATGCTAGTGTCGTGGGTTTTGCGTGCTACGGAGCCGAAACTCGCTGCCTCCATACCTTATTTTGAAGAGGCAAAGAAACTGTGGGATTACTTGGAGAAACGTTTTTGTGAGGCGAGTGGTCCTAGGCTTCAACAATTGCGTGCTGCCATAATCGATTGCAAGCAATCGAAATCGATGTCTGTGGAAGAGTATTACACTACTCTCATGGGTTTGTATGATGATCTTAATCGCTTGAAGCCACCACGCGGATGTGAATGTGGTAAGTGTGAATGTAACCTGGCTGCCCAATTTGACTTGGATAGGGAGGAAGAACGTTTGCACCAATTTTTAATTGGGATCGATGATGACAAATTCGCTCTGGTGCGCACCAATCTTCTTTCCCAGCAGCCCTCTGTATCTCTTGATAGAGCCTATCAATCTCTACTGCAGGAGGAGCGCTCTCGTGCTATTGCTTTGCCAAAATTAACAAGAACGATGCTCATGTTTTTGCTCTACCCCCTGATCGAAGGCCTTCTCAATCCACGTTTCGTGTTGACAAATCGAAGCTTTATTGCTCCCATTGTAAACGCGCGGGTCATGACAACTCGGGGTGTTTTATGCTTCATGGTTACCCCGAGTGGTGGGTCGAAAAATATGGTAAAAAAGGGGGGGGGGGGGTCAGCAAGGGGCTGCTCGTGCCTCTTCTTCTTCTTCTACTGCTGTTGCTACTGTGCCTCCTGCTCGAGCTAATGCACTCCTGCCCAACCCTGCTGCTGCTGCCTCTGTTTTACTCACCTCCCCTGCTGCTGCCACGGCTTCCAGCAGCTCCATGGCTGCTGCCAATGCCGTGGGCAGCCTCGTTAGTGGCCCGACTCTGCCTCCTAATGACACTCTTGCAGCTCTCTCCGAGCTACAACCTGAACATGTTCGACTGTTGTTGAACATGGTTAATAAACAACAACAGGACAAAATGACCGGTGAGCCTTTTTCTTTGTCTTGGATAGTGGATACCGGAGCTTCTCATCATGTTATCGGTGACGCCTCTTGTTTGATGGATGTACACTCTATTTCTCCTTGTCCTGTGGGTCTCCCGGATGGGTCTCATGCTACGGCTATGACTGAGGGCCGAGTTTTTTTGGCTGATGGAATCATTCTACAGCATGTTTTATTTGTTCCCCAATTAACTTGCAATTTAATATCGGTTTCTAAGATGATTGATGACTCACATTGTTTTGTCCAATTCACTGACTCTTTATGTGCTATACAGGACCAACTCTCGGGGAGCCTGATTGGAGCAGGTGAACGGATAGATGGACTATACTATTTCCGGCGAGTTCCTAGAGTATGTGCGGTGACGGACAAGGGTTCTTTCGAGTTGTGGCATCGTCGTATGGGGCATCCGTCGGACAAAATAGTCAAGTTAGTGCCTGCTATTAGTAGTAGTTCTAGTAGTAAATCATTAAATAAAGCTTGTACTGTTTGTCCGCAAGCTAAACAAACACGGGATAGTTTTCCTGATAGTGATAGTAGAGCTAGTCGTATTTTTGAAATGATTCATTGTGATCTGTGGGGGCCGTATAAGACACCTTCGTCTTTTGGTGCTCATTATTTTTTGACGATTGTTGATGATTATTCTAGAGGTGTTTGGGTTTATTTATTGAATGACAAAACCGAAGTTTTTTCTTCTTTTTGCTCCTTCTTTGCTATGATTAAATGTCAATTTGATGTTTCTGTGAAATGTGTGCGGAGTGATAATGGTACGGAATTCAAACCCATGCTTCCATATTTTGATACACATGGCATACTCTTTCAAACTTCTTGTGTTGGTACACCACAACAAAATGGGAGGGTAGAGCGTAAACACCAACATATCCTAAATGTGAGTCGTGCTTTAATGTTCCAAGGCAATTTGCCGATTTCTTTTTGGGGAGAGTGTGTCCTTGGTGCGGTTTATTTAATTAACCGCACTCCATCCCTCTTACTTGCCAATAAAACACCTTTTGAAATCCTTTTTAACAAAGAACCCAATTTTGATGAGTTAAGGGTGTTTGGTTGTCTTTGCTTTGCTCATAACCAAAAGGCTAAGGGTGACAAATTTGCACCTCGGAGTCGTAAGTGTGTATTTGTGGGTTATCCTCATGGCAAGAAGGGTTGGAAGGTGTTTGACCTGGAGACGGGTGATATTTTTGTGTCACGAGATGTTAAATTTCATGAAAATGAATTCCCATTTATGGATAATGTTGAGTCCAATGCTTCTCATGAAAATGCCGAAAGGTTGTCTAATATTGATAATGTGGTCGATGATGATTTCTTGGATGATCTAGAGCAAGTGCTCGAGCTTGGTGAGCATTCCTCGGATCACCCCCCTCATGGCAGCCCCCTGTTGCGTTCCCCACCTCGTGGCAGCAGCACGCAACACTCCCCACACCTTGCTGCTGCTGCCCCAGACACGGCTGCTGCTGGCAGCAGGAACAGCAGCCCTGCCGTGGTTGCCCCTGCTGTCCGCAGCCCCCCTGTGGTACCCTCTGCCGCTGCCATTGTTGACAGTCCGGATGGTGGCACAGAAGCCACTCCGGACTCCTCTTCTTCTACCTTGGATCGTGCTCAACGTCCCCGTCGTGCCCCGGGTTGGCATAAGGATTATGTTGCACATTCTATCTCTAGTCCATCTATCTCATCTCGTTCATCGTCTCCTCCATGCTCCTCAGGTACTCCCTATCCTTTAGCACATTTTGTGAATTGTGATAAATTTTCTGTGCGACACCGTGTTTTTATTGCAGCTGTTGATACTATCACTGAGCCCCGGAATTTTAATGAGGCAATGAAACATCAGGGTTGGAGAGAGGCCATGCAAAAAGAAATTACTGCTCTTGAAAATAATGAAACTTGGGTGATGGCCAAATTGCCTCCGGGAAAGAAAGCCTTGGGATGCCGATGGGTGTACAAGGTCAAGCTTAATTCTGATGGTAGTCTTGAGAGATTGAAGGCACGTCTCGTTATATTTGGTAATCATCAGGTTGAGGGTATCGACTATAACGAGACTTTTGCTCCCGTGGCGAAGATGGTAACTGTTCGTGCCTTTCTTGCGGTGGCTTCTGCGAAAAATTGGGAATTGCATCAAATGGATGTCCACAATGCCTTTCTCCATGGTGATCTGGATGAGGAAGTTTATATGAAGCCCCCACCTGGTTTTCATGGTTCTGAACCTGGTTTGGTTTTTCGTCTTCAAAAGTCCTTGTATGGGTTACGTCAAGCACCACGTTGTTGGTTCTCTAAATTGGCCTCTTCTCTGAAAAGGTACGGGTTTATACAATCGTACTCTGATTACTCTCTTTTTACTCTGCAAACTGGTTATATTCAACTCAGTGTTCTGGTGTATGTGGATGATTTGATAGTATCTGGTAATGATTCTGCTGCAATTTCTTCATTCAAATCATATCTGAGTGCCTGTTTTCATATGAAAGATTTGGGTGTTTTGAAATATTTTCTTGGCATTGAGGTTGCACGTAGCCCGGAAGGTATATTTTTGTGTCAACGGAAATATACTCTTGATATTATTGCAGAGTCTGGTTTGCTAGGGGCGCGTCCTGCAGGTACTCCTATTGAGCAGAATCATACTCTGGCTAAATCTGAGTCTCCTCTTATTTATGATCCTGAAATGTATTGTCGACTTGTGGGCCGTTTGATCTATTTATCTTTCACGAGACCGAATTTAGCTTATGCGGTTCATATCTTGTCTCAATTTATGCAACAACCGCGTCAGGATCATTGGGATGCCGCTCTTCGTACAGTGCGTTACTTGAAAGGATGTCCGGGCCAGGGAATCCTTTTGAGCTCTGATTGTGATCTTCATATTACAGGTTGGTGTGACTCGGATTGGGCTAGTTGTCCTTTGATGAGACGTTCTATTTCTGGTTGGTTGGTGTTTCTTGGTGCTTCCCCTATCTCTTGGAAGACTAAGAAACAAGACACTGTGGCTAAGTCTTCTGCGGAAGCCGAATTTCGTTCTATGTCTAAAACCACGGATGAGTTGAAGTGGTTGAAGGCTTCACTTCTGAGTCTGGGAGTTGCACATCCGCGCGCAATGAGTTTGTTCTGTGATAGTCAATCTGCGTTATATATTGCGCGGAATCCGGTCTTCCATGAGCGTACTAAGCACATTGAGGTTGATTGCTATTATGTCCGCGATGCGATTCAGGATGGTATTATTAGTCCGTCGTATGTCAAAACGACGGATCAACTAGCGGATATTTTCACTAAAGCTTTGAGTAAAACACAATTTTTGTATTTACTTGGCAAGTTGGGCATTTGTGATTTGCATGCTCCAACTTGAGGGGGGGTGTTAAGCCATAATGTGTGTATAGCTATGGGCCGTGTACATATTACGAGCCCTAGTTTAATAGGTTGTATATATATGTGTTTATACACTAATACGAAAGACACAACACTATTCTCTCTAAACTCTCTAATCTGACATGCACCATGGGGACTACCTTTTTGGAAAATTATTGTAAAAGAGAAGCAAATAACCATCTATCCATAAGGAAATTCCCCCCTCAAGCTAACAAGCCGATCACCGAATACCCGAAAAATATCATAGTAGGGAGCTAACACTCCTCGCCGATCAGCCAGTGCCCAAATAAACATCCATAGAAGCTAGGGAGCTCCTCGGGTTCACTAGCTAGCTGATCACCGAATACCAAAACAGTATCTAATTAATTGTCTTTGCTAGAATAATTAGGAAATTGTATAAACTTTATTCATTTTTGGTTAGAATAATGTGGGAAACTTGTGAAAATTATCTATGCAAAAGGCAATGGAATCCATGACTTACTAGTCAACAAGTCAAGTCCACATAATATCATAAAAAAGTTTTAAAAGTGGATATAGAAGATTAATTCCTACTTTCCCAAATAATGGAGGCAATATTTCAAGAAAGAGCTCATGGGAGTAGGTAGTTGTCTCCTTCGTTCTTTAACTTTATTACTCGCATTATATACTTAATTAATTAAAGACAAATGAGTAAAAAAATAGTGAAAAATTCTATAATGGTATTTTGAAATATGACAACACTATAATGTTTTAATGATTATGTAGCTCATAATTGACTTATTTTTCGGCTAATTTGGAGGAGTAGAGTACTCCGTATTAGGAAGCACTCTACTCTGTACCAAATTCATGTGTAAACTACCTTAGAAACCACCTTCGAAGATGCATTACTACCTTTTCTTAATGCTTTTAGAAATTCACTCTTTTTAAATACCCTTGTAAGCTTCCAAAATCATTATTAATGACCACAGCAATCCACCAAAATTATAAAAAATAATTTTAAAAAAAAAAAAATTATAGAGTGATCTCTAATAATATGGTTGAGGCTGTAGGAGCTGATTTATTGAAAGATGCTTCGGAGAAATTGGGTTCCAAGGCATGGAAGAAAGTCATATTTGCCAAGGACCTGAAAACCCACTTAAATGAACTTCAGGAACTTAAGTCAGCCATCAAAGCTGCACTTCATGGTGTCGATCCTTTCGAGGCCGGTAGCGATTTCGAAGGGTACAAGATCAACTTCCTTCGACGTGCACTTGATGTGTTGGAAATTTTTTTTGATGAGCAAGCAGCAAAAACCAAGCTGAAGGAAGTCATAGGTATGGGCGGATCTAAAATCAAAGCAGAGGTACGCTTATTCTTTTCGTCTTCAAACCATCTTATATCTCCCTTCAGAGACGCTGAAAAGGTCAATTCTATCAAGGCGGAACTAGGTAGAATTGCAAGAGTCAATGCGTTGGTTAGTCCAATAACCATTAAGTCATGTAGGAACCCAAATCAGGGGTGTATTGGCTACGACACTGGTCCTCTTCTAGATTCTGATATAGTCGTAGGGAGAGACAAAGATAGGGATAGCATAATTACACGACTCTTTTATGCCTCCAATGATATAGAGTCCTCAGTTGTCGCCGTTGTCGGTGTTGGGGGACTAGGGAAAACTACTTTAGCTCAGTATGTATATCAAGATGAAAGGGTGAAAAATTGCTTTGATGCACGGTTTTGGGTTTATGTCACTCCAAACTTTAGTGTTAAGGATTTTCTTGTGAAGTTTATAGCAATTTTAACTGGTGTGTATCCTGAAAATTGTGAGATGGCACAACTCCATCTTCAGTTATCACGCGCAATGCAGACAATTGTTGGGAAAAAGTGTTTGCTAGTCCTTGATAACTTATGGTATCAGGACAACTTTAGAGAAGTTTGGCTACAATTGAGGAATTTGCTAAAGGTTGGGTGCCTTGGGGCTATTGACTTCAAGATTCTCTCTACCACACGTAGTGAAGCAGTTGCCAATGTGTTAGAATCCGCCTCTTTAACTATGTATCCCCTTCCCTTTTTATTGTATTTTCCCTTATGTAATGTCTCTTAAGTCTTTCTTTTTACTTTCTAGGCTCTAGGGAGAATTATTGTGTTACTGTCATTCCAACGTTCACTTGTATTTCTCTAGTAATACTATATAAAGCTCTTTAGGGAGCGAATGGTTATTGAATCTAAGCTCCCTACCCCTTTGCCTTGCTTTAAGACTTGTGTTGTTGTTTAAGCCTTTATAGATATTGTGCTTGCCTTGTCTTGAAGCATCCCCCACCAAACTAAGAAACCTTCAAGAGACGCCTTTCCTCGTCGGTTCCGCTTGTGCCCGCTTTGAAGTATCGGCCGTCACAAGCCCCGACTCCGCACCCGTGGTTAACGAGTGCTCCTTGAGATACACTTGGTCCGTGTTGCTGTGTGCTCACGAACCTCTTCCGTTCTAGGCTTGCGTCTTTGTCCTCAATTGACGAGGGCGCGCCGCACGACCCGGTGTCAAAACATCCGGACCGTGACAGTTGGTATCAGAGCCAGGTTGCTCGAAAAATGGCTGACAACGAGACGCGAGAATATTCGTTGGAAGAACGACTTGCATGGCTTGAAGGCAAGTCGGAAGAGTGGGATATGTTGGGAGAAAGATTGCCCAAGCTCGAGGATATTGTGATAAAACAAGCCGAGCAAATAGAGAGGCTTGCTTCGACGGTAGATGGGTTGACGGAGCAGCTTAATTTTGTGCAAAGCCTTGCTGATGAGGCACAAGACAAATGTGCAACCTTGATGCATGCTCAACGAGGACTTGGGGGAGGCGGAAGTGCTAGAATAAAACCTCCCAAACCTCGGACCTTCAATGGCACGAGAGATTCGAAGGAAGTGGATAACTTCATCTTTGACATGGAACAATACTTCCGCATATGCCAGTTAGAGGACGGACTAAAAGTGGATACTGCCACGATGTATTTAGTGGATGACGCCAAACTCTGGTGGCGCACAAAGTACGCCGATATCCAAGCTAAAAGGACGTCGGTAGACACTTGGGAAGATCTAAAGAAAGAATTGATGGCTCAATTCTACCCAGAGAACACTGAGTTCGTGGCTCGCACCAAGCTTGCAACCTTGCAACACAAGACCTCCATTCGAGAATATGTAAAAGAGTATTCGGCGTGCATGTTGGAGATCCATGACATGACGGAGAAAGACCGGTTGTTCAACTTTGTGCGAGGCCTGAAAGATTGGGCCCAAAGGGAGATATGGCGCCAGAAAATTGATACCCTGTCAGGTGCTATAGCGGCAGCTGAAAGGTTGATGGATTACTCATCAGAAAGGGTGCCTACCCAGAAGAAGGGAAACATGGGGTCAGCTTCAAGTACTCCGAAGAGCACTAGTGGGAACTCTCAGGCTAGCTCGAACAGCGTAGGGAACAGATATAGGAGTGGGGGAGAGGACTCACGGAAGAGCGGAGTTGCGGCGTCCACAAACAAAGGTGGGTCCTCCGGCTCATCATCATGGAATAAACCCCTCACTTTCATACTCTGTCGCGGACCACATAAGTGGTTCGAGTGCCAACACAAGGCGGAAATAGACAACCTCCAGAAGAAGCTCTCCTCAATGTCCTCAGAACATACCAAGGGGGATGACAAAGAGGAGGAGGTGGTCAGTGAAGAAGAGCCCTCTAAGTTGGGGGCAGTATACTATATGTGTGCAATGGGAAAAGAAACATCCGAGAACAAGAGCCGAACCACCAGCTTGATGTACGTGGATGTCTTGATAAACGGGAAGAAAGCCCGGGCAATGGTTGATACGGGAGCCACTCACAATTTTGTTACAAAGCAGGAGGCAAACAGATTAGGTCTGAAGGCCGTGTATAGTGGAGGTCGAATGAAGACCGTTAACTCTGAAGCTCAACCAACTTGCGGGGTGGCAAGGAACGTGAACACGAAGATTGGAGAGTGGAGTGGGACTCTAGATTTCACAGTGGCAACAATGGATGATTTTGAGCTGGTTCTAGGGATGGAATTCCTACACACCAGTAAGGCTGTCCCGATGCCCCACCTAGGGTCCTTACTTGTGACAAGCCACCAGCCATGCCTCTTGCGGACACACACTAAAGCTGAAGAAGGAAAAGAGCTTAAAGGTCCCCTCCTCTCTGCGATGCAACTCAAGAAGGGGATTAGGAGGAATGAGCCTACGTTCCTCGCTACTCTCTCAATGAAGGATGTAGAGGAAGAGGGGGACGTCCCCGAGGTCGTGAGAGACTTACTTGGGGAATACTCCGATATCCTCCCTAAGGAGCTCCCGAAATCTCTCCCCCCTCGAAGGGCCATAGATCACAACATTGAACTGGCGCCTGGTGCCAGACCACCCGCGAGAAGTCCCTATAGGATGACCCCTCCAGAGCTCGCAGAGTTACGCAGACAATTGGATGGGTTGTTAGAAGCCGGATTTATCAGACCTTCCAAGGCTCCCTATGGTGCGCCGGTCCTTTTCCAGAAGAAGCAGGATGGTAGTTTGAGATTGTGCATCGACTACAGAGCTTTGAACAAGTTGACAGTGAGGAATCACTATCCGATCCCATTGGTGGCAGATTTGTTCGACCAGCTAGGAGACGCTGTGTACTTCACCAAGCTTGATCTAAGGTCTGGCTACCATCAAGTTCGAATTGCTCAAGGGGATGAGCCGAAGACGGCCTGCGTCACCAGGTACGGGGCGTTTGAGTGGTTGGTCATGCCATTCGGGCTAACAAATGCCCCTGCAACCTTCTGTACATTGATGAATCAAGTCTTTCACGACTATCTAGACAAGTTTGTGGTGGTCTACTTAGACGACATTGTCATCTTCAGCAACACCCTCGAAGATCATTTGGAACACTTGAGGAAGGTGTTCGAAAAATTGAGACAGCATCACTTGTTCGTGAAGCGAGAGAAATGTGCTTTTGCAAAGAAGGAAGTAAGCTTTCTTGGACATTTTGTAGGAGGAGGCCGCATAAGGATGGATCCTAAGAAAATCCAAGCCATTAGTGATTGGCAAGCTCCAAAGAACGTTTCTGAGTTAAGGTCGTTCTTGGGGTTAGCTAATTACTACCGCCGATTCATTCAAGGATACTCTGAGATAGCAAGCCCTCTAACGGAGTTGTTGAAGAAAGATAAAAAGTGGGATTGGTTAGAGAAACAACAAGGAGCTTTCATCAAGCTCAAAGAAGCAGTAATGAAGGAGCCGGTTCTAGCGCTCCCTAACATCAACAAGCCGTTTGAAGTTGAGACGGATGCGTCCGATTATGCCTTGGGCGGGGTCCTACTCCAAGATGGACACCCAATTGCGTATGAGAGTCGGAAGTTGAGTGATGCAGAAAGGAGATATGCAGCACAAGAAAAAGAGCTCTTAGCCATCGTTCACTGCTTGAAGGGATGGAGACACTACTTGTTGGGTTCGAAGTTTATTGTTCGCACCGATAACACGGCCGCTAGCTACTTCCTCACCCAACCAAAGTTAACGGGCAAGCAAGCTCGTTGGCAGGAAGCCCTTGCCGACTTTGATGTGGAGTTCACATATAGACCGGGAGCAAGCAACAGAGTCGCTGATGCCTTGAGTAGGCGTGCTGATCTTGCCGCAACTTACAAACTGGCCCCCATGACTGCAAGCAGTATTGCCACGTCGATTAGGGATCAAGTACGAGCTTACCTTCTAGATGATCCGATGACAACAACAATAATGAAGATGATTGAAGAGGGAAAGACCAGGCGTTTTTGGATGGAAGATGGGCTCCTCTTCACCAAAGGTACAAAACTTTTCATCCCGAAAGCCGGCGGGTTAAGGAAGATGTTGTTGAGAGAATGTCACGACACTTTGTGGGCGGGACATCCAGGTTGGCAGCGGACTCTAAGCTTACTCTCCATGGGGTATTATTGGCCTGGGATGAAGGACGATGTCATGAACTACACTCGGACCTGCTTGGTTTGTCAGCAAGACAAGGTGGAACGTCAGAAACCCGGAGGCCTCCTTGATCCCCTCCCAGTGCCGTCTCGTCCGTGGGAAAGCATATCGATGGACTTCATCAGTGGTCTCCCCAAAGTAGATCAATACTCAGCTGTAATGGTGGTGATCGATCGATTCTCAAAATACGCCACCTTTGTTCCCTTGCAGAAGGCCTGTGGTGTTGAAGAGACGGCATCATTGTTCTTCAAACACATTGTGAAGTATTGGGGGCTACCACAAAGCATCGTCAGCGACCGAGACACAAGATTCACGAGCATATTCTGGACTGAATTGTTTAAGCTAATGGGATCAGACCTAAACATGTCTTCGAGCCACCATCCACAATCTGATGGGCAAACAGAGAGATTCAACGGTCTTTTGGAGGAATACTTGAGACATTTTGTCAGCGCCAACCAGAAGGATTGGGTGAAACTCCTTGATGTTGCACAACTTTGCTTCAACGCCCAGAAGAGTACGACATCCAACAGAAGCCCTTTTGAGCTGGTAATGGGCCAACAACCTCTCCTGCCACACACCATAGCAACGTCCGAAGAGGGGAGGAGCCGCGAAGCACGAGAGTTCCAGCGAGAATGGCAACAAAATATGGAAGTTGCTCGTGCCTACTTAGAGCGAGCATCGAAAAGAATGAAGAAGTGGGCCGACCAAAACAGAAGGCCATTGGAATTTAGTGTAGGGGACATGGTGATGGTGAAAATTCTGCCAGAACAACTCAAGTTTCTTCGAGGAAGAGATCGTCGACTGATCAGGAAATATGAGGGTCCCATCCGCATCACCAAACAGATTGGGAACAGTGCTTACAAGGTTGAACCACCTACGTGGATGAGGATACACCCAGTCTTCCACGTTAGTCGTCTCAAACCATATCACCCAGATGCAGAAGATGACAGCCGCAACAACAGCAGTCGCGCCAACATCAGAACCAGGACGAGAACCTCCTCAGCAACCGAAGATTGAAGCTACTATTTCTTTTTCTTTTTGTGTAAGTTTGTTTGTAAGTCGACGAGGTCGTCGACGGCTTAAGTGGGGGAGGATGTTAGAATCCGCCTCTTTAACTATGTATCCCCTTCCCTTTTTATTGTATTTTCCCTTATGTAATGTCTCTTAAGTCTTTCTTTTTACTTTCTAGGCTCTAGGGAGAATTATTGTGTTACTGTCATTCCAACGTTCACTTGTATTTCTCTAGTAATACTATATAAAGCTCTTTAGGGAGCGAATGGTTATTGAATCTAAGCTCCCTACCCCTTTGCCTTGCTTTAAGACTTGTGTTGTTGTTTAAGCCTTTATAGATATTGTGCTTGCCTTGTCTTGAAGCATCCCCCACCAAACTAAGAAACCTTCAAGAGACGCCTTTCCTCGTCGGTTCCGCTTGTGCCCGCTTTGAAGTATCGGCCGTCACAAGCCCCGACTCCGCACCCGTGGTTAACGAGTGCTCCTTGAGATACACTTGGTCCGTGTTGCTGTGTGCTCACGAACCTCTTCCGTTCTAGGCTTGCGTCTTTGTCCTCAATTGACGAGGGCGCGCCGCACGACCCGGTGTCAAAACATCCGGACCGTGACACAATGTCATGGGCATCAATGACCCCTACATGCTCAGTGAATTGACTAGGAATGATAATTGGCTCCTCCTTCGACATTTTGCTCTCAAGCAAGGGCAAGAGCTGGAGCAGGGTGTGGAGGCACTAGGGAAGGGGATAACAGAGATTTGTCCGAAAGTTCCCCTTGTTATAAAGGCTATCGGATGCCAATTAGCACAGAAACACACAACCGGGGATTGGCAGGCCTTTAAGGTGAAATTAGCTTCGAATTCAGCCTTCCTTATGGAAAAAAGGGTTGTGCAAACACTGAAACTTAGCTACGATGATTTGGACAATAATTTAAAGCTTTGTGCAGCTTATTGGTCCTTGTTCCCCAAGGGAACACTATGTTCCATAGAATATATGGTGCGTATATGGATCGCTTTGGGATTCATTGAGCTCAAAAATGACATGAACTTAGAAGATGTTGGGGAAGAATGTGTGCACAACTTGCTACGTCATGGAATCTTCGAGCATGGGTATTTTGACAGTAGTATCCAGATGCATGACGTTATGCATGATCTCATGTTGTTGATTGGTAAGTCCAAGCATCAGATGATCGATTCTAAAACCATTGAAATTGCTGGAGGAATTTGCCATGTCTCAATAAACAAGGACAACCCAAACTGGGGAGTCCTATTTTCAGAATTCAATGGCAAGCAACTACAGTCAATCCTCATGGTTCCTTCTAATGACGAACAGTATGTTGATAGAGTTAGATTAGGGTCGTCTAGAATTAGGAAAATAGTATCTAGATTCCCAAACTTAAAGGTATTAGACCTACTTGACCAAGATATTGAGAAAGTTCCCGAGTGTATAAGTGAACTAATCCACTTGAGGTATCTCGATTTGTCACGAAATCCTTTTAGCAAGCTTCCAGACTCCATCACAAAGCTGGTGCATTTGCAGTCACTAATCCTTTCTGGTTGTTGGAATCTCCGAAAGTTGCCTAGAAATATTTACAAGTTGGTTAAGCTAAGACACCTATTGCTAAGAGAGAATGAACTCAAAAAACCTTCTTTAACTCGTATGCCCAAGGGGATAGGAAAATTGACCTATCTTCAAGAATTAGATTTGTTCGTAGTGGGTGATGAGGATGGTAACTCTACAAGTGGAACCAAGGGTGATGGTGTTGCGGCCAAGTTGGCAGAGCTCGGTTGTCTCAACAATCTCAGGGGAAGTTTGACCATAAGTGTGACTGGGCAGTCCAACAATTTTGGGTCCGAAGTTCTAACGGCACAGTTGGAGAAGAAAACGAGACTATCTTGGTTGACAGTTGAATTCTTCTACCCCGATGACGAGCTACGCTCATATGAATCAATCACCCTAAATATGGATGTAAGCTTATACTAATGCATGATCATAATGCATGTGTCTTGGTGCATGTTAGTGTTATTGCGTGTGGGTATCCTTTATTGTAGTGATTTATAATACTTGTTGCGCATGCAGGTACTACAGCTTAGCCTTGAGGATTCATGATTTGCAGGCAATTTGCCCTAGTCCCGAGATAAACAATTCTAACCTTATTGAAACAGTCTTCAAACACACGGCGATTCATTGTCCTGAGGACCTCCCGTAACTCTCAATTATGTAAACATTGGTTCTCTTCTTAAACTTATAAAAATTGTTTGTTTGATTGATAGCTATAGTCATGACTGATAATGCGGTAAATGAATTGAAGACGCTTTAATTTGATGGATCCAATTACTATACACTAAGTAGTATACGTAGTTATCAACTACTCTTGAGCTCTTGCAATTTCTGGGAGCATCAACATAGCATATTTTAATTCAAGACATCACCCTATGTATGCTATCGAATCAGAGCAAGATTGAGATGAGATCGATCATTTCACACCCTTAATTTGTTCAAAACTAACAAGCAGGGTCGGGGGCAAAGATACTATGTAATGAACTGGCCCCTTAAAATTTTCGAGTTTGATCAACTTTGCATATTGTAGAATGTACTTGTATTATAAACAAACGGATTATTTTTTACTACCTAATGGATTATTGGCAATTATAAAAAACACTAATTTTCTTAATTTAATGTAGTTGAATATAGTGGAGAAAGAAGAGTTTGATTAGAGATAAAACTATTTAAGTAAAACTGATGATACGTTACAATAACTATCATGAAAATTATTACTCTGAGAGTATACATTACTCATAGAACGTGTTCTCCTTCGGTTATAAGATAGAGCGTACAACAGGTCGATGTGATATACGTTCAAGTTAGAAGTGGGTTCGAGTTTCGATCACATTTTTATGTGAGGAGGATGTTCTTTCTCTCCGTATTAACACTACCTTATTCCTATTACCACTAGAGCTATCAAAAGTTGACCCGACCTGAAATATCGACTCAAACCCGATTATTATCCGACCCATTTAAACCCGAAAAAATGGTGAACCAAACCCGACCTGAAACCAACCTTAGACCCGAGTTGACCCGAGTTTGTGAGACCTGAACCCGAAAATGAACTGACCTGGAGATGACCCGACCCGAATGTAACCCGTAAATTATTGATCTGAATCGAACCCGACTTGAACCGAAATTGACCCAAACTCGTTTTAACCCGTCAAAACCCGAATTTAACCCGACTTGTTACTAACCTAACCTGAATTCAACCCGACTTGTTCCTAACCCGACCCGAATTTAACCCAACCTGTTACAAGCCCGACCCGAAATCAACCCGACTTATTATTGACCTGACCCAAATTCAACCCGACTTGTTTTTGACCCGACCCGAATTTTACCAGACCTATTACTAACCCGACCCAAAAATTCAACCCGATCTGTTACTAACCTAACTCGAAATCAACACGACTTGTTATTGACCCGACCTAAATTCAACCCAAATTGTTCCTGACCCGATTTCAAATCACCTTAAATGCAATTTAGATCACCTTATTATTGTTGATCAAAGCATTTTGTCTAGGGAGACCAAGTCGGTCCAGGCCAGCAAAAGAAAAGAGCATCATCCTCAAATTTAAGAGTTAAATATAGTATATATTTGTTGTATGTCAAAGAAGATAATTATCTTCCTAAATTATAAACTATAGTTCCCTAGTATATTGCCATATATATTATAGTCAAAGAAAATAATTAGCTTGA
The DNA here is from genome assembly GCF_948465745.1 of Chenopodium album. Classification (NCBI taxonomy): domain Eukaryota; kingdom Viridiplantae; phylum Streptophyta; class Magnoliopsida; order Caryophyllales; family Amaranthaceae; genus Chenopodium; species Chenopodium album. The sequence goes on from NC_137843.1 coordinate 57,706,948, forward strand.
TAAAAATGATAATTATCTATTTATAGTTAGTTGAACACGAATATGACCTGACTTGGAAATAACCCAACCCGATTGTAACCTGCAAATTATTGACTTGAACATAACTCGACTTGACTCGGAGAATGACCCGACTTGAAAATGACCCAACCTAATTATAACCCGCAAATTATTGACTTGAACCGAACCCGACTTGAACCCGAGAATGACCAGACTTGAAAATGACCCGATCTGATTATAACCCGCAAATTATTGACTTGAACCGAACCTGACTCAAACCCGAGAATGACCCGACCTGATTCTAACCCGCAAATTATTAACTTGAATCGAACTCAACTCGAACCCGAGAATTACCCTAACCCGTGAAAACCCGAATTAAACCCGACCTATTGTTCACCCGACCCGAATGTAACCCGACCTAAACTCGGCCCAAACTCGATAAGAAGTATGACCCAACGTGACCCGACTCATGCATGACCCAACCCAAACCCGACCCGCATAGGTTATGGAATTAATCCGAATTGACCTGACCCGAGTTGACCCGACCCACTCTTACCGACCCAAACCCGACCCGTTTACCCGAATTGACAGCTCTACCCGAAACCTCCAAAATTTCTTAAAAAGCGTGGATATTACCCTTAAATTTTGGAATTTTTTGACTTTTTTTCACCTGGAAATAAAAATTGCCGAAATGTTTACCATGGCCCCTAATACCCTCCGGGAGTCCAATTGGGTGGGTGGAATCATCCAATTTGCCTTTAAACAACCAATTTACCGGTTTACAACTTGCACCGATTTCATTAACTCAAGCTTACCACTGCACCACAAACGTTTATGACAAAATATAATGATCATATATGGATCCAAACGGCATTATATGACCACGAACATTTATGACAACAAATAATGATCATATATGTTTCCAAACGACATTATATGACCCCGAGATGTATTCCCTAGAATTTCAAGACTTTTCGACACCGGGCCCGAAGACTCCAAAAAATTTCAAAAAGCGTGGATATAACCTTCAATTTTTGAATGTTTTTGACTTTTTTACCCCCGGAAATAAAAATTGCCGAAATCTTTACCATGGTCTCTAATACCCTCCGGGAGTCCAATTGGGTGGGTGGAACCATCCAATTTGCCTTTAAACGGTAGATTTACCAGTATACAACTTGCGCCGATTCCATTAACTCAAGCCTACCACAAACATTTATGACAACATATAATTATCATATATGGTTTCAAATGGCATTATATGACCCCGAGATGTATCCCCAAAAATCTAAAGGCTTTTCGACAACGTGCCCCAAAACCTCCAAAATTTCTCAAAAAGCGTGGATATTAGCCTTTAATTTTGGAATTTTTTTACTTTTCTTCGCCCGGAAATAAATATTGCCGAAATGTTTACCATGGTCACAAATACCCTCCGGAAGTCCAATTGGGTAGGTGGAACCATCCTATTTGCCTTTAAACAACCAATTTACTGGTGTACAACTTGCACCGATTAAATTAACTAAAACATACTACGAACATTTATGACAACATATAATGATCACATATGGTTTTAAATGACATTATATGACCCCGAGATGTATCCCCTTAAATCTCAAAACTTTTCGACACCGGGCCTCGAAACATCCCAAATTTCACAAAAAGCGTGGATGAATTTTGGAATTTTTTGACTTTTTTTTCGCCCGGAAATAAAAATTGCCGAAATGTTTACCATGGTCCCTAATACCCTCCGGGAGTCCAATTGGGTTAGTGGAACCAACCAATTTGCCTTTAAACGGTCAATTTACCGGTTTACAACTCACACCGATTTCATTAACTCAAGCCTACCACGGACATTTATGACAACATATAATGATCATTTATGGTTCCAAACGGAATTATATGACTTCGAGATGTATCCCCTAAAATGTCATTTCTTTTCGACACCAGCCCGAAACCTTCGAAATTTCTCAAAAAGAATGGATATAAGCCTTCAATTTTGAATTTTTTTTTAATTTTTTTTCCCCGAAGATAAAAATTGCCGAAATGTTTACCAAGGACCCTAATACCCTCTGAGAGATCAATTGGGTAGGTGGAACCATCCTATTTGCCTTTAAATGGCCAATTTACCGGGTTACAACTTGCACCAATTAAATTAATTCAAGCCTACTACGAACATTTATGACAACATATAATGATCATATATGGTTTCAAACGGCATTATATGACCCCGAGATGTATCCCCTAAAATCTTAAAACTTTTCAACACCGGGCCTTGAAACATCCTAAATTTCTCAAAAAGCGTGGATTTCAATTTTGGAATTTTTTTTTTTACTTTTTTTCGCCCTGAAATAAAAATTTCCGAAATGTTTACCATGGTCCCAAATACCCTCAGGGAGTCCAATTGGGTGGGTGGAACCATCCAATTTGCCTTTAAACAACCAATTTACCGGTTTACAACTTACATCGATTTCATTAATTCAAGCCTACCACGAACATATATGACAATAAATAATGATCATATATGGTTCCAAAAGGCATTATATGACCCTGTAGGGAATATTTCAAGCATTAACCCCAAGCTTGAACCCCACTGTGATCATACACTTAAGGGAAGGAAGCTAGAGCAAAAGAGTCGCCAACAAGTTTTAGGAACTTGTAAACCGTTCACAAGGTGAAGATTACACCCCTTAACGATCCATGAGACCGTCAACTCCAAAAGGTCTTGAACCAAATAGGGTTCGGGGATGAGGGTACAAATCCAACCTAAAAGAGATTGAACCTGCCCTAAATAGGCCTCTACTTCATTCTTCTCGTATTCATGTGCGCTTTCTGACTAACATGCAACCAATAGGTTAATCCTAAACCTGTTTATCTATGTTGGTTGAATTTAATGCACAAGAAAATCTATTATTGGCGATCACTTGAATTATAATCAAATTAGCCTAAACAAGATTATTAATTATCTTATTAAGCGTGATTACAAGTACAAATTCCCTTTAAACTTGCATAAAAGGCGTGATCAAGCAATAATAAATAAGCATCAAGCAACATAATAATCACAATAATCATAACAATTATAATCATGTTAATAATAAAGCTTAAATATAATAGCAAGATCCTAGGCATGATGCTAACAAGATTAATAACAAATCCTAGCATGTCATTAAACAATAAAAATCAAAGCTTTAGCCCTAGCATGATACTAACATGATATTAGAAAAGAGTAAAAGGCACCCTAAACATGATACTAGAAAGCAATAAAGACATCCTAACATGATACTAGGAATTAAACAAATTTAAACATGCTTTCTACAAGAATAAGATTACATACTTTGATGCCTCGTACCTCTTTCTAATAATAAAATACACGCGTTAGTAACTTCAAGGAAAATATAAAATCAAACAATTAAATCAAATAATTGAAATAGAGTTTAGGGACCAAACCCTCAGAAATTATAACCTTTCACGTCTAGGGCGAAGGCAACTTCGAACTCGGCTAGGTGTGTCTAGTGCTCGTGAATGCGGAATTTTGTTTGTGAAAAGCTAGAGAGATGAGAGCATAGAGAGAATTGAATTGATTGATGATGATGATTGTGAATGATTGTGGATGAATAAAAACGGAGGTTCAGGACCCTATTTATAAGAAAACAGTCCGAAAATAGGTAGAATTTGATAAGGAATAAAACTCCACTCTGTCGCCGCAAAACCGACTTTGCCGCCAGGTGACAGGGTCTGTCGCGTGGCGACAAGGCTTGTCGCGTGGCGATAGGCCTGTCGTTTGGCGATAGCCTGGATTCCTACACACTTTCAAACACGGAGTCCACATACGAATCAAAATCGATTTATAAAGTCCGTATGAAAACCGAAATCGTATTTTTCATAAAATAATATTTTATTCCAAATAAAACTTATCAAAATATAATTATTAATTCTAATTCTATTAGGACTAAAGAGAACCTTCTAGAGAATTCTAGAAGACTATAATCAATTCTAATAACTTTAGGAATAATAATTAACATTGGGCCCTCCCCTAGATCATTGGGCTGCATGTAAGGATCAAACCGGGCCTAGTTTAGTATTTTGGCCATAACTTCCTCATTACTCATCGGAATTGGGCTTATAATATATCGTTGGAAAGCTCTTTGCAAGCCCCATCCAACTACACTATTATCGGACCCTTGTTATGGACCAAACTAAACTGGATTGGCTGTTTTCATAAAATAGAGTTGTTTTTCGAAAACAGAAAGAAAGAATTTTTAATAAAAACCAACCGCAACACTTGACCTTTCACACTTTCACCTCATTCGATTATCATTCGACGCAAAAGGTATTCATCACTGGGTTTGGTTTTGGGGAGACACAAATGGGTGTCTACAGAACCCGAGATATATCCCTTAGAATATCAAAAACCGGGCCCCGAAACCTCCAAAATTTCTCAAAAAGTGTGGATATTAGTCTTCAATTTTGGAATTTTTTAACTTTTTTTGCCCGAAAATATAAATTTCTGAAATGTTTACCATGGTCCCTAATACCCTTTGGGAGTCCAATTAGTTGATCGGTGGAACCATCCAATTTGCCTTTAAACGGCCAATTTACCGGTTTACAACTTGCACCAATTTCATTAAATCAAGCCTACCATGAACATTTATGAAAGCATATAATGATCACATATGGTTCCGAACGGCATTATATGACCCCGAGTTGTATCCTCTAAAATCTCAAGGATTTTCGATACTGGGCCTTGAAACCTCAAAAATTTCTCAAAAAGCGTGGATATTAGCCTTAAAATTTTGGAATTTTTTGACTTTTTTTCACTTGTAAATAAAAATTGCCGAAATGTTTACCATGGTCCCTAATACAATCCGGGATTCCAATAAGGTGGGTGAAACCATCCAATTTGCCTTTAAATGGCGAATTTACCGGTTTACAACTTGCACAGATTTCATTAACTCAAACCTACCACAAATATTTATGACAACATATAATGATCATTTATGGTTTAAAACAGTATTATATGACCCTGAGATGTATCCTGAAAAATCTCAAGGACTTTCGACACCGGGCCTCGAAACCTCCAAAATTTCTCAAAAAGCGTGGATATTAGCCTTAAATTTTGGAATTTTTTGACTTTTTTTTTTCGCCTGTAAATAAAAATTGTCGAAATGTTTACCATGAACCCTAATAACCTCCAGGAGTCTAATAAGGTGGGTGGAACCATCCAATTTTCCTTAAAATGGTGAATTTACCGGTTTACAACTTGCATCGATTTCATTAAATCAAGCCTACCACGAACATTTATGACAACATATAATGATCATATATGGTTTCAAACGGCATTATATGACACAAAGATGTAATCCTAAAATTTCAAGGCTTTTCGACACTGGGCCTCGAAATTTCAAAATTTTCTCAACAAGCATGGATCTAGACTTTAATTTTGGAAATTTTTTGACTTTTTTTTAGCCCGTAAATAAAAATTGCCGAAATATTTACCATAGTCCCTAATACAATTTGGGAGGCCAATTGGATGGGTGGAACCATCTAATTTGCCTTTAAACGACCAATTTACCGGTTTACAATTTGCACCGATTTCATTAACTTAAGCCTACCACAAACATTTATGACAATATATAATGATCATATAGGGTTCCAAACGGCATTATATGACCCCGAGATGTATCCCCTAATTCTTAAGGCTTTCGACACTGGGCCCCGAAACCTCCAAAATTACTCAAAAAAACGTGGATATTAGCCTTCAATTTTGGAATTTTTTGACTTATTTTCGCCCGTAAATAAAAATTGCCGAAATGTTTACCATGATCCCTAATACCCCCCGGGATTCCAATTGGATGGGTGGAATCATCCAATTTGCCTTTAAACGACCTATTTACCGGTTTACAACTTGCATCGATTTCATTAACTCAAGCCTACCACGTTCATTTATGACAACATAAAATGATCATATATGGTTCAAAACGGCATTATATGACCCCGAGATATATCCCAAAATCTCAAGCATTTTCGACACTAGGCGTCGAAACCTCATAAATTTCTCAAAAAGCATGGATATTAGCCTTAAATTTTGGAAACTTTTTTTCCGCCTGTAAATAAAAATTGCCAAAATGTTTACCATGGTCCCTAATACCCTCCAGGAGTCCAATTAGGTAGGTGGAACCATCTAGTTTGCCTTTAAATGGTGAATTTACCGGTTTACAACTTGCACCGATTTCATTAACTCAAGCCTACCACGAACATTTATGACAACATATACTGATCATTTATAGTTTAAAATAGTATTATATGACCCCGAGATTTATCCCCAAAAATCTCAAAGCTTTTCGACACCGGGCCCCGAAACCTCAAAAATCGTGGATATTAGCATTCAATTTTAGATTTTTTTGACTTTTTTTTGCCTGAAAATAAAAATTGCCTAAATGTTTACCATTGTTCATAATACCCTCCGGTAGTCCAATTAGGCTGGTGGAACCATCCAATTTGCATTTAAACGACCACTTTACCGGTTTACAACTTGCACGTATTTCATTAACTCAAGCCTACTACAAACATTTATGACAACATATAATGGTCATTTATGGTTTCAAACATCATTATATGACCCCGAGATGTATCTAATAAAATCTCATTTCTTTTCGATAGCTGGCCCCGAAACTTTCGAAATTTCTCAAAAAGCGTGGATATTAGCCTTCAATTTAGGAATTTTTTAACTATTTTTCGCCAGGAAATGAAAATTGCCGAAATATTTACCATGGTCCCTTAAACCCTCTAGGGGTCCAATTGGGTGGTTGGAACCATCCAATTTCCCTTTAAACGACCAATTTATCGGTTTACAACTTGCACCGATTTCATTAATTACCCAAGCCTACAACAAACATTTATGACAACAAATAATGATCACATGTGGTTCTAAACGACATTATATGACCCCGAGATATATCCCTAGAATTTCGAGACTTTTAGAAACTAGGCCTCGAAGACTCCAAAATTTCTCAAAAAGCGTGGATATTAGTCTTCAATTTTTGTAAATAAAAATTGCCGAAATGTTAACCATGGTCTCTAATACCCTCCAAGAGTCCAATTATGTAGGTGGAACCATCCAATTTGCCTTTAAACGACCTATTTACCGGTTTACAACTTGCACCAATTTCATTAAATCAAGCTTACCACGAACATTTATGACAACATATAATGATCATATATGATTCCAAACGGCATTATATGACCCCGAGATGTAATCCTAAAATTTCAAGGCTTTTCGACACCGGGCCTCGAAATCTCCAAAATTTATCAACAAGCATGAATCTTAGACTTTAATTTGGAATTTTTCGACATTTTTTTCGCCCAGAAATAAAAATTGCCAAAATATTTACCATGGTCCCTAATACCCTTCAGGAGGCAAATTGGATGGGTAGAACCATCCAATTTGCTTTTTAACAGCCAATTTTCCGGTTTTCAACTTGTACTGATTTCATTAATTCAAGCCAACCACGAACATTTATGACAATATATAATGATCATATACGGTTCCAAACGACATTATATGACCCTGAGATGTATCCCCTAATTCTTAGAGTTTTTCGACACCGGGCCCCGAAACCTCCAAAATTACTAAAAAAACGTGGATATTAGCCTTCAATTTGGAATTTTTTGACTTATTTTCGCTCGAAAATAAAAAATTTCCGAAATATTTACCATGGTCCCTAATACCCTCCGGGCGTCCAATTGGGTGGGTGGAACTATCCATTTGCCTTTAACCAATTTACCGGTTTACAACTTGCACTGATATCATTAATTCAAGCCTACCACGAACATTTAGGACAACATATAATGATCATATATGGTTCCGAACGGCATTATATGACCCCGAAATGTATTCCCTAGAATTTAAATACTTTTCGACATAGGGCCCCAAAACCTCTAAAATTTCGCAAAATGCGTTGATATTAGACTTCAATTTTGGAATTTTTTGACTTTTATTCGCCCGTAAATAAAAATTGCCATAATGGTTACAATGGACCATGATAACCTTTGGGTGAAAACCTGGCTAGGTGGAACCATCCAATTTGCCTTTAAACAGCCGATTTACCGGTTTACAACTTTCACCGATTTCATTAACTCAAGCCTACCACGTACATTTATGACAACAAATAATGATCATATATGGTTCCAAACGACATTATATGACCCCGAAATGTATTCCCTAAAATTTCAAGACTTTTCGACACCGGGCCCCGAAACCACTAAAATTTCTCAAAAAGCGTGGATATTGGATTTCAATTTTGGAATATTTTAAATTTTTTACGCCCGGAAATAAAAATTGCCGAAATATTACCCATGGTCAATAATACGCTCTGGGAGTCCAATTGGATTGGTGAAACCATCCAATTTGCCTTTAAACGACCAATTTACCGATTTACAACTTGCACCGATTTCATTAACTCAACCCTACCACGACCATTTATGACAACATATAATGATCATATATGGTTTCAAACGGCATTATATGACCCTGAGATGTATTCCCTTAAATCTCAAAGGTTTTTTGACATCGTACCCAACCTCAAAAATTTCACAAAAAGCATGGATCTAAGCCTTTAATTAATTTTGGAACTTTTTGACTTTTTTTCGCCCGTAAATAAAAATTGCCGAAACGTTTACCCTGGTCCCTAATACCCTCCGGTAGTCTAATTGTGTGGGTGGAACCATCCAATTTGCTTTTAAACGGCCAATTTAATTAACGGTTTACAACTTGCACGGATTTCATTAACTCAAGCCTACTACGAACATTTATGACAACATATAATGATCATATATGATTCCAAACGACATTATATGACCCTGAGATGTATCCCTTAAAATATTAATACTTTTCTACACCGGGCCCAGAAACCTCCAAAATTTCTCAAAAATCGTTGATATTAACCTTTAATTTTGAAATTTTTTGATTTTTTTGTCCGGAAATAAAAATTGCCGAATTGTTTATCATGGTTCCTAATACCATCCGGGAGTCCAATTGGGTGGGTGGAACCATCAAATTTGCCTTTAAACGACCAATTTACCAGTTTATAACTTGCACCGATTTCATTAATTCAAGCCTACAACGAACATTTATGACAACAAATATTTATAACATATGGTTCTAAACGGTATTATATGACCCTGAGATATATTCCCTAGAATTTCGAGACTTTTCGACACCGGGCCCCTAAGACTCCAAAATTTCTCAAAAAGCGTGGGTATTTTACCTTTAATTTTTGAATTTTTTGACTTTTTTTCGCCCGTAAATAAAAATTGCCGAAATGTTAACCATGGTCCCTAATACCCTCCAGGAGTCCAATTGTGTGGGTGGAACCATCCAATTTGCCTTTAAACGACCTACTTACCGGTTTATAACTTGCACCGATTTCATTAACTCAAGCCTACCTCGAATATTTATGACAACAAATAATGATCATATATGGTTAGAAACGACATTAAATGACCCCGAGATGTATCCCCTAGAATTTCAATACTTTTCGACACCGGGCCCCGAATCCTCCAAAATTTCTCAAAAAGTGTGGATATTAGCCTTCAATTTTGAAATTTTTTGACTTTTTTTTCCCCCGAAAATAAAAATTGCCGAAATTTTACCATGGTCACTAATACCGTCCGTTAGTCCCATTGGGAGGGTGGAAGCATCCAATTTGGCTTTAAACGACCAATTTACCGGTTTACAATTTGCACCGATTTCATTAACTCAAGCCTACTATGAACATTTATGAAAACAAATAATGATCATATATGGTTCCAAATAGCATTATATGACCCCGACATGTATCCCTTAAAATTTCAAGACTTTTCGACACCGGGCCCCGAAACCTCCAAAATTTCTCAAAGAGCGTGGATATCGATCTTCAATTTTGGAATTTTTTGATTAATTTTCGTCCGGAAATAAAAATTTCCGAAATGGTACCATGGTCCCTAATACCCTCCTGGAGTCCATTTGGGTTCGTGGAACCATCCAATTTTCTTTTAAACGACCAATTTAATTACCGGTTTACAACTTGCATGGGTTTCATTAAATCAAGCCTACTACGAACATTTATGACAACATATAATGATCATATATGGTTCCAAACGCCATTATACGACCCGAGATGTATCCCTTAAAATATTAATACTTTTCTACACCGGGCCCCGAAACCTCCAAAATTTCTCAAAAAGCGTGGATATTAGCCTTCAATTTTGAAATTTTATTTTTTTCGCCGGAAAATAAAAATTTCCGAAATGTTTACCATGGTCTCTAATACCATCCGGGAGTCCAATTGGGTGGGTGGAACCTTCCAATTTTCCTTTAAACGACCAATTTACCGGTTTACAACTTGCACCGATTTCATTAATTCAAGCCTATCACGAACATTTATGACAACAAATAATGATCATATATGGTTCCAAACAGAATTATATGACCCTGAGATGTATCCTATAGAATTTCAAGATTTTTCGACACCGGGCCCCGAAACCTCCAAAATTTCTCAAAAAGCGTGGATATTAGCCTTTAATTTTGGAATTTTTTGACCTTTTTCGCCCGAAAATAAAAATTACGAAAGTGTTTACCATAGTCCCTAATACCCTCCGGGAGTCCAATTGGGTGTGTGGAACCGTTCAATTTGCTTTTAAACGGCCAATTTACCGGTTTACAGCTTGCACCGATTTACCGGTTTACAACGACCAATTTAATTAACTTGCACCGAACCCGACTTGAACCGAAATGGACCCAAACCCGTTTTAACCCGTTAAAACCCGAATTTAACCCGACTTGTTACTAACGTGACTTGAATTCAACCCGACATGAATTTAACCCAACCTGTTACAAACCCGACTTGTTATTGACCTGACCCAAATTCAACCCGACTTGTTATTGACCCGACCTGAATTTTACCATACCTATTACTTACCCAACCTAAAAATTCAACCCGATCTTATACTAACCCGACTCGAAATTAATATGACTTGTTATTGACCCGACCTAAATTCAACCAAATTGTTCCTGACCCGATTTCAAATCCCCTTAAATGCAATTTAGAACGCCTTATTATTGTTGATTAAAGCATTTTGTCTTGGGAGACCAAGTCGGTCTAGGCCAGCAAAAGAAAGGAGCATCATCCTCAAATTTAAGAGTTAAATATAGTATATATTTGTTGTATGGTCAAAGAAGATAATTATCTTCTTAAATTATAGACTATAGTTCCCTAGTATATTGCCATATATATGATAGTCAAAGGAAATAATTAGCTTGATAAAAATGATAATTATCTATTTATAGTTAGTTGAACCCGAATATGACCTGACTTGGAAATGACCCGACATGATTATAACATGCAAATTATTGACTTGAACATAAATCGACTTGAATCCGAGAATAACCCGACTTGGAAATGACCCAACCTGATTATAACCCGCAAATTATTGACTTGAACCGAATCCGACTTGAACCCGAGAATGACCCGACCTGATTATAATCCGCAAATTTTTGATTTGAACCGAACCCGACTCAAACCCGAGAATGACCGACCTAATCCTAACCGGCAAATTATTGACTTGAACCGAACCCGACTTGAACCCGAGAATTACCCTAACCCGTTTTAACCCATGAAAACCCGAATTAAACCTGACCCGATTGTAACCCGACCTGTTATTAACCCAACCTAAACCCGACCCATACCATATAAGAAGTATGACTCGACGTGACCCGAATCAAGCATGACCCAACCCAAACCCAACCCGCATAGGTTATGGAATTAATCTGAATTGACTCGACCCACTCTTACCCGACCCAAACCCGACCCGTTTACTCGAATTGACAGCTCTAATTATTACCACCTCATCTCATATCACCACTTCTACTCACTTCATTTTTTTTTTGGTGTTCCACCCGGTTCACTCTTTGGGCTAATCCGGATTCGAGGAACAGTTTTAGCTGGTTAGGTTCCAATCCCCTACCAATTGTTGTTGCGGGGATAATAAAACATGTATGGTGTATTACAATAAATGTCACTGACTTTGTCTTTCCAAAATGCTATTTGTCACAACTTTGGAAAGGACTAGTTGAGCACACCAATTGTAAGAACTTTAAATACTTATTGGTATTAACAAAAATTGAGCTTACAAAGGTGGTTCATTAAAATTAGAAAATATCGACTAGTTTATTACGGAGTAGTTGGTAAAGCCTTATGAGGGTTATTTAACGGGGACTAAGACCTTTATTTTTTTTGGTAACAAGAATGTGTGGTAGAGCTATTGCAGAAAGAGACAATTCAATCATATGCCATCAACAACTCTTTCAAACACAGTTGCACCGCGGGGACAACCTTTTCGGAACGTTACTGTAAAAGAGAAGCAAATTAAATAACATCCTTAAAGAAAATGCCCCCCTCAAGTTTAATTTACAAGCCGATTACCGAATACACAAAAAAAAACACCCATAGAAGGGAACTAACACTCCTCGGCTCGGGGTCACAAGCCGATCACCCAATACCAAGAAAGCCATCCATAAGGAAAATGCCCCCCTTCAGATTTATTCAGTCATCTGGGGGCAAAATTACAGAGTTTTCTTGGTCATGTATAGTTGTTACACTTCATAGATATCTTGTTTCCTCTTCTTCTTATTAAAACTATCTTATTCCTTTTTACCACCACCTCATCCCATTAGTCACCACTTTTACTCACTTCATTTACTCACATTACCATTAAACCAAACCTGACTTCGATAACAATGAATTAGCCAATGACTGTCGCATTTTGCACTTGATCAAATAGTAGCAATAGCTCGTCTATTCAAATGCTACTTGACAATACATGAAAAAGGACTAGTTGAACACACCATTTGTAAGAAACTACTATTTAGCATTACCAAAAATTGAGCCCATCTTTGCTTATGCCCTGATATATGACCACTATATATGACCAAGAAAATTCTGTAATTTTAAGGTTGTTCATTTCAATTAAAAACTGACAGCTAGTTTTCTTGGTCATAAAAGGTGCCTTAGCTTATGCCCTGCATACACCGTCACACAATCTTTGCTCAAGGTCTCATGATGTTTCATATATGGCAATAATAGTAGCATAGTCGTTAACCAATATTGTCAGTTACATTAGCGGACTGGAATCTTAAAAAAAATCTTAATTTTTTCCAAGCTAGCAAATTACTACCTCTGTTAATTTTTAGTTGCAACAAAGGAATTTTTTATGTCTCGCAAATAATACCTCTTTGTTACAACTAAAAATTAACGGAGGTAGTATGAATAATTATAGCTAGTTACTTGACCAATGCAAGGGAATATGATGTTGTAGCTTGGACAAACCCTATTGAAGAGATTATATATAGAGTGAAAACTGAAAATCACTTAGTTTGGGAATATGATGTGGCGAAGTAGATTAAAGCATCAACCTTTTTTATCCCCATTGATCATATTCTTATATATAGGCTGTATAATTAACACACATGATCTACAAAATTTTTAACTTTGATTATAAAGTTATCCTAATTAATTTTGGTTGTGTTTAATTTTCATTTGAGCCTAGCTACAAATCTGGGAAAAAAAGAGTCCTTTCTAAGTCTTTTCTAAGTCCTTTCTAAGTAGAATGACTCAACCAGATGCTTTCAGAAACTTCATAAAATGGTACTGTAATTGAACAAAAATCATCCCAGTTAAAAAAAATGTGATTCAATAATTGTAAATTTGTAAGTTTGTAACTAAATCCTAGTTATGTCTTGACAAGATTTTAAGGCTTCATAGAGATTTTCAAAGTACTCCATACCATTTTTGTAAGAACATATGAAGTAATGCACCCTGGAAAAATGGAATATACCAAGTAACAAAAACTAAGGCTACTCCGTATAAAATTAGTTGGCAAAATTAGGACATGTTTTGATTTACTAAACTGAGTTGAACAAAATTAAACTTAATTGTTTTTTATAGAAGGAAATAAAGAACTAAACTGAACTGGACTGAATTGTTTATGAGAGAAGGAAATTAGGAACTGAACTGAAATTAAGCCGAAGAAAACAAGTCCTTAGTGGTTCATTCAAAGGTTTATTATGCATTAGATAAAAACAAAAGATACTGATTTTACTGCTTTACATGCCCAAACACATATTCCGGAGTACACAAATAATGGTGTAGCAATAATAGCAAATTGACATAACATGGCATGAAGAAATTTCTCAGAAATTTCCGAAAAGTAAAAAGAGGGTTTCTTAGCTTTTTCATAGTAAAACTCGTTACGATTCTGAAATTAGAACTAGATATTTATTACCATGTGAAATTTTAGCTGATTTCAAATCACAATTGAAAGAAAGAAAGGAGGTAGATGGAAGATCACTTTCTAGTTTCCCATTTCCATTGAATTCCATTAAGATTTTCTAATTATAAAAGCCTAGAATAACAATTTCTATAAATGCACAAATCTAGTTGGTACTCAGTAGTAGAGTACTAATTGAAGAGTAGCGCACGGAAAATAAAAAAAAATAAATTAATACAGTAGTTGATGAAACTTAACAACACTGAGAGGGTCAATCAGATGAATAAACAAGAGTTGAGTAAAGAGAAAACTGAAATAGTTGAATTGATTAATACCAGTTGTATCGATTAATTAGCACTGACGAGGCAAATTAATACAGTAGCAATGAACACTGAGTAATGGTAGAGGGGAATTATTACACACACAAAAACACTTCTCACAGTAATCTGACCATAGTCTAATAATTTGTATAGAATCTTCTAAGTAATTTCATACCAAACCAAACGAGTAACAATAAATGGAAATAGTGTCCTCCTCACCTATTAAAGTTGTAAGTTAGGAAATGGAAAGTGTCCCCTATGTCAACATTAGCTTAGTACGAGTAGTAATAAACGTACAATTAGGAGCGAGTAAGTTCTGAATTTCCATCTTCTTTCTTGACCAAGACTTTAAACTCATTCTGCACTTCAGAATCCACCTAGTAGCTGCAGAGAAACTTCAATGAAGGAGTGAAGAAACTACCATCATTTTAGTTCTTACTAATATAATTCTCATGCTTGGAAGCTTAACTTTAACTCATCCTCCAACAAAATACCAACCCTTGTAAACTACTCATTCTTTCTCTAAATCACTGTTTCACTTCATTGTAGCCCATTCAGTCATTCACCACCAAAAAAAAAAAAAAAAAAAAAAAATCTTTCCATTTGAATCCCATCCACTTAAAAAAACAATTAAAAATTTAGAGAGAGAGAGAGAAAATATGGCTGAAGCCGGAACTGAAATATTGGTGAAAGGTTTGGAGAAACTTGGTTCTCCAGCTTGGAATAAAGTCATGTTTGCCAAGAACCTGAAAACCCCCATAAAAGAACTTCAGGAACTTAAGTCAGCCATCAAAGCTGCACTCCGTGGT
Organism: Chenopodium album; assembly: GCF_948465745.1. Taxonomy (NCBI): domain Eukaryota; kingdom Viridiplantae; phylum Streptophyta; class Magnoliopsida; order Caryophyllales; family Amaranthaceae; genus Chenopodium; species Chenopodium album. The sequence goes on from NC_137843.1 coordinate 57,722,372, forward strand.
GTGGATCCATTCGAGGAGGGTGGCGAGATCAAGCCACTCCGACATGCACTTGTTATGTTGGATAACTTCTTTGACGAGCAAGAAGCAAAATCCAAACAGAAGGTACTCATGGGTGGATCTAAGTTCACTGTGCAAGCACGCTTGTTCTTTTCGTCTTCGAACCAGATTGCTTCTTCCTTGATAACTGCTGAAAAAGTCAGTGCTATCTTGGCGGAATTACAGCGGATTAAAAATGCCAGAGACTTGGTTCATACAGTCACCGGTCAGTCATATAGGAACATAAATCAGGGGTTTTTCAGCCACGAGTCCGGTCATATTCTAGATACTGAGGTCATAGGGAGAGACGAATATAGGGATAACATAATAACACGACTCTTTCGCTCCTCCAATGGCATAGAGTCCTTCTCTGCTGTCGCCATTGTTGGGATTGGGGGACTGGGGAAAACTACTTTAGCTCAGTATGTATTCAATGATGAAAGGGTGAAAGGTTGTTTTGATTCCCGTCTTTGGGTTTCTGTAACTCCGGACTTGGATGTTAAGGATTTTCTGCTGAAGATTATAGGATTTGTTACTGGTGAGTATCCTGTTAACTGTGAGATGGCACATCTCCATCTTCAGTTTTCACGTGCAATGCAGATGATTGCTGGGAAAAAGTGTTTGCTAGTCCTCGATAGTTTATGGTATCGGGACAACTTTGGAGATGTTTGGCTACGACTCAGAAATTTGCTGAAATCTGGGAGCCTTGGGGCTATTGAGTTTAAGATTCTTGCTACCACACGTAGTGAAGCAATTGCTGACATCATGGGCATAACTGACCCATACATGCTCAGTGAATTGACTGAGGAGGATACTTGGATCCTCCTCCGACGTTTTGCTATCAAGCAGGGAAAAGAGATGGAGCCGGGTATAGAGGTGATAGGGGAGGAGATTGCAGAAATGTCTCCGAAAATTCCCCTGGTTATAATGGCTATAGGAAGACGGTTAGCAGAGAAACACACAGTCAGGGATTGACATGCCTTTAAGGTTAAATTAGCTTCAAATTCAGCCTTCCTTATGGAGGACGACAAGGTTATGCAAACACTGAAGCTTAGCTACGATGAGTTGGGTGATAATTTAAAGCGTTGTACTACTTATTGCTCCTTGTTGCCCTAGGGGAAAGTATATGAAATAGAACAAGTGGTGCTTATATGGATGGCTTTGGGATTTGTTGAGTTCAGAGATGATAAGAGTTTAGAGGATGTTGGGATAGAATATGTGCTCGACTTGCAACGCCTAGGCTTTTTTGAGAAGCGATTTTACAGTCGGGAAAACGAATTTCAAATGCATGATGTCATGCATGATCTCATGCTCTCGATAGGCAAGTCAGAGCATCAGATGATAGATTCAAAAACCACTCAAATTGCCAGAGGAGTTTGTCATGTCTCTTTAAGCGAGCACACCCCAAATTGGGGAGTCCTGTTTTCGGAGTTCAATGGCAAGCAACTACAGTCAATTCTCAGGGTTTCCTCTATTGAACAAGACTCTAAGAATGTAGTTCATTTGGGGTCTGGAATTAAGAATTTAATATTTAGATTTCCAAACTTAAAGGTATTAGACCTGCACGACCAAGATATTGAGGAAGTGCCGAAATCTATAAGTGAACTGATCCACTTGAGGTATCTCGATTTGTCAGGTAATCCTATGTGCAAGCTTCCAAATTCGATCACTAAGCTAGTGCATTTGCAATCACTTAACCTGTCCTATTGTCGGAATCTCCACAAGTTGCCAAGAGACATGAGCAAGATGGTCAAACTAAGACACCTATTGCTAGATAGGCTACCACAGAGTATTACACATATGCCCAAGGGGATAGGGAATTTGAGCAATCTACAAGTATTAAATTTGTTTGTTGTTATTGGGGAGGATAGCAGCACTTCAAGTGGATCCAAGGGTAATGTTGCAGCCAATTTGGCAGAGCTGGGTCATCTCAACAATATTAGGGGAGAGTTACCCATACATGTGGCAGGGCAGTCCAAGTATCTAGTGTCAGAAGCTACAACAGCACACTTGGAGAAGAAAACAAAATTAACGCAGTTGACAGTGAAATTCTACAACAGCTCTGAAGAAGATGAGAGGTTTCTGGAAGGTCTGCAACCATGTGGGAATAATTTGAGGCACATTACAATAAGAAATTATGGTGGGAATAAGTTACCGAGCTGGATGACGGATGATCAGCTCCATGATCGGTTTCCAAAACTTGTTTCAATTGACCTTTTTTATTGTAAATATGACTGCTTTCTGTATAGCAGCATTGGGTTGAGTATTGAAGAACACCGGTCTATATTATGGATTAGGGTTGAGAACAAAACAAGTGAAGATGAGCATGATCATCAGCTGAAATGGGTTCCTGGATACTTGAGAATGAAGCAGCAGCTGAAGACGGGCCCCGTGGAGTTGCGTTTCACAGAAGTTAGGGGGAATGGTCTAAGGGAGCTTACTCTTCGCTGTCTATTCATAGAGGGACAATTAGCTTCATGTTCACCAGGTTCAGGTGGGCAACAACAACGAGATTTCCTAGTCAAAAGTTGCTTTCCAAACATCCAGATATTGGAATTAAGATGGATTCCAGAGTTAGAGGTTATCCCCGAGGAGTTTCGAGACCTCTCCTCTCTTGAAAAATTGATAATTAGTGACTGTCGAAAAGTGAAGGCAATACCAGATTGGATCGACAGCCTCACCTCTCTCAAAGAGATTAGAATATCCCTTTGTCCGAGATTGGAATGGTTGCCGCATCAAATAAGCAACCTCTCCAATTTGGAATTACTTGACATTTATAGTTGCTCCAAAACGTTTTTTGACAAGTGCCAGAAGGAAACAGGTGAATATTGGCCCCATATTCAGCATATAAAACGGATAACAATCCGATCTTCAGAAGATGAGACATTCAGTCATTGTAATTCCAATAACACATCCAGCATTCAAAAACTGCCGGCAATGCATCCCATTGCCACTGATGCGGCTTTATCCTCCTTCATTAGCCCATTTTTTCTGGGTGGTCTGTGTTTACTGTTATTCTTCGCTTGCTTCCTTGTTTATTATGTCAAGGCCTAAGGGCTATTGGATTAACTTATTTCGGGGTAATCCCACTACCATTGTAGGGTTGATTTCATGGCCCAACAAAACAAAGTCTTCGTTAGAAATATAAGCTGAATGTGTAGCCACTTTTTGATTTTCCCCAATCAACTACTCCAATCCCCTGTCTTAATGTAATTGAATACTAGTTTTTTAAACTTAATGTAATTGAATAATGTGGAGAAAAGAATAGTTTGATTAGAGATAAAACTATACAGGTATAATTGATGATACAATATGAGTACAATGAAAATTATTACTCGTAATACACTATATTGAGTGTATACATTGCCCATAAAACGTGTTCTCCTTTAGTTATAAAATAGAACGTATTTACATGTTGATGTGATAGAAAAAAGGAAAAATTGAGTTTATAAATCCCAACTTTGGGCGGTTTATTATGAAAAATCCCAACTATGCGTTATCCCTCAAAAATCCCAACTTTGATACCCATCTTCTTTTAAAAATCCCAGATAACCGGTTACCTGAAGAGAAGGTTAACTCATTTTTTCTAAAAAAAAATTGCCACTTGTCAGAATTTTAGTGGTCCAAAAAATAAAACTAATTGTTTTTTTTTTAAAAAATATGATTTATTCAAAAATAAAAAAAAATAATAAAAAAAAACAACCCAGCTCCCACCCCCATCCCAGAAAACACCTCACCCCCACCCCCACCCCGCCGGAAAATCTCCCCCATCCCCGAAAACCCCTCCCCCGCCACCGGAAAACGGCGCCCACCCCTCCCCCACCCCCGATAAGCCCTCCCAATCGTCGGAATCCGGCGAAAAACCCTCCCCCACCCTCGAAACCCACCCCTTTCCCTCCCCCCACTCTCGCGAAACCCTCCCACCCTAAACCGAAAAACCCCCTCCCAAAACCCCCACCCTCGAAATCGCCCCCCTTTTCCCCCACCCTTGAAATCGATCCACGGTGGGGGAAGGGGAAGGGGGCGTTTTCGAAGGTGGGGGTTAGGGGAGGGGTGTTTTCCGGTTTATGGTGGGAGGGTTTCGCGAGGGTGGGGGAGGGTTGGTCGTCGGATTCCGACGACGGGGAGGGGTTATCGGGGGTGGGGGGCGATAATCTGGCGGGGGTGGGGTGCGGGTAGGGTGTTTTTCGGGATGGGGTGGGGGCTGCAGTTTTAATTTTTTTTGATTTTTTTAGTTTTTCTTTTTGAATTAATTTGTTGAATTATTTTTGATCAATCCCGTGTTGACACGTGGGTTGTAACCTGAAATAACAGGTTTGGTAACCTGTTGGGATCTTTAAATAAAAATGGGTATCAAAGTTAGGATTTTTGAAGAATAATGCATAGTTGAGATTTTTCATAGTAAATCGCCCAAAGTTGGGATTTATAAACTCAATTTTTCCTAGAAAAAATAATAATTTGTATATTTTCAACTGAGAGGTGGGTTTGAGTTTTGATTGTCACGTTTTCATGGTACTACCTAATTCCTTTTACAACCACTTCATCCAACTGATCACCACTTCTACCCACTTTATTTTCTTAATTTGACTTTTATTATCCTTTAACACCCAAACATGAATTAAAATTGTGTTTCCACAATAACAAACTATAGCACGATAAATGGGAAAATGTTATGATTTATATATATATATAATATATAATATATATATATATATATATATATATATATATATATATATATATATATATATATATATATATATATATATAGAGAGAGAGAGAGAGAGAGAGAGAGAGAGAGAGAGAGAGAGAGCAAAGGAAGTATTTTACTATCTGTAATATTATCGCACTACAGATGAAAATGAGAAAATGGGGTGAATTTGCAAATGCATTTCACCGTGTATTTATAGTAGAAAGCTAGCTATACATAAGTCATACATAGGTTACTAGGTTTGGAAAATATTGTCTATTCATTTAATGGTGATGACCAAAAAAACCAATAATTGTGTGGCATTCACACAAGTTACTTCATAACACTCCCCCTTGAATGCCCACACAAAACTGAGTAAATGTTGTCTAATTAAAATCTTGCTAGGGAAAAGAAAAACAATATTCTATTATATGCTTGACAGGCTAAAGTCGTATCACCTAATCAAAAGTAATTCCTAAAACCACTAACTAATAATAGATAGGGAAGTAGGGTCTAACCCACAGGGAAACGAGTCTTTCTATTCCTAATTAATTATTATAATCTAAATTATTAAGTAACCAAAAGTTGTTATTTAAAAGAACTATACTACGAAGAATATGAGTAGGGAGAAATAAAAGTGGGGAGAAATCAAATAATAAAAGACCTAGGGCATAGGTTCACCAATAAATAATATTTCAGGGTAAAACATAACAGTCAATCATCAATGCATCAATTAATTAATCAGATCATAAAGGGCTTTCGCTACGTATTACAATCACAGAGTTAATTTACCGGTATTAAATCTCATCTCTCGAATCTCGACCTAACCATTTATAAATTAGTCTGCCTATTGAAACTAAGCCTAAACATCAATTCTCATCTCTCGAATCTTGAATCAATATTGCTAAACTCATACGAATTAAATCTTGCCAAATCTAACCGCATAGCATTAAATCAATCAATAGGAAATTAATCAAGCATAGACAATTAACAATAATAAATTACCCCTTCATATTATTTATGGATCCCCATAACCCTAGTAAGAAAACTACTCACACATAATTAAATATAAACTAAACAAAGCAATTAAACAAGTCATGATGAAAGAGAGAGAATAAATAACTGAGATTAAAGGAGAAGAAATCGTTACCAAAGTTGAAGGAACAAGAGATGGAATTAAACAAAGAGTTGTAGAGAGAGAAAATAATACTAGAGTTTAAGAGGAGAGAGAGAGAGAAAAGTTAGAGAGAGAAAGAGAGAGAGAATAAGGGAAAGGGAGAAAAGAATACTAAACTCGCTTAACAAAAGCGTATCTATACTAAGCTCGAAAATCCTAAATTAAAACAACTTAAACGACGCCTAAACTTCTCCTCAGAAACACGCGCCCGATCGGGCGAGGCACCGCCCGATCGGGCCCGCCTTTTTCTTTGCCCACTCGTTATGGGCATCTGCCCGATCGGGCCCGGCTATATGCTGGACTTGGATTAGGCTTCATTCTTGGCCCAATTCGGATCTCCACTTCGGGTCTTGAATACTCGGTGTCCAAATGTAATCGTTCATGCCTTCTAATGCTCGTAGTTGTACCACAATAATCCTGGGAAAAAGCTCCAAAGATGCAATTTCCTACAAAACTCAACCAAAACTACGAAAACACTAAAAAACACTAATTAGTAATAAAAGTGGCTCTAAAGAGCCAAAAACACTACTAATTATGAACAAGGGACGGGGATAAAACACTATACATAATAGACATATCAATGCTGTAGTGTACTGCCTCATTAAAAACCTTGTCAGGAAAAACCCATTGGGATAAAAACCTGATCGAAGGAAAAAAGAGTGCAGTGCATATAATACTCCCCCTGATTTTAATGTAACTTATGAAGATGACGCATTCCAATCTTGTGAACCAACCGTTTAAAACTCTGTGAAGGTAAGGACTTTGTAAACAAGTCTGCGAGATTATCACATGATTGGATCTGTTGGACATTTATCTTTCCTTCCTTCTGGAAATCGTGTGTAAAGAACAATTTTGGTGATACATGTTTAGTCCTATCACCTTTGATGTACCCGTCGGTCACTTGCGCGATGCATGCAGTATTGTCTTCGTAAATGATGGTTGGATTTTCAGTTACTCCTTTCATTCCACATTCTTCCTGGATATTACCAATCATTGACCTTAGCCACACACATTCACATCCTGCTTCATAGAGAGCAATCAACTCAGCATGATTTGATGATGTTGTCGTCAAGGTTTGCTTTGTTGATTTCCAAGAAATTGCTGTTCCTCCGTAGGTGAACAAATATCCAATTTGTGACTTGGCATTTTGTGGGTCTGATAGATATCCAGCATCTGCATATCCGATGAGGGTGGCATCTTTCCTTGATTGATAAAACAAACCAATATCTTTCGTTCCTCGTAGATATCGTAGCAATTGTCTTACTCCTTTCCAGCGTCTCTTCGTTGGTGCATTGCTATACCTGGCTAACAAATTCACTGAAAAAGCTATGTCGGGTCTAGTATTGTTAGCTAGGTACATTAACGCGTCAATTGCACTTAGATATGGTACTTCAGGACCAAGAACTTCCTCGTTTTCTTCTCGAGGTCTAAATGGATCATTTTTCATGATCAAAGACCGAACAGTCATCGGGGTGTTCATTGGGGTCGCTTTGTCCATGAAATAACGTTTTAACACTCTTTCAGTGTAGTTAGACTGGTGGAAAATAATACCATTATTTAAGTGTTCAATTTGCAATCCAAGATAAAATTTAGTTTGTCCAAAGTCTTTTATCTCAAATTCTTTCATCAAGTATTTTGCAGTTCTTTCAAGTTCATTTGGAGTTCCAATGATATTCAAGTCATCAACATAAACTGCAATAATTGCAAATCCTGATTGTGATCTCTTAATGAAAACGCAAGGACTGATTTGATTATTCTTGAACCCTTCTTTCATAAGGTATTCACTAAGACGATTATACCACATCCTCCTAGACTGTTTCAATCCATAAAGTGACCTTTTTAACTTTATGGAAAGTAAATGTCTAGGCTTGTGGTTTTCTGGTAATTTTAGTCCATCAGGGACTTTCATATAAATTTCTGTATCGAGTGATCCATATAAATATGCGGTCACTACATCCATCAATCACATCTTTAGTCCTTCTGAGACTGTCAAGCTTACCAGAAATCTTAACGTAGTTGCATCAACCACGGGAGAATATGTCTCCTCATAATCAATCCCTGGAATTTGAGAAAAACCTTGGGCTACAAGTCTTGCCTTGTATCTAACGATTTCATTTTTCTCATTTCGTTTTTTCACAAATACCCACTTGTACCCAACTGGCTTTACACCTTCTGGTGTAAGGGTTATTTTTCCAAATACTTCTCGTTTTTCGAGTGACTTTAACTCTGTCTGCATTGCCTCTTTCCATTTTGGCCAATCATGCCTGCAACGACATTCTTCCACTGTTCTTGGTTCACTATCATTTTCGTCAGATGTCATTTTAATTGCAATGGAATATGCAAATATTTCATTTACGATAACATCATTTCTATTCCAATGATTCCTGGTAGAAACAAAATTTATTGAAGTTTCATTGTTATCGATGCCATGGTCATCTTGTTCATTCCCTTTCGGATTATCATCTTTTTCTTTATTCTCATCTGTATTTTGTCTTTCTTGATCTTCCGTAAGGGGAATATTGTTGATCTCATCAGATCTTTTAAGTTTTCTTGGTTTAGAGTCTTTTGAACCAAGTGGTCTTCCACGCTTTCGGCGTTATTTTCAGTGATCTTGTCACCATATGGAATTTCGATTCGTGCAGGGGCATTTTCAGCTGGTATATGTGATCTTGTCACTTTCTTTGTATCTATAAATGCATCAGGCAGCTGATTTGCAATGCTTTGTAAATGAACAATTTTCTAAACTTCTTGTTCACACATATTTGTTCATGGATCAAATATTGACAATTGTGTTGCATTCCAAATGATTTCTATTTCTTTCTTTCGTGGGTCCACTTTCCCTCCCCCTAAGGCTAGGAATACTGTCTCATTGAAATGACAGTCATCAAATCTAGCCATAAATAAATCATCGGTCATTGGTTCAAGATATTTAATTATGGAGGGTGATTCAAACCCAACATAAATTCCCATCCTTCTTTGTGGACTCATCTTTGTTCGTAGGGGTGGAGCAATAGGAACATACACCGCACAACCAAATATTTTAAGATGTGAGACATTAGGTTCTCGACCAAAAACTAATTGTAGTGGTGAGAACTTATGATAAGCAGTTGGTCTCAATCTAATTAGAGTTGCTGCATGTAATATGGCATGACCCCAGGTAGATGAAGGCAATTTTGATTTCATCAATAATGGCCTTGCAATCAATTGTAGTCTCTTAATTAATGATTCAACGAGGCCATTTTGTGTATGAACATGAGCTACTGGATGTTCAACAACAATTCCAATCGACATACAATAATCATTAAATGTTTGGGATGTAAATTCCCCAGCATTGTCAAGCCTTATCCTTTTTATTGTGTGGTCTGGAAATTGTGCTCTTAATTTAATGATTTGAGTAAGAAGTTTTGCAAAAGCAACATTTCTACTGGACAAGAGACTGACATGTGACCATCGAGTTGAAGCATTTATTAATACCATAAAATATCAAAATGGTCCACATGCAGGATTAATTGGTCCACAAATGTCTCCTTGAATCCTTTCTAAAAATGTTGGAGATTCAGTAGCAATTTTGTTCATAGATGGCCTTATTATTAATTTGCTAAGTGAACATGCAGAGCATGTTAATTCATCCGATCGAGGGATTTTGACATTCCTAATTGAATGTCCAACTAAATTTGCTATAATCTTGTGCATCATTCATGTACCAGGATGACCCAAACGATCATGCCATAAAGTTAGCAAATTCTTATTATCTAACTTCTAGTTAGATATCAAATTTATTTCAACTGGTCGTATATCTATATGATATAACCCTGAAGAATATGCTGGCAATTTCTCATATATATGTTTCTTGCCATGTTTTTTGAGGCATAAATATTCCTTTTGACCCATTATCATTGTTTCTAAATGAAAACCATTTTGACGCACATCTTTAAAGCTTATAAGATTTCTTCGAGATTTACTCGAATATAAAGCGTCATTAATGATTAGTTTTGTTCCATTTGGGAGTATTATGCAAGCTTTTCCAGAACCTTCTATTAGCTTGGCTGACCCAGAAATGGTATTAACATTTGCTTGAAACATTTTTAATTTTGAAAAATATTTTCTATCCTTCAAAATAGTGTGTGTTGTTCCACTGTCCAAAAGGCATTGAAATTTGGAACCAACTTCTGGGAGATCCATATCTTCATAAAATAATAAGTATAAGATTAGTTTAAGATAATTAAACTGGACTTACTTTATTAGTAATGAAAATTAAAAGTACATAACTTGATCATGAAAAAACATAAAAGAAAAATACATAAAGAAAACATAATACATATCATAGTAATTGATGAATTGTCTAAATATGATTATTTTCTCCAAAGATAAATTCACCACCAGCTTCACCATTGTATATGAGAAAATCAGACACATCAACGCTAGTTCCAGGGACATTTTCTTCATTAACATAATTTGCTTCAGCATGTTTTTCTTTCCCTTTAATGGAAGCCTGGTAAAGTTCTACCAAGTGTTTGGCCGTACGACAAGTACATCCCCAATGTCCTGTCATGCCACACCTATAACATGTGTCTTTTCCTTTTGTGGTGGCTTGATTTTTATTTCCTTGTTGATGCCCCCTTTGAGTGTTGTTTCTAGGGGGGAAATGGCCTCTACCACGGCCATGACCACGTCCGCAGAAATTTCCACGACCTCTGCCACGGTTATTGTATTTTCCACGTCCACCTCTATGAGCAACATTTGTCTCGGGCGGATTTGAGCTTTCTACAGCATTTGTTTCATTGAATGCTTGAGACCTAGTTGGTCTTAGGTTGTGATTCTTCAACAAAAGATCATTATTCTTTTCAACAACCAATAATGTAGAAATAAGCTCTGAATATTTTGCAAAACCTCTTTCACGGTATTGTTGTTGCAATATAATGTTGTTAGCATGGAATGTAGAGAGTGTTTTCTCTATCATTTGCACTTCAGTGACTGGTTGATCACAATATCTCAATATTGATACAATTTTATATACTGATGAATTATAATCACAAACAGATTTAAAATCCTGAAATCTCAGGTTTGTCCACTCAAACTGTGTTGTAGGAAGGAGTACAGGTGGTCGTATCTTCCTTTTAGGCTATCCCATAGTTCTTTGGGATTTTCCACCATTAAATACTCAGTTTTTAAACTGCTATGTAAATGATGCCTTAAGAGAACTATAGCTTTTGCTTTCTCTTGATCAGTAGGAACTTTAACTTGAGCAAGAGCATCTTTTCGTTTCCTAAGATGGTAATTTCTTTGATTGTATGTTCCAATCCCTGAGCCTTTAAATTCATTTGGGCATCAACTGTCCATTCAAGATAATTATGTCCGGACAGGTCTAATACGTCAAATTGTCTTTTCATTAAGTCTCCCATTTTAACTACAATCAAATAGATAATTATTATTAAGCCAATTAAGCAAGTAATAATTAAGGTAATCAAATTATAACATAATAATAAGCCATTTAAAACATATTTTGCTTCTCCCCCTTGGGTTATTATTATGATTTACATAATAAAGCATGATAATTATGTTAGTTAAACAACAACAACGATAATAACAACAATAAAGATAATATTAACAATAAATACTACTACTATTACTACCTCACCGACAAACAATAACGACAATAATAATAATAACAATAATATTAATGACATCATTAATGATAAGACAAAAGGAAACATTTATTATAACAAAATGCACTTATAATCTACCTAGAAGATAAAAAAACTTGAAGTACTACGGAGATTACATGCATTAATTCCCTTTGTCGAAAAACCGAGCATTACTTATGTAAAATGATGAAAATCATCATTTCCATTAATAAAACTACTAGGGCCATAATTAAAACTAAGTATAGCTTTAATTTCCTTAAATCTTCTTCAAAGGTAAAAGGGTGTGGTGGTTGTCGGTTGTCGACGGGGAACATGGTGAATGGCCGGAGTGAATGGAGGAAGAGGAAATAATTTGGGTAAAGGTGAGGAGGGGATAAGGATAGTATGGTGAAATAAGGGGGGGTGTAATCCGCCTTTATAGGGGGGTAAATTATCCATTTCAGTTTTACATAACTGTAAAAATGTCACACAACATTCTAATAGACTAGTAAAATTGGTATTAATATTTATAAACGTAAATAAGTATCACACTGAGATGCAAGCCGTAGTTGTCCGAGAACCCTAATCTATTCAAGTGGTCAAGGGTTCGAAAACTGAAAGAAACATAAAAAATGTGTAATCCAAAATTAAATAAATATAAAGGCTGCATCATTTTTTTTCATTTTAGTAATTATGCACAAGTATGTAAGTATGAACATGAAACGTGTGACCATGAAAATCTACTCTATTAACATGCATGCAACAAATATTTTCACATGTAAAAGTAATTATATGTTACTTTCTATAACCATGCATGAGAGTAACCAAACTAAATATCATAAATATAGTATGTATTAATATCCTCATTTTATCAACATGGCTAATTATGTAGTGGAGAAATATATTGTGAGTTTCTGGTATAGAAGATCCCGTATGGGCAACTATAGAGCATACTCTTTAAAATATATTTTGTGAAAGAAATTGAAATCTTTCTAAAATTGGATAATCGGTATAAGTATACCTGATTGAAGATGGTGCTGATAACGTGTTATGATTTATATATATAGAGAGAGAGAGAGCAAAGGAAGTATTTTACTATCTGTAATTTTTATCGCACTTCAGATGAAAATGAGAAAATGGGGTGAGTTTGCAAATGCATTTCACCGTGTATTTATAGTAGAAAGCTAGCTATACATAAGTCATACATAGGTTACTAGGTTTGGAAAATATTGTCTATGCATTTAATGGTGATGACCAAAAAAACCAATAATTGTGTGGCATTCACACAAGTTACTTCATAACAGAAAACCACTTCTTCTGGAAAAATGGTTTTTTCTAGACCAAATATTATAACCCAAATCTACGGTTGATCTACTTGGAGCTTGACAAATACACTACACACTTATACACCGTCACACAATCTTTGCTCAAGGTCTCATGATGTTTTCATATATGGCAATGATAATAGCATAGTCATTCACTAATATTGTCGGTTACATTAGCGGATTGTAACCTATAAAAAATCCTAATTTTTTCCATGCTACCCATCACGCTCTTTCTCCTGCTTGCAAATTACTGCCTCTGTTAATTTTTAGTCGCAACAAAAGAATTTTTTATGTCTCACCAATAATACCCCTTTGTTACAACTAAAAATTAACGGAGGTAGTATGAATAATTTTAGCTAGTTATTTGACCAATGCAAGGGAATGAAGTGATGTTGTAGCTTGGACAAACCCTATTGAAGAAATTATATATAGAGTGAAAAGTGAAAATCACTTAGTTTGAGAATATGATGTGGCAAAGTAGATTAAAGCAACAACCTTTGTTATTCCCATTGATAATATTCTTATATTATTAGGCTGTATAATTAACACACATGATCTACAAAATCTTTAACTTTGATTATAAAGTTATCCTAATTAATTTTGGTTGTGTTTAATTTTCATTTGAGCCTAGCTACAAGTCTGGGAAAAAAAGAGTCCTTTCTAAGGTGTTGTTTGGTTAGCAAAGGAATTAATTTTCTATGATATTTGTATTTCATGGGAATTAAAATCCCACATAAAACTTCCTAGGAATTAACTAAACTTGTTTGGTTGTTATATGGGTATTTATAAATCATGGGAATTTTGAATTACCAAGGGGGGCCTTGTAATTAAATTCCCATGTTTTGTGGGAATTGGAAATTCCCATGATTTTACAATTCCCACATTCTCCACTTCTATGGTCTACCAAACAAGTTCCTTATTTCCAAATTCATGGGAATTTTCAATTCCCCCATTTTTTGTGTGCAATCAAACAACCCCTAAGTCTTTTCTAGTTGACGGTGGGATTGACGAACACTTCCCAATGCACTTGAATATAAAGTAGAATGACTCAACCAGATGGTGGGGACAACATCCACAACCAGATGCTACTTCTCAGAAACTTCATAAAATGGTACAGTAAAAAATCATCCCAGTTAGAAAAAATCTAATTCAATAATTGTAACTAAATCCTAGTTATGCCTACTTGTTTTCACTACTCTCTATTAAAAATGGGTCATAATAGGGCCAAGATAAAGACAAGGCCAACAAACACACAAAACACACAATCAGCAAAGCTGAGTACATAAGCGTATTTAACACGCTAACATGCATTTACCTATCAGCACACAACTTACCTCGTTGCACCTGTTTTTCAAACACACAACATTTTACAAAACTTCTCAACTAGACAACTACATAATTTTTTTTACGTTGATTACGCAGCGAACGGGTTTCCCAACTAACCTCCTCCAATAAATGAGGTTACTGACACGGGAGCTAACCGTGCCGGCATCAATAACCACTCGTAAGTGGCGGAATTCCTGCGCATAATAATAATAAAAGGAATGTACAGCGTCCTGTACTCCAGTAGAAGTTATGGTTAAATGTAAAACCCCATAACTCCCCCTCATATGTTCATACTCAAGGTATATACGTTCCAAGAGTTTTGGTGTGTAATCTCTTTCACTTTACATTATTTACATATTATTAAACTTGGTGATGACTCTCAAACCATAATCATTCAATCAACAATAATTATTCAAACAATCAAACATACCAATTTAATTCTTGAATAATTAGTGTAGGGAATATTTCAAGCATCCCACACTTGAGCCCCACTGTGATCATACACTTAAGCATGGTGGCGTCCAAAGGGGAGGAAGCTAGAGCAAAAGAGTCGCCAACAAGTTTTAGGAACTTGTAAACCGTTCATAGGGTGAAGGTTACACCCCTTAATGATCTAGGAGATCGTTAACTCCAATAGGTCTGGAACCATGACTGGAAGTTCGGGGATGAAGGTACAAATCCAACCTAAAAGAGATTGAACCTGCCCTAATAATAAGCCTCTACTTTATTCTTCTCGTATTCATGTGCGCTTTCTGACTAACATACAACCAATAGATTAACCCTTAACCTGTTTAATCTATGTTGGTTGAATATTAATGCACAAACAAAGCTATTATTGGCGATCACTTGAATTATAATCATATTAGCCTAAACAAGATTATTAATTATCTTATTAAGCGTGATTACAAGTACAAATTTCCTTTAAACATGCATAAAAGGTATGATCAAGCAATAACAATAACATCAAGCAACATAATAATCATCATCATAATAATATTCACAATCTCAAAGCATAATAATAATAGCAAGATCCTAGGCATAATACTAACAAGATTAATAACAAACCCTAGCATGTCACTAAACATTAAAGATCAAATCTTTATCCCTAACACGATACTAACATGATATTAGAAAAGAAATAGGAAGCATCATAATAATATATACATGATATTAGAAACTTTAGGTATTACCCTAAACATGATACTAGGAATCATAAAGACATCCTAACATGATACTAGGAATTAAAATAATTAAAGCATGATTTCTATATCAAAATAACTATTAAATTACTTACTTGGATGCCTCGTATCTCTTTCTAATAACAAAATACACGCGTTAGTAACTTCAAGGAAAATAATACAAAACAATTAAATCAAAGCAAAGAATTGAAATAGGAATTGGGACCAAACCCTCAGAAATATCAAACCTTTCACGTCTAGGGCAAAGGCAACTTCGAACTTGGCTAGGTGTTTCTAGAACTTGTGAATGAGGAATTTTGCAAGAGAGAAGGTTTAGAAAGAGGGAGAAAGAATAAGCTACTAGCTTTTAGAGAGAGAAAGAATAGAATTAGATGATTGTTGATGATCTGAAAACAGAGAGATACGACCCCTATTTATAAAAAAAAAATAGCACAGTATCAAAGAAAATCATATTCGAAATAAAATACCTCCTGTCGCAAACGACAGGAGTCGGCGCCAGACGACAGGCTCGTCGCCAAGCGACGAAGGTCAGCGCCCGGCGACGACTCTGTCGTCTCGCACTGGTCCAAAAGTCAACGTGCTTTTCCACGCGTAATTACCTTTAACACCGGCTGCAGGTAATTATACGTCCGAGCAGTTTTCGAAATCAGATTTAACATATTTTATTCTAAATAAAACATCTTTAAAATATAATTAATAGTCCTAATTCCATTAGAATTAAAAGGAACCTTCTAGAAGATCAAAATCAATCCTAACAACTTTAGGAATAATAATTAATAGGCCCTCCTCTAGATCATTGGGCCACATGTAAAAAAAAATCATTTCGAACCCAATTTAATTTAATCCATAACTTCATCATTATTCATCGGAATTGGGCTTATAATATATCGTTGGAAAGCTCTTCTCGAGCCCAATCTAACTACACTATTATTGGACCCTTATTATGGACCAAACCAAATTGGACTGGCTACTTTTCATAAATAAGAGTAAGAGAAAAAATATTTTTTTGAAAACAGAAAGAGAAATATTTTAATAAAACATCCCATCATTAGACTTTCCATACTTTCACTTCGTTCGATAATCAAATGACGCGAAAGGTATTCATCACTGGGTTTGGTTTTGGGGAGACATATTTGGGTGTCTACAATTAGTGACCACATAATATTTAATGTTGAACCCTTTTTAAATCTACCTCGGTGTCAATGACACCTTAAACGCATAATGCGCCAAAATTCCTATTCCTCGGTGTTAGAAACACCTTAAGTGCACTAAGGCACCAACATACAATTTATTCCTCGTGTACATATACACTTACATAGCTCTTTTCCCATGCCTAAAGCATCAATAAAATTATATGAACCATAATAAAATTTTCTTTTGATATTCCAAACCAAATTAAACATTTAGTTTAATAAAACATGCTCTCTATCATGTCATAAATAAAAGTGTGGTTCATATACATTATTCCAAACTATTATTTTCCAACCATTAATCCATCACAAATAATTCATGCTTCAATATTCAATCACCAATAACAACCGAATCATAATTTCCATTCCAAATCTAGCATGATACTACTTGTAATCAATTAAACACATTTAGCATGCTACTACATCAATAAAATTATGCTAAGTACGCGAACGTACCTTGAATACGATCTTAATATCGCCACGACTAATAGAAATCACTTACTTCGAAATCTCCTACAATTTAAAATAATAAAAGAGTATTAAAATCCTCTCTACACAAATTTCCAGCAATATATACTATTATTAAACCCCTCATAATTTAATTAAAATAAGCTAAAATTATATTTAAAACATCATACTTTAATCCCAATTAATGGGTAATTAAAATTCCTTAAAGAAACTTGATTTTTAATGCACTACCAAAAATTCCAGCATTATATTTTAATGAAATCTTGCTGTAATTAGGCTTTAAAACACTTAAATCAAAGGTTTAAACCATCCTATATCATAATCCTTCAATAATTAATAATTTATGAATCTAGGGTTTCAAAATTGAGGCTTTTTAATTAGAATTAAAATCTGAAAATTAAATTACATACTACTTATAATCAATCATCATAATATTAATCGGAAAAATCATATTTAATAATTAGATTTAGGATTAAATTGATTTTTAAAACAAAAGAATAATTTTTTTTTTGTTAAAAATTCCGGGCAGCAGCTATGGCACCACAGCCGGCTAAGGGACCTTACTCTTCGCCGTTTATATGTAAAGAGACAATTAACACCATTGTTTCGGGTGTTTTTTGGATCTCCTCGGATACTGGTCGCGCTCTTCAGGCAATGAGACTCGGACACCTGCAAAATGAACGAATATTCCTTTACCGGAATATTCGCCTCCGATGATCAAGTTAGAGATCTGAAACGGAAAAGCTATAGAGAGAAAGTAGAGAGAAGTTGGAGCTATTTTATGCTCTTTTTATGCAGTGTCGTAATCCACCCCTCCCTTCATAAATGATTGGGGTATTTATAGGGGTGGGAGTTTGTGCCCCTTTAGGGTTTGTAACCTAAAATTTCGTGACATGATTGGCTGCGCAATCAGGAGGTGCCACGCGTAATACAGGGGCGCCGTTTTGCGGCTTTCAAGAATATTTCTCGGGATTTGGGCTATGATGCAATAAGGCCTTTTTATGTTGATTTCAGGTGCTCTTTTGAGCCTTGGACACGCGTCATCTTCCCATAGGGACACATGTCGCCCTTTGACTGGGCCGCGTGTCGCTACGGGATTGGACCACGTATATGGGGTATTTTTACGCTAAACAACCATGTCCACCTGGTCAACAACAACAACAACAACAACAACAACAACGAGATTTCCTTGTCAAAAGTTGCTTTCCAAACTTCCAGCAATTGGAATTAGATGAGATTCCAGAGTTAAAGGTTATCCCTGAGGAGTTTCGAGGTCTCTCCTCCCTTCAAATTCTAACAATTAATAATTGTCGAAAGTGAAGGCAATACCAGATTGGATTGACAGTCTCACCTCTCTCGAGAAGATTTATATATGGGATCGGAGTGTCCCAGATTGGAATGGTTGCCGCATCAAATAAGCAACCTCTCCAAGTTGGAATCACTTCTTATTTATGGATGCTCCAAAACGCTTTTCGACAAGTGCCAGAAGGAAACAGGTGAATATTGGCCCCATATTCAACATATAAAATGGATATCCATTACATCTTCAGAAGGTGAGACATATAAAAAAGATTGGTTCTTATTATTCCAATAACACATCCATCATTCAAAACCCACCGGCAATGCATCGCACTTCCAATGATGCGGCTTCATTTTCCTCTATTAGCCCATTTTTACTGGGTGGTCTGGGTTTGCTGTTATATATTCTTCATTTGCTTCCTTGTTTATCAATAGTTATTATGTGCATCCTTTATAGGTGCACCACGTCTATAATATGATCATTTAGTAAAAAATATGAATACTTTACAAAAAATGAACATTTAGTAAAAACATATGAACAAGTTACAAAAATGAACATTTAGTTAAAAAAAAATGAACACATCACAAAAAAATGAACATTTAGTAATAAAAAATGAACACGTAAATTTAGTAATAAAAATTGAACACTTGGTAAATTAAAAATGAATATGATTATCATAGAATATAGCTAGTAAGCTAGATCACACCCTATAAAATAAAAATTTAGTAATAAATAATGAGCACGTAAAGACAATGAACATTACAAATAATAATTATAAAAATGAACATAAACATCCAATTTTATATGTTCATATTTTATACAGAAATGTTAATTATATATGCACTTTATATTACAATTAAAACTATTGAATTATCCCAAGTCAGACAAACTTCTTTCAAAAAATTGATGTTCATTATAAAATAGTGTTGTGTTCATATTTTAAATTTCAGTATTCATTTTCAAATAATAAATGTTCAAATTCGAGTAGTGTCATGTTCATATTTATTGATGCTCATTATAAAATAGTGTAATGATTATATTTATAAATTTTAATGTTTATTTTCAAAAATTATATGTTCAAATTCTAATAATGTCATGTTCATATTTTTTATGTTCATTTTCAGAAATTATAGTTTAAAACTTTATTTATATAATTGTTAATGAAAATTAAATAGATCATAATTCATTATAAATTCTTTTATGTTCATTATGATGTACTAAATGTTCATTTGAAATATACTACATGTTCATTTTATATATCAAATCCCAATTGAGGTTCATAATTTGTGAACCAAAATTAACTTATGTTCACATATCAATCTAACTCAAATATTCATAAAAAAAAAAAACTTATACATGTTCAAATATCTCACATAATATGTTCATAATTATAAAACTTAAAACAATTATAAAAATACATAAATCGAAAACATAATAAATTTTCATATGCAAAAAATCAAATGTTTAGATATATAAATTATAAAGTATAGAATGCCGAATTTTTTAAAATGATTAAAAAATACATAAAAAAAAAAGTTCATAATTAATGTATCACATGTACAAAATTATAATTAAGATGTTCATAATTCCAAAAATATATGTCGGTAAAATATATATTTATAGGAAACGTACCATAAGTTCATATTTTTAACTTAAAATTTTCAATATACCAAAATATAACTAAATATATAACGGAAATGTTCATACCAAATACGCAAATTAAATATCACTAAAAAAAAAGAAAAAAAAAATCAAAAGAGTATGAAAGCTAAATTTTCTGAAACTCAAATCTACCCATGGTGATTTAGATAATGGAATCTCATCAAAAAATAATCATCTCCGTCATCTTAACCACCTTCTCCTTGTTGAAATCACCATTTTCAGCTACATTTCATTGCAGAAATTCCATTAACAAAGTTTCAAATCAAAGGTTGAAGAAAACGAAATTTAATTTGAATTTAATCTATGGTGATGAAGGAATTCAATCCATGGTGATCAACAGTGGTGATGAAGGAATTCGATCAAAAACAGAATGATGAACGAATTCAAGAGAGAGGAAAATAAACTACAAAGAAAAATAGAGGAGAGCGAGAGAAATCATAAATTAGGAAAGTGTGAGAGGAGGAGAAGAGAAGAGAGATAATATATTTTTACTTAGTGGTTTACATTTATGTGAGGGCCTCAGGGATATTGGACAAACTTATTTCGGGGTAATCTAACTACCATTGTTGGGCTGATTTTATTGGCCCAACAAAACAATCTTAGTTAGAATATATGAGCTGAATGTGTAACTACTTTTTGGTTTCCCCCAATTATAAGTACTCCAATCCCCTGTCTTTTACAGTTTTTCGTGTAAATAAATTAAAATTTCGAGTTGCATATTGTAGAATGTACTCTGTATGATGTATTATAAACAATTGATTTTTTTTTTCATTATCGATTTATTGGCAATTATAGGAAGGATCTTGCTAACAAACACCCCAAGGCGTTAAATAAGCATAAAAATATTTCCTAAAATAGTATTAATTTAAGATTGCATGTCAAAATCACGCGTCGATCGGTGTAATTAATGTTTATTTTAATTCAATATTTCTACTTTTAGTTATCTTATCCAACGCCTTCGGACGTTCGTTAGCTTTTACCTTATATGAAATACTAGTTTTCTTAACTTAATGTAATTGAATAATGTGGAGAAAGAATATTTTATTAGAGATAAAAGTATACAAGTATAATTGATGATATGTTACAAGTATAATAATTAATGCCGTAGTATACTCTATTGTGATTTTAGAGTATACATTACTCATTGAACGGGTTCTACTTTAGTTATGAGATAGGATGTACTACATGTTGGTAATGTGGGTTCGGTTTTTAATTGACACGTTATTATGTGAGGATGTTCTTTCCTCTCATTCATATTAACACTATTCCTTCTACAACACCTCATCCCATTAATCACCCTACTACCCACTTTACTTTCTTAATTTGGTTTTTGTTACCCTATAACCCAAACATGCCCTTAGCATAACAATTTTTTTTTCTCCACCCTTAATAAAATTGTTTTCCACCCTTAATTTCAACGGCACAGTTGGAGAAGAAAACAAGATTATCTTGGTTGACAGTAGAATTCTTTTACCCCGATGATCAACTACTCTCATATGAATCAACCACCCTATATATGCAAGTAAGCTTATACTAATGCATGTGTTTTGGTGCATGTTAGTGTTATTGCGTGTGGGTATCCTTTATTGTATTAGTTTATAATAGTTGTTGCGAATGCAGGAATTATAGCTTAGCCTCGAGGATTCATGATGCGCAGGCGATCTGCCCTAGGCTCGAGACAAACAATCCCTAAGAAGTTGAGGCACATAAAAATCAATATGGAATTATGGTTAAGAATCTTAAGATTCGGGTTGAGGATGAAACAAGTGCAGATGAGCATGTCATATGATGGATTGATAGAATGAGTTTGTACTCGAATGAAGAAGCAGCCAAAGATGGCCACATAGAGTTGATGAAATTGGCAATGGTAAGGGGGAGTGGGCTAAAGGACCTTACTCTTTGTTGTCTAAGGATAAAGCTAGGGACAACTAGCACCATGTTCGCCACATCCAGGTGAGCAACAACGGTGAGATTTCCTTCTCAAAGTATTCTTAGAAAACAGAGGAAGTGTATTGGGTGGACTTACAATGAAAATATTATGAAACTGTACAAAGTATGTAATGTAGGTTGGTGTGATGTTCTCAACAATAATATTGTACTTCCTCCATTTTTATTTTTTTTTAAATACGTAGTACAACACTTTTGAGGAAAACTATAGTCATATACATAGGATCTTGTCAGATACGTCTCGGTTTATAGTTTGTTAATATTGACTAATTCTCGTAAATGATACTTCATTAATGATTGAAATAATGGTTTTTTTTTTTTTTTTTTTTTTTTTTTTTTTTTTTTTTTTTTTTGACATTGATTGAAATAACGATCTTCTTTTCCCTCTTCTTCATGTTTCCAAAACCTTATTGATTTTACCACGAAGACACCTAGGGAAAGTCAATCTTAATTCGGTAAATCACTGAAATGCAACTCTATATCATCTATATGTAGTAGGGCATCTGAAGAAAACACCTGATCTAGGATTGTTTGATTCTCAAATGAAAAATAAAGTATACATCACACTATATTATGATAACAAGGTTGCACATAACCCCTGTTTCTGACGAGAGGACTAGCTAATCGGACAACTAATATATATATATATATATATTGTCGCAGAGGTAGGATATATTGTATATATTTTTGATATAATTTGTATTCTTATCATACTAGGATTCTTAACAAGATAAGGACTAGTATTGTAATACTATATATATTGATCAATGGTACACACTCCAATTTGAGTAGTTTTCCCGAAATCCCACATGGTATCACAGCTTAGGTTCTAGATCTCAAACATTTTACTTTTTTTCCACTTTTGGTTTTTTTGTTTTGTTTGGGACCTGTGCTCGTCACCTTCAAGCTTTCGCAATTTCATAATTAATTCTCCAATTAATTATTCCTTTAGAACTCCACTTGTTTTCTTTTCTGTTCCTTTAGAACTCCACTTGTTTTTGTTCTTCTTCCATATGACGAAGGACAGAGAAACACCGCCTCCTTCCAATACGGATTTTCATCCGGCTCTAGCTGTTAACAATATGAAGAATGCTATTCCCTTAGTTCTTGATTTCGAAAAGGTTCAATACTCCAACTGGGTGGAGCTATTTGAGAACCATGTGGTGCCTATAACGTATTGGATCACATTGATCCCAAGGTTTCTCGACCTTCGGATGTTTCGGATGCATTGTGGCAGCGTTTAGACGAAATAGTGAAACAATGGATATACGGCACCATCTCAACGGATCTTCTTGACACCATTCTTTCGAGAAAATCCACCGCTCAACAGATATGGGATCGCAACAAGGAAATTTTTCAAGATAATAAAAATACGAGGGCGGTTTATCTTGAAAACCAGTTCAATTTGCTTCACCTGAGCAACTTTCCTAATGTAACAGCATATTGTCAGCAACTGAAAAGTTTGGCTGACCAACTTGCGAACATCGACCAACCTTTGACGGAGCAAAAGATGGTCATTTGCCTTGTTTCGGGTCTCACTAATACCGATTTTGACACGGTTGCCACCATGATTTAGCAAATAGACCCACTCCCTTCCTTTAACACTACAAGATCACGTCTACTTCTTGAGGAGTCTCGTCGTGCGAACAATCAAAGTCAATCGGGTCAATCCTCATTCGTTGCACAACAAGACTCGTCCTCTAATTCTGGTGCCACTCAATCACAGTCGTCCTCTTCTCAAGGCGGGCGAGGCACAGGTGGTGGTCGTGGAGCTGGCAGCGGTGGTCGCAACAACGATAAAGGCGCCGATGGAAAGGGTCGGGGTCGAGGTCGTGGTAACACTGCCAAGCAGAACAACCCGCAACAACAACAACAGCAAGGTCAGCAACATGTCACGTGCTGACTTATTTGCCTAAGTCCCCTTGCACGTGGTCCACTAGTCGACAACACCCGTTAGTCTCCTAGTCAGGACTCCCCTTGTTTTGCTAGGCTAAGTGTGCTATGAATTTGGCTAAGTAAGATAAGACAGATGCTCACAAGAGATTATAAAGGAATGCTTTGATTGCTTGAGAGAAATTACAAGTGTGTTGGCTAAAATGTACAAATGAATGGGATGGCCTATTTATAGGCATCCAAGCTTTACCCTAAGTTTCTAGAGATTTCCTAACCTCCTCAAATGGAGGGTTCTATACTATCCTTCTCTACACTACTCTAGAACGTTCCCACCTCCAAAGGAACATACATACAAGGAGGTTTCTACATCCTTCCCTAGCTAGAATGTCCAAAACTACCCTAGAACATTCTAGAACACACTAATCTTATGTACATACATAGAAGACCCTAGATCCTTCTACTATGTACAAGATGACCCTTGAATATTCTAGAGACATCCCCTCTAGAATACTCCACCAAAAGAACACTTTAGAGAAGCCCGTAATTTTCTAGAAGCACCTCACGTATTCCGGACTGCCTGCTGCCCAAACTCATACTTCGGGACCTCCGTTTGGAAAACCAACACCTCCATGGTCTTCCTTGGCCCAAAATATAGTGGCCTCAAAATTTGAGCTCATTTGGAGCCCATTAGCCTGTCCAAATGGCCTATTATTGTGTTACTGAGAAGTGGGTGTTCACTAATAATACAAGGCACCTTTTATATAAAGCTCTTTAAGGGGAAGTGCTTAGCTGAGCACCAAGGCAGGCCCCCTAGTCCCGATTGTTGCCTTGCTGCCTAGTGACCCTCTTGACGCCCATCCTTGGTGTGGGAGATGACTTGTGACAAACAGCCTCAGTGGGCCGCTTCTCAAGCCTGGCCCGGTTTTCAGGGCTCTCCATGGCCAACCTAGCAATGGCTAGGCACATGGGCCATACCCCCTTGCCCTTATCCCACCTCACATAGCCCACTTGGCCAACCTATGCGGTAGAATCCACAAAGTGGGCCTTCAGCTTCACGCGGCCCACCTCGGCATGCATACATGATGGGTCCGCCCCAATACAGCCAACTTTACACCCCAAAAGAATTGGGTACGGCCTTCTCCACCATGAATTTGGCACAAACAGATAATGGATGGTATATGGACTCGGGTGCAACATCTCATATGACTAATAACTCAGGTACTCTCTTGCCCCTATTTAATTTAAGCACCAATAATAATATTTTGGTTGGTAACGGTCATCGCATTCCGATAACTGGTTATGGTCATACCACTCTCCCTAACAATAACCTAGCCCTTCGTAATGTCCTTCTAGCTCCTCAAATCATTAAAAACTTAATTTCAGTTCGCAAATTCAATTCTGATAATTTGGTTTCTATTGAGTTTGACCCTTATGGTTTTTCTGTGAAGGACCTTCGCACGGGGAAGATAATAACGAGATGTGATAGTTCGCGAGACCTCTACCCAGTCACCACCAACTCTCCACCATATTCATGCCTTGCCTCGACCCTCATGGTCACTTCTCCAACCACTTGGCATAGTCTTCTAGGACATCCTGAGGCTAATTCTTTAAGTTTTCTTAGGAGCAACAATTTAATTAATTGTAATAAGTAGCTTGACTCCAATTTTTGCAATTCTTGTCAATTAAGGAAACATGTAGACTACCTTTTTATAATTCTACTAGCTTTACTACTTGTGCTTTTGATATTGTTCATGCCAATTTATGGACATCTCTTATTCGTAGCTCTAATGGTCATAAATATTATTTGGTTCTTATCGATGATTTCACCTACTTTGTGTGGACTATTCCTATTGCTTATAAATCTCAAGCCTTTCCAACTTTTGTTAACTTTTGTAAGTATGTTCAAACTCAATTTGAGAGGCCGGTAAAAGCTTTTCAAAGTGACCATGGCCGAGAATTTGATAATGAACCTTTCAAAAAGCAATGCTTAGACATCGGAATGATCCTTAGGTTCTCTTGCCACACACTTCATCTCAAAATGGAAAGCCCGAGCGCATGATCCGCACCATAAACAATATCAAACGCACACTTCTCTTCCATGCCTCGTTACCACCCTCCTTTTGGACTTATGCTCTTGAGACCACTGCATATCTCCTAAACATCTTGCCAACCAAAGCTCTCAAACACATAACTCCAACTCATGCCTTTTTTCATAAACAACCGTCGTATAATCATTTAAGGGTGTTCGAGTCTTTATGTTTCCCTAATCTATCATCCACCGCTCCACATAAATTAGATCCCCGCTCCTCAACCCTCAAACCATCGTGGGTATCGTTGTCTTGATTTAAATTCTAATAAAATCATTATATCCCGACACGTCACTTTTGATGAACACACGTTTCCTTATGCAAATTTGGGGAAATTTTAATTGAAAGATTATGATTTCCTAGGCCATGATGACAATTCTCCCTTACTGACCCATATTCTCATGCAGCCCATAATTCCCAAACCTCATCAGGCCGGCCCATCATCTAATTACATCCCAACTTGTCCACATTCCCCTCCTGCTGGGCTTCGCATACCGCAACCCCATTCACCTCCTGCTGGACAGACCACACCGCAGGTGGGTCGCGGCACAGCCTGTCCAACCACAGGTGGGTCGCAGCCCACACTGTCTTCCCCCACCCTGCAGCCCACCAGCCCCTCCACGCTACACTCTCTTACATATACCCCTCCACAACAGCGTGGTGTACCACCCATAAGCCCCACTCGGCCTCCACCTCCCTCACCTCGCATAACTCGTAGTCAACGAGGCATCTTCAAGACAAACCCGAAATGTTGCAATCTAACCATTCAAAACTCGGGTCCCACTCCTTATAAATCACTCCTTACAAAATCATATAAACAAGACTTAAATGATCCTAATTGGAATGCGGCGATTAATGATGAGTTTGGTTCTTTAATTAAAATAGGGACATGGGAATTGGTGCCTAGGCCTACGGGGGTGAATATTGTTAATTTTATGTGGCTTTTAAGCATAAATACAAGTCTAATGGTGACTTTGAAAGGCACAAAGCTCGTCCTGTATGTGATGGCAGGTCGTAGGAAATTGGTGTGGATTGTGATGAGACTTTCAGTCCTGTAGTTAAACCGGCCACTATTCGAACTGTTCTCAGTTTAGCCATGGCTAAAAAGTGGTCGATTCATCAATTAGATGTCAAAAATGCCTTTTTACATGGTGATTTGCAGGAAACTGTTTATATGCATCAACCCCCGGGTTTTGTTGATAGGAGAGCACCCTCTCATGTTTGCCGGCTCCAAAAGGCTCTATATGGTTTGAAATAGGCTCCTAGAGCTTGGTACCAGTGCTTTGCAAATTTTCTGATCAAATTGGGTTTTGTCATTGCTAAGAGTGACAACTCTCTTTTTACTTTCCAGCAGGGTGATGATATGGCGTATTTGCTTCTATATGTTGATGATATTATTTTAGCTACCTCATCTGACAGGTTGCGTGCAGGGATCATCTCTCAGTTGCAAACTGAGTTTCCTATGTCTGACTTAGGGCCTCTAAGTTACTTTTTAGGGATTGCAGTGACCCGTACTCCTTCTTATTTTCTACTTTCACAGGAAAAGTATGCACAAGAGATTTTAGAGTGTGTAGGTATGGCCTCTTGTACACCTGCAGCTACTCTAGTTGACACTAAGTCCAAACTTACTGCAGATGCAGGACCACCTTTTTGGGATCCTACTTTGTATTTTTTAGCAAGTGCTCTTCAGTATCTCACTTTCACCAGGCCAGATATTGCTTATGCGGTACAACAGGTGTGTCTATTTATGCGTGATCCCCGGGTGCCTCATTATGAGGCATTGAAACGCATTCTGCGTTATGTTTAGGGTACCATTGATCACGGCTTACATTTACATATGACTGTTTCTCATCGATTAATTACTTACACTGACGCTACCTGGGGAGGTTGTCCCGATACCCGACGTTCCACATCAGGCTATTGTTGCTTCCTTGGGGACAACCTCGTGTCTTGGTCATCTAAGCGTCAACATACTTTGTCTAAGTCGAGTGCAGCAGCAGAATATCGAGGCGTCGCAAATGTTGTCTCTGAGGCGTGTTGGCTTCGTAATCCCTTACTTGAGTTACATTGTCCTCTACGACAGGCTACTATTGTTTATTGTGATAATGTCAGTGTTATCTACCTTTCTGGCAACCCGGTACAACACCAACGCACCAAATATGTGGAGATGGATATTCATTTTGTTCAAGAAAAGGTTGCTTTGGGACACGTTTGGGTTCTACATGTTCCTTTTAGATATCGATTTGCGGACATTTTCACTAAAGGCCTACCACGAGAACTATGTCTGGATTTTAGGTCCAGTCTTAGCGTACGACCTCCTCCCACTACGACTGCGGGGGTGTGATAGATTACGATAATATTTGTCGCAGAGTTAGGATATATTGTATATATTTTTGATATCATACTAGGATTCTTAACAAGATAAGGACTAGTATTGTAACACTATATATATTAATCAAATGGTACACATTCCAATCTGAGGAGTTTTTCCGAAATCCAACATATATATACATATATATATATATATATATATATATATATATATATATATATATATATATATATATATATATATATATATATATATATATATATATATATATATATATATATATATATATATATACATATATATATATATACATATATATATATATACATATATATATATAGGGAGGGATCCGGTAAGAACCCCACTTTATATAAGAACCCTAGTTATATAAGAACCCATCTCAGCCGTAAGATTAGATTGGGATGAACGGTCAGGATTAAAAAAAAATAAAAACCAATTTAATCTTTAAAAAAAACGCAAACCATGACTTTCTCTCTCTTCCATAACTGTACATGACTTTCTCTCTTCTCAAACTCCCAAAAGCTGCCATTAAAGCTGCAATTCAAAGGTTTAACAACGGTGTTCCATCAATTTTCCGCATGATTTCTACGACGTTGATAGTGAAGCAAGTGAAATTGTTTAATCAAAGTACTAATTTTGGCGAAAGAAAACCTAAATTTCACAAATTGTCAAATTTAGGTACGTTTTTTTTCAAATTTGTTAGATATTCATTGCTTATATTCATTATACGGAGCTCGTTCTAATTTATTGTTTTCGACTATACATTGTTTGAATTTGTTTTTTTTGTCATTCAATTTGAGTGCATTTTTTTGCAAGTAAAAACCCTAAAATGGAAGGAAGGGAAGAACAAGTCCACAAATTAGTTCCGAAATACAAAGGTATTTGTTAAAATGATAATTTCGAACAATCTATGAATTTATTGTGCTATTTTCGGTAACATTTTTGCTATTTTAGGCTGAAATTTTCAATACTAAGAATGTATTCATGAGTCTCATGCACTCAACTTTGGGCATATAAAAAACACTTTTATAACATGAGTTTGTTATAGTTGTCATTCTTTAGCTATCTCGTTAAATGAACTAACTTGACACTTAGTTTTCTATCATTATTGGATTTTTTTTTATTATGCATGGGTCTAGGGAAAACAACTTTACGAGTCAACAACGTTATTTTTATCATAAATTAACAACAACTGTCGTGTACTCTTATGGTTAAGAATGTGTACCAATAATCCGACTTTATAGTTTATATTGTATTGTTTGAGTTATGCGCGTGCGAAATTACTTGAAAAACTATTTTATGTTTGTATGTCAATATTATGTTACTAACAATATATATTATTATCATTCTCATTGCTATAAAATTATGTATGTAGTCATTTGTTACATTTTGAAGCCCAATTTTACATTTTGGTAGAATCGTACGATTCTACGATTCGATTTTACCGATTCGATTCTACCCCACTCACTGATTCAAAGTAGAATCTCGATTCTGATAACTTAGATCGCAATAATAAGAGAAATAAGAACGATTGAAATTGAATAAAAAAAAATCAACACAAAATTCAATAAAATTACGAACTTAATAACAAAAACAAACACTTAAATTCAGAAATATAAAGATAGAATTATAAAATTGAATAACAAACCCTAACTTTTCATCATACCTTTGAAATAGACCTTAAACCCGAACTCTGGGCAACATATAATGAAGAATTTGCATAAAATTTATGAATTCGAGCAAATTTAATGAAGAATTTGACGAAATCTGCGTTGAATGAGAGTAATTGACAGTGGAATTGATGAGAAAGAGAAAGAGAAAGAAATGTAAGAAGGTTAAAGAGAGAAAGTAAATGGCGTGAAGGAGGAGAATTGAAGGGGAATAATTGTCCACTAAAAATTTACAATAATGCCATTACTATCTTATTTATTTTATATGGTCAGATCTACTATAATCCCACGGTATAAATTGGTTCTTATATAAAATTGGGTTATTATATAGAAGAGGGATCTTAGATGAACCTTGCTCTATATATCTATATATATATATATATATATATATAGATAAAGGGATTTATCAACTCAACATTCATTAGATCATTATAGCTAATTCTCTTTTAGCTCATTAATTAACATCATACGAAATACTTCGTATATCTTTGGGACAAGTTAGTCCATGTGCCTCATGCCCTGCATGCACCGTACGTCACACAATCTTTAATCAGTCACGTGATGCTTTCATATACTGGTATAACATAGTCCACCAACATTGTTAGCTACATTGGCGGACTGCAATCTCAAAATAAAAATAAAAAACTAAAAAATTATTTTTCATGTTAGATTATAGTTGTTTTTGGTAAAGAATACTCCTCGGGGTGTTAGGGTAAGAATATCAAGCTGTCCTAGAAACTAAGTCCAATAATATGTCCAAATGTCCTCCGACTTCGCCTAGCAAGGGTATATATGAGGGTTTCGCCTTGATGTACGAGAGCTCGGCCTGCAAAAGAGAGAAGGTTAGCTGCCCCGAGGGTGTGACCCGGAAAAGCCCCTTCGATGCTTAAGTCAGCAAACATACTTTCTAGAGAGAGAAAGTAGAGAGAAGGAGAGATACTTCAGATAAAATCCCTTTCATCAATGATTGGAGAGCTATTTATAGATGTACTTTTCAGATCACTGGGCTTAGCTTAGGACAATGGACTTGGCCCAAACAATAGTCGAACATAGGATTGGACCGTTAGATCATAAAATCATGTACCAGTCTACGAGTAATTTTTTGTCAAAGTAAATTGACTAATCCTACAAATTAAACTTTAAGATCCTACCTAAGATCAGATTAGTCGTATGGTTTTGGATCGTAGTCACTCATACGTAGCTATGTATGATATATTGATATGTGCCATGTATGATATGAAGTTCAATAACATTGGCTCATAGTACTGTCAAACGGTTTGACAGTTCGGGTTCGGTTCGGTTTGAAATCGGTTCGGTATTAAATCGGGTCGGTTTGAAATCGGTTTAAGTGTCTCGCAGGTCGGTTTCAGTTCGGTTTAAATAGTTATCAGTTCGATTCGGTTTCGGTTTATTCTTGAGCGGTTTTAATTCGGTTCGGGTTGTAAACAGTCCGGGTAGTAAACGATTCGGTGCAGACGGGTCACGGTTTATTAACGGTTCGGTGTAAACGGTTTTTATCCCGGTTCAAATAGTTTCAGGTTGGAAACGGTTTCGGGTTAGAAACAGTTCGGTTTTTTTTCGGTTCAGTTTATAACTAGTTCGGTTCTTTTTCGGTTCAATTTATAACTAGTTCGGTTCTTTTTCGATTCAATTTAATAACTGGTTTGGTTCTTCTACGATTTAACGTTATTCGGATCGGTTCCATTTCGAGTTTACTAAATTACGGTTCGAGTCGGTTTTCGGTTTGAAAAAATCGATTGTTTATCGAGTCGTTTGGATTCAGGCAGTTAAATGGTTTTGGATTGAAATTTGATAGTACTTGCTAACCTTTTGTTGGTTAACAAATTTTATATTTAGTCGAGACTTCATCATTTCATAAATAGGCATCAAATTATATACAAATTCTCATTGATTTTATAAATACATATCATGTTCTGTTTCAAGTTTAGCCATACCAATCTTACTAGTTTGTAGCCGATTCGTTTATAAGCTGTCCGGTTCATTAAACGATTCGGTTTGCAAGCGGTTCGGTTAATAAACGGTTCGGTTTATATACAGTTCAGTGCAAACGGGTCGCGGGTTGTTAACGGTTCGGTGTAAACGGTTTTTATCCCGGTTCAAATGGTTTAGGGTTGAAAGCGGTTTCGGGTTAGAAACAGTTTGGTTCTTTTTCGGTTCGGTTTGATTTTAGTTCGGTTTAGAACTGGTTCGGTTCATTAACGGGTTCGGTTCTTATACGGTGTAACGTTATTCGGATCGGTTCGGTTTCGGGTTCATTCACGTACGGTTCGGGTTGATTTTCGGTTTCAAAAAAACGGTTTTTAATCGGTTCGGTTCTCATTTGGTCAATTTGTTTCGGGCAGTCAAACGATTTCGTTTGAAATTTGACAGCACTATTGGCTCATATCATGCTCTTATATAATTAGGGCGTATAAAAAACGCACATGATTTGCGTATAGAAAACGCACATCATTTAGAAAATCATACTGTACAAACTTTGATCATAAGATGCGTTTTCACTTGATCCTAAAGGGCATCTTATATGAATGTGTATTTCATATTATGTTCTTTATATTCATCTTAATAATGATCAGGTAGTTTCTAGTTGATTTACAAAGTAGAATGTCTCAAACAGATGCCACTTCTCGAACTTTCATTAAAAAATGATAATTGAACAAAAGTTGCTCCAATAAAGAAGACTTCAAGTCACCTAAATTAGAAATACTTGAATCAATAATGTAACCTCTTTTTCTTTTCTTTTTTTTTTTTTTTTTGAGTCTGTTATGATATTTACTCGTAATGTTTTTTATCTCATGACAAAAACTTAGGTTTCTAAGATATTTTCAAACTTCAAAGTGCCATTTTTTTGTGCTTTGCTACATTCTTGCAAATAGAAAATGTCTATTTATTACAAATAATTTAAAAAGGAGGTAGTAGGGAACAGTTGCAACACTTGCAAGGAAGGAGGATTACCATTTTACCAACAGAAGGAAGATCACAATCCCATATGCCACAGGTAGAGGTGGCCAGTGGGTCGGGTTGGACCCAGCCCACCCTGACTCGCACGGCTAGTGGGTCAAATGGGTCCAGCCTGGATCCGACCCGGCACAACCCGTCTGCAAAGGTGGTTGTGTCGTGGGTCTAAAAATTGTAGCCCAGCCCATTTCGACCCACGTGATTCGGCCCAACTCGTTCAACCCACTTTGACCCACATGATTCGACCCACAAACCCACCCAATTCAACCCATCACGCACGGCCCACCCAACCCACCAACTCGCACAACCCACTAGCCCACCCAACCCACCAACCCGCATAACCCACCAACCCAACCCGCCTAATCCAACGGCTACTTAGTATAAAAAAAAAAAAAAAAAATCCAAAAACTAACGGCTACTTTGTGTAAAAATTCAAAACTAACAACTTTTATGACATTTTTTCAAAAACTAACAGCTACTTTTATGTACTGGCTCTTTTTATTTTTTATTTTTTTTTTTTTTTTTGGAAAGAAGGCTAGTATTTTTTTTTTAATTGTATGACCATCCCCTCAATTTTTCCTATAAATACCAATTTCATTTCACTCAAATTTCCACACAACTCAAGCTTTCTTTCTCTCTTATTACTCAAAAAAAAAAAATTCTTAATTGTTCTCAAAATCTCAAGTGTTATTTAGTGTTATATAGAGTTTATTTTTGTTAAAAAAAATCTCCTTAATATTATTAGGAAAAATTGTTAAAAATAATCGCAACTTTGGCCGGTTCGCTCAAAATAATTTCAATTTTGGATTATTTTTAAATAATCCCAACTTCAGGGAGTATTCGCTCGAAATGGACCAAAATACTTGTAACTGGTTAAGCAGGTAATTTTTTTATTTTTTTTATTTATGTGACACTTGTCACCTTGTGAGTGGATGAAAATTAAAAAACACTAAAAAAAATAGAAAAAATTAAAAAAAAAAATTAATCATAAAAAAAACCCAGAAAAAATAAAAAAAAATACCAGAAAAAAAAAATAAAAATAGAATTTTTTTTAAAAAAAAAATAAAAAAAAATATGGAGTACCAGAAAAATAAAAACAAATTAAAAAAAAAAAAAAGAATTCCCAAACCACCAGCCCCCCACCCCTCACCCCCGCCGGTTTCCCCCTCCCCTTGTCAGCGCCGGCCACCCCTACCCAGCCCTTCCCCACCCTCCACCTCTACCAATTATCCCCAACCAAAAGCCCCACCCCAACTCCCACACTCAGCCCCACCTCGACTCCTACACTCAGCCCCACCTCGACTCCCACCTCAAACCACCCCCAAAAAGCAGCCCCTTCCTCGGAATTACCCCTTCCCCCGTTTTCCGGCACCCCTAACCCTAATTTCGCACCCTTAAACCCGTTAAACCCAAAAAATCCGAGACCCTAAAAAACGGGTTTTCTAGGTTAACGGGTTTTTGGGTGGGGGATTAAAATTGGGGGGCCGGAAAAAAAGGGAGGGGGCAATTCCAAGCAGGGGGTCGATTTTTTGGGGGTGGTTTGGGGTCGGTGGGATTCATGTTAAGGGTGGCAGTCGTGGTGGGATACGGGGTAAGGATGGAACCGGGCTGGGTAGAGGGAGTGTGAGTGGAGTTCGCCGGCGGATAGGGGTGGGGGAAACTCCGACCAGGCTAGCCGCCGGCAGGGGGAGGGGAAGGGAGGTTGCTGGTGGGTAGGGGGGAGTTGGGTTTTTTTTTTATGAAATAATTTTAATTTTATAGTTTTTTTTCCTGTTTTTTTTTTTCTATTTTTTTTATTTTTCTGTTTTTTTTTTAAAAAAAAAAACATTTCTGGTTTATTTTTATTTTTTTTTGGTTTTTTTATTTTTTATTTTACTTTTTTCAAGTATTTTTATTAATTTTTTCTGGTTTTTTTTTTAATTTTTTTATATTTTTCTGTTTTTTTATATATATTTTTCAGCGAACCAGGGACTGACACGTGTCCCTTAACCTGGTATAATAGGTTACATGACCGGTTAGGTCCATTTTGAGCGAATACCCCCTAAAGTTGGGATTATTTAAAAATAATCTAAAGTTGGGATTATTTTGAGCGAATCGGCCAAAGTTGGGATTATTTTTAACAATTTTTCCATATTATTATTAGTATTCTTAAAAACAATTTCTCAAAAAAATAAAAAAAATTCTTCTCCATATTATAGTTAGTAATCATTAAAAAAAAAAAAGGTTCAAGAGGAGGAATGGGAAGGAATCAAAGTGGTAGTTGAAGTGGTGGCCAAAGGAGTGGTGGTGCAAATTTTTCGTATGAAATTAATACGGAAAATTTAAACCAATTTGCCAATGAATATGGAGATTATGGTTAAGGAGATGGGCAAAATATTCAAACGTCTCCACCACAACATTTCTCCCGCCAATCATCAAGTTCAACTATGCCACCTCCATCGCAACCAACATCACAACCAACATCTCAACCTCATCTCAAGGTAATTTCAAATTTAATTTTTATTGTATGAATATTTTTTTTTTTAAAAAAAATTTTAAAAAAAAATAAATAAATAAAAAATAAAAATTATTATTAATGATTATAAAGTTAGTTTAGTTTCCAATTTTCTATAATTTATAATCACCATGAAAAATGTGTTTAAATTATTATAATTAAAATATTTTAAATTTAAAAGTGCATTTTCATAAATAGCATTAAAAATTAATTTCAATAATTTGATTTATGAAAGGTGGTGGCGGTGAAAGTAAAGGTCGAGCACAAACTTCTTGGGTGAGGAAACATTTTGAACGAGTTGAAGTTACACCCCCGGGATGGCAACCCGGTCAACCAAAGAGGTTCACGTGTACATGCCTAGTTTGCAAGGCGCTAGGTGCAAATGTCAAGTCATATAATTGGAAAACGGGAGATGGAACCGGAACCTTGACTCGACATTTGCAAAATAAACACGACTTGTTCGAAAATGGCCCCCGTCATTCGGGGGATGGGATGCCCGTCCAAACACAATTGGGTGGATACATGAACCATCTACCAGGCGGAGGTACACCTTTCATTTATAATAAAGATAGAATGATTTATGAAATGAATACTTTAGTTATTGCTAATGAATACCCTTCTAGTTACGGTGAAAATGCAAATGTTGAGCATTTTAATAAAGTTGCATTACAACCTGCATTTACTCGTGTCCCCCGAAAAACCCTAAGACATTATACACAAACTTCTTATTATAAGTATAGGAGTGGTTTGATTGAATTATTTCGTACTTTTGATGGTCGTGTTAGTTTTACAAGTAGTACATGGACTTCTAGTATGGGCGAACCTTTTCTTTGCATTACTGCTCATTGGGTGGATGATGATTGGTTTATTCAAAACGTATACTATGTTTTCAAGCTATGGAAGAAAGGCATACCGGTTTTAACATCAAAGTTCGTATTTTGGATTGTTTAAAAGAATTTCACTTGAATAATAAAGTTTTTTCTTTGTCTCTTGATAATGCAACTATAAACACAAAGTGCATTGACTATTTGAAAAATGACTCCGAGTTGCATTTGTTGTTGGGTGGTAGTCTCTTGCATGTTAGATGTTGTGCTTTTATTTTGAATTTGTCTGTTCAAGAGGGTCTCGCTGAGTTGCAACCATTGCTAAACCCAATTAGAACAGTTATAAAATGGATTAGGATAACTCAGTCAGTTAGAAGAAAGTACATAACAATGTGTAAAGAGAGAGGTCTTAAGAAAAGACAATGGTCTATTGATACCCCTACCCGTTGGAATTCTACTTTCAGTTGTTGAATGATGCTATAAAGTATCGTGATATTTTGACCCAACTTTACAATGAGACTCGTGTTAATCCTACTGAGTTGATAACCGAAAGTCAATGGACTAATGCTTCTTTGTTTCGTGATGTTTTAAATACTTTTGATAGTGCAACTCATATTTTCTCTTATATCTATGAGCCTAACATTCATTTAGTCGTAATTGAGTGTGTTAAAGTTGTTCATACCATCGAAAAACATATGAAGATTGATGAACTTCGTCCCGTTCTTGATAGCATAAAATGTAAGTGGCATACTTATTTTAGTGAATTTCCAATTATTTACGGAATTGTTGCTATTCTTGACCCTGGTGTCAAAGCTGAAGGTTTGGAAAATCTTTTAGAATTTTATTATACAAGTTTAGGTATCGATTATGATGTTAGTGAATATATTAACAAATGCAAATCTGTTTTGGGAGACCTTTATGATCATTATGCATCTATTTATGGTTTTGATTTAGCAACACCAACTAATACTAGTACTTCTGATTCTAGAATTGGTTTTCTTGATAAAGTTATGAAAAAAAAAAAAAACACAAAGCATCTACATCATTCTCATCATCATC
Organism: Chenopodium album; assembly: GCF_948465745.1. Lineage (NCBI taxonomy): Eukaryota > Viridiplantae > Streptophyta > Magnoliopsida > Caryophyllales > Amaranthaceae > Chenopodium > Chenopodium album. The sequence goes on from NC_137843.1 coordinate 57,759,672, forward strand.
TTCTTCAGCACTTGCTATTAATGATTATTTGTCATATCAACATGAGACCAACAACGGCTTTCAAATTATAAAATGGTGGCAAGAACATCAACAAAGTTTTCCTATATTGGCGAGAATTGCAAAAGATATACTTGCAGTTCCCGCTTCATTTGTTGCTTCCGAGTCTGCTTTTAGTGCAGGTAGAAGAGTGTTAGATGAAAAAAGATCTCGCTTAACTCCGGAAAGCATTCAAATTTGTGTTTGTAAGAAAGATTGGGATCAAGCTGAAAGAAGAACTCAAGGTTTAAAGCAAGACGAAGACGATGAAGATGATCCTGTGATGATATTGGAGTCGTCAACGGATGATGCAGCTTCCGAGGATGATGATGCAACAAATATGGGTGGCTAGAAAAGTCTTAATCAGGTACGCTAAGAACTACGTGGGCTTTGATTCTTTCGGGATACGTAGACAACTTATTTTTCGAAAATTAGAAATTAATTGCAAAATTAAATTTTAATTTTCTAAAGATAGGTCCAAGCCCCCCCCCCCCCAAATTCCAAAATAAGTACAATATAAGAACCACGTTGGCTTTAATTCCTTATTTTGTGATATAAGGATACGTAAGCATCTTAATTAAGAGCAAGCCATCAAATTGTTAATTTTGTAAAAATTAAAACACCATCTAACCCACGAACCCACCCGACCCTAACAAACTAACCCAGCTCACCTAACCCACCCTTCGACCCACCCTAACCCACTAACCCACCTCGACCCACCCTTTGACCCATGAACCCAGCTCGACCCACCCACGACCTGTCTAACCCACGAACCCAACTCGACCCACCCACAACCCGTCTAACCCACGAACCTAACCCTGGTGTGTCCAACTTCTCCGACCCAACCCACGACCCGGCCCACCCTACCTTACGTGTGCCGTGTCGTGTGTCATGAAACCCCAACCCGCGACCCACCTAACCCTAACCCAGCTCGCACGACTCGCACGGTGGACACCTTTAGCCACATGTAAAATAGAGTATAAACCAGCATCAATCCAGCTATGACTTATTTGTTGCAGAATTAAATTTTATGATAAAACATACTCATACTACGTAAAAGAGAACGTAACACTAAACATGACACTGGCTTTACATGCCCTAATGCTCAAGTACATTGTGCTACACAAAATTGATAGTTTTTTTTTTTTTAAAAAAAAATAAAAAGTTAACAAGATTAAATGATTAAGAGTGTAGGAGGTTGGGATGAAGAGTTGAAAATATGATTTTCAAATTACTAACTTCATTGTAAATTTTACAACGATTTGACATAAATTATAAATAGAAATGTTGATCATTTTAAATAATTTGATTTAGATGTAGTATATGAGTATGCTCTCTTCGTGTTTTAATAATAAGTATTACACTTTGCCGATGTAGTTTTAGGCAATTTAATTGAGGTAAGTGGGGTAATTAGAGTATTAAAAAATATTCCCTATGTCGTTTTTTTTTTTCATTTTTTTTTTGCTCCATTGCAAATAATTGGGTCAAAATTCAAAATTTTTTATCATAAATTCCCATAAATCAATAAAAGATAATATGGTGTTATTGTATATTTTATTTATATTAAGTTTTATACTTTTTATGCATATAGAATTAAATTTATATACATTGCAAGACGCGTCTTGGAGAACGTGTAAAGTCCAATATAGCAAAAAAAAAAAGGACAAAGAGAGTAGTAAAAAAAGATAGTGGGGTTAATAATCTATTAATAAGTAATTTATATGATAGGAAAGAAATAATAAAGAAAGTAGTAGGCTCTTTAAAAAATAACAGAAAGAACATTTTTATAATTTTTTTTTTTTTTTTTTTGACAAAGGATACAAACAGATTCCATATTAATATTAAAGCAAATAAAATTAAACGCCGCTTCCCTAGCTATTTGATGAGCTCAGTGAACGCGCTGACGATTCGCTTTGTATATGCTACAATATTGAAAGGTAGAGCCAAGAAGTTTAATCTTGCGAATGAGCCAAATGTAAGCTACGTTACCATGACCATCCCCTCGAAGAAGGGAAACAAGATTACATGAATCAGTAAAAATCGTAAGGGAATGAAACCCTCGATCAAAAGCCCATTGTAACCCATACATGCATGCTAAAGCTTCCGCATGTAAAGCTAAGTTACAAATCCCGAAGTTACTTCCATCAATAATCCGATCATCCAACGGGTCAGCATTATCCACGTACCATCCCATCCCAGCTTGTTGAGAATCTTTGAACCAGGAACCGTATATTTGGAGAGAAAGTTGAGCAGGTCTTTGGGTACCCAGTCCAAGCTGAGCTATGTAAAAACCAGGCGGAGGAAAGGCACCATCATCATCTCCCGCAACATAAGTGGTGTTCGTAGAAGCGTCCGTGTTGACAAATATTGTATGCGCATCCATAACCTCTACGAACTAAGAATCAAACGGCCGGGAAGTAGTAGAATCCCTAAAGATTCTGGAATTCTGACATAACCACAGACTCCAAAGTGTACCGACGAAGGTACCTAAGCGAGTACCAGAAGGCCCATCCTAACTAATAAAAAGTCGGATATACTCTTGGATCCAATCTGAGAGAGAAAGGTCTCCATTAAATACTGAGCGGATACCGAGGCATACACCCCTCCAAACCGTTCGTGCACTAAAGAACATTCTGAAGAGATGTTGTAAATCCTCTGGTTCTGATCTACAGAGGTCACATAACACATCTTGAATCGAAACACCTCTATGATGGAGTTCCACCTTACCTGCAAGAGCACGATGTAGCCGTTTCTATAAAAACAGCTTCCACTTTGGTTGTAATTAGAGAGACCAAAGAACTTTCCAAAAGGACCCAGTACCAGAAAGTGTAGAAGCAGGAGAAAGTTGTTGTTGTATCATTGCGTAACCTGTTTTCACCGAGTACCTCCCTGACGGGGTACTTGACCAATAACGAAAATCTTCCTGAGTCGTATCAGGCAACTCCATAGCTAAGATTGTAGAAGCATCCGTAGGAACAAACCAATCAATCAGCAACTTTATTAGTGTCCTACCTCAAAGTCTAAGGGTGAATGAAAAAACTGACAGTATGAGTTGCTGTATTTTGTAAAGAAATCCCAGGTTTGAACTCTGGAATGCTACCATTGACCCAACTAGCCGAACCAGCTAGAGTCGATCGCCCATTACCAATTTTCCAATTGCATCCTTGTTGTAAAAGAGAATCCGCTTTAATTAACTCCTGAAGGCCATACGAATGACGCCCAAAAAACCGTGGGCGACTCAAAGAGTTGTTGGAAAGAAAGGTTGTACGTGCACCGAAAACTTTAGACACTAGCAACCGCGGGTTAGTAAAGAGTCGCCAAACCTGTTTCATAAGCAAAGCCTTAGTTAAAGACGACAAGCAACGAACGCCCAAGCCACCCAAGCCACGAGGAAGATGCATGGTATCCTTATTAACCCAATGCATACCTTTAGTATCAGAATGCGCCCAGAAGAAGCGAATGAATAAAGAATCAATTTTCCCCATAATAGAGACCGGCAACTCATAGCAAGCAAGAACATGAGAGGCCATAGCTACAAGGATTGAGTTAATAAAAATTAACTTCTGCGATTGAGAAAGCCGGATAACATTTAAACAATTAATTCTTCTGATTATTTTGTCGATGATGAATTGGAAGTGGTCCTTCTTTTTCCGACGAAATCGATTGGAGCCCCCAGATGATGATCGAACACCTAAACTTGCTTCATTTGGAAAATTTATTTGAAACTAGCCTGAGTAGAGGTACAAATATTCTAGCTAAACTTGATTAAGGATTTCGACAGATTTAGCTCTTCACCAGAAATCTTAGTAAATCGTTGAATGATCTGCATAATAATAGTGCAGGACGCAGAAGTTGCCCGGAAAAAGATGATTGCGTCATATTCTTTGCAAACATTTTTATAATTTATAAAGAACATGGATATATATATATATATATATATATATATATATATATATATATATATATATATATATATATATATATATATATATATATATATATATATATATATATATATATATATATATATATATATATATATATATAAAAGAACATGTTATTATTCTGTAAAGAACATGTATGATACTGGATTCCCACTCTAAAATTAATTTCTCCTAAAAATAATTCAAGATTTTATTTTCAAATATCAAAATTTACAAAATTTCAGTTTTCAAAATATTTTATTTGGGTAATATTTTTTCACCAATTTTTTTTATTTTTTTTATATATAATTAAAATATTCATTTTAATAAAAATCATGTGTATTTCATAGGATGTTCTCTACATGATTTAATAATGTTCTCTACCGGAAAACATAATGTGCTTTATATTTATTTATAATATACAAATTATTATTAACATTATATTCTTTCCAGATGTTCACTATTATTATATCATATACTGATCTTTGTTGGTTCTATGGATAAATTATACTAAATGTCCATAATATTCTTTTATTGTAATAGTAATGTATTGTTATAGTCACATAATGTTCATTACGTACTGTGGAATATTTTTTGAATTTTTTCTTTTGATCATGCAAGGTAGATATGCATAAACAATGCTCATTACATAATATCATTATGTTCTTTATTAGTATTATGAACATTCTTTAGATTTGAAAATCAATCATCACTGTTGTAAAAAAAAAAACCAATCATCAATAGAGGAGGTCCAAAAAAAAATATCGTCATCATCAACCTTTATAATTCTGATTTTAAAATTAAAATATACATAATTAGATGATAATTAATACATATATATACAAAAAAATATAGAAAATAAATGATATTGATGAAGATTAATTAAGGGTCAAATTCAAAAAATTCCTACCTTATAAAAAGTTCAAAAGAACTCTTATGAATAGTGTGATGCCTTTTTTACCCCTAAAAATGTTTATTTACTAATATACCCATTTATATCATATTAACTTATTAAGTGTGTTTATGGCCTTTATGATTCCCATACTTGTTTCTCCTTTTTAGTCTTCCTTCCCTTCCAACTTTCAACCTTTTCCTCTCTTTTAAACCCCCTTTTTCTCTCTCCTTCCTCCTTTACTTCATTACTCTCGTTCTCTCCTCCATTGAAGCGAATGAGTCCTCCATTAAAGCGACCGCTGATGGATAAAATCCACTTTGTTACTATTTTCTTAAATTAAAAAAAAAAAACAAAAAACATTCACGCATACGAACCCATCGAAATCACTCCCTCTGTGTTTTACTTACCTCATCACCTAAATAGACATTTTTCTTTTGAAACTTTCTCCGTTAACTTTTAGTTGCAATCTTTTAATTTTCACGCCTATCAATGCATAATTTTGATCTTCCGTATCTCTGATTATAGACGTGTAAAAAATCTAAAGATTAAATATTTAAAACATATATATAGAGATGAATCTAATAAGATCCCACATGACTATTTTACCCAACAAAACAAAGTCAATAAAAATAAGGATCAGTCATAAAAATGTAAATAGTGTATATATATTTTCAAGTGTTGCAACTAAAAGTGACGGAGGATATATATTATACCTCGCAACAAAACCCATGTTACAACACAAAAAAGCTTACAACTAAAATATGAATAGAGTATATATATTTTTAAGTGTTACATTTTCGTATCTATGTAAGGCTATGATTTCAACAATTTATTTCTTAGTATATGCGTTCATAAGCCTAGCCAATAAGTTTTGGGTGTCATGACAAGCTATTACAACTCGATCATTTAAACTAATTATGTCGCGCGCAACGTGCGCGTAGGCTCCCCTAGTATAAGAGAAAAATTGAATTAACGTAGACACTAAAACACATACATGCTTAACAATAAGAATAAGTACTTCAAAAAATACGAGGGATAAAATAAAATAACACAATGATTAAAAAAAAAATACCTTAAAGTAGTATAAAGGAACAAACAAAAATGAGCATAGAAGAACATATTATTCAAGTAAAAGAACATACTTTGAATTATTGAAGTATCTACGTATATTAAAGAACATAGTTTATAATGTAAATAACATATAGTTCATACCCAAAGAAAATAATAATCAAACTCAAAGAACATATTATATTCGCGTTTTTTGTAAATACTAGTTGTGCCATCGCGCGCGATGCGCGCGATAGCCCAATTCACACGTATTGGATTGAGATAAATCGAAGGTTTCAAAGGATATGGATTAAGGAGTTCTGGTATTTGGTACCATAGATGGGTGCGGTTGTTGCTATCTAACATAACATTTGGTAAGAAGAAAAATGTTAGAATTGATGGACAGTTTTGCAATGGCCACAATAAAATTGTAGTCATTATAATTTTTCAATCTGTACCTTTAAAATTTGGTATTAAATCTTGACCATTCATAAAATTTGGTATTAAATCTTGACCATTCATAAAATTTGACTACATAATTATTAAAAGATATATTTGTATACAATAAAAAATAAATAGTTTTATTTGAAATTAAATTAACGATGATAATGGATATCACTTTTTAAAAAGTCGATCTTAAAATTTGTTTTCAAATCCTTTCTTCCATTGATTTGTTTGATACCAAAACTCGATTTCCGTAGGATGTATTTCGTATGACAATAGTGTTGGGTTATATTTATTTTGTGGAAAAGATGATACGGAGTTAAGGATAGAATGTCTAATATTTTGATTCTTGATGAGTATACAAATTTAACAATGGTAGTATGCTGCTGTACCATTAATGGAGATTGAGGGATTTGCTTGGTAGAGGAAATGAAATTGCTTGATTTGGCGACAAAAAGAGGATTTTTTTTTAACTTTTTTTATAAAAAATAAAACAGTTTTATTATTCAGTTAAATATTTCATCAGTCAAATAAATAAATAAATAGGATTTATCCTTAAAATTTTAATGGTTGAGATTGAAAACAATTACAATGGCTACATTTTTATTGTAGCCATTGAATAGTCTTCCTAGAATTGATATGGAACGCAATCATTAGGTAAGTGGTTATTCGGTTAGATTATGTCCTATTTTGTCTTTGGGTTATCTAATACTTAATAAAATTTGGTTTAGTAATTGAGTAGTATCTTTTTAAAAATTTTAAATTTTTGTAAGTCGTGTCTAAAAATTGATAACTCGGTAAAATTATAAAACTAACTCGGTAAAATTATAAAACTGTTTACACAATTGACATGTGTGTATAAATGTCGTCCATATAAGGAAGATTATGAAAAGCCACTTTCTATTTTTAGAATTTTTTAACTCACGTACACTAAAGCTGTACTTTGGAAGTCTTAAGGTCTATATTCTTCAACATTTTGTCATGATTGTTGAATTTCCTACTTGATTGGTCAATTGAAGTACTTGGATTGCGTGGTCCATAAATTGTGTTCTGCCTTTCTTGTCTGCCTTTCATGCTCTTTTTTTTCTTTCCTTTTTTCTTTAAAAAGCTATTTTCTTTCTGTGCAACAATGGCTAGCACTGACAGCACCGCCACTTCTGGAAGGGTATTTGCACCGCCAATTTGGAGATCGAATGAGTCAAGATCTCAGGAAGAGAATGCTGCAAGCTTTCGTGTGTATGTGACGGATATGACGAAGAAGATGAACAGTCACCTGGAATTTTTGGAACAAGGAATTTCAAGAGTGGAGAAAGGCAAAAAAGAAAAAGGCAAATCAAGCAAGAAAAGAAAAGGAGGAGTTGAAAGGGATGGCTGCGGAGAATGGCCAGTCATCATTGCTGATTCAGAGAGTGACAAAATGCAAAACAATCGGACGGATGGAGGTGAGACAGAAGGGAAAGGGGAGGATGCTAAAGAAGAAAATGAGGTTGAAAAAGCTGTTGAGGAAAAAGCAAACGAGTCAGAAGAGGAAGAGGAGGATACTGCAGAAGAAGAGGAGACGGAGGAAGATGAGGAGACTGATGAGAATGCTGAAAGCGATCTGAATTCCGAGTCCGGAACTCGTAGCGAGGAAAAGATTGCTGTAGAGTCAGGTGCATCATTCGAGTCAGAGAGTTCTGACTTCGACGACGACGATGATGATAGTGGTGCAAAGTCTGACTCTGGGAATTATCACGAAGCAAATGAAGAAACAAGTAAAGACTCTACCATGTTTGCTATGAAAATTCCTGATTAAAAATTGGTCGTGAAGAGTTAAACATTACTGGTGTTTTTTGTTTGTTCATGGTGGGGTGGTTTTTGGATGAATTTTAGAAGTTTTAGGTGATCTAAAGTCTGTTAGGGGGTTTTTTGAATGATAGTCTATGGTAAGTCTATTAGGGGTTAGTGTCTTGTAAATGTAATAGGTAAGCAAGTAAGTAGGTTGTAATGATATATTATCTAATAAAATCTGAAAGCATGATGTATTTTGAAATGCTGATGCTATTTCCTTAATTGCTCAAAATTGAACAGCAAAGAAGAAAAACACTTGAAGTTTTCAACTAATGATAATAATTATGAACAGCAAAGAAGAAAAACACTTGAAGTTTTCACTAACCATAATAATATTTTGCATTATATTTACATAAAAAGCCTGAATTTATTAGGTACAATACTGCAGTAGTAGTAGTTGGTTTTTTCATAAGTACATAATGCCTGATTAATTGTTGAAGTTCATCTAATAACCAGGCTGCAAAAGCTAACTAATTACACCAACTTTCTAATTTTATAGTCTATAAGAAGTGGTGTTACATAGGAACATATACTGTGATGGAACTTATTCCTATTCAAAACCACATTTTTCCAAATGGCTTAATGATAATGCATACTCGTTTAGTTGAGATTGCACTATCTACTAAGAAGTAGTTTAAGAATATCTATTTCTGATGTTAGCCATAGGATGCAAAAGATATAAACTTCTCATCTAAGATGGAAGTAACATGATCCAAAAAATTTAACCTTGAAGCCTAGCCGCAATGAGTAGATATATTAGGAAACATTTAATAGATGAAGTTGTTACCCAACTGATCTGCCATATATATGGTTTATTGCTTCTTATATGTCTTCATCAGACTCATCATCTTGAAAGACGAGGGCTCGATGCATGGTCTGCTTTTCCTGCTTAATGACTTGTGCTTTCTCTGCAACAACTGCTTCTCCCTGGATGCTAACAGCTTTCCCTTTAAGAACTGCACGAGCGACTTGTTCTGCTTCCTTAGCTTTGATGGGGTCTGGAATTTTCTCTGTTGTTTCAATGACATCCTTTGCTGGTGTGGTAATGGCAGTTTCATTGTCAACATTAGATCTCTTTCTTTTGTGTCTAGAGTTTCCACTCTGAGATTGAGCAGGTTGATTTGATGCAGCCACTGTTTCTGCTAAAATGCAGGCATCTTCCTCTTCCAGACTGAAGGCTGATAGATCAAGAGCCTGAATAGTTTCTTTCTTGATGGTTTTGCTTAAAAACTCTGCATCAATTGATTTATTGGTAGCACTTGTGTCAGTATGAGCATGTGCAGCATCACTTGTTGGCCCTGCAACTTTGGCTGTAGGTGCAGCAACATTAGCTGCAGGTGTACCAGGGTTGGTTGTAGAGCTACTCCTTGCACCAGCATCTGTGTTGGTGTCTTCCATTACAACACCTTTCAGACCCCACTGGAGAACCTTATTCTGTTTCAAAGCAGTAGTAGGGCCAATCTTGATAAAAAAAAGTAAGTTGTTGCTAGTTTTGAAGCAACTTCGCTAAACCTGTCGGTTTCTTCCTGCAATAGAAATAATATTGCCTTGGTCTCAAAAAGAATTGCATATGCCAGTAGGATTCAGAGGTGGTTAATTATTTACTAGTATCTTTAATAGATAAAGATCCTCAGCTGACACTCCAAGTAATGGAATGCAGTTTTCAGTAAATGCAGTAAGCTGCAGGGTCCCCGTTCCATCTGAGACATTGAAAGTGATTGTTGCCCTGCAAGAATTTATAAGTTAGTGTATGGTTGCTATGGTTATAGAAGCTTAACATTACAATAGTTTAGTAGTGAAGGTCTCCCTTTTTTTTTACCGGTGTGTGGCAGATACTTCATTTCGTCCACAAGCTATGCAGTTAAAACTTTCCCCAACAATCAAGTGTGTGCGCTTCCCACAGTGAGAACATCCAATGTATGTCCTGAGCCTTTCAAATGCAAGGTCTGGTGCTACAACTCTCAGCCAGTAGATTTCTTGTGGAAGGGTTGTTGTTGCCTACATTATGATATAAGTGATTACATTGTTGTGTGCACATGGGCTAGTTTCTTGTGAAATTCAAAGTGTTTAAATGCAGGGAATGTTTACAATCTGAAAACTACAGGGAATACAAAAACATGCTCATTATTGAGTGAAAATGATTTTTGCCAATACATGATTTTCAATTTAAAGGTGTTAATGTGTAATTCAAATATTTTACTTCAAGGCTAGCTATGACGTGCAATCTAATCTAAAGCCTCTACTACATTGACAGTGTAAAATCAAATGATATCACTTTTATATTACCAGGATAATTTAGAAGAACAATAATATGTATACCTTCTTTGTTCTGATGCGATCTATGGTTGTTAAAATTCTTTCGGTAGGTGGATTCCACGCAGCTATAACTCTATTTTGCTGATCAATTAACACACATCGATGTTTCCTTTCCCTATTATTAAAACGTGTGATACTTATTATTGAAAATATCATTATAAGATTTTAAATGAAATTTTGAATCTAAAAAGGTTTAAATTGGTATACCACTCGGCCAATGCAGCTGCTTTTTCACCTTCAGGATCCCTGACTATCTCAGTAGACGTGGTTGACTCAATCTGAAAGCCTGTAATTTTGATATATTATTAAGTGTATATCATGTTATTGATAGTGTCTAAATTAAGGCAGTTAAGGCAAACACATTGCAAGCTATATCATGAGTTACCTTTGCGAGTGATAGGACGTAGGGCTGTTATTCCTATAACCTTAAAGAGGTCACTGTCTAATACCAGTGTTTCACATTCTGGTCCAGACAAATCATTCCATGTACAGACTTTCACTGGCTGATCAGTGCTGAAAATACATGGATAGATATATAATTTTTTGAATATTAGGATAAGTGACTGTGAAATATTCAAGCTTATTTATCTAAATAGTAGATGCAATTACCTATGATCTATCACCATTAAGTCGCGTACAAAAGACTCCTTATTCAGAGTTGTCACAATCTTCCTTGGTTCTCTAGCAACATACAGCACAATAACAAGTATATCTACAGCAAGTGTAAGTAGCTTTTAGGTGCCAAGCACGATATATATATATATATATATATATATATATATATATATATATATATATATATATAATTGTATATGGATTGAAAAAGCAGCTGAAATTTGTTGAATACCATGTCTAGCATCATGATCAGCAACTCTTGGAATAGAAGCAAGTGATTGGTACTTTGGAAAGACTATTTCTTCTTCAGGATCTAAGGATTGGATGACAGTTCTACTACCTAATACCATCTGAAATTGAAGATCTGATTCTTTCTGCCTATATTGTGGATCAAGTGGTCTGATCAAGGCATTAGCAATGTCATAATTGCCTCTAAATAGAATCACATTTTTATATGCCTCAACTTGATCACCAAAGAGCGTGAGCTTCATGCGATTTTTCTATCATATTATATAAAACACAATAAGAATATGAGATCATATATCTACACATAATGATTTATAGAAGACATAATTTGCATTTGCATATGACATGTTTAGAATATACCTTGTCATCCTGTACTATTATATACTGGTATATGATCTTTTTTTCAGATTTTTGTGGCCGACTTTTTTCAGCAATATTGACCTTTACTTTATACGATTTACTCGATGCATTGAGTTCATTAAGAAACCTTCGTTGGGGTGCCATAATAGAACTGGCTATTTCAAAAAGACTAATTAGGTATAAAAAATTGAAAGAAACAAAACTTTTTTACAACTTTACAGAAGGATTACTAATAGTTAAGTAAAATGCATGTGGTACAAAGATTACTACAGAATCACAACCAGTTTATGCATAACAATAGGCTTAAAATTACCACAAAGACTAATCCGTGTTAATAATTAGAAAAATTGGCTTGCTTAGCAACTATAACAATAATAATGCTCATATTTTACACAAAAGTTGATTTGTTTATAGTAATTAGTTATAAATATCCCCTCGTTTTTTTTCTGGTTATTGTATCTACTCTATAGCAAAGCAATTTAGCACACTGATCACAAAACCTAACTCCTAGCTTCTTAAAATAATCTAGCCTTTAAAATTTTCCTTGCTTTTTAACAATGACAAAGAGGAGCTTAGCATTATTCATCTTGAAAGTAACACAGAAATGGTGGACAAATTGGTAATAATATGTTTCATAGGCAATACTATTTGAACACACTGACCATTTGTACTTAAATAATTAGTAATTCAATTCAATTTGGCAAGCATAATACAACAATTAAGCTAGTAATTCATGGAAAAACCAAGACTGATCATCACAATAATTAGATCAGTGTTAATGGGTAAAGATATGAATTTAATAAAATCAAAGTTTAATTATAAAGGTATTTGTAGTATTACATGTAGAACATTGGTAAATCAATTTACATATATCTAAATTAATTCATCCTATATACTACCATTTTCCATACTAATACAGAACTAATTTTCTATTGCAAATTTTAGAGTTTTAGAGTTTTGTAATAAACTAATTATTGTCTAAATACATGGTGTATGTAAATTTGGAATTCCAATTGATAAGTAACAATAACATTTTCGGTTAAATCATAGGCAACATTAACAATGAAATCACATAAACAGCTTGTATTCTGACAAAAAATGCCTTTTTCCTACTTATAGTATCCAGTGTTCTATAATAAATGCTGTCATGTTTATAAATGTGTAGATTGATATTTATTTACCATAATATTTGGTTCTCAATTTGAATATAAATTTCAAACAAGGAAATTGAAAAGTAAATAGAGTTTTCATACCTGACAGCAAACAGAGTCAAAGAATGTGACAGCAACGTTAGTGTTGGAGAATTGATTATACTACTGAGTTCCTTCTTCTTGCCTCTTTCCTTTTTTTTTATAAAAAAGGAAAAATTGCTTTAGATTAGATTATTACTCTAGCTTATGATGTTAATATGAGCTTAATTGTAGCAATGAATTTATAGGGGCTGGAATCTAGTGGAAGCTTAGCAAAGATAAGTGTATTCAAAGTTACTGTGTGTGTAAATAGTGGTCTTCTTTATTTTTTTGCTTAAAATCAGCATTCCATACTCCTAGAGTGACTAATATGATACTGTATGGATGAGTAGTATGTACTTTAATTGAATATTTTACTATGTACTTCTATGTATTTTGTTTAGGCTATTTACATCAAAAAATTATATCTTAGAGTAAGTTACATTTAATCTATATTATTAATGTGTTGTGTTTTAAAATACACAACTCGCTATGAGCATACGTTAATTAGTAAATCTCGATTTATAATTCTAGCTGCCCTTAATTTAAAATTTACCATGATTAAATGTATAAAATTTATGCTAACCATCTACACGTATTTCATGTTATTACTTTATCGTAAAAAATAGGAAGCTTAGCAAAGATAACTGTATTCAAAGTTACTGTGTGTGTAAATAGTGGTCTGCTATATTTTTTTGCTTAAAATCAACATTCCATACTCCTAGAGTGACTAATATGATACTCTATGGATGAGTAGTATGTACTTTAATTGAATATTTTACTATGTACTTCTATATATTTTCTTTAGGCTATTTACATCAAAAAATTATATTTTAGAGAAAGTTACATTTAATCTATATTGTTTATGTGTTGTGTTTTAAAATACACAACTCGCTATGAGCATACGTTAATTAGTAAATCTTGATTTATAATCCTAGTTGCCCCTAATTTAAAATTTACCATGATTAAATGTATAAAATTTATGCTAATCATTTACACGCATTTCATATTATTACTTTATCGTAAAAAATGATATCACTTTATCGGACTATACAAACACTATCAAAATTTTTAAACTATGCTTGTACATGACCACAAACCTGATAAGGTCATTTTTATTAAATTTTATTGCAATTAATCAAATTGTATTTTTATTTTTTCAAGGGTACCTTAAAAGTTCATAGTCAAGTGGTTCCCTTAATCTCCTCTCATTCACTTATATTGTCTTTTAAGCAAATCTTATAGATGTTTGTCAGTAGATTGCACTTTAGTGAAATTTGTTCTTCCTTTTCTTTCCATTTTTCTTTTTTCTATTTCTTTGAAAACCATGTAGCCTTATGTGAGCATGCCACTTAGAAACTTTGTCACCACATTATTAGGTGAGACATGTAGCATGGTTAGAACAAACCAACATTGTCACAGCTATACTAAAATAAGAGCTATGCACTTATAATAGGAAAGTCTTAAAACAAACACATATGTGTGTACATTTATCTAATATAAGCAGCTACTATTAATTTTTTTTCAGCAGGCTATTTGTTGTTACATAAGAACAAAAGATCATGTTGTTTTGCCATTCTAGAATCGTAAATTGGTTGCTGTGCCACTATAGATTAGATAAATACTCCGATCCAGCTTGATCAATTTCAGAATCATCAACTCCTTGTTGTAACACAGAAATTTAGATAAACACTCTAGCTTGAGAAATACATTACTACAAAGCTGTAAATGAATCTAAGAAATTTGGCCAAAAGAGAAAAATAGTGTATTTTTTTCACCCCCTTAACTCTGAAACTATAATAGCATACCCTCTTTTAAGCATGATTATATGATAGCATATTGTAGGAAAATCTTTTTTTAAAAAGAAAAAAAGAAAAAGAAAAAAAAAAAAAAAACCCAGGCTACAAATGGCATGGTATTATATCAGACAGGGCTTAGGATGGGAATGATTAGACTTATAACAGAATGAATGTTGGAAAAGGGAATAAATACCAGTAGTATGGTAAAATATAAGGAGTCAGTGTCTGATTGCCTGATTATATAGCTGATTAAGTGCAAGCAATCTAAGTATGTCACTATAATGGGAGCAGAAAGTGCAAAACAGGATATGTCAGAAAAATTCCCCTGAATTCTTTATATGAATCATTCATTTATATCTGGAAATTATATCTCAATTGAATCTGAAGTTTTATAAAGTGGCGAATAACGCCAAAACACAAAAATCAGGCAGCCTTGAATGATTGTCCTATTATATCAGTAAAGATTATGCTATTAATTGTTGTATCTACATACTATATAGTATATAATGAAGGGCATAAATACTGTAATTAGGACACAATAGAAGATATATTATTCATTACCTGCTGATGTGGCTATACAATGCCAGCCATTCTGAGAATGTCATAAGATATGACATTTTTGACCTGACCAGAATGTTGCTGATCATAATGTGGTTCAGTGACTACACTAACATTAGCTGCCTGTTGAGCCCGCGAAAGTGCAACATACAGCTGTCCATGTGAAAAGCATGATCGGGGGAGATAAATTGCAACCTTACTAAGTGTTTGTCCTTGTGCTTTGTTAATTGTCATTGCAAAACTAAGTTTCAAGGGAAACTGTTTTCGCTGAAATTGAAAAGGATATTCTGAAGACGCAGAAGGTCTTAAGTTTATTCTCGGTATTAACACATGCTCTCCTTTGTTATGCCCAACAGCAATCACACACTCAATGAGATTAGGAAAGAAGCGCTTGCATAATAATCATGGTCCATTGCACAGGCCTGATGATGGTAAAATGTTTCGCAGCAAAATCACTGGACTATTTATCTTTAGCACAAGTTCGTGGGGAGTCATACCTCCAGGACAAAGCTTATTTATAAATTCAACAGGATAGATAGAGCAATTATCATCAATCACTGAATCATAGCTTCTATATGTGACTGCTTCACCTGGAAATTTATCAATCAACATTGCATTTATAGCATCCACATCTTCATTCATTGGCGTTAGTATAGCTCTTGTCGTAAAAATATCTTCATTGAATGGAGGCATATCCATTTCTGGAAAAGCAGTTGAAGTCAGTTGGACATTCTGTGGTACAGTAGCATCACAAGGCTGGATAATTTTTTATGGCAACTCAACAAATGCATTTTCACTTTCTTGCAGCTGACCATTTCCAAGAGCCAATAAAAAAGAAGCTATGTTGGATCATGCCTAGCTCGGATATTTTCTGTTAGCTTGAATTTCATTAGCTTTGGCCACAAATTAGAACAAACTAAGCTGGCTGCAACTGCTTCCCGTTGGGTTTTTTGTGGCACAACAGGTAAAACCTGCCTGAAATCTCCCCCAAATACAACAATTTTGCCACCAAACAGCAATTCTGGGTTGCATATATCCCTTAGCAACACATCAAGAGACTCAACATTCTCTTTTTTTGCCATCGAGGCTTCATCCCAAATGATAAGCGTTGTTTCTCTGAGTAATGCAGCAAGGCTTACCTGCTTAGGAACATTGCATACAAGAGATTCATTGGTATCCAGGGGGATTTTAAAGCGCGAATGTGCAGTCCTTCCTGAAGGAATGTTGGCTGCAGCTATACCCGAGGTTGCTATTGGCAGGACAATCTTATTCATGAGTCTTATTTCTGCATACAGAGCATTATATAAAAAGATTTTTCCAGTTCCACCAGGTCCATCAATAAAGAATGCTCCAGGCTTTTGTTTAATAACATAATCCATGATGACATCAAATGCTTCTAATTGAGCCTGGTTCAATTTATCTTTACATTCTAAACACTGCTGCAGTATTGGAGCATTTAGTGCATCCTCAATATCTTTTGTCTTGCGTATCTCATCATCATCTGGTTCTAGTAACTGGTCTAATCCAAATACAGCAAAAGAACTACCTATTGACTCTACAAACCATTCAAGCGATTTTACAGTAAGATGTTTTACTTTAGCTGGATTAGAGGCATGCTTGTGTCTAAAATCTTCAGACAAGAAACTATAGTATTTCATCCATAAAGAAAGAGGGTCGCTACGCTGATAAAAGATGAGTATAGTAGCAAAAAGCTTGCGAATTGCATGAGGCATCTGAATGGCACAACCTTCCTGTAAACATCGATCAACTGAATCATCTTCCTCCAACAGTCCTAATTTCAATGCAGCTTGTTGAAATGTGCTACATAAATGGCCATTTACTGCTCGCAGTGCTTCAAATGATGTAGGACCCTTAACATTGTGCAGCAACAACCTCAAAAAATATCTCTCACCTTCAGATGGCCCAACAAATGCCAATCTTCCAACGCAAATCTTTTTGTTCTGTCTTTTCTTCCAGCGCTTAGCTGATGCATCCCATACATAATGTTCACAAAACTCATTATACAACCAAGTTGCTCCATAACCTAGCTTAACATTCATCTGGAAAAATTCTGTTAGGCAAGTTCTTGAACGCTTATCATCTGACACCACTGATGTTAACTGCTCATGAGCCCTGACACTGACAGTCTGTGAGTTAGGTAGATGTATAGGAAGAGGCAAGACCGGAGGATGCATCTCATACAGATCAAAACCAAATAACCGCCAAGCAGCTTCACAAGGAGAAACCCATCTACCAGACTGATACTGCTGTATTTCATCATGAAGAGGTATGTCATCTCCAGACTGCACAACATTAAAGGATATCTTATCATGCCCCTTATAAACATACTTATATAGGTACTTACCTGTTGATATTGTAGAGAAGACCTCAACATTTAAATGGCAATCAAAGTAGGATAATAAATAGGGATTATATGGAATCACCCATCTATTATCCATAGGAGTTTTTCTAACAGTGACAATCTGTCCTGAATTCTGTCTTCGATACATTAGATACCCATCTGAGTTATTTCTCGTTTCATCAGAGAATTTCTTAGGATAACCATACTTGCAATGACCCGGGCTCTCTTTGTGTTTCATACAAGGACACTCTGGATTGAGGTGACCACAAGGACCGTGCATCATATGCTTGAGCACAGTTTTCCTAAGATAACTATTGCTAATAGGAGGTATCTCAGCACACACAAACTTGTCAAAGTCAGCAGGGCATTTGATCTTATAGTCTGACTTTAAAATAATGAGAAAATGGGCATGAGGTAAGCCTTTTTTTTGAAACTCAACAACATAGATCAGTGCAGCTACTTCTCCAAACACCATTTTTTTCTTAATCAAGTGTTTCAAAGCAAGCACTTTTGCTCTAAAGACTCTTGCAACAATATCTGGTCTATCTTGTGCCTCTTCTCCTACAGCAAGCTGTTGCCAAATCTCACACCAATTAGCATTACATGTCATTGTCACAAATAAATCTCGCTTCCCAAATCTTTGAACTAATGACATAGAGTTTAGATATCTCTTTTTTATATCCCGAGGACCACCAATAAATGTTGGAGGTAAGATCACTCTACGACCAACATTTGCTGCACAATTTTCCCCAGATTCAATAGTATCAAGTATTCCTTGATAAAGATCGGCTCTTATGGTTTGTTGATTTTTACGAAAAAAATCCAAACGTGTATTTTCTACCTTAACATACATATCGACAATATACTGTTGGAAGCACCTGCCTGCTCTAAGTAGCATATTATTGGGACGACACTGAAGCTTGTACGCATAATATTCCCTAGCTGAAATCTGCCTATCAGATTTTGATGAGCCTCCATTAGCACCTATACACAAAACAGCAATAAACAAGACAAGGAATATATAATCTCAGTATATACCTTCAATTGTTGCATTTCATGTAACGACCTTTCATTGACTTAAGGTGATTCATCTCTTACCTAACATATAGTATTCCTATAAAAGGCAAACATCTAGCATTCTTATAAAAGGCATCAGTTGTAGAAGGCACTTACGTCTAGCCTCCTCTTCCAACAAATCCTCAGTGGAATGCACAATGCATGAAGAGACAGGATCTGGCTGAGTTTGCAGCTGTTGTGCTCCACCCTTAGACATTTTTTAAGACCCTGAGTCCAACCACAGTCACCATACGGAAAAAGCAGTGGATATTGCAATGGATCGTAGCATCCATAATAATGCATAATCCTATGAGATGAATTTTTTTCCCCTGTAACCAGAATGTGAAGACTTTCTGACTCACTCGAAGAAGTGTTCTCTGTCCAGATGACAGCAACTTCATCAGTGGAAGGAGCATTGTAGACGCGCTAATCTGGTACTGTTGTCTTATTCAGCATAATCTCTGTAGATTCAGTAATTGAAATGTCTTTTAATGATCGAAAAAATCTAGCATAGGGATTTAACTCGGTGACTTTCATAAGAACAGCCAAGACATCTTCCCTTAGTTCTGGAAAACAACGCAGATGTTTTTCAGCTTCCACCTGACCATCATAGAAATAAAGCTGCATATATTTTGGCCCTTCATCCTCAGGAATTAAACCTGAAAGGTTATGATAAATTTGGCCATGCAACTTAAACACATAGATTCCCTTTTTTTTTCCAGGCATCCGTTTTTCCACCCAATGATGTGAAAGCAAACGTGTTGTTATACAACCGTATATATCTTCTGAAATGCTTTGCGTCTTCATCCATAGAGGTGAAAAGCCTCACCAACTCAGGAGGGTACTCATTTGTTGCAATCTGAACCTCACCATCACAGCAGCAGAAATGTAGTGTCTCAAAGGCAAACTTAAGTGCCCTACACTTGCAACACTGAGTAGGCTGGGGAAGCTGGTAGGCCTCTACAGGAAGTTTCTGGCCAATCACAGCATCAGGGACCTCTGTTTACCATACCATATTTAGAAATATTCATATATGTACTCATGAATTTGAAAGGCAAATATTTAGGCAAGACTGTAAAACTGATATTAACTACAATTACTTGTGATAGGATGCCTGGTATGCGGTATCTTTGCACGCTTAGCAGCAGGCTGTGCGTGAATCCTAGAAAAAGTAATTCATATGATTAGAATCATTTCTTTACTTGTGAATAACTTACATCACTCACTTTACACAACTCATAATTCAGATAAAGCTATCTACGATATTGCATACCTTGTTTACATAGTCCTAGATAAATATAGAACCTATAGAGAGTTATTCAATTTCAAGATTAAAGGATATGGACCAGTTAATGATGATAACAAAACGTAGTGATTCCCATTGCTACCTAAACAGCCGCAAACATTTAAATGCAGGACCAAAAAACTGCTCATCTTAATTGCATATCCATGCTATACCTTTCTATTTCACTCTGAGTTTCGGTCTATAAATTCCTTAGACGTTTAGTGTTATACCCACCCGAAGATGATGGTTCTTGTAAAAATCGATCTACAATACCATTTTTTCACAGAGGTTATAAAGCACATTACAATATCATTGCAGTAAATTAAAGACATATTACAGCACTTACTCATATCTGACTTAATATGCTGGTTTCATCTACTCAAAACCATAATTGTTTAGCGCAGCTACTTTTAAGAAATCCCATGAAATAGATGACTGCAACAAAACAACCTCTTTACTTACTAAACAAATCAATAATAAAGCAATCAACACTAACTTAAGAAATCTTGTAAATACATTGTAAAATAACATGACATATATTTTATAAAGGCAAATCGATTACCGAATCCATACGAAGATAGAACTAACTGCATTATATAATTCAATATATAGTTAAACTTAGATGCATAATCCATACAAGCGAGGCAATTATCAAAGTCATTACATTACATAACTGACTATATACGTAAACCTAAATTGATAGTTGTTACTCCCAACAAAGAGTGATACATGATTAATTCTTACACATATCAAATACCATAGTCTACTAAAGTAATATAACCTAATAACCAAGGAAAATAAGCCAAACAACACACATGCACCATCCATTATTTCCAGCCCTACACTTAAACCATCT
Organism: Chenopodium album; assembly: GCF_948465745.1. Classification (NCBI taxonomy): domain Eukaryota; kingdom Viridiplantae; phylum Streptophyta; class Magnoliopsida; order Caryophyllales; family Amaranthaceae; genus Chenopodium; species Chenopodium album. Next base: position 57,780,529 of record NC_137843.1, read on the forward strand.
AATCCTTAACAAACTTTGCACGCTTGAAACAGCCATCAAAATCCTCTGGCACTGGAAACACTAAGCGCATCTCACAATCAGCACCAACAACAGGAGATGTCTCTGCATAAATGTGGCGCAGAAGACGCTTCTTAGGAGGCAGAAATGGTGGAATAGATACAGGTACCTGAAACTCTTGTCCAAGAGGAGTAAGACAATCTTGCTCGACAAGGACTGTAGAGGGTTCAAGTTGTTCTTTAATTCCAAGCACACGCTCCTTCACACTTATATAGCCCTCCCTTTCCAAGGTACACAAGACAGCATCAAACCTAGCCGTTGTTACCTTATAATTAGCATCAACTATGACAAGACATCAGTGAGGTAGTCAACAACCTTTCTAGCAAGGCTCTGCTTAGCTTCAGCCACTGTTGAGCCATGATCACTAAACAAGCATCGAAATCCTATGCCATCTCGATGAGGCATAATAGTGAACCATGAAGTGTACTGCTTGGCAGAATGCTCAATAGTCTCAATCGGAGTACACCTTATATCAACAGCTCTAAAGATAGCTCTTAGAATAACAACAAAGTCAACAACTATCTTTTTATGTTTGCTTCCAAGATCAATAGGAACATCTTCATACATATTGATTTTGGGCTCTTCCCTCTCAATACGCTCAAGCTCCTCTTTCTTAAACCAAAACAACTTACCACAGCGCTCATACATTTGCTTCCTTAAATAAGTCACATCCTCAACAACTATGTCATATTTCTTCATAAGATCATAGACAACCTTTCTAGCAGCCACCTCACAAGACTCTTCTATACTCTTAGTATACCCACCAATATAAACAGAAGCGATGGGACCACAGTCTGTCTTAATAACCACACAAGCAATGCTTCCAGGTTCATCAACAAATTGGTAATCTGGATCAGGGAAGTTCAAATAACTGGTAATCTGCTTCAGGAGAGGACTGAAAGGCATCACTACTTGTGTGGGTGGTAAATCCATCACCTGTAAATAGGGAGAAATTCTTAATTTAATTTCATAACAGTAACCATTACAATATAGCCCACACATGCAAATCAAAGAACCATTTTCCTAGTAGCATCAATTAGCTTCTAGACTACACATTACAAATAACTTATTTTTGTACAGAAAGAGCAATAATTCTTTTGATCATCTTAAAAATTAATATAGTGTTGATGAGTAGCTCTCTCATTAAGTCTATCATCCAATTAATCATCTATCATAGCTATAACTATATATCCTATTGTTAGAAGGATTTACATAACCATACAGCAGCATACAAATACCTACAATTGTAAAGTATAACTTAGGCAACGTATCCATCACTCTATATCATAAGTCCTAAACTCTAAACACAGCTTCCTATTCCTCTACTTTCTCATCCCTCCTCCAAGCCCTCCCTTACAACACACCAAACACACCCTCTTTACAACATGAATCACCCAACATGATTTTGGTCAAGCTATGTGCAACTACTATGATATAAGCACCATAGACAAATAGAAAAAGCACAAGCAAAACATATACCACCAATAGGACCTTCTCTTAAATAAACATAACATAAACAAAGCACATATCAATACAAGCTAAACGCCATCAATCACAATCAAATAACAAAAGCAAACGCAAAATATCTATAACCACAGAAGAGCAGTGTATTATGCTAAGTCCTTGTCATACTCCTGTAATGCATAGGAATATTCGATGTCATGGATAATCAGATTTCTGGTATAGCAAATACTTGGCAGCTCTTGTATGACAGAGTCCATATGATGATTGTTGATTAAGCAAAGACTACATCAAGAAAAATATAGCTTCCAAGTAATTCGCAATAGCTAAGTTACCTGATTAATTCTTGGCTAGAACTAAGGATTTGCTGTATATCTTTTCTATCAAGTTTGAGTGAGAGCAAATTACAGAACATTAAATTCAAAAACGCAAAGAATAACTTTTTTCTAAAAACAACACTACCCTATATATATGCAAGCACCCACAAACTTGACTCCCCAAAAAAAAAAAAAAAAAAAGGGGGAAAAAGAGCTAGCTAAACTCCTATATACTAAAGTAAATTAATAAGTAATACTCATAATAACACTAACACAAAAGACCATAGTACATATTCAAAGCCATGTTTGGATGGTCAAATGACCAAAATAGTAACACATAACTTGACCCCCTAAAACAAGGAGGACCATATCACCATAAGCAAGCAACTTCACTGACTTCCCCCACTACCTTCCATTTCCTCCCTCTCCCCTTTTTTTTTGGATTAATAATAATCAATTTAATAAAAAGGTATCCTGGTCTTAAAAAATAACAGATTTAAAAATAAAATCCACCTAATTTTTTTCTCAATAATATATATATATATATATATATATATATATATATATATATATATATATATATACAAAATCCCTTAAAAAAATTACTACCCACCATTTCTCTGTGAAAAAACCAAGCTAGACAAATATAAATCTAAACAAAAGGATATCCCACACATCTAACTAATCCAATTTCCCTAATAGACACTAAAAAATGGTCAGCCTAAAATAAAAATCTCAGACACCCTAAAATTTGACTATGAATTCGATAAATAACAGTTCTTTATGACTTTTACACAGATATAAATCAATAGAAACTAAATTGCCAAACTCTGATTGTTAAAATTGCCAGATTAAATTGCCATGGTGGTAATTACTCCTTAATAAACCCCCGTAATCAACACGCTGTATAATGCCAACGATATTAGCATTATGGTGCTAATTAACAGAACATGAACATGCATCTATCATCAACGTTAATTAATCACTATGCTTCATTAAAAAAACCAGAACATCTATAACTAACTATCCCTACCATAACAAACACAACAATTTGATTAATCTATACCCCACACAATACAACGGAATTAGATAGCAACTAATCTAGAAAAGCTTTCAATCAACCAACATCTCTAAATTTTTTTACATAATCGAATCCAACCTATAGAGCATAACTAACATACATCCTAGCTCTTCTAAGCTTTCCAATTGAGCACATAAAAGAACCACACGATCTCCGTAGATGACACCATCCACACACAAATCAGAAGAGCTATTGAACCTGCAAAATACACCCACAACACAAAGTCAAATACAACAACAACAAAGAAGATAGTATTTAAAAGAACATAAAAGTCAACAAGAAAAGGAACAGAAAGAGGATGATATTCCCCTCTTTTTTTTTTTTAAGGAGGACATTAAAGCAATTAAATAATAAAGAACGAAGGGTAAAAGCGTCATTACACTATTAATTTGGAATAGTAACACTTGTTGTGGATTTTGAAAGTGTTATAGATCTGTAATATTCCTATTTTGCCCGTGTTCTTTATAAATATGTATAATGTTCTTTCAGGTGCACCATGCGTATAGTACATCAAGATAAACCATAAAAAATTTAGTTTGGTGGGAATTATAAAAGAAGAAATATATAATATTGAAATGTATTTTTTTTTTCAATAAAAGGAAATATAACGTATGTTAAAATAAGACATTATTTGATAAGTGTATTTTAGAATACTAATTAAAACACGAAGGAAATATAGTAAATCGGCAACAATTACAATAACATGGTAAGGGGGAATGTATGTATCTCAAAAATGTCACAAATTTTTTGAGTATTTCTCACGGAATAACTTTTTCATACAAAATTTGACTGAGTAAAAGTCTAAATCAATAATGTTGTTTCACTTTTTCAGTACTAGCTAGACATTCCATGTGAAAGTTCATCAACTTTAAATCACAATTGCAACTTTTCAAGAAAAAGAGGAGGTGGTGTAGACTTTAAACTTTAGTTCATGTGATTGCCTACATAGGCAATCATTTAAAAATTGACAATTCATCTTTAACTAAAAAATATTCCATCGAAGTCGTAATAATCAATATAACATGAAATCCAATGCAATTGTAAAGGGGTGACTTTAACTGTACATATCTCTCAATTTAGAAGTAATTTTGAAATGATTCAAGTTGGAGGTGGTAGTTTGTTTTAAATGCTTTCCAACAATAGTTTATATGCCCAATTCCGATAAGAAATGAAAAAGTTTCAGCCGTTTTACGAAGGACCATCGAAGTTGGGGAAGGGACACGGACATACCCTACATAGCACGTGCGTGCCTAGTCGAATGAAACGTTTTTGCTTCCTATTTTCAGGTTTGTTTATGACGGCTACTAATGATATTCCTAGGGGAATAATCTAGGGTTTCTTTAGGGTTAATTTATGTTATATAAGAAATCGTTGGGTGGACAATTTGAAGTGCTTAAGTGCTCATATTGATTAGCTAGCCAATTCAAGCAAATATGTAACTCCATTTGAGAGATTTTGTGAGACGGAGAACATTGTATCTCCTTTTATTTTTGTTTATCTCCGTCAAAGCTAATAAGAAAAGACTATCCCTTACCTTGTGGGTGTAGGTCATGTTGACCGAACCACGTATATATATGTGTGCATCTCATCTAAATTCCACTATTTTTTCAAATTTACATTATATATATTGTAGTTTATATATGTTCCTCCATATCAAACACATAACCTAATTCAATATCGATCTTCGTGTATTTCCTAACAAATCACAATGGTAGGTAACATACATAATTTAAGAAATTTATAGAGAAAACTTGTAGGCTTCAATAAGATAATACAAGTGGATTAGTTTTTTTATAATACAAACTATAAAGTATATTCCCTCTATTCCTTTATTTTTGCCCCATTATCATTTTTTGGGTCAAATGTTGAAAACTTTGACTATAAATTACTATTATTCTTGATAAAATACAATTTAGTCATGACTCATGAGTGCTCTTGTTAGATTCATTTCATTGTATATTTTATTAATATCACAATTTATAATTTTTACGCTTATGGGAATAAAAATATAGAGGTTTTTTAAACGCGTCTTGGGGACCGTGCATAGTCAAATGGGATAGAGGGAGTAGTTAATATGAGAGAAGCTGAATTAAATAATTTAAAAAGTAGTGTAAGTGTGATTGATGTGAGAGATAAAAGATAAAATATTAGAGAAAGAAGCGTTAATAGGAGATGTTTTGGGTGTTTTTGTCCCTCAGGAGAGTTACAGCTCGAGTACTGATCCGATTGCGCATGTACCTGCAAAACCATGGAGACTCCGAGTGGTAGGAGCTCCGCCTCCAACGATCAAGTTAGTACTTGAATGTGGGTAGGAAAAGGTGCGGAAAATGAAAAGTGAGATCTTCTCGGATTCCGAGATTAGGTGCTTCTCTGATGTAAGAGAATGTAGGGTCTATTGTAATAATTAATTCCTGCCCCGAAAATGGGAGAATCTCCTTATTTATAGGGTCATGGGGAAACGTGCCCCTGATTAGGTCACTCTGACCTAGCTCTGCTAAGCTGCGTCGTATTACGGCTTTTTCGGGATTTGGGCCCTTGAAGGCCGCTTTTTTCTCCCAAACTCTAGGAGGGACACGTGTCAAATGGGGACTGGTCCAGTTCGGACCAACCAAAGTATGACACGTGTTAGGACTTGATTGGCCCACGTGACATGGGTAAAATTACCCAAAACAGGAGAGATAATCAATAATAAAATAATAGTGGATCTTTTTATCAAATAAGAAATTGTTACAATTATTATAAAATGTACATAAAAAAAAAGGTGTTACAATTATTACGAAATAGAGAGAGTAAAAGACTGAAATTGTTGGGAGGGAAAATTTTAAGAGTTTTAGCGCCAAAGGTGATTAAGCGGGAACTTTTGCTGTAACTTTTAGCTAAAATTATTTGGCGCGTTTTATCTTTCATGAAAATATACTACCTCTGATCCATTTCTTATTAGGTATAATAAGGGGTATAGTTTAAAAGGCCTAAAATATTTCTTTGTTATAGTATGGCGTAGTAATTAGTATTTTATTCAAAAAAAAAAAAAAGTAGCAGTAATTAGTAAAATAATTTATACTCCGTATTAAAAAGAATTGAGAACTTCATTAACAAATTTGCCTATATTTAATAATTTTATTGAAGTATAAAGACTAATTGCAGCAAGTAGTTTTTACTTCCTCTGACTTGTTTTTCTTATTTTCGAGCATTTCAGAAGCGCCATTTTAGCATATCCACCAGTGGCGGACCCACCCTTGGTCCTGGTGGGTCACGTGACCTAGCAGCGCAAAAAAAAAAAAAAAAAAAAAAAAAAATTAAAATTTTTAAAAAAACACGGGCAGGGTCTACTGGAAGGGGGGAAAAGAAACAAAACCAAAAACAAAACAACGCACTCTCAAATCTCTATCTCTCTCTTCGTGAATCGTGACTCACTCGCCACCGGCTGCACCGGACGTCGACGCACCGGCGCACCGCCTCGCCGCCGTTCCATCCGCATACACTGAACACACACTCGGTGCTCTTCATCTCTTCTTGCTGCCAGCCTGCCAGGTAAGTTTATACTTTATTTTTAAGTTTTTAAATTTGTAAATTATACCCAAATTGTTGAATTGTTTGGTTGAGTACTTGAATTTGTGATTAATTGACTTGATTATGTAACCTAATCTCGTCAATTAGTGTGTGTTCTATTGTTTTTTGAAATTGTTGATAATTTATTAATTTAGGGAGTTAGGGTTTCTGATTTTTTAGGAATTGAATTGCTGATTTTTTTTTTTTTAGGAATTGAAATTGTTTCCTGTAAATTGATAATTTGATATTATAAATTGTTTCCTGTAAATTGATATTATAAATTGACAGTAAAATTGATTAATTGATGATTTCATATTAGAACTTAGGGTTTCTGTTTTTTTTTTTTTTTTTTTTTTTTTTTTTTGGAATTGATTAGTTTAGATAATTGCATATGTGGATTGTAATTGAAGCATTTGTGGTTTTCAGAATGAAAAGGAAAAAAATGTGTGATATCACAAGTTTCTTTGGTCCGAAAAATCCCCCTCCTCCACAAAGTCCTCCTCCTCCACAAAATCCTTCTCCTCCACCTCATCCTCCTTTACAAGATCCACCTCCTTCACCACAAAATCCTTTTCCTCCACCTCCTCCACCACAAAATCCTCTTCCTCCACCTCCTCAAAATCTTTCTCCACATCAAGAAAGTGAACAACATTCTTCTCCATCACATAACTTTACTCTTAATGAAGATGGAGAATTTATTCCTGAAGTTACTTCAAGTCCTAGAGTTCGGGTTGATAATGGAAGATTAAGTGAAGATGATATTGCTAATCTTCCACAAGACCCGGGACAAAGGAGAAAAATGAGTGATTTTCATCCTGATGATAGAGATTTAGTGAGGAGGACATACCTTCAAAGAAAGCCTTGCCAACCTCAAGATTTTGAATATCCTCAAACATTTTTCGGAACTAAGAGGCGTCGATTTAATGTCAAATGGTTTGATACTTGGGGCTCTTGGCTGGAATATAGTGTTTCCAAAGATGCTGCTTTTTGCTTCATTTGCTATCTATTCAAGGATGATAACACTTTTGGAGGTGATGCTTTTGTTTGTGATGGTTTTCGTGCTTGGAATCGATTAAACACAATTCGAGATCATGCAAGCAAACACATGAGTGCTCACCATAAAGCTGTGACTGCCATGGAGTTATTCAAGCAACAAAAGGGTAGTATTATCACTGCTCTATCAAAGCAAACGACGGAAACTAGAAGTGCTTATCGTAAGCGATTGGAGGCTTCAATCACAACCATTAGGTGGCTTTTACTTCAGGGGCTACCTTTTCGTGGTCATGATGAAAAAGAAAGTTCATTGAATAGAGGTAATTTTATTTCTCTATTGACTCTTCTTTCTAAACATGATCTTGAATACTCCAAAGTTGTTTTCAAAATGGCACCCGGTAATTGTCAACTTACTTCTCCAACTATCCAAAAAGATATCATCCATGCTTGTGCAAAAGAAACAACTAAAGCAATACTTGAAGATCTTAATGGTGGTTTTTTTGCTATCCTTGCTGATGAGTCTGCCGATGTTTCCGATAAGGAACAATTGGCTCTTTGTTTGAGATATGTTGGTAAAAAGGGAGAAGTGTGTGAAAGATTTCTTGGTGTTGTGCATGTTGCTAATACTACTTCCTTGACTCTTAAAGCTGCTATTGAGTCATTACTCATGGAGTATTCTTTGACTTTCTCTCAAGTTCGGGGTCAGGGCTATGATGGGGCAAGTAATATGCAAGGTTCAATCAATGGTCTCAAAACTTTAGTATTGAATGAATGTAAACAAGCATACTTTGTACATTGCTTTGCTCATCAACTTCAATTGACACAAGTTGCCCTTGCTAAAAAAAATTCAGATTGTGCTTGGCTATTTGTTGATGTACTTGCACCTCTCTTGAACTTTGTGGGAGGTTCACCTAAGAGGAAAGAATTTCTTCGAGAAAAACAAGCTGATCAAGTTGTTGAGGCATTATCCTTAGGTGAAGTTGAATCAGGAACTGGTTTGAATCAAGAACGTGGCTTAGGTAGACCTTGTGACACTCGTTGGGGGTCTCACTTTAAAACAATTTTGAATGTGCTTGATTTATATCCTACAATCTTGAAGTCGCTTGATTCCATTGCCGAAGTTTCCGATACAGTTGATTCAAATAAAGCACAATCTATCACACACTTGTTGATGTCATTTGATTTTGTATTTGTGGCACATTTGATGGTTGCTATATTTGGGATTACAAATGAGTTGAATGTGGCTTTGCAAAAACATGATCAGGATATTGTAAATGCAATGGAAATGGTTGATGTAACCAAGTTTAATCTGCAAAAGTTGAGAGATGAAGGATGGGATTCTCATTTGGAGGAAGTTACTTCTTTTATGGATAAACATGGAATTGAGGTTCCTAACATGGAGGGGAGATATCATGTTCCCGGGAGAAGAATGTATAGAGGTAATGGCCCACAAGTGACAAATCTTCATCATTTCCGGGTTGAAGTTTTTCTTAGTGTCATTGATCTTCAACTACAAGAATTGGAAAATAGATTCCCGGAGGTAAGTAAGGAACTACTTGTATGTATGTCTTACTTTAATCCCACTAATCGTTTTGCTTCATTTGACAAAAGTAAATTGATTCAACTTGCCAAATTCTATCCTAATGAATTTCCAAGTAATGAATTGAAATTTTTTGGTTATTCTCTTGATAATTTCATCGTTGCTATGAGAAATGATGAGAGGTTTTGGAATTTGAAGAGTCTTAGTGAGCTTTCCGTGAAACTTGTTGAGACGGGAAAGCATGAAACCCATGAACGAGTGTACTTGCTTTTGAAGTTGGTTCTAACTCTACCCGTTGCAACGGCAAGTGTAGAAAGGGTCTTTTCAGGAATGACGCAAGTGAAAGATAAATTGCGTAATAGCATGGGAGATCAAATGTTGAATGATTGCTTGGTTACTTATATAGAGCGAGATATGTTTTTGAATGTTGACATGAATGATATTATAGATCGATATCAAAACATGAAAACTCGTAGAGAGCAATTGTAATTTCCTTTATTTGGTTGTAATATGGATATTTATTACTTTTGGAATGTATTTTTTTTTTTTAAATATTAGCTTTTTTTTTAATATTCTTGCATTAATTATTGATTAGTAGTCGGTGGTGACCTAGCACCCGAAAAATCCTGGATCCGCCACTGATATCCACATGAACTTTCTCATGGCACTTGATTAATCAATACGGTATAGTGGTTTCAAGTGTCCAGAATTTGACTTCTAGCATAAGAAGAAGCCATGGCGATGATGGGATCCGTCGCTGGAATTGTTACTTGAGTTGACATTTTAACTTACGAGTAATCAGAGTAGATGTTGTGAGTTACTTACAATTAGACCTGGCAAACGGGTCGTTTGGGTTGGGTCGGGTCAAATCGGGTTTTGGCTTAGGTTCGGGTCAATGATTATTCGGGTCGGGTCGGGTATTGGGCCAACACTTTGGGTCGAGTTCAGGTTGGGTCAATCTTCCGGTCCAAATGTCAGGTCAATCTTCGAGTATAGTTGTCGAGTCAAGTTATGGTCAGGTCATGTTTGGGTCGAAACTTTGGGTCAATGCATCAAGCTCAAATAGTTAAATTTATTATTGTTACAAGCTACAAGACACACGCTACGCGTGTACACTATAGGAAATTTATTAATTTACTCATAATATTGTTATTGTAGATTTTTTTTCGAAAATCAATACTTACATAAACTTTAAATTTAAGAACGAAAAAAAATTTGTCAATAGGACATCTACTCCACTTCGTATATACCTTAAAAAATATTGTTGATAGTTGAGTTTTTAAATAAAAGATTGAAAATTATAGAGTAAACATCTACGGTAATAGTACGAATATAGATTAGATAGATGTATAATTTTCCTTTTATTTTTTTTAATAAAATTTAAGGGTTTTTTTTTATTTGTAACGTAGATTTTTTTGAGGGAACTATATTGGTATTAATTTTCCTTTTTTTTTAATAAAATCATGGTATAGTTATCTTTCAACAAAGTTTAACGTGGTTTTTTTCAATAAAAAAAAGTAAATGTGGTTTGTGGTTAGTTACATTTTTTTTATTTATAAAAAGTAGATAATTTTTGTTTGTTTTTAGTAATAATAATTCTGGTTTGTAGGTAGTTAGGGCTTGTTTGGCATCAGTTTTGGTTTTCAGTTTCCTGTTTTTTTTAAAACCAAAAACTAAAAACAAGAAACAAGAAAAAGGTGTTTCCACTTTTCTGTTGTTAGTTTTCAAAATTATCATGATTTTAATAAGTGTATATAATTTTTGATTCATTATGGGACACATATCATATATTTTAAAAAAATAAAAAACCAAAAAACAGAAAACCACAGCAATGCCAAACGAACCCTTAGTTTTTAGTTTAGTTTTTTTTTTTATTTGAAAGAATAGATTTTTTTTTTTTTTGAGCAGTATGAATGAATTTTTTTTCATTTTTTTAAAAAAATATATTAATTAATGAATGAGTAATTTTGTAAATTGAGAAGGGCATTTTGGAGAAAGACAAATTTATCACCCAAAAGGCCCTCTCTTTATATAGTAGTATAGATTGTTATAATTACTATTGTTTTTTATAAGAAATATAAATTTATGTGTCAACATCATTGTTATTATTGCCGAGAGTTATTATCATATTATTGTTTCATATATATAATCACTATCATTGATTAATTAGTCAAAAATTCAAATTATTTCGGGCTTGTTCTCTTAACGACTTCACCTTATAAAAATAAGTTTAACCTCTACTAACTTTAAATAAGTTCATATTAGTTCAGATAAGTTACTATAAGCTTATAAGGTCCAATAAGTTTAATAAGGTCAATAAGTTAAAACAAGATCTAATAAGTTCTAATCAAGTCTAATAATAAGATTCAATAAGTTTTAATAAGTTCAATTAGGTCTAATAAGTTCAATAGGGTCTAATAAGCTCTAATAAGTGCGGGTCCAATAACGTGAAGAAATTACACTGTACGTAAAAAGTGGAAAAGAATTTAAAAGGTAACACTTAAAAAAAGAAGAGTAATAGTAATAATAACAATAACAAGTTCTGATAAGTGCTTATTAGGGTAAAGTAATTAAGCCCTAAATTAGTTAATTAGGTTATTTGAGTATCTATTAATTTTAAAGTCTAGTCATTTCGGAAATAGTTTGGGTCGCTTCGGGTTTTGGGTCTGTTCAGATGAATCGATTCGGGTTAAGATCGCGCGGGACGAGTTAAATCAGATGTCGGGTCACTTCGGGTCGGGTCACTTCGGGTATTGGGTCAATTCGATTCGTGTCAATTCGGGTATCGGGTCAAGTTCGAGTTAACTCCACTTTGGGTCGGGTACGGGTTGGGACAGCTTCGTGTTCGGGTCACTTTCGGGTTAATGTTTTCGGGTCAATTTCATGTCAAGGGTCGGGTCAAGTTTACCAGCTCTACTTACAATAGACTTTCTTCTTTTTCGTTGTTAGGCGCCGTTCACTTCACCTTATTTTTGTTGAACTGAAACTATTTTTGCTAATTTCATTTACTTTTATTAATTTTTCATTTACTTTTTAGAAATGAATCTGAAAACTAATTTATAAAGTTGAAATATTACGAAAATGTCATTAATGACATGGGTAGCATGTGAACTGTCCGATTAACATGATCTAAGGGCCTAAATTAGTTCCTAGTTCTCATTATAGCCTTGATTATATATATATATATATATATATATATATATATATATATATATATATATATATATATATATATATATATATATATATATATATATATATATATATATATATATATATATATATATATATATATATATATATATATATATATATATATATATGTATGATGAGCAAATTTGTCCAAATTAATTTTCTTGTTTACTTTCTATTCCAGCTACGTACAGATCATTGATAGACAAAAATAATGTTCTGTACTACCCAACCAACTACAATAAGGGACTAGTGCTGTCAAATTTCAAACCGAAACCGTTTAACTGTCCGAAACCGACCGACCCAAATGAGAACCGAACCGATTAAAAACCGAATTTTTTGGAACCGAAAACCGACCCGAACCGTATTTTAGTAAACCCGAAACCGAATCGACCCGAGTAATGGTAAACTGTTTAAGAACCGAACCCGTTAACAAACCGAACCGAATATAAACCGAACTGAATGAAAACCGAACCGAAAGAGAACCGAACCGTATCTAAACCGAAACCGGTTCCAACCCGAAACCGTTTAAACTGGCATAAAAACCGTTTACACCGAACCGTTAGCAAACTGCTACCCGTTTGCACCGAACCATTTAAAAATCGAACTGATTGTAAACCGAACTGGTTATAAACCGAACCGTCCATGAACCAAACCGCTTATAAATCGAACCGTTTACAAACTTATTTATTTTTTTTTATTTTGAATAGTACAAACTTTTTTATATAATTAAATGGATTGAATATTAGAAATCTTAGAATATATTTAGCATATATTCCAAATTTATCAATTTTTCTAAAGAGCCACACACAATATTCCAAACTTATCATTAAATCTGCAGACTACCGGTTTCTCTAGAACAGTCAAAGATGGAAATTTTGGAACTTGGACAGGACAAATTCAAGTGTCTCAAACTGTTAGACATGGATTCAATGGAAAAAAAGCTTTTCATTAAATCAATAGGAAGATTCTAACTCCATAGGCCATTGAATATCATAGTTAATTGCATATCCTGAATAGTTTGAAAAATCATAAAGGTTAGGATCCCTTAGAGTCAATTCAAAGGCTTGCTATATTTTTCTCAATTGTTTTGAATGAACTTCAAATGTAAGAGGAGAGCTACCTTCAAAATACCAAGGTTTTATACTTCCAACTTCTAAATTCATCAAGTTTTCATCTACATGAAACACAGTAACAATGTACTCAAATTTACCCCAAGCAAATAATACAATCACAAAGTGCATTGACCAAGAATGCCACTCATCACCATCATCATCATCACTATCAACAGAAATAACCAAAAGCAGCCAAACTGCCAGTTTACATAATAATTTTTTTAAATGCATTTAGCAAAAAAGTTTCTTGAAATTACTCAACAAAAGCCACAGCATTTACCTACACCCTTAAAGGCTTAAAACCCGCGGATGTCAAGTAACTAAAACAGTTAGTAAACACAGCAGAGACAGCAGCAACAGCAGAGAAGAGCAGCAGAACAGCAGAGAAGACATAGCAGAACAGTAGAGAAGACACAGCAGAACAGCAGCAGCAGAACAGAAGAGCAGCAGACACAGAAGAACATCATACCAGCAGAACAGCCGAACAGCAAAGACACAGCAGAACACAGCAGACCAGCAGCAGACATGGCAGAACAGCAGACAAGCAGAACAGCAGCAGCAGAATAGCAGAACAGCAGACAAGCAAAACAGCAGAACAGCAGAACAGCAGACAAGCAGAACAGCAGCAGCATAACAGAATAGCAGCAGACATGGCAGAATTCACCCCAATGTAGCATCGCCTAGGCTTGAGGAAAAAGAAAAGCTATATGTGAGCAGAATTCAGGAGGGAGGCAGGAGGAAAATAAGCTATTTAAAAAAAAAAAAAAAAAAAAAAAGATTAAAGAACGTCAATACCTTCCGAATTAGATGCAAAACTTTCATCTATCACTTCTTTACCAATTTCAAGGACGTCTTCTTCAATATCACAATCATAACCACGTAACCAATTTTGTGTGGTAACCAACGCCTCAACATTCTTAGGCAAAAGCGCACTCCTATACTTGTTTAAAATACGACCACCCATGCTAAAAGAAGACTCAGAGGCTACCGATGTTATAGGAATGGCCAAAACATCCCTAGCCATAGCAGCTAATATAGGGTACACCCTAACTTGAGATTCCCAATACTTGAGAACATCATAATTCTCCCCTTCAATATATGGGACACGAGTAGTAGTCAAATAATTATCAATCTCCATCGATGGTCGGTTTAATGGGCCATCATCATCATCATCATCAATATTCTAGAAAAGTTCAAACAAAATAATCACTGTATTCTACCTTATTTTCTTATTTTACAAAGTAATTAATGTCCTAGTGCTCATTATATATCAATATATTCTTCAGAATTCTATGCCAACGACAACAAATTCAACAATTAAACAAATAGCAGCAAATAAAATCACACTAACACTAATTTGCATAATTAATAGTTATATCAAATTGTTAACAATAATCCAGACAAAACAAGATTCAATTTTTGTATTCAGATATATAATTGAGTTATAATTATACAAGAAAAAACAATTTAAACTATATACAGTAACAAATTAAAAAAAACAACACCAATTCATACCATGATACCAACAACACATATCAATTAAAATCTAGAGAGAGAGAGACGCCGTGTATATATCATACCTGAATTTGGAGCAATTAGGGCAGCAAACACCAATGACTCCGTGAATGAGAGGCGCCAGGACAGCTTCAGAATAAGGACAACAAACACCGTGAATGAGAGGCGCCGTGAGGATGAGACGGAGAGGTGATGAGACGGAGAGGCGCTTAGCCGTGAGAAGAAGAGGCGCCGTGAGGATGAGTGGTAAGGTGAGAGTGGTAAAGTGAGAGTGAGAGTGAAAGGGTTTCAAAAGGGTGAGAGTGGTTTCATGTAAATCTAACCATTGATTTTTTTAATCTATGGTTCAGATTGGTGATCCATGTGTGTTGTGGGAGAAAGAATCTAACCATTGATTTTTTTAATCTATGGTTCAGATTGGTGATCCATGTGTGTTGTGGGAGAAAGAATCTAACCATTGATTTTTTTAATCTATGGTTGAGAATGGTGATCCATGTGTGTTGTGGGAGAAAGAATCTAACCATTGATTTTTTAATCTATGGTTGAGAGTGGTGATCCGTGTGTGTTTGTGTGTTGTACATTCATCTACAAAAATATTATTCCTTCAATTCTTTAGTATTTTTTTGCCCCATTTGATCGGGATCAGTGCCCAAGACACGTATTAAAATATCTACTAGTATATCTTTATTTTCATACACGTAAAAATTATAAAAACGTTATATTAATAAAATGTATAAATAGATTAATTTAAAAAGATCACTAATGAGCTACTTCGTATAACTTTGTAGTTTGTACTAATACATACGAATAACGATGATACGAATATTTATCTATGAGATATTGAGATGGTTAGATACCACGTGTTAATAATGTGTAGTACATATGATCGATTGAACTGATCAATATGACCTTGTTAATTAGTCATTAGTGTTTTCTTTCATTATACAAATCAAAGCACTTTGTAATATCTTCATAATTTCATGAAAATATATAATGATAAACGAGTCATAATTATCAGTCTTGTTGACTAATCAAGTATCGAATTACCAAATTGCAAATTTCCATTTCACAAGAAGTCAAGAACTCATCAAGTCATGATTATGATTGTATGCGTAGTATATAAATGATTAAATAAGAAGCATATAATAACCTAATTGTATAACAATAATACATTAATACACTAATTCTTATAATCTACTTCGTAATAAACTAGTAAGATCAGTATGACTAAACTTGAAACAGAACATAATATGTATTTATAAAATAAATGAGAATTTGTTTATAATATGTTGCCTAAATATGAAATGATTCGCGACTTGCCGACTTTATTTAAAACTTGTGAACGCAAAAGGTTAGCAAGTACTATCAAATTTCAAACCAAAGCCATTTAACTGCCCGAATCCAAACAACTCGATAAACAATTTATTTTTTGAAACCGAAAACCGACCCGAACCGTAATTTAGTAAACTTGAAATGGAACCGATATGAATAACGTTAAAGTGGTTAAACCATCGAAGAACCGAACCAATTATAAATTGAACCGAAAAAGAACCGAACCAGTAAAAAATCGAACCGAAAAAGATCCGAACCGAAAAAGATCCGAACCAGTTATAAACCGAACCAAAAAAGAACCGAACTGTTTCTAACCCGAAACCGTTTCCAACCCGAAACTGTTTGAACCGGGATAAAAACCGTTTACACCGCACCGTTAACAAACCGCAACCCGCCTGCACCGAACCGTTTACTACCCGGACTGTTTACAACCCGAACCGAATTAAAACCGCTTAAGAATAAACCGAAACCAAATCGAACCGATAACTATTTAAACCGAACCAAAACCGACCCGCGAGACAATTAAACCGATTCCAAACCGACCCGATTAACTACCGAACCGATTTCAAACCGAACCGAAACCGAACTGTCAAACCGTTTTGACAGTGCTGTAAGGGACATAATTTATGCACAAACATATATAACTGTATATAACTTAATTAAGACATTAGTCCTATATGCATGAGTTGTGTGCATTAACTTAAATTTGGAGTATAAATTTTTTTTTGTTTTTTTTAAAGTTAATGCACACAACACATGCATATAGGACTAATGTCTTAATCCCTAGTCACTAGATAGTTTTATAAAGAAGTTACCCTAATTGATCATAGAATCAAATCGCCGTATAATTCAAGTTTCAACCTTAGTACAGTAGAGAAAAATATACTCGTAAGTCCCTTATCAAGACGAATATACCATAATTATTGTACATTACGAGTAACGTTATTTAAATATATAATGGGTCGATGTTTAGTAAAACTATTACGGTTTTGTTGAAAGTAAAAATGATCGGAATCTTCGAATTCAATAGTTACCGTACTACATCCAGTCATCCACTACTGTATACAGTCATTGTACACGTGTATAAATCAACCTTGTTTTCCATCCTCTTACAAGTTACAACATAGTAAAGTAAAGTATTATACTTCACTCTTCTGTGTTGGGCCCGTATTGTAATACGACCCATAAAGTTTAGGGCACCAGTCCAAGAAGTAATGCATCAACAAAATAAGCAAAGCGGCTCGGTTGGAATAAACAAGGAAAGCAGCATCAAGGATATCAATCAAAAAGATACTTGCCAAAGATACACCTACAGAACAGGGAAGGAGATAAATCAAGAAGATCTTCCCCATTTTGAATATATTTCGAATATCTTTGTAAACCCTAGAGTTCCCTAGGTATAAATAAGCACAATTAGACATTTTGAGCATTCATATACGCACATATACTCTGAATATAATAGAATTACTCGGCATTCATCTACGGAGCATCGTCCTTACTGAAGAAGGAGGCTATTCCTTATTCAGTATTGTATTTCTAAACTTGTTCTTTTCGTAGTAATATTCATTCTGTTTGTTTATTGCTGTTTCATTGCTTATCTACTGCTTTATTGGTGCCTTATTGCTATTTATTGCGCTTTTGGTAGTATGATTGTTATTACCCCTCAAACCTAGCAGATTCTCATACGTCCTTGTTGAGATTTGCCTAAACAATTTGGCGCCCACCGTGGGGCTGATAATCGATTAACCTACCAATTCGCCAAAAACCAATACAAATACCATGTCTGGGCACCAAGTACCCTTTACCATGGCCGAAATCAATGAGGGAATGAACGCATTCCGTCAAACCTTAGACCAACAAAAAAGCCAAATCGAAACATTGTTGGCCCAAAAAAGTCCAAACCGAAGCCAAACTTACCAGTCTCACCAAGCAAAACGAAGCCCTCCGTAGCCAGATACAGTCAGTCGCTTCCAAAACCATTAATACCAGAAAAAACACTGAAAGTATAGCCATGCAGCTCGATATGTCAGGTGTCTTTCATACCCCTAACGGGGAAAAAGGATCTAACACTAGGGAAACAACCCTAGATCTGGACTCTTTGAATGCAGGAACCCCTAAGCAGAATGAACAAGAAAGATCTGAAGAGGGAAAGATAGAGAAGATGGTCAAAGAGTACCTCAAGGCAATAGAAGCCAAGATCGCCAAGATCCCTGGAATGCCAAAGCCCATGGAGGAAGAAGCATCAGATGGCTATATAGAGTCTCCTTTCTCAGAAGAGATCGCCATGGTAGAAGTGCCAAAGAGGTTTAGCACACCCAACATGGCCATGTACGATGGAACAACAGACCCTGATGAGCATGTATCCCTTTACAAACAGAAGATGATGACCAGCTCAATCCCTAGAGACATCAGAGAGGCCATCATGTGCAAAGGCTTTGGAGCCACATTATCAGGTCCAGCCTTAACTTGGTTCATTAATTTAGATAATGGGACAATTCGATCTTTTGCAGGAATGGTAAACCTATTCAAGATCCAGTTTGCCAGCAGCAGGAAAATAGAAAAGTAGTCATCGGATTTATATCGTATTGTGCAAAGACACGGTGAATCCTTGAGAGATTACCTTAATAGGTTCAACAGGGAAAAGATTGGAATACACAAGTGTGATGCTCCCACAACCATTGAAGCGTTCAGAAGAGGATTGCTAGATCACAGTGAGCTCTACAAGGAGTTGACCAAATATCCATGCGCAACCTTTGAAGATGTACAAGCTAAGGCAATGGCTCAAGTCAGATTCGAAGAGGATACATATGCAAGAAAAACTCCAGAGCTCAGAAAGGATGAAGACCGCCCGTCAAGAAGGAACAACAACTTCCCCAGGAGAGATAATCGATTCAAGCCGTATCAGCGTTCCCGCTTTGATGAAGGGTCAGTCAACGCTGTCGAAGGAGAGTTTTCTGATTGGAGAGAAGATCCTGAGCTCCCACCAAAGTTACACGAGTATTGCTTCAATGTCAATCCTGCAGGAATAATAAGGACCTTGAACAAGATGGGGGATACTGTTCAGTGGCCAAGAAAGAATGATAGGCCTGGGGAGAAGAAGGATCCATCCAGATGGTGTGATTTCCATTCAGATATTGGTCACACTACTGATGAGTGTGTCGCGCTCAGAAAGGAAGTTGCATACCTATTAAAGAAGGGCTACCTCAAAGAACTCTTGTCAGACAGATCTAAAGCTCCAGGGAAGGATAGAGAGTCCAAGCAAGGAGGTCCTCCACCCCCACCTCCAATTGTCAAGACCATCTGTTTCATAACAGGAGGGTCAGAAGTATGCGGCCTAACATATTCAGCAGCGAAGCGGCACGCAAAGGAAAGTAACAAAGAGCAACCAGACAAGAGGGAGAAATCAAAGATAGACATCCCTATCATGTTTGAAGAAAGCGACGCGGTAGAAGGTCATCATGACGGCCTAGTAATCTCACTCCCAGTTGGAAATTGCATGATTAGGCGAATCCTAGTTGACAATGGAAGTTCTGCAAACATCATCATGCTGGATACCCTGAAGCACATGAACATAGATGAGAAAAGCATAGTTAACAAGTCAACAATGCTAGTGGGATTCAGTGGGGAAACCAAGAAGACAAGTGGAGAGATTACATTGGCAACATATGCAAAGGGGATCAACCTGCAGGTTAAATTCTTAGTAATCGACACCCTGTCCTCATACAATATGATTTTGGGAAGACCTTGGATACACGAAATGAAAGCCATCCCTTCTACGTACCATCAGGTCATCAAGTTTCCTACTAGATGGGGAATTCAAGAAATCAGAGGAGATCCTAGGGAAGCCAAAGAATGCTACAAGATAGCACTGAAAGCAACATCTGCGGAGAAGAGTTCAGCATAGCAATCAGAGGATCAGCTGGGCCAAGAGAAGTTGAGTATATCAGAAGAGCAAGAAGCTACTGAAGTCCAGCTGAACCCCTTACATCCAGATCAGAAAGTCAGAATAGGGTCAGAACTTAAAGCGGAAATCAGACAACAGATTCACGACTTTCTGGAAGAAGAGAAAGATGTGTTTGCTTGGACCCACGAGGACATGAGAGGCATTCCCCCAGAGGTTATCACTCACAAGCTAAATGTAGACCCAATGCATACACCAGTGAAACAAAAAAGAAGAAAATTCGCGCCAGAAAGGAACAAGATCATCAACGAAGAAATTCAAAACCTACTCAAGACTGGAAAAATCAGAGAAGTAAGGTACCCAGAGTGGCTTGCCAACGTGGTGGTAGTAAGAAAGAAGAATGGGAAATGGCGGATTTGCATAGATTTCACAGACATCAACAAGGCTTGCCCGAAAGACCCATTCCCTTTACCTCACATCGATGCTATGGTAGACGCCACAGCAGGACACGAATTGTTATCCTTTATGGACGCCTACAGTGGTTACAACCAGATCCTCATGCACAAGGACGACCAAAAAAAGACAGCCTTCATTACCAGCCAAGGAATATATTGCTACAAAGTAATGCCTTTCGGATTGAAGAACGCAGGAGCAACATACCAAAGGTTGGTAAACAAGATGTTTGAAAAGCAAATTGGGAACACGATAGAAGTCTACATAGATGATATGGTAGTTAAATCCAAGAAGGCAGAAGATCATGTCAGAGACCTCAGAGAAGCATTCGTCATCCTGAAACAATATGGCATGAAGCTGAACCCTACAAAGTGCACGTTTGGAGTACAGTCAGGAAAATTCTTGGGATACATGGTTACGCAAAGAGGAATAGAAGCCAGTCCAGAACAGGTCAAAGCTATCTTAGATCTAGAACGACCAAAATCCAAGAAAGATGTACAGAGCTTAACAGGGAAAATCGCGGCATTGAACAGGTTCATCTCAAAGTCTTCAGAAAAGAACAGGGCCTTCTACGAGGTATTGAAAAAGAACAAGGAGTTTAAATGGGAACAAGAACATGATGAAGCATTCCAGAAGCTGAAAGAATACCTAGCCAACCCGTTGATTCTCTCCAAACCTAAAGAAGGGGAGCCACTCCAGCTGTACCTTGCAGTGTCTGAAGGGACGGTCAGCGCAGTCCTCACAAGAGAAGAAGAAAAGGAACAATTTCCAATCTACTATGTCAGCAAGACCCTGCTCAGTGCGGAAACACGATACGCCTCATTGGAGAAAATCATTTTAGCCTTGTTCACTGCTTCAGTAAAGCTACGTCCATACTTCGAGAGTCATCCCATACAAGTACGGACCAACTACCCCATCAGAGCTATCATGAGAAAACCAGAAATGTCAGGAAGGATGGAAAAATGGGCCCTACATCTAAGCAGGTACGACATACAGTACGAACCCAGGACGGCAGTCAAATCTCAAGCTTTAGCAGACTTCGTAGCAGACTTCATCCCTACACTTGAAGAAGAAGCACAAAAGGAAGTACTAGCCTTACAGGAACCAAAGGCTGCACAAAAATGGACACTCCATACAGATGGTGCAGCAAACATACGAGGAGTGGGCTTAGGAGTAGTACTGACATCACCCCAAGGAGACAAGATAGCACAGGCAATAAGGTGCAACTTCAAGGCTACCAATAATGAAGCCGAATATGAAGCGCTCATTACAGGACTAACCGTTGCAAGAGATATGAAGATACAACACCTAGAAGTAATCTCTGATTCTTTGCTCATGGTAAACCAAATCAACGGGCAGTATGCAGCAAAAGACACCAGAATGATTGCCTACTTGGAAGTCACGAAGAAGCTCATCAAAGAATTCAAGGAGTTCAAGATAGAACAAATACCCCGGAACCTAAACACCGAAGCAGATGCATTGGCAAATTTGGGATCAAACATCAATCCAGAAGAATTTGGGGCAATCCCTCTAGTACATGTACTCTCACCAGCCATAGAGAAGGAATCAACCATGAGTGTCTACGAAATTCAAACAGGCCCTACAGAAGAAGAAGACAACAGTTGGATAACACCCCTGAAGGAATACCTCCTGGGCAACACGAAACCAACAGGGAAAGTAACAGCTCAAGCATTCGCTCAGAAAGCCTCCAAGTATTGCCTAATCAGCAATGTACTCTTCAAGAAGTCTGCAGCGGGACCGTTCTTAAGATGCCTGGAAAGAAAAGAAGCTCAACAAGTCTTACAATCCTTACACAGTGGAGAATGCGGAAATCACTCCGGAGGAAGAAATTTAGCCAACAGGGCACTCAGAATGGGATACTACTGGCCCAGTATGAGAAAGGACGCAATTGAGTTCGCCAAGAAATGCTTAGCATGCCAAAAACATGCGCCTTTGACACACAAGCCGTCAGAAGAGTTACACCCAACATTGACACCGTGGCCATTTATGAAGTGGGGAATGGATATAGTAAAATTACCACCGTCATCAGGGCAGAGAGTGTACTTCTTAGCAATGACAGACTACTTTTCCAAATGGATTGAAGCAGAAGCGTACAAGGAGATCAAGGATAAGCACGTCATTTCATTTATAAAGAGGAACATTCTAAGCAGATTCGGAGTACCAGCGGAGATCATTACAGACAACGGGTCTCAATTCATCAGCAACAAAACTACCAAGTTCTGTAAGGAATGGAACATCTCCCTTATCACATCTACACCAAGATACCCACAAGCGAATGGACAAGCAGAATCAAGTAACAAAGTCCTCATAGGCAACATGAAGAAAAGGCTGGAGGGAGCCAAAGGGAAATGGGCAGACGAACTACCCAACATATTATGGGCAGACAGAACAACCCCTAAAGGCGCTACAGGTCATACCCCTTTCTCACTGGTGTACGGATGTGAAGCAGTAATACCAACAGAGATAGAAGTGCCTACAGCAAGGTACGGACTGATGACAGAAGAAAGAAACCAAGCAGAACTAATTCACAATTTAGACACAGTAGAGGAGCTAAGGGAAGACGCACAAATGAGAATGGCAGCATACCAACAGGAAGTAGCAAGATCCTTCAACAAGAACGTTAGAGTCAAAGCATTCAAGCTAGGAGACTGGGTCCTCAGAAAGGTATATGAAAACACCAAGGAAGTTAATGCAGGAAAGCTAGCACCCAACTGGGAAGGACCCTATGAAATCACCAGGGTAGTAGGTAATGGAGCATACAGACTCAGGAATGCAGAAGGGAAAGAGGTGCAGCGAAGCTGGAACGCAGCACATTTAAAATTATATCATTTCTGAAGAAGGTACGCAATTGTTATTTCTATTTTGTAAAACACAAAAAACAGGAAAACAAGCAAAAATGCAAAAAAATCAGAAAACACAAAAACACAAAAATCTCCAACAGCCAGATTCAGCACGAAAGGTACTCATCTATCCTTATCTTTTGTCAATTTACTTTATGATCATTACGAGTACTGACTTTGGCATCGGAGGGCCGTTGGGGAAACCCACGGCCACCCCTCACCTTCTTCTATTTTGCAAGGAACACGACCGATATCACAGAGCAAGGATACAATAAGTCCCTTCACTACAGAACAAAGGCAAGGCATTCCTGAAAGGAACAGACATATCACCCTCACAGAACTTACAAACACATGTAAGTGTAATACAACTGTAATACAACTGTAATACAACTGTAATACAACTGTAACACATTCGTGATACATTTGTAAACACACCACACTACGCGGAAACAAGAATCACACAGTAAAAAGACAGAAATACTTAAGTTACACTACAACGAAATTAAACAAAGCATCCAGCTACAAACATGTAGCACAAAAGAAGAACAAATTATCCAAACTGCACTAAGGCAATAAACAGAAACAGCATCCAAAGTTGTACATTTTTTTAAGGTGACGCAGCACCAGCTAAACTAATTCTCTCCCATATTGTCAGCAGGGATCACTTCTTCAGCTACAGGCTTCATCACCTCTGGGGCCTCCTTGACTTCTTCATTATGAGGAGAATTCACCTCCTCATCAGCAAAGCTCAGCAGTAAGGTACCAGGAGCAGCAGTCCCTTCAGGAAACGTCCTCTCAAAAGAAGCCTTATCACCATCATAATCCCAAGCCTCATGCTTTCCTTGCTGAAACTCCTCCATCATCTCAAGACGTGCTTTCCCATAATAGTACGTAGCAGCATCAATGGCCTCATTAGCAGCTTCCTTCAGGGTACTTTTCAGCCCGTCCCGCTCAGAAATGCAGTCCCGATGCTTAGCTCGTTCAGACTTCAAAGCTTCAGTAGCAGCCTTGTACTTATCAGACAAAGCATCACGTTCCTTCTTCATAGCTTCATACACCCGAGAAAATTCTGACACCTTGCCTAAAACACCAAGGCAGGACTGGAGACTCTACACAGCAAAGAAGAAAGGTAAAGACGCATATTTCAATAAGGTCGATTTTTATGCGAAAAATTTTTGGAGTACACCATACCTGGAAGGACTGTACAGCCGCTTCTTGGGAAAGATCAGCAAAAGTCATCGAAGACTGGCGATCCTTGAAGGAGGGAAACAACAAGGTATCCACATGTGGAGCAAGAGAGTCAAAGGAAAACTCAGCAGCGTCAACATCAATGGGCATCTCCAATTTCCTCTTAAGACCAGCACGAGGCGGAGGCGGAGGTGCAGCACCCCTAGGAGCAACCATCTTGATGGGAACAGCCTCAGAAGTCTGGGGAGACGAACGAGACTTAAGACGACCCAAGATGGAGGTGAGCTAAGAAGATCATGAGACCTTAGTGACCTTGTTGTATCTACAGGGAATACAGTTGGGTCAATAAACATACAACTAGGAATACAACAAATGTACACAACAAGGATCACATTAAACGTATACAGCAAGGACGTCAATAACAAACAACTAAGAATAACAAATACACGCAAATGTGTTCAACAAAGAAACGGCCAAATTCAAAAATAAAAACACAAAAGCAAACCAGCCACGTATTCACAAAAGCATAAGCACAATAAAGCATCAAATTCACAAGGGAGAAAGAAAACAAACCTTGAGACATGGCTGGAGCACCTTTCTGCTCAGAATCAGATTCGTCCAAAGACTTAATTTGAACAACTACCTCAGGCTGCGTCAATTTGATGAAAGACCTCTCGTCCGCACTCAACTCGTATAACTTGTCTATCAAGGATGGAGACTGAGAGCGCTGCTTCAATTTACTCACTGCAATCAACAGGCAAATAACCCCAAATC
The DNA here is from genome assembly GCF_948465745.1 of Chenopodium album. NCBI lineage: Eukaryota > Viridiplantae > Streptophyta > Magnoliopsida > Caryophyllales > Amaranthaceae > Chenopodium > Chenopodium album. The sequence goes on from NC_137843.1 coordinate 57,805,858, forward strand.
AACAAAGAAGGAAAGAAGAATATAAAAGAATAGGAAACAAAATACCTTCGGCCTCAACAGTGTCAATCAAAAAATCACAATCATCACCCAACGAATCAATCCTCACAAAGAAGAATTTGTGATACCACTTTTTGTCAAACGCCTTCTCCAGATCAGTCACCAAAGGACCAACGCCATCCTTCAGGCGAAGACCAACCCGACCTTTACCACTGGTCCTGATAGTGTAAGGGTAACACAAATCCCTCACATCAAGTTCTATACCCAATTTCGCACTCAGCAAATCCAAAATTCTCAATACCCTCCAAGTTTGGGGCAATAACTGACAAGGCGAAACCCTAACTCTAGAAAGAAATTGACGAACAAGAGCAGAAAATGGAAACGTATGCCCAATTACAAAGGGATACTCAAAGAAACACACCCAACCAGGAGCAATCCAGTCAGCCCTTTCCCTGGCTGATGGAATTTTCACCACAACCCCATCAGGAAAACGCGCAAGTGTAGCAATGTTCTGAACCTCCTCCTTCGTAACAGTGGAAGGATAAGTATCCTTGACAGGAAAGACGTTCTGCGCCACCAAGTTCGGCTTTTTCACACCCTCATCCACCCCAGCAAACACCACTCTCACACGATCATCCATCACAAAAACAAGAAAAGAAAAATACAAAGCAAAACAGAGCAAACAGAGAGGAGAAAGAAAATACCTGATGAAATTGAAATTAGGGGCAAAGCAATTGAAGTGATTAGACAACAGCCTGGACACCCAATAAATACCAAAGACGGAAATAAAACCGTCCTTCACAGTTATCGAGGAAGTTGCCTTAAAACCGCCACCACTTTCTATTTTGTTAACCGTTGAAGCAATTTCTGAATTTCAAAATAGTTTCCAGAATTTTCTTTAAGTAATTTTCACTTCCAAATACTTGGAAATAAAAATTAGGGGCAATTAATGGGCCCGTATTGTAATACGACCCATAAAGTTTAGGGCACCAGTCCAAGAAATAATGCATCAACAAAATAAGCAAAGCGGCTCGGTTGGAATAAACAAGGAAAACAGCATCAAGGATATCAATCAAAAAGATACTTGCCAAAGATACACCTACAGAACAGGGAAGGAGATAAATCAAGAAGATCTTCCCCATTTTGAATATATTTCGAATATCTTTGTAAACCCTAGAGTTCCCTAGGTATAAATAAGCACAATTAGACATTTTGAGCATTCATATACGCACATATACTCTGAATATAATAGAATTACTCGGCATTCATCTACGGAGCATCGTCCTTACTGAAGAAGGAGGCTATTCCTTATTCAGTATTGTATTTCTAAACTTGTTCTTTTCGTAGTAATATTCATTCTGTTTGTTTATTGCTGTTTCATTGCTTATCTACTACTTTATTGGTGCCTTATTGCTATTTATTGCGCTTTTGGTAGTATGATTGTTATTACCCCTCAAACCTAGCAGATTCTCATACGTCCTTGTTGAGATTTGCCTAAACATTCTGTAAATTTTGTAGCCCATTTCTATCTGTAATAAGCTCTTCCAGAGCCACAAACACAAACCCACTTTCAAATTTCAAAAGAAAAATAGAGAGAACTGACAACAATCATATTTCGATTTGTTGAGAGAACAACAATCATCCACCAAAACAAATACAAAAGAGAGATCGAGAGCATGGTTGAGGCCGTAGGAGCTGATACTTTGACAGATGCTCTAAAGAAGCTGGGTTCCGTGGCATGGAAGAAAATCAAATTTGCCAAGGACCTCAAAACCCACGTAAAAGAGCTTCAGGACACTAACTCCGCCATCAAAGCAGCACTCTTTGGTTTCGATCCTTTCGAGGAGGGTGATGACATCGAAGGGCACACGATCAAAGTGCTTCGACATGCACTTGATACATTGGAAAACTTCTTTGACGAGCAAGCAGCAAAATCCAAGCAGAAGGAAGTCATGGGAATGGGGGGCGGCGGAAGTAAGATGATAGTGGAAGCACGCTTGTTTTGTTCGTCTTCTAACCAACTTGTTTCTCCCTTCATAACTGCTGATAAGATCAATGCTATCAAGGAGGAACTTGCTAGAATTGCGAGTGATTATGCCTTGGTTAGTCCGATAGTAACCATCAAGTCATCTAAAAATAACCCAAACCGGCTGTCTATCAGCTACGACACCGGTCCTCTTCTAGATACTGATAAGGTCATAGGGAGAGACCGAGATAGGGACAATGAAATAATGCAACTCTTTCGTTCCTCCAATGGCATAGAGTCTTTCTCTGCTGTTGCCATTCTTGGGATTGGGGGAGTGGGCAAAACTACTCTAGCTCAGTATGTATACAACGATGAAAGGGTGAAAAACGGTTTCGATTCCCAACTTTGGGTTTCTGCCACTCCACAATCTGGTGTTAGGGATTTTCTTGTCAAGATTATAGCATTTGTTACCGGTGACAATCCTATAAACTGTGAGATGGCTCAGCTCCATCTTCAGTTTTCGCGTGCAATGCATGAAATTGCTGGGAAAAGGTGTTTGTTGGTCCTCGATAATCTATGGCATCGAGACACTTTAAGAGAAGAATGGCTACAACTTAGAGCATTATTGCTACAAGTTGGGGCTCTTGAGTTCAGAGTTCTCGCTACCACACGTAGTGAGGCAGTTGTCGATGTCATGGGCATTAAAGACCCCTACATGCTTGGTGAATTAGCTGAGAATGATTCTTGGCTCCTCCTTCAGTACTTCGCTCTTGCACAAGGGCAAGAGCTGGAGCTGGGTATTGAGGCGATAGGGAAGGAGATTGCAAAAATGTGTCCGAAAAATCCCCTTGTTATAAAGGCGGTACGATGCCAGTTAGCAGAGAAACACACAATCGGGGATTGGCAGGCCCTTAAGGATAAATTAGCTGCAAATTCAGCCTTCCATATGGAAGACCGGGTTATGCAAACACTGAAACTTAGCTATGATGATTTGAACAATAATTTAAAGCGTTGTGCTGCTTATTGTTCCTTGTTCCCCAAGGGGGAAAGTTATCATACAGAAATTATGGTGCGTATATGGATGGCTTTGGGCTTTGTTGAGTTAGAAGATGCTGGAGAAGACCATGTACGTACACAGCTTGGTACGTCGTGGCTTCTTTGAGCAAATGCATCATATCAGAAAATTCAAGATGCATGACGTCATGCACGATCTCATGTTGTTGATTGGTAAGTCCAAGCACCAGATGATCGATTCTAAAACTAGTGAAATTGCTGCTGGAGTTTGTCACGTCTCTATAAGCAAGGACATCCCAGATTGGGGAGTCCTGTTTTCGGAGTTCGATGGCAAGCAACTACAATCAATCGTCATGAATTGGTTTGGTACCAATTATGATCGTAGGATCAGATTGGGGTCTGAAATTGAGAATTTAATATCCAGATTTCCGAATTTAAAGGTATTAGATCTGAAGGGCCAAGATATTAAGGAAGTGCCGAAATCTATAAGTGAGCTGATCCACTTGAGGTATCTCGATTTGTCAGATAATCCTCTGCGCAAGCTTCCAAACTCGATCACAAAGCTGGTGTACTTGTTGTCACTCAACCTGTCTGATTGCTGGAATCTCCACAAGTTGCCCAGAGAAATGAACAAGATGGTCAAGCTAAGACACCTATTGCTGATGGAGACTGGTAATAACACGCTTTCTCGCAATGTGATGGGAATGGAGAGTATTACACATATGCCCAAGGGGATAGGGAATTTGAGCGATCTACAAGAATTAAATTTGTTTGTTGTTATTGGGGAGGATAGCAGCACTTCAAGTAGTAGATCCTAGGGTAATGTTGCGGCCGATTTGGCAGAGCTAGGTCATCTCAACAATATCAGGGGAGAGTTGACCATACATGTGGCAGGGCAGTCCAAGCATCTAGTATCAGAAGCTCCAACAGCACACTTGGAGAAGAAAGCGAAATTAACTTCGCTGAAAGTAGAATTCACCTACAGCTCCCTTGAAGATGAGAGGTTTCTAGAAGGTCTGCAACCATGTGGAAACAATTTGAGGCACATTACAATAAGAAATTATGGTGGGAAAAAGTTACCAAGCTGGATGACGGATGATCGGCTCCATGATAAGTTTCCGAAACTTGTTTCAATTCAACTGTTTTATTGTAAATCTGTATGCCCCTTTCTGATTATGGAAATGGGGCAGCCTCAGCCAAGTGTTGAAGAACAACTTATAGTTAGGATTCGGGTTGAGAATGAAACAAGTGAAGATGAGCATGATCATCAGCTGAACTGGCTTCCTAGATACTCAAAAATGGAGCAGCTGAAGCTAGGCCCCATGGAGTTGAGTTTCACAACGATTAGGGAGAACGGTCTAAGGAACCTTACTCTTCGCCGTGTAAGGATAGAAGAAAAATTAGCACCAGCTTCAGGTGGGCAACAACAGGGAGATTTCCTTGTCAAAAGCTGCTTTCCAAACATACAGAAACTGGTGTTAAGTGAGATTTCAGAGTTAGAGGTTATCCCTGAGCAGTTTCGAGACCTCTCCTCCCTTCAAGATCTAACAATTATGAATTGTCCAAATGTGAAGGAAATATCAGATTGGATTGACAGCCTCACCTCTCTTAGAAAAATTCAGATATGGGGGTGTCCTAGATTGGAACGGTTGCCGCATCAAATGAGCATCCTCTCCGGGTCGTTATCACTTGAGATTTATGGATGCTCAAGAGCGCTAGTGGAGAAGTGCCGGAAGCCATCAGGTGAACTTTGGCTCATTCAACATCTACGTAAGATATACATCAACCCTTCCGAAGGCAAGTTTTTCAGTCATCATTCCAATAACTCATCCGTCATTCAAAACCATCCAACTTCCTGTGATGTTGCTCCATCTTCTTTTATTAGTCCATTTTTACTTGGTGGTCTGAGTTTGTTGTTATTCTTCACTTGCTTACTTGTGTATTATGTGAGAGCTTGAGGATTATTAGATGTACATGTACTAATTTTGGGCTGATGTCATGCCCCATCAAATCCTTTGTTAGAAATATGATCTTTTTCAATGTGCACTTCATCAATGTCTGTTTAATTGCTACTTATCAAATATCAATAATTCAATATTTAGTGCTTCCAAAAGGTCTATTTAAAGTCTAAACACACCATGTGTAAGAAATTACACAGCATTACCAAAAATTGAGGTTCATTAAAATTAGGTTTGAGGCAAAAAGAGAGTAGAGAGGCACCTTTAATGACTATAACAGTGTTTGGTTGAGAGAGAACTGGCAGAGAGATTTAACTCTGAAAGCTAATTTTGAATAAAAACAGGTATAGTAATTTTTTTGAAACAAGAGTTTGTTGACATAGTTGTGAATATTCTTTGTTTAGAGTTGGCTTAATTTACTACCATTAAACACATGTTACACAAAAATTTCCCTAATCGTAAATTATTCCAACATTTTCATTGGTCATTTTATACATAAATTAGCAATCGGCAAATAAAACACCTGACACAACTAATACAACTGATTAATCAAACTAGCAAATACAACCAACAATTAATCGTCAAGCATGGCCTTAAAATAGAAGGGAAATAGCACTCCTCGGGTTCACAGGCCAATCACCCAATACCAACGTACCATCCATAAGAAAAATGCTCCCCTCAAGTTTAATTAGGTATCCATTATTCAGTCATCCGGGGGCCAAATTTGAGACATTGCTTAGGTTCGGAATATTCATTTTTAAGGAAAAACAGAGACAATAAGAAAAGGTGAGAATTAACACTGATAAACTTTGTTCCTGCTCCCCATGATAAGACATACAGGTGAGAATTAACACTGATAAACTTATAACGAAAAATATTACTGCAAAGCACAAACACATTGAAATTCTTAACAAAGGTTTGCCACATAGAATTATCCAATGAGCAGCAGAACAGTGACCTGAGTGTACATCCAGAATCACAGTAATATAGCATGATAGAAACTAGAACAGAACCTTCAGACACAACCAACTGAATAAGGATCAATAATCCAAGGACTGAGACTTCTGAATAGCTAATTGATACATGCCTAGATTCACTATTCAGAGGACAGATAATTTTCTAATCCTCCTTTTTGGTGTAGTGACGCACTGTGAAAGCCAGACCTAAGATGAGAAGGGGTACCAGGAACTGTAAGATCTTGATAATAAACTCGGGTGTCTTGTCATGATTGTAATGAGCTTGTTGCGGTGGAACATACGAGCGCTTTAGAGGGACAGTTGATACGTCGATTTCTCCAACGTAGTATTTGTCCATCATCTCTCTGGCTGAATCACTGTGTCCCACATCTTCAAAATCGTTTGTTGCGTCTTTGCCTATATAAAAATGTGTAAGAAGCTAAGATGCATGCTTAGTAATGTAGATGGCAAATAAGAGAAATGTAGGGAAACGCACCAGTTGCAGATAAAAGAACTTCATCACCACCAGGATGGTCTTCCATAAAAGGGGTTACATCATAGACCTGAATATGTCAATCAGCAAAGTGCCATTAATTTTCACAATTATTCCCTCTACCAAGATATGATTGTCACATAATTAAGAATACTTCATGGTAAGGATATGTTATAATAATACTAAAAGACCCATACACTAATTGGTCTAAATTGATCCATCTGACACCCCTCATAACTCAATGTCAGTAGGGCTTCTTGGAATATACAATCATAAATCTATAGGATATATGAACTTCACGGATATCCCAAAGTAATTACAGAGAGTAATAAAACTGGACAGACGGAGTAAAATTTAGATGCAGCAGAAGTGATGTTATGTTAATATAATTCAGGGAACGTGCACATTTGAAACAGGAAGCAACCAAAAAAAAATTGAAAGAGCAATGATCCAAAACAAAAACTAAGGCTGTAGCAATCAATCAGGAGAATACTAATGATATTATGATTTACATAGTATAGGATGCAGAAAACATAGATAGAGGTAAATTCGGTTAGTTTAAGATTTACATCACATGTGCATAAGGTTCTACACTGACACTATCAAGTGATTGATGACTTGAGAGAACATGGTTGTTTCATACTAACTGGTATGATAAAAACCACATTGAGAAAAGCCATGAAAAAACAGAACCCCCTGAATAACAATTGATTCTGGAAAATGTTCTTATGTTGATCTATTCTCAGCTAGTTTTCATTGACAAGCTGTATCGGCCAAATAACAAGATCCAAAGTGGGGATCGTTATTCTTGTTACTATAGGCCAAGAAAGATAATTCATCAAATCAAGATGCTCTATCATGCACAACCAACTTGCAAGAGACTATACAATGAATCACACATCAGATTGGCGGTCCACTCTAACAACAGCATCCATCAAAGAGAATACTGATGAAGAAGACTCGTGCCATTCGTGTCTCTCAAATCTTAGAACTTTGAGCTATTATCTTCTACTTAAGTGTCCAATTTGATAATTTATTAAAGCGTCACACACCTCAAACCCTCTAGCTTCTAATGCATTTCTTGTGGATTAAAGACTTCAAAGATTCAAGAGTTCGAGTCATACAAGCAATCGATCATCACCTCACCTTACCAAAATGGTTCAAGCTTTCTAGCATTACATATTTATTTATTCAATAACAAATTAGCAAGTGCATGATAGTCCTTAAAAAAGTTACAAGCACCTAATCTCAAATTATTGGATTCACCCAATGTTATAATTCCTTCATCCGAATATAATTGTCACATTGTGCATTTGTGATAACCCCTCATATATACATATAATAGTCGATATCTCTTAACAATAATCGTTCGATTTATACCATCTTCCCGTCAATTAAATAATTTAATCATTTAAAACGAAAAACAAACATAAATCATTACAATTCATGCATTGCGACAACTTTTTCCAAACATCCTAAATCGGTTTATGTAATGTGGTTCCAGAACAGAAAATATCAAATTAAAATTCAAAATCCCATAAAAGTCATACAAGAACAACAATTCAGAACAATTCAAAACCCCAACAAGAAAAATCAAACGGAAAGAGCAAATTAAAATTGAGATCTGACCTTTCCGGAGATAATTAACCAGCAATCCTTGCTACTGTTGTGCTTTGAAACTTCGTCAAAGGTGTGAACTTTACCATCTGAAGCCATTTTCACCCCTCTTTCTGATCCTACAAACAAAAAATTCAAACAAAAATTAAGAAAAAACCCAGAAAGGTACAGCCAATTAACAACAAACCCAGAAATTTAATTACTTTAACAAATCAATTGAAGTAAAAAAAAATAGAATTTTTGAATCCAGATCAAGCAAAGATCCCTCGTTACTTACAAGAGTAGAAAAGAGAAAGAGAGAGAAATAGAGAGAAAAAGGTTAAGGTGTTACTACTTCCTTATCAACCAACTTTACGAACGACCAATTGTGGGAATTAAAGTGTGAGAAAGAAAAAGAAAATGCTTAATTTTTAATGGGCAGCAAAATTGACCCTGATTTGCACAGAAATGTCGTGGTGTCCACAAGACTTATTGACTTTTTGGTTTGCACGACTGCCAGATTCATTTATATACGAAGTACGAGTACTTTTTTATGAGGAGAAAAAGATTATTCAATTTTCTCTAATCTAATGTAGTGAGAGTATACATACTCTTTCTATATTTAATTTAATGAAACATTTTGACTTTTTATGTCAATTTTAATGTAGAGAAATTAGGAATATTGCTAATTGTTTTGAGTTTATTGATTTTGTTCCTTTTTTTAGAGAAGCGAATTGCATAGCTCACTCTATGACTCATTTTACCCCGCTCGAGTACTCAACTATAGTGTGGGTAGGGGGTTGTCCAAACTCCAAATATGGTGGAGGATGTAGTGGCATCCGATTTTTGCTTAAACTCTAATACTCGTATTGGTCATATGGCTTTCTAAGAAAAATAGTTTAATGGTCAAAATATTAGTGTTATAATCTTAAAACAACCCAGGGAAAGAGTGACACATGACACTTAGTGTCTATTCTCTTCGGCTTAGTTTCAGTTTAGTTCAGTTCAGCTCTAATATGTTCAATTCAGTTCAATTCCTAATTTCTTTCTCTTATAAATAGAAAAAACTTTTGTATACCTACGATGTACAGTAATTTACTGTAAATCGAGGGTCACTTTTGTTGAATTTAGGGTAACTTTTGTTGAACATAGGATAACTTTTATCCTTAAAGCTTAAATAACTTTTATTATATCATGGTTACTTTCATTCATTATTTGGTAACTTTTGAACATTTTAAAGTAACTTTGAAGCGGATTTACAATATTGTATTGTACATTCAATTTTTTTTAAAAGTTTGTCCATAAACAGTTCAGTTTAGCTCTAATCAGTTTAATTCAGGCCCTTAAACTTGTTTAGAAATGCTTTACTCTTTCACTAGGTTACCACCAGTAATTTATCTTTGAATTTTTGTAAAAAAAAAAAAAAAATTGAGTTTAAAATGTTCATAAGTTCAATTTAATTGACCTCAACTATGCTAACAACTCTTATAAAGACTCCAACAACCTAACATCAACATAAATCACCAAAGTAATATGTACTTCTTTTAAATTAATTACCTAAATAATAGCTACTATATGTTTAGAATTAATTAGCATTTTGTTTCAAAAAAAAAAAATAGCATTTGGGCGGAAAATCTTTTCATAAAATAGCGCCACGTGTACAACTTTGAAAAAAATGACATCAGCAGCTGCTACTTTAATATTAGTTATAGATTTTCTTGAGTCGATATTTTTTTTATCATTTTTTGTTTTATTTTGATTGAATATTTGATTATGCTGATTAATGTTTTATTCTTCTAGTGTTCTCAAAATTTTAGTTGTCTTTTTCAAGAGTGGCTAAATAGCCTAAATTTGACTTTAACATTATGAAGATTCTAATTTAAATTTTAAATTTCTTAATTTCTTAGTTGTCGTTTTGGACCTCTCTGAAAAACTAAATCTGGTAAACAATAATGAATTACTAAATTTATTTTTAGGTACGACAAAAATACTTTTACCAAACATGTTCTATAATACAAGCCAAAAAGTTCACATAGTAACAGTATCTTAAGTTAACATCTTAAGTGCTTTCAAAAAAAAAAAGTTAACATCTTAAGTTATTAATGAAATTATTTCTTCTCATCAAAAAAAAAAAAAAAAAAAAAAAAAAAAAAAAAAAAAAAAAAAAAAAAAAAAAAACCTTAAGTTAACATCAATTATGGCTAAAGAAAACTGGACAACATGGATAATAGCTTCTTACAGCAATAGAACTCCTTGTGGAATGGTAGTATTTGCACTACTAAGGATGATTCCATCATAACTATCCCTACAAAATGAATTAGGAGATGTTCTGTTTACTTTATTTTCATGTATTTTAGGTCTAATAAATTCGGTTAAAATAAGTTTTAAAATAAGGGTTATTCAACTTCAAATTACAACTATGATAAGTTTTAATAAGTTCAGATTAAATTTAAATAAGTTCTAATAAGATAAAATAAATCTAGATAAATGAAAATCAGTTTAATTAAAAATACCTTTAGTGTCAAAAGCAACCAATGAAGCAAAGTCAGCAAAAATAATTATACTTTTTTTATTCACCAAATTTATAAATTGACAAGCAAACTAGAGAGGTGAGGTCATGCTCATGTTCAATACCAGTAATTCACAAGTAAAAACCAAGATGTAAGTTGTAAGAGACCTTTTTCATAGTTGGACTTGGGGGAATGTTTGCTCCTAGTCCTTTACAATAAGGTGTATGGACTATGGACTTAATTCACTCTAGTACTCATTCTACCCAATGTCAAGTAACGAGGAACAAAGGTAATAGATAACAACTAATTAATGGTGTAACGAATTGTTTAATTAATTTAGGGCATGTTTAAATTTATTTAATTTAAGTTCAATTCAGTTCAATTCAATTCAGCTCCAATCAGTTCAGTTTAGTTCAATTCAGCTCCTAATTTTCCTCTCTCATAAATATTCATTTCAGCTCAGTTCAATTCAGTTCAGTTCAGCTCCAATCAGTTCAGTTCAGCTCAGTTCAGTAAATGTAAACAGGCCCTTATTGTTACTGCCTCTAGTCGCTGTCTCAAAATAATTGGCATTTCTTTTACCATAATTTTTTTTTATAGTGTATTAAAAACAAATTTTATCATAAAATGTGTTTGTAAATAAATATAATATAAAATTTCATAATACACCATTTTTATATATGAAGTATTTGTTTACTAGAATTTAACCATATATGTTTAAGTTTATATGCCTAAGTGTGTGTTCGACAATAGCTTTTGAGTAGATTTTAGTGATTTGTCCATGAAAAAAAAATGAGGGTTTATTGATAGAGGTAGGTTTTATCAAAAGTTAGAAATATTAGTTTTTGAAGATTAGAGGTAATTCTTAAAAATTTAATCTATAATTTTAGGGAAAAAAATATCGATTCTTATATGTCACAACTAGTCAACTACTATTTTACTAAATACTCGTACTTTAATTATCTATTTTCACAGCTAACAACTTGCACAACTAACCGTTACTTCCATAGCTATATTTTGCCCTAATTTGATTTTGTCGGTTATTCAATTATAAAGGGAGTATTACTAATGAATCGTATTTAATGTCAATTATTCTATGATGAAAGGGAGTATTACTAATTAATTTTATTTAATACATGGTACGTTTTCTAATATATTGTTGGTGAAATGTTTTTTTCTCCTCTATCATTCAAAAGTTCTAATATTTTGTTGGTCCTATTACAAAGACTAAGCAAGTTGCTATTTCATCATTATCCCAAAGAAATAAAATAAAACAACCCTATGATTTTGGGATAGAAAATTATAAATGAATCTTGTTTATAATACTTTCCAAAACAAATGTAACAATAAAAGTTGTAACAGTTTATATCTTTAATATTTTATTTTAAAAAGTTTATAAAATGTTGCTGAAATTGTGAAAAAAGTAATTTAATATAGATTAGTAACTAACGAAAAAAGAGTCTCGCTCTGGGGTTAGGGTTTCCTTTCGTCGGGGGTCTGAGTGGTTTCTCTTGCTCGTACAAGCGGTTCTCCCCTTCTGGAGGGGTGGTTTCGACAGCCATGGCAGATGATATTATTGAAAGGTGTTCGAAATTGAACATTACAGAGGATGAAGAAGAGATTGCGGACATAGGGAAAAACTCTGATGCAACCCAAGAAAGCAAATTAGCATTGTCTGTGGTTGGGAAGATTCTGACTATGCGTTCATACAATTTCGAAGCTATGCAAAGGACGCTCAAACAAGCGTGGACTTTGAAACGTGAGGTAATTTTCCGTAAAATTGAGAACAATCTATTTATAATCCAATTCTTTCATTGGCGTGATAAAGAGAAGGTATTGGATGGTGCTCCTTGGAACTTTGATAATCAATTATTGCTTTTAAAAGACATTCACATTGGAGAACAACCCGAATCAATTGAACTGAAATTTTGCCCTTTTCTGGATTCGAATTTACAACCTTCCCCTGGACAGTAGGACTAATGATGATGTAAGACTGATTGCTAATAAAATAGGCGCTGTTATGGAGGTGGAGGATGATGCTTTGGGGTGGGATAAATCTCGAAGGGTACGGGTTATGGTGGACACATCTAAACCTTTGCGCAGGATTCAAAAAATCAGAAATAAGAGGGGGGAGGTGTCTACAATTCAGTTTAAGTATGAGCGGTTGGCCTCGTTCTGTTTCTTGTGTGGGATCTTGGGCCATACGGAGAGAGATTGTCCTAATGTGGCTGAAGATGAGGAACCGGAAGAGAAGCAATGGGGTTTGTGGCTCCGGGCTTCGCCAAGAAAAGGGAGAGCTAAATTGGTGGAGGAGATGGGGAAGATATTGTCTAAAAAGAAATCACTAGTTTTCACTCAAAAGCTAGAGCAGCTCGAACATGATGTTATGAAGAAGGTGGGGAGTAGCAATGATGTGTTGTTGGCAACTGTCGAGGGAAATAAGGAGATGCTTATGGAAGGGGTGAATGATGATCGGGGGGTTGTGAGCGTAGTGAATACGGAAGGGGGTCAGCTGACCTCGAGGGGTGGAATTAATAAAATAGGGGAGGGAGTGGGGAAGGAAGGGGGCGGTGTTGATGGTGAGGGGGAGAGTGCGCTGGTGGGGGTTGTGGAAAAAGAGTATCAGATTTTTTCTATTGGAGTAGGGGGTGGTCCTTCTAAGGATAAGGGAGGGGGAAAGGCAGGGAGAAGGTTAGTGAAAGAAAAAGGGGGCAGTGGAAGTAAGAGGATGGAAATTGACAGGGACAAATTATTGGGGAAGAGAGGTAGGGAGGGTGATGACAGTAGTGGTGTTGTGGAAAATGTGAACAAAAAAATATTTCTTGAAGACAATTTGACTGGATGGCGTGGGGCGGAGACTGCCGATGAGCAGTCCCGCCAAGCTCAATGAGTATCTTGAGTATTAACTGCAGAGGGTTGGGCAATACCTCTGCAGTTAATAACCTCCGGAACTTAGTACGGAGGGAAGCCCCGTCTCTTATTTTTCTGATGGAGACGAAATTGAGTAGTGGGGAGATGATGAAAATCAGGACCAAGTTGGTGGGATATGATGGTATTGCAGTTGACAGTCGAGGTAGATCGGGTGGAGTGGCTTTGTTTTGGGTGAAGGGCCTTGGAGTTGACCTTCGTGCTATGTCCTTACACCATATAGATGTCACGATTGTGAAGGGGCTTGGCCCCTCAAAATGGCGTCTTACGGGATTTTATGGGTGGCCGGAAGTTTCTAATCGTCATCTATCTTGGAAGTTGTTGATTGAGTTGGCTAGTGTGAGTGATGTTCCTTGGGTTTGTATAGGTGATTTTAATGAGATTCTCTCTGATTCCGAGAAGAAGGGTGGGAGGGATAGAGCTCTTTGGCAAATGGAAAATTTTTGAGACACGGTGGATGTTTGTCAACTCATTGACATTCCTTTTTCGGGTTATGCTTTCACATATGATAATGGGCAAAGTGGCGATGATAATGTGCAATGTCGGCTAGATAGGGCTCTTGCTTGTAAGGATTGGATCTCCATGTTCTCCCGGGCAAAACTTTTTAACTTGGAGCGGGAATGGTCGAACCATGCTCCGATCAAACTCGTGTTGGATGAGGAAGGGGAAGCGGCAAATAAGCTGGGAGCGAAAATTTTCAGGTTTGAACGGCTTTGGACCGAGAATGAGGGGTGCGAGGGAGTGGTGGAGAGTGTGTGGCAGCTTGGGGGAGGTTCGGTGGAGCACAAACTTGCGGTGTGTGCGGAGGAGCTGCGATTTTGGAGTGATAGAGAGTTTGGTAAAATTTTTAAGGAGATACGGAGGAAAAGAAAAAGGCTAGGAGTGTTGAATAGGGGAGGGCGTTCGGAGGCTCAAGTGAATGAGAGAAGGAAGGTAGTAAAGGACATAAATAATTTACTTCACCATGAGGAGGTTTATTGGAGACAGAGATCGAGAGCTCTATGGCTCAAGGAGGGTGATCGTAATTCCAATTTTTTTCACAGGAAAGCTTCCCAGCGCCGAAGTAAAAATCGTATCACTTCTCTTGTGACCGATGATGGTGTGGAACACGTGGGAGGGGAGGAGATAGAAGTTGTTGCCACCGATTATTTTAAGACCCTCTTCACGTCTTCTACTCCCCTACATTTTGATGATGTCTTGGCAGGGATTGAGCGACGAGTAACTGATGAGATGAATGCAAGATTAGAGGCTCCGTATTCTGGGGAGGAGATTTTACAAGCCTTGAAACAGATGCATCCTTTGAAAGCTCCGGGTCCGGATGGTATGTGCCCTTTATTTTTTCAGACATATTGGCATATTGTAGGTCCTGCTGTTTCTAATTTGGTCATTGGGGTGCTTAATGGTGAGATGACATTGGATTTAATTAATAAAACTTTTATTGTGCTTATTCCGAAGAAGAAGGAGCCGGATAAAATGACCGAATTTAGACCTATAAGCCTGTGTAATGTGGTGTATAAATTGGTTACCAAAGTGTTAGCAAATCGTTTGAAAACTTTCCTTTCTGATATTACGTCGATTAATCAGAGTGCTTTTGTTCCGGGTAGACTGATCACGGACAATATTCTGGTTGCGTTTGAACTGTTTCACCATATGAAATATTCAGGAATTGAGAGTGGTTCGCTAGCACTTAAGCTTGATATGGCTAAGGCGTATGACAGGGTGGAATGGGGTTTTCTTAGAGCGGTAATGCACAAGTTGGGGTTTGTAGAGAGCTGGGTTGATCGGGTAATGCATTGTGTTTCGACGGTCTCATTTTCGGTTCTTATAAATGGGGCACCTTCGGGGGAGTTTACTCCATCTAGGGGTTTACGTCAAGGTGATCCTCTTTCCCCATATTTGTTTATCTTGTGTGCGGAGGCTTTGTCTGGTTTGCTTACTAAGGCGGTTGAAGATGGTCACCTTCATGGGGTTCGGGTTGCACCGTCGGCTCCGACCATATCACATTTGTTCTTTGCTGATGACAGTATTATTTTTTCTAAGGCCAAGGTGGAGGAAGTTAATACTATTCGTGATATTTTGCATAAGTATGAGGTAGCTTCAGGGCAAATGGTGAATTTTGGGAAGACTACGGTGACTTTTAGTAAGGGTGTTCCGGTGAATAGGAGAGAAGAGTTGGCAAATTTATTTAGGGTGAATATTGTCGAAGTGCATGACAAGTATCTTGGCTTACCTACGGTGATAGGGAGGTCAAAGCGGGTGCTTACTAAGGGCATCCGGGAGAAACTTTGGAGTAGACTTCAAGGATGGAAGGGGGGTTTTTTATCTAAGGCGGGTCGGGAAGTTTTGATAAAAGCTGTGGCTCAATCAATCCCAACCTACGCGATGAGTGTATTTAAATTCCCCTCTTCTTTTTGTGATGAGTTGCGTTCGTTGGTGGCTAATTTTTGGTGGGGTCAAAGGAAGGGTGAGCGTAAAATACATTGGATAGCTTGGAAGAAATTATGCGAACCTAAGGCTGCAGGAGGGTTGGGTTTCCGTGATTTCAAGGCCTTTAATTCGGCCCTCTTAGGGAAACAGGCTTGGCGTTTAGTTCAGTTTCCGGACTCTCTGGTGGCATAGGTTTTAAAGGCTCGATATTACCCAAATGGAGAGTTTTTAAGCGCTGATCTTGGCAACTGCCCGAGTTATTCCTGGCGAGGGATATGGGGTGTGAAATGGGTGGTTCAGCGTGGGTTAAGGTGGAGGATTGGAGATGGGTTGAGAATTTCAGTTTGGGACAGTTTATGGATCCCGGGTACACAATCTCGAAAGGTGTTATCTCCTAGAGGTGATGCTGCTGCAGACTTGAGAGTGTGTGACTTAACACCTTCCAACAGCTTCTTGGAATATTGCTAGGGTGAAGGAAGTGTTTCTTCCGTTTGAGTGGGATCGTATCTTGAGTATTCCAATTAGCCAACGTTTACCAGATGATTCTATTTGTTGGGATTTGGAGAAGAGTGGGGAGTATTCAGTTCGGTCAGCGTATAGGGCTATTTATGGTGATGGTTTGATGTATAAGGCTTCCTCGTCTAATGCTGCTGCTCATTTCTGGTCAAAAATTTGGAGTGCAGACACTATCCCAAGGGTGAAAACCTTCTTCTGGAGGGCGTCTAGAGGGGCTCTGCCTACTCTGGTGGGATATGGGAAGCGTATTCCTGGAAGAGTGATCACTTGCTCGTTGTGTGGGAGTGCCGATGAAACTGAATTGCACGCTCTAAGGGATTGTATCACTGCTAAACTCATGGAGAGTGGAATTGGGGAGGTTGTTGAAGGTTGCTTCAATGATTTTGGGGAATGGGTAAGGTCGTGTTTTGAATTCTTGCCTGCGAGGGAGCACGCCCTTTTTATGTCAGTTTGTTGGGCAATTTGGACTGTTAGGAACAAATGGATTTTTGACAGGGAGCCCTGTGAACCGAAGCGTTCCATGGAGCATGTTAAGAAAATTTTACAAGAGGTTCAAGGGGAGGAGCAGTCGGGGGTGCAGGTGGGAAGAGGGGTGAAGCAGCGCTGGCATCCTCCACGTGTTGGCTGGGTGAAGTTGAACGTTGACGGGGGTGTGTGTGAAGGATTGGGTGCGAGTGCTGGTGCTGTTGTGAGGGATTCGTGTGGCGCTCCTCTGCTCGCTGCTGCCTGGAGGACAGAGGAGAGGTGGGTGCCCTGTATCGCTGAAGCTAAGGCAGTTTACTTGGGGCTTCGGGCTGCTATTGATGCTGGGTATACTCGAGTCGAGGTGGAGGGGGATTGCTTAGCCATCATCAACACAATTGTGTCTCGCGAAAGAGGGAGAAGCTGTCTCCATTTGATATTAGATGATATTCATCATTTATGCTCTTTTTTAGATAGTGTGGTTTGGAAGTTCGTTCGTAGGGAAGGTAATAAAGTCGCTCATGGTTTAGCTCATTGCTTGCCGTGGGAGGTGGGTAGTAGTGTTTGGTTGACGGATTTCCCGTCTTGTATTGTTTCACTTTTAAACAACGATATCCCTATGAATGAAAGCTAGTTGCTCCTTTGGAGCTTCCCTTCAAAAAAAAAAAAAAAAAAAAAAAATAGATTAGTAACTATGTTACAATCCTTATTCTATCAAGCTAATATGAATAGTACGAGTAATTTATTTATCAAAAATAATAAACATATAGTCATAACACTCATAAGTTACATGTTGAAAGACAACAAAAAAATTTATGCAATTTCTATGGTGTAAAAACTTTTATATATATTCGAAGTACAGTAATATTACTATTTATCGGGGTAATTTTTATTGAATTTAGGGTAACTTTTATCCTTTTTGAGTAACTTTTATCAATAAAGTATAAATAATTTTATTTATATTAGGGTAACTTATATATAAAGGATTAAGGGCATGTTCTCATTGACTGAACTCAGCTGAACTGAACTGAACTGAACTCAGCTGAACTGAACTGAACTGAACTAAACTAAACTCAGCTGAATTGAACTGAACTGAACTGAACTGAAATGAATATTTTATAAGAGAAGGAAATTAGGAGCTGAACTGAACTGAACTGAACTGAACTCAGCTGAACTGAACTGAATTTCAACGTAAGAGAACAGGCCCTAAAGGGCAACTTTCATTCATTAAAGGGTAACTTTTGATGATTTTAAAGTAACTTTTTAGTTTTAAATGTTTGTGTTCTATGGTATGGGTAACATGTTAAAAAATCCATTTATCGTAATACCTTATGAATTAAGTAAATCAGATAATTAATGTGTCAGAAACCCTATATATTTTAAATTTTTTTTATTATATCAAGTTTTTTTTTTTTTTTTTTGAACGGGGTTATATCCATTACTCTGTAATTTGAAAGGGAGAGAATATAAATAACTAATTGACAGTGTAACAGATTATTTGATTATTTCCCATCAGAATCTGCACATGATAATGAAAAAATAAAAATCCAACGCATTTGAGAAGGTTCGTAACACACGACGTGTGGCCTAAATTAATTTCCCCACAATTTGCAACTTCAGCCCCCCTTTCCACTCACCGCAGTCACACTACTACTACTCTCTTTCTCTTCCCCACCTCATAAATTTTCCGTTACTTCTCCAATCCCCAGATATTATTATTATCATTATTATTCATTTATTTTTATTTTTGCATCTTCTTCAACCCAAAAACTCAGACACCAAAATCGCCATTAAAAATGGTGCAGAAACCATCTCGATTTCTCACCACCACTTCATTCAACCCACCAACTCTCAACAAATACCCCAAACAACACAAAGAAGAAGAACAAGAAGAAGAAGAAGAATTCGACGAATGCGACGTCGTTTGGTCTACCTCATCCTCGCCGGAAAAGACAACCGCCGCCGTGGAAAACCCGGCCATAACAATCTCCTCCACCACCGGAATCTCCGCCGCCTTACTCACCCCCGACGAACCCCGAAGCCCAACCTCAATCCAACGCAAAACGACGACGTCTCCAGTTTCAATGATTTCATCCTCTTTCAGTCGTGGAAATGGGCCTGGGTTAGCGGGTTACTATTATGGGAGGAAGTTTCATCAGTCGGCCCCTGTTAATGTACCCGTTTGGCCCAATGGGCTTGGGAATCGGCGGAAGCGGGCTTTTGTTGGGCTGGGCCGGTTTGATGAGGTTGATGATGGTGGTGATTTGTTGGATGATGATGGTGAAGAGATGGTGCCGCCTCATGAGATTGTTGCTAGGTCGCATAATGCGACGTCGTTTTCGGTTATGGAAGGTGCTGGAAGAACTCTTAAGGGTAGGGATTTGACTACTGTGCGAAACGCTGTGTTTCAAAAGACTGGCTTTATCGATTGATTTTTTGGGTTTTTTTTTTTTTTAATAATTTTTGTAATTTGTATAGTGGAGGTGGGAAAAAAAAATTAAAGTTTTTTTCTCTTCACTAATTTTAGAAATCAGATATTATGAATGTTCGGTGGGAAAATATTTACTTTTTAAAAAAAAAAAAAAAAAAAAATTATTATTTTATTATGGTTTTTGTTCTGTTTTGGTTGGGACTCTTGGGAGAGTTGGGACATGTGAGGGATGTAGCTAATTTAGAATACTATTATTTTAGTATAATGTCAGAAATATTCATATTCGTAGGCTCGTAGCACTAATTAAATACTGTATGTAAAAAAAACTTTGATTATTGGTAAAAAAATGTTGATTATGATTTAAAAGTAAAGTACTAAGTAGTAACCTTATTTTACCACTTTAATTATTGGTAAAAAAATTGTTCTTCTTACCATGTTATACCAAGGTAGGCTTTTCATGCAAAGTGAGAAACGAGCATAACTTTGTGGAGGCAAGGTGAGTAACATATATTTAAATAAAATAATAATTAGATAAAATAAGTTTAAAGATTAATACAAATAGGATAAAATGAGATAGATGAAATTTAGGTGAAGAGAACATTACTTTAGACATACTCTTGACAATATATGCATATACAAAGTATTATATATAGAATATTGCCTTACCCAAAGTATAATATACATTTGGACTAATTTGAGACTATTAATTCAGTCCAAATCCAATCATGTAACATCTAATAAACAAGCTAATGCCCTGTATTACAAACAGAGAACTAGCAAATTTAAAATCGAATAGATAATAACGTACTTGGTAGTTTGTGCTGTATAATGGATAAAGAAGATGCAACTATGTTAAGTGTAGTCTGTCCTAAATCATTGATACATTAATGTCAAAAAAAAAAAAAAAAAAAAAAAAAAAAAAAAAAAAAAAAGAAGAGAAAAAGCACTAAATATATATTACAAGGAATAACAATTATCAAAGCTACAACAGCATTCTTTCTCAAAAAAAAAAAAAAAAAAAAAAAAGAAAAGCTACAACAGCATTCACAAGTCTACAGAAAATAAAGGCTTCATAGCAACTTAGCTACTTGTATGAGATTAGAACATAAAATCAACAGTCAATTCTATGATTTCTATCAAAGCACTATCGTATCGCTTGTATTTATTTTTGCCTCTCACTTCTATGTAGTTGGTGTCGTATTGACTGATTCGCCTTTAGAATCATAAATTAAGTATATTTCTCTATAAGCTTTGCCTACTATCAATCTATTCCTGCACCTGCTTCTACCATCATCAGGTGGGAGGCTTATGCTTTGCCAAGGCAAGTATCGACGATGGAAGTATCCACATCCCATCTCCACAGATTAGTCCCGAAGCCACTGCAGGAATCATCAACCCTGCTTTTTGGCTGTGTAACCTATGCAATACAAAAACCACCAAGCTCCCCACACACATGTCGATGGCAAAATAAGCTCCTACGAGGAAAGGCACAGCCATTGCCATTGGAAGGGGTACCCACTTCCCGATATTTTTAGGAAAGGTATCCCTCACCAAGTTGGTCATGACAGCAAACCCGAAAAATGCATAACATAGTTGCAGGCAGTGTTGAGGTAAAGCAGAAAAGCCTTGCACTCCGAGGATAGCCATGTTCCGATAGATAAGGGCATATGGAGCCTTGTACTCTCCATCAGGGTTACCAACATCAAACACACTGTAAAACAGGAAAAATGTGAGTGGGGCAACCACACACCCAATTGCAGTCCCAATAGCCTGGCTAAGAAGCATAGACCTAGGGGATGTGAGGGTAAGGTGGCCAGTCTTGAAATCATGCATTAGATCAGAGGAAATGGAAACAATGGACTTGATTAGGCCACAGCCCACAAGCCCTGCAACAACACCAGTATTTTCACCCGCTAGAGCAGCAAGCATGAAAAGTGCAACTTTTCCATAATTATAGGCCATGTTCATATCTGTTAAACCAGCACCATAGGCATTGCAAAAACTGAGAGAAGGTGCTAACATGTAGGCAACAACAACATAGTACCACTTCAACTCCGGGAACATTACAGGTATCACGATAATAGAGATTATGGAGAATAATGTGTAGCCAAATAATGCAAGCCACACAGGAATTCCCTCTCTCATGAAGACCTCATTTCTTAGAAGATCCTCTAGCGCCTGCTTTTCATTATGTGGACCTGGTATAGACAGAGTCAAGTTGCCCCTTACTAGTTATTAACCATCACCACCCAAAATAAATCCAAACCACATGCAAGGTTTAGGTTGATTCAAATCATGTAAAGTTAGTCAGGGTAAAGTGACTCAGCAAAGACCCACTAAATAATTCTTCTTGTTAGGATCCTTGCTATAAACTATGAAGCACCAAATTTAGTAAATATTTTGTCATAAATTAGTAGATATCTCACTTACATGAGCTAAGATTTTTGTCCTTCAAGCGATCATGGATGCTTCGGGTGATGAAGAACAGTGTCTTGAAAAAATTGTAAAGCCCATCACCTAAAATTAGGGCAATCGAAATAAAAACCTGCAAAAGTGCATCAGAAAGTGCAGGAAAGATCAGAAATGTCATCAATATTGAAGGTACATTTAGCTTTGATTAGTTTTATAGAAGAGGTGTGAATCATGAATCTGAACATTAAGGAGTGTGAAATTGTGAATTGCCTAATTCAATACCTACTTTGTATCCATTTAGGCTCTTCATGCTACTTTCTGGCAAAGATGAGAGGTACCATGTTCCTTTCATGTCACCAATGAGTGGCCACATCACTCCCCAAGATAGAACAGCACCAAGAAGCAATGACAGATTTACTAGGTGCGAACATATCATTCCAGCTCCAATATAGGTCATACTGAAATCAAAGTAAAACCTGCAAAATTCAATTCGGATAGTTAAGATTATGATGGATGTCAGGTGGTACTGAAATTGACAGTAAAAGGGATCAAGTACTTGCGAGTTTTCCCATGCTTTGAACCCAAATGTTGGAAACTGAGGAAAGCCAGATTGGTTTCCACCAGAATAGAACCACTGCACGAAACTCCATAGGAAACTGATGAAGAGATATTTCACAAAGCCATGGACTTCCACCCTGCAAAATATTTATAAGTCTACATTGGTCTCCAGGAGATTACTGTCAGAAAGTTGAATCTAGATGTAAATGAATTTGGCTTACCTGGGTTCGTGTTCTCCTCTACCGGCATGGAAACCATTGATTAGATTTGCAGTGGCAGTTCCACTTGGATATTGTAGCTTGTAGTCTATTATCATGATCTGGGGATCAAATCTGAAATTATGATTACACTCCACAGCAATTTTGAGGTAAAAGTGCATACTGTAATTATCTAATGTAAAATATAAATTAGCTTAATATGTTGCTACGGCTTCAGAAGAAAAGAAGAAAAGAAGACAGTGGTATAAAGTGCTTGTCTATCAAGGGAAAATGTGGATGAAGAAAACCCAAACATCTTGATAATCATATCCACCATCTTAAGTATCCACACAAGAAGATAATTTGAACCTCCTCTGTTCAAAGGAACTTATTTATAGCCCTTTTCATATGCTTGCATATACTACTTACATCATTTACCGTTGAATATCATTTATTTATCCAAATGCTGGAAAAGATTTAAAAAATAGTCCCAGATGATCTTCTAAAAATTACCCTCTGAAACATTAATTTGCACAGAACAGAAGTCACTGAAAAATTTAGAAGTCCAAGAAAATAAGTAGGCAGCTACTGAAGTACCATAGAACTTAAGGTCCTAAACGAGAAAATTAAAAGCCTGTTTTAGTCTTCCTTGCCTATAAGGTTATACAAACAAGATAACATATTATCCAAAAAAAAAAAAGGTTAACAGATATAGTTAGCAAGTTAAGGAGGAATTAGAAAGATTAGATGTAGAAAGCTCTTATTTATCACATATTGTATGTCATGAATACAAAAAAGAGGAAAAAAAAAAAACTATTCTCTTTCATTGCAAATAAAGGGGAAAGAAAGCCAATAGACTAAAAAGGTAACCACACATCATATTCTCAAAAGCAAACCAAAGATAAGGTGGACAGTGAAAGCTAAGCAAAAAATGTTCTAAAGTGCCACTGTCACTGCGACTTCATCTAAGCTAAACAGAGAATGTTCCGAGGTGACACTGCGAGGGAATTTCGTTCTTTATCTCGATAATATATTCTTAGAAAGTTCACTTTACACAAAGGTTCTTAGCATAAGTAATGAAAAAGGGAAATAAACAAATCAGACCTTTCTTAGCGGAACCAAAGCCAGCAACCCAACAAAGCTGCTAACAAAAAGAAATCCAGTCATCCAACCAACTCCTGGCTCCTTAAAGCTATTGGATGTGTTTCCCTGTGTATCAATCCCAGCTTGCTCGTATGTCTTCCTGTTCAGACCCAACAGGTACGAACCAAACCCACCTGTAAACATGTAGCATGATACAAATGTTACCAAATACTTCGTAATATTTATTTGAATAATGTGATAGTACATACTAAACCAATTAATTATAGCATCACATAACATCACAGCATATAGTCATATACAATCATATTTTCAACAAATTAAACCAATCAGGTTACGCCTTTGCCCACTAAATGAAGTTATGTAATGAATACACCACTGTCCACTAGTACACATAGCTTTGTTGAATGAAAAACTGAAACAACTTAACAAAAAAAATGTTTTTGCCAACTAGACTCATTTGTATACACCGCCAGTAAGATAGTCTAATATGATGAAACTAGAGTCAATTTACCACCAGGATTCCTGCCATCAGCAGATTCTACAGAGACACATTTGTACACACTAAGTTATTTAGACTCGGCTATTAATGTCCTAAACAAGTTTATGTCTAGGTATAAAACTTGGTCATGTTACATAATATTTGCAAATTTTGATCCAAAATAGCAGGTGCCAATCACTCATATCCATATCAGAGTATCAGCCTATCAGGTACCTGAATTCAGCTTTTGGGGTGAAATAAAGAATCCATATAGCATAGATATGCAATAATCACCAACAACATTTAAGTCTTGACCTGCTTGGCTGCAGTCCAACACTCTTGATAAAATATATACCACGGAGTTGCTTCTCCACAACAAAATCATACATTTCACATATGGACATCGTGACAATTACTGTAATTCGTTTAACATAAGTTAGAAAGAGAGGATAATCTGACCTCCAACAGCAATACTATAACAAGCAACTGCACAAGTTTGAACTATGGTATTCTCCTGTCTAGTGAAAGGAGTGGTTACAATCCCAAGTTTCTGAAGCAAACTAGTCCAACTCCGAAGGAAAACGAAAGCAAGAAGAGCTGCCGAGACATTAAGATTAGGAATAAGACCAGTTGTGAGATTAAGCTTCATCACTATCACACTGTAAATCACCCCAATCAATATACTGGCAATAATTCCTCTTATAGTAATCTGTTTTTGCCATGGTGGCACTCTCTTTATTTCATCTTGAACCTTGTTTTGTTCTTCAAATCCTTCTCTTCCAATAGACTCTTTCAATTCAATATCACTCCCCATATCCTGCAATAATCTATGTGATTATATGCTCAAAAAATTTGCTACTAACCCCAAATCATCAAAGACAGTAACTTTTTTTAGAAATTAACCTTGATAATAAAATTAACTGAATTCTAACAAATTCAGAATGTCAACTTATTTAATCAATTGAAGTCTTGGGGTAGTACAACGGTACCCCAATACCTCGGATCAAATCTCATCTTCATCATTGCCCTTTGTGGCACTCTCTCCGCAATAAAACAAAAGGAATCCAATAAACTTTAGGGAAAAGGAAGGGAAGATGCAACATGAAGAATAATGGCAAACATTTTTGAGAGATCTTACCTCACTTCCCAATTTTTGCCGCAACAAAGAATTCAGATTCTGTGACGATTGCAAAAATAAAACCCTCAATTATTGCTCCGCCTACATCACGATATTCTTCAGCAAAAGTACAAATGCAAGAAAAGGCGAAAAATCAAAAATTCCCAAGTGGGTATCTCCATTATTCAATCAGTTCGCAATAAAGCTCTTTAAAACAAAAATGAAATCCCAAATCATCATCTTCCAAAAAAGAAAAAAAAAAATGAAGAAATCTGAAATCAGAATTTAGGAATAAGCAAAGAATCGGATGAAATTAACTGAGTTAAGAAGAAGTCTCACCAGAAACAAATTGAAATTTTTTGGCATATTACAAGCAACTTGTTCTGCTACTGCCATTTGCAATAGCAGCTGTGCAAAGAACTTCATATTGATCTTTTTAATCTTTTAACTTGTGCATCACACGAGTTTCAAAGCTAGTTATTAACCTGTACCTTATACTACGTACATTAAAAAAAAAAAAATGAAGAGTTGACCTTCATAGGTTTATAACAAGTCATGTTCTACCAGATTCATGACCTTGTTCATCTTTAGTCTTGTTAGTAACATAAAGTAGTTATACAAAATTACAAATGTATACATGGAATACAATTATGTTGAGAGTATATACGAGAAAAATAAAGGAATTATTGTCTTTCTATTAAATACGAAATATCAAATAAAAGTACTTTACAGTTTAATGCCCGAAAATATAAGCATAGTCTATCTAATACGAAGAACAAGTGTACAACATAATACCACGGAGCTAAATAGTTACAATAGTATCTGCAAGCTACAATGGAAGGGCTAATAAGCAGCTGAACTATGATATTACTATTACATTACCAATTGCTCCATACATTTGTATAAATACACCACCTATCCCAAACTAAGGTTCAAACAATATTATCACAATGCTGTTGTATGTAATAAGTATATTTGTTTCTGACTTCAATGTAAGTTTAAGTATCATATATACTAACTCAGCTTTTGTGTTACTACTGTTAATTCTCTTCAGTGCAAAATTTTCCAAAAGTTACCTCCATATCTCACCATAATATTTCAATAACCTCTATAAGCTAGCCTTTCTATCAATTTTATTAGCTATCATCAACAAATTGGAGTCTAAGAAGATTGAAAGGTCATACAGATGGGAGGATTGAGCTTCAACAAGGCCAGTATCGATGATGGAAGAATCCACAGCCCATCTCCACATATCAGTCCTGAAGCGACTGCAGGAATCATCAAATTTGCTTTCTGACTGTTTAACCTATGCCACACAAACACCACCAAGCTCCCAACACACATGTCGATGGCAAAATAGGCCCCTACAAGAAAAGGCACGGCCATTGCCATCGGAAGTGGAACCCACTTACCGATCTTTTTAGGGGAGACATCCCTCACCAAGTTGGCCGCAACAGCAAATCCAAAAAATGCATAGCATAGTTGCAGGCAGTGTTGAGGTAAAGCTGAAAAGCCCTGCACTCCAAGGATGGCCATGTTCCGGTAGATGAGGGCATAAGGAGCTTTATACTCTCCATCAGGGTTACCAACATCAAACGCATTATAGAAGAGGAAGAATGTGAGTGGGGCCACAACACACCCAATTGCAGTCCCAATAGCCTGGCTAAGAAGCATTGATCGAGGAGAAGTGAGGGTAAGGTGGCCAGTTTTGAAGTCATGCATCAGATCAGAGGAGATGGAGACAATGGACTTGATTAGACCACATCCTACGAGCCCTGCCACCACACCAGAATCTTTACCTGCTAAAGCAGAAAGCACGAAAAGTGCTACCTTTCCATAATTGTAGGCCATGTTCATATCAGTTAAACCAGCGCCATATGCATTGCAAAAACTGAGAGAAGGTGCTAATATGTAGGCCGCAACAACATAGTACCACTTCAACTCAGGGAACATTTTAGGTATGATAATGATAGAGATTACGGAGAAGAATATGTAGCCAACACATGCAAGCCAAATGGGTATTCTCTCTCTCATGAAGAACTCATTTCTTTGAAGATCATCTGTTTCCCGCTTTTGGCCATCTGGACCTGTACACAAAATCAAGCATTAGTCCATTACTAGTATGTACTACAACAATTAACACCCAGAATGGATCCAACCCACATGCACAGGCTAGGTTGGTTCACGTGTATATAAGACACAGAGTTGCTAGGCTCCTCACTATAAAGCACCAAAACTCAGTCAATTTCTTGTCATGAATTGGTAATTTGAGAGTCTCACTTACTTGAGCTTAGGTTATTTTCCTTCATGCGATAATGGATGCTCCGAATGGTGAAGAATAGTATCTTGAGAAAGTTGTAGAGCCCGTCACCTAGGATTAAGGCTATAGAAATGAAAACCTGGAAAAGATTATCAACAAGTGCAGCAAAAATCAGATTTTCCATCACTTTTCAAGGCATTAGTATTATGTGGGACTGATCTGAAGCATGAAAATTAGAATCCCAAATTTAGTTCACACCTTGTATCCATTCAGACTCTTCATGCTGCTTTCTGGCAATGACGAAGGGAACCAATTTCCTTTCAGGTCCCCGATAAGTGGCCACATTACTCCCCACGATAAAGCAGCACCAAAAAGTAATGACAGATTTACTAGGTGAGAGCAAATCATTCCGGCTCCAATATAGGTCATGCTGAAATCAAAGTAAAACCTGCAAAATTTGATTCGAACAGTTCCAATTATGAAAAATGGATAGGTAGAGTAAAAAAATGGAAATAAATAGGATTGATTACTCACGAGTTTTGCCATGCTTTTAACCCAAATGTTGGAAACTGAGAAAAGCCACACTGGTCTCCACCAGTATAAAACCACTGGAAGAAACCCCATAGGAAACTGATGGAGAAATATTTCACAAAGCCACGAACTTGCTTCCTATAAAAAAAAAAATACAAAGATTAACATTGGTCTCTAGCAGCTTATCATGAGAGGTTAAATTAGGTTCATTTTAATTAAAATTAGCTTACTTGGCTATCTTGTCACCTTTGGGGGTGTGGAAACCATTTATAAGAACTGCTGTTGCAGTCCCACTTGGGTAACTTAGCTTGTAGTCTATTATCATGATCTGCAGATCAAAGTTAAAGAACATTTAGGGGTTATGACATACACTGTAAAACCTTACAACAATGATTTTGCAGCAAATTATGCAACTTCTCAATATATTTATTATTTCTCAATATAGTTACGATTGTTATGAATCTTATGACTTAAGGAAAAAAGACGGAACCAAGGAGTGGCAGAAGTTCCTCTCTGTACATTACTGTAGGCCTTTAAGGGTTTGCTGGCGATTATAGGCTGTAGTATGAACACAACTCGCACAAGAGAAGGAAAACCAAATTTCTCAAAATTCTTAACTCACCATCTAATCTATTCAATAAGTATCCACACAAAAGGTTTATTTTAACAAGTTATCACAAGAACTTTTTTTCATTCATCTGAAAATACTTTACAAAAAATTATTTCTGTAGATATTTTAAATATGAGCTTTGTAACATGCATTAATTTGCACATAATAATGTACACTAAGAGAATGACAAGTCCAAAAGAGCAAACAGTAGACATTAAGGTAGAATCTAAGGTTTAAGGGAGATATTATAGGATAATATTTACGAGTCAGAGAAAGTATGTAATTTGTCATTCTGTACAACATTCCTATAAGGAGATGTCTCTTCCTTGACCATAAGAGTGTAAAGTGATGGAAACGAGATCACATGTTTGCAAAGAAAGGAAAACGAATATGATTAGCAGGACAAGGAGAAAAAATGGAAGGACAATACAAAGAATAAAAGTTCTTGTTCATCGCAATCCACATGTTACTATTATTATCATTATTCTTCATTCTCTTTCAATAGGAACTAAGGGACCAAGAACGCCGAAAATGCTATAAAAAGTAACCATATCTGATAGTGGGAATTTAACCCCACAACAATATGCCCAAAACAAAACTAAACATAAGGTGGAGAAGCAAAGTTAACAAGAGAATATACAAAGATAAAGTAAGCCTACATAATAGCTAAGCTTAGAGAATGTTCTAAGGTGACTATGTGATTGCATACCCATTATCTTGATTAAAAAGTTCTTTGTTGGTGATACACTTTATTTAGAATCTCTTTTCTTATTACATGAAACATGGAAAAATAAAGGATGTAAATTAATACAGACCTTTCTTAGAGGAACCAAAGCAAGCAGCCCAACAAAACTGCTAACAAAGAGAAATCCAGTCATCCAACCAACTCTAGGCTCCTTGTAGCTATTCGGGTCATTTCCCACCGAATCGACCCCAGCTTGTTCATATGTCCTCTTATTCAGACCCAATAGATATGATCCAAAACCACCTGTAATTTGTAATATGTAAGGTAAAATACTTTTACAAGTTATGCAGTAGTAAACCAAATATAATATCACTAACAGCAAATTAAGCTATAGGTTAATAACACTAATAAATTAAGCTAAATAGAGTTAAGCCTTAAGCCTCTGTACACTAACAAACCAGTATTGCCACACTATTAGATAGCCTTATGTAACAAATTTACCAAACTAGTGTCTACTGCTAGGTCTGCTACCATGTAGTATGTTACTCAGAGAGTCAGAGTCTCAGTCTCAGACTCAGTGACTAGTGTTTTATGTCGGTTGTACGTGCCTAAGTGTCAAACTCGGCCATCTTATTAAAAAAATTGTATGTTTTAGTTCAAATATGATGAAGTGCCAAATATCCACACCCATGTCAAACTATAACCATTTAAAACATCGCAAGATCGGTTTTGAGGTGTGCTGGGTGAAATGAAAAGTCCAAGTAACATCGATATAACAAAATTGTACAGTTCAAACATTGGACATCATAACATCATATATTTAGCAATTAAAAACTAGTAGTTAGAAAGGTTGGTTATCTAACCTCCAACAGCAATACTGTAGCAAGCAACAGCACAAGTTTGAACAACAGTATTCTCTTGTCTAGTAAAAGGTGTGGTTACAATCCCAAATTTCTGAAGCAAACTAGTCCAACTCCGAAGTACAACATAAGCAACAAGAGCAGCTGAGACGTTAAGATTAGGAACAAGACCAGTAGTAAGATTTAGCTTCATCACTATCACACTGTAAATAATCCCAATTAATATACTGGCAATTATTCCTCTTATTGTAATTTGTTTTTGCCACGGTGGCACTCTCTTTATTTCTTCCTGCACCTTGTTTTGCTCTTCAAAATCTTCTCTTTCCATTTCCCTCATTTCACCATTACTTCCCATGTCCTGTAATTAATTACCGTAGTTAGTAATTAAATACTTATCGGTTTATAGAGAGATACAAAGAACAATGATGTAGACGGGATTTAATGTCGGGTTTTAGGTGCCACCCAATAGACTATACCAACTAAGCTAGCATATATGATATGTCCACACATAACCCAAAAAAAAAAAAAAAAAAAAAAAAAAAAACCTTTATTTATAATAAGTAATAATCAAATTCTGAGAAGAGAAAAATGCCAAGAATTATTACCTCACTTCAATAGTTTCCAAAAAAACTAAAATAATTCAGATTATGTGACGTTTGCAAAGACAAAATTCCCAGTTATTGCTCCTCCAATATCATGAAATTCTTCAACACATGAACAATTATACACAAATGGGTATCTCTAATTTGCAATCATTCAATCAATTTGCATAAATGCTCCTTATAATCTAACAAAAACCCCAAATCATCAAATGGGTGTTTTAGAATTTTTATAAAAAAAGGACAAATTTTTAATCTTGAATAAACAAGAAAAATTGCAGAGAATGGAAAAGAAATGAGGAATGATTGAGGATTTATAGACATGGGAAGAAAAGATACTTGACCAGAAATGAAAATCAGCAAAGTTTCGACACTTTACAGTCATTATTTCTGGTACTGAAAGAATTAGTAGTACAGAACATTGTACTACACATAAAATGTAATAAAAGTTTAAATATATGAATACAAATGTTGGGCTAATATTGTTAGCCTTCTCGTTGACTTCTCTTTTCATTTTCCTCCTACCTCCACTATATGATCGGAATTTGGAAGATGATTTTGACATTGGAATTTTTTTAACTAGGAGTATTTAGCCTACTTTCACTCAAAGCAATACGACAACTTTTAAGCGTGTGGCCAAAACTAGGTGAACCTAAATGCCATATGTCAATTTCGTCAAGTAATTCATCGATCAATACTTCATTGATTATTGAAGAATATTACTCCATACCCATCATATCGTATTATGTCGGCCCTCCTTTATTTAATATCAAAACTCAAAAGACATCTTATTAAAGTGAGTTGTTAAAATTATAGCATTTAAATGAAAATAAATAATCATGTCTCATTAGCAATTAAATCATACTTGAATGCTTTGTCAAAAACTAAAACAAATTACTACAGTATAAAAAATTATAAAAAAAAAAAAAAAAAAAATCATACTTACAATTTCCAAAATTAGAGATTGTTATTGCCGTATACTAAGACTACTAGTGGCAATCCGAAGAGTGTGCAAATGTATCGTCATGAACTCATGGTGTCAACATATGCTTGGTATAATAGATTGAAGTTATTGCATATTTATAACTGGAATCTTGCTTGAACTATTTATGAATTGAAGATTGAATCGGTGTAAATTTCTATCATCTCTATTAACATTGCGGCTCAGTGAGCTTATCATATTATAGTTGACTTTCTCCCTTTACTCAATACTCACATGTCACAACTCACAAGGAGATCCAAACACATGTATATATGTATAAGAATATCTCCAATGGTGAAACTCAAGTTTGAGTATTGAAATACAAAATGAGTAGTTTTTTACCTCCAATGATGATATTATACCCACTTCTCAATTTAGCAACTCATGTAAAGCCTGATTTTCCAATGGTGAGACTCTTTAAAATACACAAATGCCATTTTTAATTTATGGCTCACCAAATCCATTTCTTTTTAATATTAAATATTATAAGATTAAAAAATAAAAAAAATAAAGGTAAAACTTAAATAAATTACAAAATATATTAGAATATTGACAAGGGACCTGCACTTTTTGTCAAATGAGACTCAAAGTTGAGTATCTAAACTTAGCAACTTTTTTTTGGATTTGCTAAGTTTAAATACCAACTTATTGGTATACATTGCAAAAAATACTCTCTCTCTCCTAAAAATACTCACTTGAGTCTCATCATTGGAGATGATCTAATGTGATCATGTGAGTAATGTTGTATGATGAACATATTGGAATTTGTTATATACATTCGGGTGTACTGTACATCTAAGGTTAGTTTTTGCTCTCATTTGATGATTAGATTAATAATAATCATGAAAATGAGAACAAAATACTTACGATAACAATCCCTCTTGTTTAAAGTATGCGTTATCATTAAGTGAAACAACGAATGTGATGTGTAATTAGAAAATATAGTTTTTGGTTTTTTCATAGGATACATAATGCTCCCAAATGCATCAGTTTGACCAGCACATTTGTCGAGATACAACTTTGACCATTAATATATGTAATTGACTATTATTAAAAATTGTAACACAATTATATTATGAAACAAGACATTACAACTAATCTAATAATATATTATATAATAACATTTATTTATTTTATAGAAGTGAAAAAATTAAGTCGTATGTAAATAGTGCAAAAGTCAAAGTGATGCGTTTAAAAAAAAAAACAAAGGGAGTAATTGTTAGAAATAACAATTTATTACGGATTACTTTGTATTTATCTTTTACTTTAATTTGTTAGAGATTAATTTAGGGAATAGTTATATTCTAGCATGATATTGGGCATTTATCTATCTTGAAGTTAAATAAGGACCTAATTTTGTGTAGGGTTTGAGCGTTGGGGATTTGGGATAGATAACGGAATAACTTTGCTTGGTTAATGTTGAGGAAAACACACTATACATTGAATTTATAGAGGGAGCAATCCTATAAGCACATTATTGCGTTATCGCTTCAATCTTGTACTATCAACACTTGTACTTCCTTGTTAGGTGCATGTTGAGAATTATGAGAGCAACTACGTACAGAAGGAAGCTTAGATTAACAAGTCAAATTTGTCAATTGTCATGGTTAGTTGTTCAACGGAAACCATCATTAAATTTAAATATGGAAAAGAATATTAAACCAAATTACACTAGCTAAATAGCTTTATGGAAATGTCATCCTTCCATCACACATAAGGACGGCGATGGGTTCGAGCCCTAACTCAAACATGGCTAGTCGGCTAGACTAGTAGACCCTCCCCCTTTAAGGAATTGGATCCAAATATACAGAGTGGAATTTGAGTCTGAGTGACCTTGATGGCTTGTTAGGATATGAACATTATTTGGTATCACAGAGATTAATTTTGAAACTATGTTAACTTGCAAAGTTGCGATGATTATCATTAACCATACTTGCAAAGTTTCTTCCTTTTTTTTTTTTTATTTTTTTTTTACAAGAAGAAAAGGATTTCATTAATGAAAGATAACCAAACGGCACTTACAAACAATTTCGAGGAACTCTAAAATTCCAATACAAATACAATTCATCTTAGAACTAGTTACATCGCAGATTCGATAAACGATCGCCTTTATAAAAATCTTCATCTGAAGCAATACAATCTGTGAGTTAGCACTAATTCGGTTTGAGATCCACGGATGAATAGTTGTTTGGGTGAAAAAACTCATATGACCTTCTAGATACTTTTGGATATTGTGAAACCCTAAATCTTCAATTTTTGGCAGACGAACAAACAAATAAATTAAACCTAATACCACCATAAGATGTGATCCTTTATTGAAAGCAATTAAAAAGTTTTTTGGACATTACCACCGGTAAGAACACCGGTGGAAGCCCTTACAAAAATTTACAATCGAGACCAGAAGAAAAGAGATGGAAGAGAAAGAGAGAGAAGGAGAAGGAGAAGGAGAAGATTGAAGGAAAACCTTAAAAAAAAAAAGTAGTAAAAATCTAACAATGGAGGCTAGAAAAACCCTCCCAGGGGGAAAACCCTGGAGGGAACCAAAAAACCCTCCTAAAGATAAAACCTAGAGGGAACTAATCATCATAGTACGTAAAGTTTCTTCCTATCCACTAATGTCACTATAATTTATTCCTCAAATATTTTATTATAAATTGGATTAAAAAATAATCACAATCTAAAAAGCTCTCTATTTTTCTCCAGCTCGTCTTGTGTGTGGCTAGTCACACCATGTAGCCACTTGTAAAAGAACAAAGTAATCTATATAACACTGACCAAGTACTCCTATAATACTTATTGAGTAGCCCTATAACACTAACCGAGTAAATCCTATAACACTGACGAAGTAACTCCTCTAACACTGATCAAGTAACCCCTATTACACTAACGAAGTAACCCCTGTCACACGGTGTAGCCAGCCACATATAAGATTTCGTGATTTTTCTCAGAACGACACGTAGCTATTGAAATTTTTAACTTTAATCCTTAAATATAAATCTCTTCCAAATAAATCTGGGATCATAAGAAATAAGAGACATGTTGGAGAATCATCTTATAGGTTTTTTTTTTTTTTTTTTTTTTTTATTAAATAGTGAGTGAAAGGATAGCTTAAGTGGTTAGACGCTTTAGAGTTTTTCTCCCGATTTCAAGACATAGTGAGATCGGGTTTTGATTCTCCTTATGTACTAATCTGAATACGAGATGGTTTACAAGAAGACGGCTATCTACTTATCTTGGGTACTTAAAAATCTAGCCATCTTATTTTATGGATCCAAATCATAAACCATATTATTGGCAGTCCAATTTATATGATCAAAAAAGCCCAATACAATGAACTACCATGTCCCAAGTTCCCAACACGAACAACATTAGTTTAATCGTCACCAACAATATTTAGTTTCCAGAAGATTTCTCTGTCCTCCTCTTTTCTTTTCCTCCAAGAACCTCTTAAGCTTCTATTTATCCTTCTCCCTCGAATCATCCCCAAAATCATTCAAACTCCATTTTTAATTTCTGGATAACAATCTCCTGAATATAAATAAAATTCAAAAGGGACAATAATTTAATCTGGGTTTTAGAGATTTTGGGGGAAATGGGAAGGAATACAGAAACAAAGTTAATACAAGAACTGGTATTATATGCAGCAAGTGCAGCTCTTAGTTGTTTGGTATTATTTGTTGGGCTTAGACAATTAGACCCTAATCGTGAAGCGTCTAAGAAAGCCCTTGAGCAGAAGAAAGAAATTGCTAAGCGTTTGGGAAGACCTCTAATTCAAACTAATCCTTACGAGGTAATCATTCTTTTTTTCGGTTTTTATTGTAATTTCTCTTAGTTTTTATGATTTTATTATTGTTTTGCAATCTGGGTATTGTTAATTTTGGGTTAATTTTGTTTTTATTGTGAATTGGGAATTTTGGAGTTAGGGTTTTTGCTGGGGATGATTTTGAATTATGTGTAATATATTGATTTTTTGGTTTTTGTTGGGATAATGTATTTTCATGGTTTATTTTGATTTATGATGGTTGACGATGTTGTGTATAAATTTCCAATTTGTGTTCTTGTTCATGTCAGTTTGTTAGAACTTTGATAAAATTGTGCTTGATATTTAGATGGGTTTCTGTTATTTGTTGGCTAATTTGACTTGTGCTCATTTGCTGTGTTTGTTTTACACAATAAGTACAGATTTTAAGGTATGATTTTTTTTTTTAATCTTCAGAAAAGTCAGCATTGGTTTTTAAAGGACTAGTCTTGAAAATCTCATTAGGTATCTTGAGCATTGCAGTAAATTTCTTCCCTTACTTTATACTGCGAGATAAACTCTTACGTAGAGTGTGAAACCGTCATTCATTGTTTTTTTTTGAGAACGTTGTTTTTTTTTGAGAAGGATTCTTAGATTTAGTGTTCCCTAATTGGGGTGAGTAGCTGAGTACAGACTTCCTGAAAGAATACGTTTTTTTTGTCACTTTTTAGTATGGCTATGTTACTCAGGTGCTCTCTCATTTGGTTTCAAAAAAAAAAAATGTTACACAGGTGCAAGTACATATCTAAGTTTCTGATACGCCAAGGTTAGAAGCTTCATATACAGGGACACTATCCTAAAATTGGACACGGGTGCTGATATACAACATAAATGGAACGTAATCTTGTTTCTAGGAGACTTTCTGCATTAATTGTAACGTACTTTTTTGTTGTTGAAATGCTAATCTGAAGCGTATTTGTGACTTGTGGGCATGTATACCATGCATTCTTCTTTTCCTTCATTAATTCTTACATTTTTATAAGTTTATCAATGAGCATTAAATTATCGGGCAAGGACACATGGTTGTTGGAGCATTGAGTTTTTGACACAGCTACAAAAGATTGTATTAAGTGTTGAAGTAACATATAGCGTTATATCAAATATTAGAGAGTGCTAAATGACTCATAATGTAGGCATATTTTGGCTTGTAGATTTCTAGGGTTAGTCTTTTGCGTGATTGCGTCTCATCACATTCCTGTTAATAGAAAATTTTATCCTCCTTATCCATGCAATTTCAGACTGTTAATTTTGTAAATTTGTGTTTGATTCTGCTGCAGGATGTTATCGCATGTGATGTTATAAATCCTGACCACATAGAAGTCAAGTTTGACTTGATTGGGGGTTTAGATAGCATCAAACAAGCACTTTATGAGCTTGTCATTCTTCCTTTACGGAGGCCTGAGCTGTTTACATATGGGAAATTGCTTGGTCCCCAAAAAGGTGTTTTACTTTATGGTCCTCCGGGAACTGGAAAGACTATGCTAGCAAAAGCTATTGCTAAAGAGTCTGGAGCAGTTTTCATAAATGTGAGGATTTCAAATTTGATGAGCAAATGGTTTGGTGACGCCCAAAAACTTGGTAAGTTTAAAGCTTGAATTTACGCGCAGTTCATGGACTTGATGGTGCTTGTATCCTTTTGGTGGTCAAGAAAACAACTTTATTTGGGTTTATTTATTAGCCTTTTAGATGACTTGATGACGCTTGCATTCTTTTTTTGGTTGGGGAGGG
Organism: Chenopodium album; assembly: GCF_948465745.1. Lineage (NCBI taxonomy): Eukaryota > Viridiplantae > Streptophyta > Magnoliopsida > Caryophyllales > Amaranthaceae > Chenopodium > Chenopodium album. The sequence continues at coordinate 57,843,032 of NC_137843.1, forward strand.
GGAAGAGGGGCGCAATAGTCTTGTTTGCATTGTATCAAGGCATGGAAAATGTTAATGCTATGCTCTCTATAGATATCATGAACTTATCATGCTTTTGAACTTGATGGTTCTTGCTGCTACAAATCGTCCATCTGAACTTGATGAGGCTATTCTTCGTCGATTTTCTCAGGCATTTGAGATTGGAATGCCTGTTCGCAAGGAGAGGAAGGCATGGAAAATGTTAATGCTATGTTCTCTATACATATCATGAACTTATCATGCTTTTGGTAGTTTTAGAAACCATAAGATTTGGATTTAAATAAATTGAGAAGAAACTTTGAATGTGTTCATTAGTTTTGGTAAATTATGACAATCTTACTATACCATGTGCTTCACAGAAGAATTAATTTCGTGATATTTTAGATAAGAGTAATGTATAGGGGAAGACTAGATTTTGTCTGCTACAGTAAGTGCTTTGGCAGGCTATTATATTGACTTTTCTTATAGTTGCATAATATCTTTTTAAAATTTTTGCAGTTTCTGCTGTGTTTAGCCTGGCATACAAACTACAGCCTGCTATCATATTCATCGATGAGGTTGATAGCTTCTTGGGACAGCGTAGAAACTCTGATCATGAAGCATTGACAAACATGAAAACAGAGTTTATGGCTTTGTGGGATGGCTTCACAACTGATCGTAAGTTTATTGCATCTGATTCTGTTATGATTAATTTTATACATTAAATCATATTACTGTTTTTGCTTCTTTACTGAGGACCTTAATTCTTCAATTCATTAGATATTGAATTCACCTAAGTTGACCACTTAGCTTCTGATGATTTTGTCTTGTTTGTATAGAGAATGCCAGAGTGATGGTTCTTGCTGCTACAAATCGTCCATCTGAACTTGATGAGGCTATTCTTCGCAGATTTTCTCAGGCATTTGAGATTGGAATGCCTGTTCGCAAGGAGAGGGCAGAGATATTGAGAGTAATCCTGAAGGATGAGAGGGTAGAGGAAAACATTGACTTTGATTATCTAGCCAGCTTATGTGACGGAAGTACTGGTTCTGATCTATTTGAGCTTTGTAAAAAGGCTGCATATCTTCCTATCAGGGAGCTTTTAGATGATGAGAAGAGTGGGAAACCACATCATGTAAGCAGCCTTTTATGTCACCCTTTATCGTCATGTTGTTCCTTTCCTTTCTATACTGGACAGGTTTAATTCTATAATCAGTCTAGGAGATATGAATCATATGATATGAATGGTGTTTATAATTGGAACTTTTTAATCGTAGCGGGTTAGGGCATGGCTTTTGAGTATTGACAGAATAAACAAGTATATATTACCCTGTCACTATATATCATGTTTTAGGTCATGAAAAAATAATATGAGATAGATTAAGAGTCTCCCCATGTCACCCTTAATGATGTTTAAATTTAGGATTACTGCAAATAAGGACTACTTTGATATGGTGGACATATGAGGCTCTTAACCAAATAACAGGAATATGGGGAGTTAGGTTATGTGTAATACAATTCCGAAAAAGTAGCCACTAATCAAATGTGGCCTATTATTTAGGACACAGTAAGTCTCATAGTGCATACTTAGTTTCATATCCTCCCTCGGACTAGTTGGTTAGTTCTTGGTTGTTGATTTACAATGCTGGCAAAAAATATTGGAAGTGTAAAATATCCCGCAATTGCTCAAGGAAATGATTGTCCTTCTTTCATGTTTGAATGAAGTTGCTTTTCACCCTTGATTAGGTAATCAAAATTTGATACTTGTAATTTATGATGAAAGGAAGTAGTTGCAGAAAATGGCATTTACTTGATTGTTAACTTGCTTTGCTGCTAAGAAGTTTGAGTGTTGGTTGACTGGTGTTCTATACTTTTTCAGGCTCCAAGGCTGCTGACACAAGCTGATTTAGAGAAAGTCCTTACTACATCAAAAAAGACCAATGTGGCTGCACATGAATACTCGAGGCTAATGTCGCAATCGTCTTCCTGGTCAACACAAGAGGATGGAGAGGGAGTACCAGTCCAAAACATGATAAATGAGCTCTCAAAGCTTGTTCTCGCCCAAATGTTGAATCTGCAGACTGATAATCAAGAGAGCTAAGCTGCAATAGTTACTGTTTTACTGAAGCTTAGTAGCTAATTTGAAATTAGTAGTCAGGTGTTTGGTTAGATTCTCCACTGATCCGAAGTTTTGTCGAATATCTCAGTCCTTTATCACTATACTACACCATATGGGATGCGATTATATGTATAATTTCTTATTTAACTTGCTTCTTTGGCTGCCTCATATTCATTTATTGCTGATACAGAATTTACTCCTGTCACTCTCTCAAAGATACCTTCTGTCGCTTGTTTTTGGGATTGAAAGCTTCTTATAATCATTGATGTATGGAAGGCTTGCAATATGCTACATATTGTGAGATTCAGGGTTAACTTTAAAATTTCAATGGTTTATATGGTATGTAGTTTTGTTTTTTCTTTCTTGTATTCAGGTAACATAATGCTAATCTAGTAAGCTGTACTCGTAATAAAAACAGTTGTGAATTTATGTGTAAGTCAGCATGGAAATCACATGTAAATGTTCATAGTAAATTGACCTTCAATTCTTTACCACTCATTACCATTTTGGATCCTGACATTGGATCAAGACAAAAATTTGAGTTCAATAACACGTGCTTAAATAAGCTTTGTTTGATAACTATCAAATGGTATTTACGTAGTATATGTTTTCCCTAAGATCTCCCATATGGCATGTAATCTAACTATGTAAGCTCCAAGTGTTGAGCTATGCATATCAACCTTGGCCATACCCTTGTATAACATTAATCTGCTATCATCTGATCTTTCTAACTTATCTCATGAACTCGAATTCGCAATTAGTTGTATCTCACCAAGGAGGATGTCATTGTGGAAGAATAAGATACAAATTCAGATCACCTCAAAGTGTGACTGCTTGGAAATGCAATTGTTCAATGTGCTCAAAGAGGGGTAATATCTCTTTCAGTGTTCCTTCTCATGACTTTGAACTAATTTCAGGTGAATCAAACATTACTACATACACTTTTGGTACTTGCACTGCTAAGCATACATTTTGTAACATCTGTGGCATCACCTCCTTCAACATCTCAAGGTCGAATCCTGATGCTGTTTCGGTTAACTTTGCTTGTGTTGATCCAGGGACTCTCAGGCATGTTGAAATTAAGAGTTTTGATGGCTGTAATTGGGAGCATTCCCATCTCTTGCGAACAGGGAATAGCTCCAATTAGTCACTGTTTTTTCTCTTTTATGTCTGTTTTTTTGAAATGAGAAAATAAAATCAATCAAATGGATGTCAGATATAATTCGAATAGTGTAGTTTATTTCTTCTCATAAATGACATGTTTCCTTTGAAAAAAAAATACAAGTTTTAGACAATGAAACTTTCATCATTCTTGCTGGCTTGTGTTTGTTTACTTGTTATTGGTTTGTAGTTTGCAAATGTTCTCCATATACTTTGATATTATCTTTGATAGGTTTAGTCAAATTAGGTGTCTTAGTGTCTTACTGATCAAGGGTGTAAAAGTTGTATTATGCTTCTTTCGTTTATTTTAATCATAACAATTTTTCCGTTGATGTCATTAATGATATCACATTAATCCTCTTTTGTGATCTCTACATATGAAATAAGAGGATAACTGTACGAATTTTGATTAGATTCGTTTATCTTTTTATAATTATAACGTACAATTAATCTTATACTTTAGCAAAGAAAGTAAAAAATTTCCCACAGAAAAATAATAGTGAAAGCATTATCTTAACCCCTCTCTTTAACAAAAACAAACCAGTCAACTTATCTATATATATATACTAAAATAACAACAGCTGATGTCACCATTGTCTATGTGTCACTTTTTTATTTAATTTTTTCCCTCCAAAATGCAAGGATGATGTCATTTTTTTTTTTTTTTTGCTTTTTAAGTTACCCTATTTAACATAGCTTGGCAAATATATTCCATTTGAATTTTTAAATTTTAAATTTTGGGTTTTCTACACATTTTAAGCTATTTGGTTATTTACGAGTTGTTAACAATAGTTAATACGGAGTAATATAATTTAATTGAAATTTCTTAATTAAATATGAAAATTATGCACTTTCGGAAATTGTATATTTATACTTAATTAGAAATTAGTTAGGAAAAATGAGAAAGTTATTTTCTTTCAATACGTGTTGAAAAGTGTATAATTCAATTCTTATTTTAAAACGCACGGGGTTAATCTAGTTGATAATTAAAGAAATTAACGATTGAATTCATCTCTATTTGTTTCACTAGATTATTAAATTTCTTCCCTCCTTTTTGACAAAGCCTACTTTATGTAAGCTCGTGCAACAACCCACAAATAAAACACCCTAAATCATTAGACCATCCAATATAAAAACATCGACCAAATTTTTTTCCCAAATTCATTGATTATTTATTCATTTCCATTTCTTTCTTTCTCCTCTGCTCAAATGAGCTCAAACCCAGAACCAATCTTAGTAACCCACAATGGAGGATGCCATTGCAAGAGAGTAAGATGGAAAGTAGAAGCACCCATCTCTTTAATCGCTTGGAAATGCAATTGTTCAACCTGTTCAATGAGGGGTAACACCCATTTTGTAGTCCCAACCAACCATTTCAAATTGATTTCTGGAGAATCAAACATTACTACCTATACTTTTGGGACCCACATTGCTAAGCACACTTTCTGTAATGCTTGTGGCATCACCTCTTTCTACACTCCTCGATCGAACCCAGATGGTATTGGGGTTACTCTGGCTTGCCTTGATCCTGGGACTGTAACCCATGTTGAAATTCGGAGCTTTGATGGCGTTAATTGGGAAGATTCTTACTCTCAATCTGGGATTTCTGCTTGTTCAAAGGTCAAATCTTGAGGTTTGTTTCAATTTTTGGTTGGAATCATAATAAAAAAGTATGTTGGGGATTTGTTATTGGATTGTGTTTTTGAGAAATTTCGGGTTATAATTGAATTGGGTTTTTGTTAATGGGTTTGAATTTTCAGGAAATGTTATCAACAGGAGCAAATAAATGGAGTTGGAGATGTATACAGTTGAACCTCATATTGCGCACATGTGAGTTGTTTTACATCGGAGAAAATAAGTGTAACTGTATTATGATACCCGTATTATCTATTGTACTCCATATCTTATAAGTTAGAGGAGTTACTCGTCTCATACCCGTATTGTGTTGTTGGGTTTTATTGCCTTCTGCTTTGTACTACTATAGCAGCTTCAAAGACGGACATACAAAAGGTAGTGCTTATTTTATTGCCATGATTTGGGTGAAATTATCCTTGTAACTCGAAAAGTAGTTAGTCAATTTATTATATTTTCAAAACTGGAATAGCAATTTATTACTACTATGTTTTTTTTACAAACTGTTGATTGCAGATATTGCTGTTTGAAATCCATTAACAAATGTGCGTTAAGAATTGTATAAACTGATGAAACAGTGCAAGTACTAATACAGAATAACTTAAGTGTATACCTAACAAGCCTTTTCCTTCAGATTTAAACCAATTATATGAGAAATTATAGACATAGCGTTGGCCAAGAGACCAGAACCCCAGGAGGCCGAGAAGAACTAATTTTCTAAATTTTAACTAGTTCCAAACGTTCCATACTTCCATCACCAAAATTGAAAATTAAAATTACAATACAATTTTCCACCATAAGATGGCAGTAGAACCAAAAATAATTGGTGCATATACAAAACCCATAAAAAACAAACCAAATGAAAGATCACAACAAAGGACCTGCCAGACTAGCAGCAACCAGGTACATATAACATCTCCTGTAATTTAAGGGAAAAACAGTGACCGTCAAGCAATATCCCATTGGTCATCGTCGTAAAGCACATATTTGCTGAAGTGGCTGACCCTAAATTTCCACTCTCCTTTAATAGGGTCGTAGGACAAAAATTCAGCACCTTGATCCTCTGCTTTCTTCTTCAGCATTTCCTTGTATTTCTCAATTCTCGGTCCTTCTAAGATTTGATTACCAGTCTTCTTGTCAAAGCACTTGATGTTAAGAAGTGTTACCTCAGCAGACTTGTTAAGACCTTGACCTACTGGGGGTTTCTTGCTATCATCCATATAGACAATTACCTCTCGATTGTTGAATTGGATAAGCGTTTCGAGATCAAGTCGCCTTACATCAGTTTCCCCCAGGAATCTAATACTTCCATAGCCATGTCGTCCCACAACAAAATCCTTGACATGTCTGCAGAACCCTGGTTCAGCCCTTTCTTTAGCAGCCAGCTCTTGGATACGGGGCTCTGTGTAATAATCGGAGTGCCGAAGTTTAGGCATCATTGCCTCAATATCAGCCCCATGCTCATATACTATAGCCGCCTCACCAGCTCTGTGACCTGAAAGTGTAATATAAGAATCTACTTTATGGTTTGAAGCATCATCAGAGGTAGCACCGGGTTTCTGGCTGATTCTAACAGGATGACTTCGTTCGTTAATCAATCCATTTCCATTGGGCACGCCTGAAAACATTCATATTTATAAGAATTGAAATAATAAAAACACAACGCAGAGATGATCTTAGTTTTAACACACAAGGCGCAGCCCAGGACTAATCCAGCATCCAGCCATCCCTGGAAAGACATTCATAAAACGCTAAGAGAGTTGTGGCGTCAACCATCTCATGCAAGGCAAAAGGCACAGTGATAGAGAGGTCTAACTTATACACCTAAAAGGTCACAATTTAATTAAAACTTGACAGCCATTAAAATCATGTAAGAGAAAAATGCCCACAGCCCTGCACTTAATTGCATAAAATAGCTTCAATTTGAACCCTAAATTAAGCTGAATTTTAAAAGAAGCCCAACTTGCAAGTCAACAAGACATAATGCCACATACTTGTCAGAATTCAAAACCATCGACTGTATCCTTACAACCAATCCACCCTTTCTGTCCTTGTTTATCTTCCCCGCCCCCTCTTCATTTACAGTAGGTCCCTTCAAAATTTCAAATGGGTGTAACTAAAATTATTGGAAAGAGTTCCGACTTAATGGGATATTATATGTGGTTCAGAATGGTGGCAAAGAGAAGCAATCACCTAGTATGAATCGAAAGGCAGGACCACCGCTATCAGCTCTTCAAATTGTAGTGATGGTGATATGGTATGAATCAAATGAGAGGACTGCTTAAGATCATGTTTCTAATAGAGCTTATTTATGAGCACAACTGTTTATAACTTTTATTTGGATTCAAGTTTTACCAAAAAAAAAAAAAAAAAAAAAAAAAAAGGAAAAAAAAAAGAGGTATTTATTGTTTGAGAACATTTTTCTTGAGAGCCAAAAGGTCCAAGGAAGACCAAAAAAAAAAACCTCCTCCATTCTCTTTTACTTTTAACACTGTCTTATAGTAAGCAAACAAATCAATCAAAATAATTTATACACATAAAAACCAACCCTTCCATACTCTTGCTGTTAAAATTATATCGATAAATTTATTCGTTTTCTTTCTCTAATCACCTCCAAAAAGTGTGTTGCAAGTAAAAGAAAATAGAGGAAGTATATACAACTAGAAAACTGGCAAAAAAGGAGGTTGAGGGGAAGGTTACTGCTCCTTAAAAAGAAACTGATCTGGGTGAACGCTTCAAAATTATGGCCACTATCTTATCCCCTGCATTACCAGTTTACCACTAAACTACCATAGGTTATAGTGGACTTAAACCAATACAACAGATGATATAGCATATTATATGCATCATGGGGCAGTACATGGCCTAGATAGCCTGACACCCCCCACCCCCCCTTCTCTCTCAATCTGTCCTTGCACACACACTCATGCAATATGATACAATATCAAATAAAAAATAATACAAGTAATAATAATAATAATAATAATAATAATAATAATAATAATAATAATAATAATAATAATAATAATAATAATAATAATAATAATAATAATAATAATAATAATAATAATAATAATAATAATAATAATAAATAAATAAATAAATAAATAAATAAATAAATAAATAAAGAGCAATCAACATATTCAAAGCATCATCATACTTTTTCTGAACAATAAAAAAAATTCATTAACAAAACCTCGAGCATAGTGTAAACTCCTAATGGTTCAAATCAGGAAGGAAGAAGTCACTTACTACCATTCCCTTCAGCAAGGGATCCATTCTGAAGATGCTCATTCTCATTTGGTGTATTACCTTTCAACGTATAGAAAATAGAAGGGGGAGCGTTAGACCGAGCAATTTAAACATTAAACTCTAACCAAATCATTAAAACTGTGCAGATATGAAATCATAGCCTAGAAATTACATAAAATATGGCTTCCCAGTAAATATACCCCTTTCCATTCTGGTATGTTTCAATTTTTTTTATTTTTTTTATTATTCATCTCTTTAACACATCTAGAATTTATACTGCTCCACTCGAAACAATTTCCACATTTTCTTTCCACTATTCATAAATTACATCAAAGGGAAAAGGTACAAACAATACGAAATGGAGTTAGAAAGACGATATTTAGAAACAGGCATATACATACGCAAATATCTAAGTTCTGACTCTTTCTGAAAATCTAACTTCTCTTATTATTATCTCTTATTATCTCCCAAGGACATCCTACTTCCACAACCTCCATTGCAAAAGCAAAGTCAATAGAACAGTGACGTGAAGACAGCAGAAACGACTGTCTAAAGAGGAATCACCAGATCAATGAACCAAAATACTTATTCTAACTCTTACAAGATGTAGAAATTCAATACCATTTTCATGCACTAAGACACACGCTTCCTTCATTGAAGATTTTGGCCATTGATCAATCGGCCGAATTATCAATGCTCTAGGGTTTTCCCTGGGAACAAATAGAGCATCTGCCTTAGGAGTGCTAGGCGCCTCATCATCATCACTGAAGAAAGGAACCTGCATGCAACAACTATTAGTTTATGGAAAAAGTTTGCAGAAAGTGCATGAAATAGCAATGAGATACACTCATAAACACACCCTTGAACCATCATTCTTAGGATGATATTTCCTTGCGGGTAGCCTGATCCGCCTCTGAGACAAATGTCGTGACGTTAAAAAGGATGATATTCTGACAGGGGTAGGTTTATCAACAACCTGGAAAGAAGATAATAGCATCAAATACACAAACATCACTAAATATTTGCAGCATAATTTTAAACAAATGAGCTGGATAGAAATGTTTACAGGCATGCTAGAGATCCCATATTGAATGGATGGTGAGGTTCCAGTATTTCCAATTGACATATGAGGCATAGCTGGAAGGGTCCCAAAAGGATTTGTGACTGCAACTGGTTGGGCAACTGCAGATATCTGGTTTGAAGATCTGTGGCATGCATGCGAAAAGTGTACATTAGTAATCAACTTATATGTTTGCTGTTGTGACTTGTGAGTAATCAATTCTATATATGCACTGGAAGTATTTCAAATTGAAGTGCTAAATTGCTCATAATTATGCGCACAAATGAGTAACAAGATGTCCAAATAATTAAAAAAATAAAAATGGTATGACAAGCTAATCATATTTTCTTTTCTTTCTTTCTTAAAAGTTACAATAAAATCAGACTACCAGAGAATTCAAAATCCTTTGCAACCAACCACACAAGCAAGTAAAAAAACCCATACTATTATATACCTTAATGAAAAGGGAAATATATCGCATAGACAAAATTGATAATATAAGTACAAGGACAAAACTATGAGCTATATCAACAAAAAAAACAGATGTAGAATTTACAATTACAGCACTGGAGTCTGAAGAGCATGAAAATAAAAAATTGCATCTGACAACAATACATCTGTTTTGTTTAACATGATTCATACATGAAATTATATTTGTTAATATCTTACTTCAGCCTAATTTCGTAGAACATGGATCACAACTTAAGTTCAGTCTACTATTGTTAAATTATCCCTCCTTATACCCTAAAAGTGCTATTTATTTGAAATTACAGTTGCTAACAATTTTGACTTTTTTATCTTTCATTTAGATTCAAAACACCCTAATTGCTTCGCACAAGATAATACGAAGCATATGTATTGCAGAAAAGTCACAGTCTAACAGAGTAACAGGAGAAGCTAAGGTATTCTGTGATTCTCATATGTAGGCACAGACGCACAGTTATCCTTCCATATTTTTATATTAATCTACTTTTCATCTTCACTGAATTCTCTCCAACAAAGGCAGAAGTGAAGCTCAGAGGCATAAAGACGTATTTTATCTTAACTTTCAGACAATCAAAGCTAAACCTGCTTGCATATCCTTCAACCTTATTCAGGGTGATGTAAGCCTGAAACACTTTGCTTCCCTATTAAGAAGGAAAAGGGCATAGATAACTGTTGCCTCCTCTCATATCATCCCATATGATGGAAAAATAAAATAAATCACATGCATTTGAGAACATTCATTTTTGCACAGATGTTTATCAGGCATGAGTCATACAAGCATCTATTCCATGTTAAATAAACCAAAGACTCCAAAGCTTGTCGCCAAAATCAAATAAACAAAGCAGGTGCAACATAATCGAGAAGAAATAGCCAACAGAAGAAGAGCAAAGTAAATATACAGCAGTCCAGGATTCTGTGCTAACATGCCAGATCCACCAAAGCCACTGCCCACACCTAACGCATGGAATACATAATAAGAAAATATGCATAGAAACCTGATATACAAAAGGAGAGATCAAAATTGACTAAAGTACCTGCTGGCGCCTGACCAAAGGTGCTCATGTTAAAAGTACTAGTTGTCTGTGTAGGAAGACTGGATTGAAAGGGAGATGAAAGAGAGGGCTGCAAATCAACCAAATAAAAAAATAAGAATAGCATTCAGGCAGCACAAAAATTAACTCTCAAATATTTTCATCATGGATATTTCATTAAACAATAGAATACAGACTGAATTGTCAGCTTTAACAATCAATTGCTTGAAATCAATATTCTTTAACAAGGGGCGGAAGTCTGTTTAGTCCCTTGTCACTTTGTCAGTTATCCTCTTTATATAGTTAGGAAATTAGGATCTTCCTGCAAACCTAAATTCTAGCTAATAACATGTATTTCAAATAGCTTTCCTTCTCAGTTTACATTATCAAAATGAAAAAAAAAGCCCAATACTCAAGCACCAGCGTTGAATATCTTAAGAAGCAAAAAGGAAAATAGTCATAATTCCTTTTGCAAGAGTAAAACATACAAGTCTACAGCATAAACATATACATACATTTTATGTCAGACTAGAAATGGCAACAGATAATTTAACGTAAAATTATATAAAATTTCACACAGAGAAATTTAAAAACACAATAATTCAACATGGACTTACAGTGCTTTGAGAAAAATTAAACTGGTTGCTTGTGGTGCTTGAAAATACATTTGACCCAAAGGCAGATGATGAATTATTAAACATATTTTGTCCGAAGTTAGGACTCTGTCCAATGGAGGAACTAGTTTGCCCAAAAGTAGTTCCAGTTCCAAGTGAGGAAGATGGCTGAAACAGGGAAGATGGCTGAGAATTCCCAAAAGTGGAACCAAATGCTGCAGGAGCACCTTGAGTAGGTGCAGAATTAAATGTAGATGTAGATCCAATTGCGGAAGACATTCCACTAAAAAGAGAAGGGGAAGTGCCTGAACCAAAGCCTGGAGTCGATGATCCAAACAAGGAAGGTGTTGATGCTGGAGTTGACCCAAAAACAGGTGTTGTGTTAGAGCCAAAAGGTGAGGAACCAAATGTTGAGGTAGTAGTTCCAAAACCAGAAGGTTTTGAAGCAAATGGATTTGCTTGTACAGATGTTGAAAAAGGATTTGATGATGTCTGTCCAAATGCTGGGGTTGAAAAGGGGCTTGACTGTGTTGGTGTTTGTGTCGGTGCTGGAGTAGACATGCCAAAGTTCATCCCTGGAGTAGATTGACCAGCAGGAGCAGGACCACCTGGAATAGACACCAATGGATGGTAATAGAACATTAACTTTTTTAATACAAACAGCTGAAATAACGTAGAGATTACTATAATGTATTATGTTCAGTCAAAATCATGACAGTCAACCAACTTAGCAAACATCAACAGAGCATACTTGGAGTATGTAGCCAGTAGCCTTGCCCATAAAATTGAAAGTAAGCTTTATCTAATAAAAAGATGAACCAAGGTCTTAATCCTAGCAGAGGTCAAAGACATTGCACTGTAAAAAGATCGAAAGAGATATACAAAAAATAACACGGCTTTCTTTTTACAAGAAAAAATATCAAGATAAGATTTAGCCAACAGAGTATACACCCCTAATAAGATACCCTTAAAATAAAATTTTGTGCATAATCAGCCACAGATGCAAAATGAGAAAACAAATTATTAGCTTGGAAGTTTTAATTGAGTAGAATCACATGGACTTATTTCATCGTCTTTGAAAGAATTAGTGAATACACCACTCATTAACATCTACCATATTGGTATTCCCACAGAAAAATAAACATTTTATTCAATATGTTCTTCACTTTTTCCTCCCTACATCAGAAATTGAGCTACACACCCCCCCTAAACGCAAACATCACTCCTAACCTTTATACAAAACGTGGATGTTCCATTACTTGAGGATAGGAGTAAATAAACAGATGACCACAATCCTTGTAATTCAACAACCAAAACCAAAGAAATGCCGTATTCCATTTCTCATAAAATCACTTGCAGTAAAACCCTTTTGTCAAAAGAGAAAAAAGAAGTCAAAATGGAGAGCAATTAGTTGATTTATGCGGAATAAAACAATTAGTCAATTACTTCCGACTCGCCACTCCCTTGGTTAATTTGGTATATGATAATATAGTTTAACGTTATTATTTAGCGGGCACGGCCTCTCATCAACTGACTCCAATTCCCATGTTGGATAAAAGTGAAACCCTGTAGCTGCAGAACAAAATAACTAAAACATCCTCAAAGTAATACTCTACCTCCTCCTATTTACATCAATGACAATAAAGTCATAATTTTGATATAGTGTTCCTCAACTCCAGTACATCTCATTATCTCAATCAAGTTCTTTTTCCTTTCAATCAATCAAAGCCTTAATCCCATAAGTGGGAACCAAACTTGATTATTCCGCATAGTCATCTACAAAAATCTTCCTCCTCCATCCCTTGTGATCCAATGCTTCATCCTCATGCAAATCCATATACTTCATATCCTTCCTAACTCCTTCCAACCGAGGAGTTAAATCTTTTTCCTTTAACTGAAAGGCTTAAATCTCACAACACATTTCTCAATCTCAATAGCTTAATTCCTAAAAGTAAAAAGCACCTGAACAAGCTAATCCTATCAGCTACACTTGAGTTTTATTGAATATGGTGCTTGATATCAATTCATACTTCTGCCTACTCCAGAAGTTGTAAAAACAGAAAAAAGAAGACTTGGAAAATTAACAGTTTATATCTCCATAGAAAGAATTAAGTTTGTGCATGAATAATGTTTTACAGAAAAAATTAAACCTTGTATCTTCTGTAATACTACCTCCGTTTTTATTTAGTGGACACCATTCTATTATTTAGTGGACACTTTTTTAACCATTAATATCTCTAATTCTCGACATTGTAAAATTATAAAAAGTAGATACTGATAACATATACATTGTAATGATTCAAGCAAGATCCCACTTGACTATGTTTTATCGTAGCTATAACTCATAAAAGCTAGTCAAAGTGTAATTTGTGAATAGTGTAAAAGTTAAAACGATATCAACTAAAAAAAAAACGGAGGAAGTAGTTTATATAATTATGAACAGTAACAAAATCGACAGTTACTGAATGATTCTGGAAAAAGCTCCAGCATCGTTTCAAATGATAGTCTTATAATAAAATTTTCGAGCAATGTGAACAATAGAATTAAGAGTACATTAAATAACCACATGTCTTGTTTAGTTGCAGTTTAGAGGGTGAAGGGAGCAACAGACAAACCTTTATCACCACGCTGGTAATCCTCCCATCTCAGCTCTTCATGGCTTTTGTCTTTGTAAACTGGCATGGCAGATATTGATTCCAACTTTCCAGCTTGGGTACCAGATGCATCAGCTTCTAAAGTTGGTGTGTAGGAAGCAACTCTACTTCCTCCCAAATTTGACTGCCCAAAGCCACCACCAAAAGTAGTGGAAGTTGACGCTCCTACAAACAAAAAAATCTAATCATCAATGCTGAAGCCATATAATTTTACAGTTAAAGCCACACCTATTTAGTATAAAATAGTTATCAGTCCAACACAACCAAAATTTACCAAATGGAGAAGAAGATGGTGTAGACCCGAAACCGGAGCTTCCAAAATTAGACGTAGTTTGACCAAAGGCAGGGCTGGAGCCAAAATTAAAAGATGGGGAACTGGAAGTTGCCGTGCCAAATGTTGGAGTGCTAGTGCTAGCCCCAAAAGCTGAAGAAGGAGCAGCACCAAAGGCTGAAGTGTTAGGAGTAGCCCCAAAGGTTGGAGTAGTAGCAGCACCAAATGCTTGGGTGGTAGTGCCACCAAATGCAGAGGTGCCGCCAGCGCCAAAGACAGGAGTGCTGGAAGACCCAAATGCTCCTCCTGACCCAAAAGCAGGCGAACTTGACACACCAAAGGCAGTTCCTGTGCTTCCAAAAGTTGGACTAGGTGTTGAGCCAAAGGCAGGGGTGCTGGTAGCTCCAAAAGCAGGGGAACTTGTAGCGCCAAATGATGATGTAGTTGATCCAAAGGCAGGGGAGCTAGTACCACCAAATGCAGGTTGGCTTTGTGCACCAAATGGTGATGAAGAAGCACCGAATACATTACTGCCAAATGAAGGCTGTGATTGTTGAAATGAGCTTCCAAATGGACTTGTTTGAGCACCAGCACCAAAACCTCCAAAAGCAGGCTTCTGCCCAAACACAGATGACCCTGTAAAAAAAATTGAACTTTTGTTAAAAAAAATGAGTAAAAAAAATCAATAAGTGGGTAAATCCACACATACAAGCTATTTAGTGAGAAGAGACTACAAAACAAAATAATATGGCTTATCAACTTTCTATGAACAAGGAATGGAAGGACACTATCATTAGCAAAATATATAAGCATTTAACAGCCTATGCTCACATAAGAAAACATTTCTGACCATAACAACTAGTGCATTCCCAGTAACCCTGAAAACCTATTCCATCCATTGACCCATGCTACCCAGACTCAGTGATAAGTATTACAGATGCAACATCAGTTAAGATGAAAGTACGCCACATAACTACATAAAAAGACAGTCTGGAAAATATGGGGACATCAGTGAAGATGCAAGTACGTTTGAAGAATGGACTGTCATTCGAGACATTAAAAATCAGCCAAATAAACAAAGAGCCTGATTTATAAGAAGCAACGTTTCTAGTAAATTATAACTGAACACTTCACAATCTAATAGTCTAACACCCTTAATTGACTTGGAATGTGTGTACCAAGAATTAGAAATGGTGTTGCAAAACAGGTGAATTAGGAAATTACGATTTCCACAGTTAATATTCCAGCCAACGAATAATCACAAAGCAAAACTGATAACCTTCATACTGTACCACATGTTCCACTCTAACATTTGAAAGAGGGGCATAGTACTGAATGTATAAAGAAATGACACATCAACAACATACCTCCAAAGGATGATGATGAGGCTCCAAAAGCAGGATTGGAACTCCCAAATGCTGGTGATGAAGCTGCACCAAACACCGGTGTTGAAGACAGTGGTGATGATGATTGACCGAAAACACCAGTTGAGGTGCTACCAAACATTGAAACTCCTGTCTGTGCACCGAAAGGATTAGCAGCACCAAAAGGATTAGCAGAAAATGGATTACTGGTTGGATTGCTTTGCCCAAAAGGTGACTGGGATCCAAAGGATGCACTAGGTGACTGCCCAAAAGCTGATAGATCACAAAACAAACAACTTATTAAGAAAATATTTCACAAGACCCAGAGAGAGCATAATAAATTAATCTTAAAAAAAAAAAAGAACTATGAAAGATTGAAAGTAATGAAACCCAGAATGTTTAACACTATAACCATCTACATCAGGAAAAGATGCCATAGTAGATGGTACAAGCAGCAAAGACACCAAGACCAAATTTGGGTCCAGCCATTTGTAAATAAAACCAATCGGCAAAAATCCACAAGAAAAATGAAGCAAACAGCCAGCTGCCCAGCCATTACTTATTTTAATCAATATGATTACCATGGCCTGAAAACAAGGTAGAATTGTTTTATCTACTCTGTAAAGATTTTTTTTTTTTAATTCTTGTTCTGTAACAGCTGTTCTAAAACCACATTGTGACTACCATTATAAGCAATTTTGTTAAAACATCAGCCATCACAACCTGTAATTACAGAAATAATGTGCTTCTGCACTTCATACAGCCATACTATTAAAATTCACATACAACATAGCACTTATGTCATATTTGTAGATTTTAAGAGGTTTAAAACATATTATCTTCACCAAAGAAAGGGCTATAAAAGAATATCCTCCGGCATAACTTATTATCCAAAGATCTAAGATTACAACAATGAAGTGAAATTTCCCAATTTGTCAATTAACTCTATGATGGAAACAAAGCAAGACATCAA
Source organism: Chenopodium album (assembly GCF_948465745.1). Classification (NCBI taxonomy): domain Eukaryota; kingdom Viridiplantae; phylum Streptophyta; class Magnoliopsida; order Caryophyllales; family Amaranthaceae; genus Chenopodium; species Chenopodium album. The sequence continues at coordinate 57,859,646 of NC_137843.1, forward strand.
TCACAAGGTGCTGCTTCCACATGAGTGCCATGGCCATTTATGCTATAGCAACCTCAACCAAAACTTAACTTATGAAAATTAGAAGTTAAATCACATCCACAAATATGCAATCACATCCTCCTAACATTCACAGGATCGACATAAAACAATTGAGGGCTTAGTTGAGGAAGATGCAAAGATGATCCATAGTCAGAAAAAGTAAATAGTTCACAGTCAAAGGATCCCACCATAGATGATGGTCTTGGAAATCTATGAATCTAAAAGTATGCAGAGATGATCAATACCACACTAATAGTGCACAAGAAACGAAAATTTAGAGATAATGATTCTGGATCAAGCTAAATAAAAGGTATCGCATGGATATTAAGTCTAATTAATAGATCTTTACACAACCCAAAAAAATAAGAAAAGAACAGTTGACCACAAATTAAAATTTGAATGAAGGATAAGCAGGCTTAAAGAAAAGACTTCTTGTTACCAGCTGGGATTTTTCATCTTAGCTAGTCAGCAAACATATTTTACAGGTGTAATAAATACCACTCAAAATAAAGTGAAAAGGTGGAAAAATAAACTCTCAGTATCACACTATCAAGCTTCTAGAAGATAGATAATGCCCCTTTACTTCTTAAACAGTGAGCTTATAGAGCAAATTCAAGATATACTTGTAGTAGTCAAACCTAAAGCATAGCAAGGGGATGAGAGGACCACTCCTCCCTTGAAAAATATGAGAGGATGCACAATCCCCATAGGGACGACGAGATGCCATTTATTGCTGCAAAAGCACGAGTAGCCATGAGGAAGGGCAATATTGAGTAGGCAAAGAGGGTCAAACACAAAGCAGTGGTGGTTGACTCCTAACAAGTGTGATACACTACTAGAGAGATTTAAGAGATGAGAATCTCAAATTCAGGCAACGATACAAGATCAGCCAGTATTCTATGCAAGCTGGGTAATTTTTAATTCATGGCATGTGGACATGACTCCATGTAAACAATGATAAAATAAGTTTATCAACATATCTACTTAACCAAGAATATAATAAGTTAATCAGCATATCTACTTAAATAAGAATAAAATAAGTTGATCAACATATCTACTTAGTTCATGACATGTGGGCATGACTCCCGTAAAATAGCATGACTTGTGTCACATGTCTAATTGTCTATCATAGTTCAGAAATCTATGACATTTGTCTTCAATGAGCACTCTATAGGATGTCTTAGGCAAGATAGTGCTCAAGATAGAATACTGGTGAGGAGATCATCGAACTTGAAGATATAAGCACTCGAAAGACATTATCGGATTCATCAGTATAGTTGTGGGATCCCCCACTGTGGCCAAGTGAGTTTTTTTTTTTTTGGTCTATATCTGCTATAAGGGCCATCAAATTATGTGCAAGACATTATGCAAGAAAAAAATAATAACAGCAATAAGCAAAGAAAATATTGATTAAAGTGTGTTTGCTCAATGTAAATACTGTTCAAGAACAAACAACGAAATTCTGAGTAAAAAACTAAAACTTCAGCCGGAACAAGCAATGTAAAAATACTTACGGCTACTTGAACCAAACATGCTTCTTCACAAAGGTGTTTCCAGCAGATTAAGTAATGTTGAATCTCCACAACAACCTAGAGCAAAAATAGTCTAAGATAAAATTGAACAAGTAACAAAAATACATACTGGTAGGATATTAGAACTTTAGGAGTCGGCATTACATTAAAATCTATCCTACCAGTAGATTAGGAGACATATGCACAGTAAAGGAGATGTATAACGTAAGTACATAGAATAAAATTTATGACAATCAGATGCCTAAGAAAAGCAGTCCTAACAGATATATATAATAACATTTCTTCACAAGACAACAAGCCAACCATTGGTTATATATATTATTGTTGGCTTATTCTCTTTCAAAAACAGGTTGAGAATTGAGCAATTCAATACTACATACATTTCATTCCTATGACACGTTAATCTTCCATAAAATAGCCAAGTCCACACTTGTAGTAATGCTCTTGTTGCACAAATACAACCAAACTGGTGTGCCCAATCTATGTCAGATTTGAGGGAAAAAATAGTATCCAAACTCAATCACTACAACCCTCCAATAAATTGAAGTGTTGAATGGTGTGCCATATAACTATTACATAGATCATATCACTTTAATCTTCCCTCTTCCTTCACACTTTAACATTGATTTTACAATTACTTATTCTTATAAGTGATGTCAGTGATCTCTTAGCCCCTAAGCAACACTGATCAAGGCTGGAGTCCGAAAATCAAGTCCACAAGGCACCCTCTTCTCGAATAGCCTCGAAAAAATTGGGCTCTGCTCAGCTCGATATCATGGGATCGATTAGGCTTGAAAAATGCAGCACATTAGCAACCAATTTTAACTCAATTATCAAATTTTGCTCGAAAAATCAAATTGATTTCTTCTCGTTTAAGAAAACGAACGTAAATTACACATAGCAAACTCCAGCAACAAAATCGCTCATTATAGGCCAACATAACTTCAGTAATTATAACAATAGTTCAATAATCCATCCAGGAAGAACCCTAAATTGACTATACTAGCAATTAAATTGGAAATAGTGTGAAATTAAACCCTAGATTGTGAAATTAAATATCTATAATCAGAAGATAAAAAGGAATAAACATGTTACCTGAGAAGCTGTTCCAATGGAGGAGAGAAACCTCTGAAGCCGCTTCAATGGAGAACTCAGAGTACACTTTAATGGAGGAGAGAGAGAGGGGGAGGAGAGAGAAAGAGAGAGAGGTGCAGCGTGAAAGTGAAAAGCTTCAATGGGAAAAATATGAGAACATTGGAGGAATACTAATTAGACGCATAATATGTCAACCGTCAGATCAAAATTTTATATCATACGGTTAACATCCATTCTAATATTTCATTGATTCTTTAAAATTAATTAATATACAAAGGAAAATTTGTTAGAAACAACCTTTTAAAGTGTTCACTTTATTAAAAACAACTTTTTAAATATTTTTTTACAAATTCAGACCACATTATATTTTTTTTTTATCAAAGACAACCTAATGCTAGTTTTCGGCATTGACTCTATTTTTCCGATGTTGACAACGAGTGTATGAGGCATGTGACCTCATATATTGCTAATTACACCCCTTTCCCTTCAATTCACTCGTACTAAATCCCCTCCTCTCTCAAAGTAATTTGTCACTTTGAATGGTTTTAATATGAGTTAATTGGAGGGGAAAGGGGTATAATTAGCAATATATGAAGTCACGTGCCTCACACACTCGTGGTCAACATCATAAACATAGAGTCAACGCCGAAAACTAGCATTAGGTTGTCTTTGGTAAAAAAAAATTTTAATGTGGTCTGAAGTTGCAAAAAAAAATTTAAAAGGTTGTTTTTGATAAAATAGACACTTTAAAAGGTTGTTTTTGACAAATTTTCCATATACAAATATGGAGTAATAGATTGATAATAGTCCGAAGAAAATACGAGTTTATCAAATGATAAAACTGAAATGAATATAGACCCATAATTATTTATATAATTACGAAAATTTCAGACTAGACATTTTTGTTAATTTATTAACGATTTTGACACTTCATCTACAAATTTTGTTTATCAAAGCAATCAATCAGGGCTTCAAGGTGTTTTTAACAACGTCTATGTGTCACGTAAACTCTCTTCACTACGCCACGTCACCCATACAACTACTCATAACGCCACGTGGCTGTACCACAAGATTTGAACTCAAAACCTCTAACTCTAACACTAAGTGTCTTACCACCAAGCTATGTGATTTTTCATGTTATCTTTTGAATACAAAACTAGTTTTTGGCCCGGGCGATGCCCCGGGTCATTGTTTGTATATAAAATATTATAACAAAATAAAGCAAGTGAAATATAAATTGGTGGCTTTATAAAAATAATATCATTTGTTAAATATTTTAAATATAGTTGAACATCAAAATTCATTATTTAATATGCACCAACCTAAATAATATATTGTATCAATTTGTTTTATTTGTTAAAGGGATTTTTTTTATTATTCAGCTATCATAATAAATTCCTTCTAGTAAACATATTTTGTGGTTAAAAAGAAAAAATCTTTAAAATTATTTTGCATTTTTGGGTTATATATTTTAATTAACTATAACTTATATGAATTATTGTTGACTAACTGATCAAAGAAATGAAACTAATTTTGCAATCATATTGTAACACCCCCAAATCTCCCTCTACGGAAATACTAGTATAATACGTATAATTATACCGTAGAGATAGGCTTGGGCGTATTACCGCCGCGTGATTACGCAAGGCTACTCAAAATACTTAACTCAATAACAAAACTTGCAGCGGAAACTCAACTTTATTTTATTAATACTTATAAAAATAGTAACATTGTTATGAGTACTCAAAATAAAGACACAAGACCAACATTTCCTAATCTAGGTGAAACCATTCCCGGGACTCCATATGCTCAATTATTGACTCCACCTGAAAATAATCAACACTGCTTACCATTAAGATAAACAGGGCGAACCAAAACAAATAAGAAATACGGATTAGCAAATTATGCTAAGTACGATAAGTGCAAGATAAAGTAAACTCAATTTATTTGCAAACATGCTTTTAAAAATCAATTCCAATAATTAATCCAATAATTTCAAAACTCATTATTCCAAAACCGATTCCAATTATTCAATATTCAAAATAATAGTTAATAAAACCAATTCCTTTATTAAGAACCAATTTCTTTTAATCTAATTCCTCACCCAAGTGTGCACACCCCCCAAGCTAGTCTCCTTATATTACAAGGCTATTTTTGAGGAAAGACCCGGTCATACAAAATCCAATGCCTTATCAATAAACCAAATCCGCATAGTGGGATTACCGACATGCTTATAAAGCATTAATAATAATAATTCAATGGTTCAATAAATCCTTTTAATATCCAATAAATTTTAATATAATTAAACTCCTTTTTAATAATTCCACATACTTTCAAAATCAAAACCTTTTAAATAAATACTTGAGAATAAAATCTCATATTAAAAACTTTTCAAAATCAATAACTCTTCCTTGAAAAACCTTTTATTTAATTCAACAAACCTTTTAAAATCAATTCTTTTATTTAAACACGATAAGTAATTCAAACCATTCAAAACATGATTTAAAAATCAATCATTCAAAATACTTTTATTAAAACAAATTAAATATTAAAATCAATACCTCCAAACATAATTCAAATCAATTTAATTCAATCACCAATAAAATCATATAAAACATGTTATTCAAACAAATCACTTTCAAAGGTATCTAGCCACCTAAATGTACCTTGATCCTTGCTAGAAAAAAACACACAAAAAGAACCTCAAGAACCTTGATTCCGAATATCAATCAATACTTCGCACTTTCAAAGTTCAATCACGAATACACCTTGCAAATAACATAACCATAAGGTTATCATAAACTCAAATCTAATGTGCATGGATTATAAAACTCTTTTAAAATAATACTTTAACATAAAATTATAGCTTATTTGTATTTTAGAAAACTATCCATGAAGAAGATAAAAGAATAGGATTAAAGAGAATTGAATTTTCGTAGGAAAGAATAGGCAGAACTTGCAGAGGTCATAACTCCTTCAATATAACTCTGAATTGGGTGATTCTTGAGCCTAACCTCAAGGATTTTTTGAGAGGAACAATCTTCTATGAAACATCAATACCCCAAAAACTGACCAGAAGTGCCCAAAAACTGGCTTCAAAGGTATACGGGATAATATTTGTATGAAAATAGGAGAAGAAAAGTATGAAAAGGTTTAGGGAAAAGAAGAAGAATAAGAGAGAAGAAGAGAATTGGGTTTTTGGTGTGAAGAATATGAGAGGTATGAAGGGGTATTTATAGGCTAGCTCATGCAAGAATTATGGCAAGAGAATGTGGGAAGAATTATAGTAAAAAGAATTAAGGAAATTACTTGGAGAAGTGAATAAAAGAATTAAGGAAAGTTTGGATATTAAGGTGATTGTGTATAATTGAATATGGAAGGTATGTATGTCATGAAAAATAATAAGGAAATTAGAATTACTTGGGAATAGTTAAGAAGAATGAATGGCAAGAAAATATGATAATTAGATATTAAAAAGATGGAAAAATAGAATTAAGGAAAATAAGAGATTTTGGGGAGATAATTAAAAATATAATTTACCAAAATAAGTCACCCAAAAATCCATCATGGTGGCTTTAGATATTTAGGGAATTAATTTGCTAGTTTTAAGGAATTAAAAATAATTGTGTAAATAATATTTATTGTATAAAATAATTAATTAATAAAATTCCAATTATTCACTAAATAAAATAACTAAGAAAATCAGATTTTTCTATACATAGATAATCCGAAAATCATAGTCATTAAATTAGGAATTTTCGGCCATAATAAAATATAATTTTGTTTAATTAAAATATTCAAAAAATATATAAATAATCCGGTTTTTAAATAAAATAAATGGATAATAAATCTTATCCAAAATCCAAAAATAATAATTGAGTTTTAAAATACTTTTGGCGCCAAAATTCAAGTAGAAAAATAAATTACTTAAAATACCCTTTTTAGAAAATACTAATTAATTAATTAAGTAGAAAATACGTTTAAAAAATACGGGGTATTACACATATTGTTGTTAAAATATACACATATAAGTTCACAATTAAAATTTTTAAAATTTATGAACATGAATAACACTTTTTAATACAATTTTATCATCATAAGATGTCATTGGAGCGGTGGTTAGTTAAAGTTAATTTTAATGAATAATATGAGGTTATGGGTTCAAATATTAATGCTAATAATTTATAAACTTTTATGAGAAAACATTGATGTATAATTATTAATAATAGGTGACATGGCAACACGTGGCGAGATTGGCAACACGTGGTAAGATTACAATCCTCGCCATTGAGTTTTAATTTTAATATATATATTAATATTGATATTAATATGTAACAAGTGACAATATGAACAACAAATTTAATTACAAGAAAATTGAATTATAAATTACAACATATATTACTGATCAGTTCCACGTAATAATTCGGGGCATCGCTCGAGCCCAAAAACTAGTTTTATTTGATATTGTGATTATCAAAATCCATGAGTTCATAATTATCTAAAACTATGTCTTTTTTGTCTTACAGAAAAATCATAGTAATGTTGTTCTTTTCAACTCATTTCTTAGTGTCACTTAATTAGTTTTGTCAAAATTTATTCTTTTAACAACAACAACAACAACAACAGTAATATTAATAATATAATTATTATTATCATAATTTATTATCAAAAAAAAAAATTTTAAATAATAATAATAATAATAATAATAATAATAATAATAATAATAATAATAATAATCTATTAACCTATACTAAAAGCAAACATAAAATAACACTTATTACAATGTCATAAATTATTTTCCCGCCACTTTCATTATTTCCTTATTTAATTATTATATTATATATGTATGATTCTATTACATGATATTATCAATCATAAGATTCTATTACATAATATGCGTGATTAGCTAGGATATAAATCTTGATTGATGCAATTTTTTTTTTTTTTTTTTTTTTTTTTTTGAGAAAGGATTGATGCAGTATTTTGGTTAGTGTATAATGTGTTGCTTATTTGTTATTGTAATTGATTTTATTACAAGATTCTATTACATAATATGCGTGATTATCTATGGATATAAATAATCAAATCTTAAGATTGATGCATGATGATCTAAAATGTTTGGTAATCTAACATATACCCATAAATCTCCCGAGGTACCTGTTTCGGGGTTTTTTGTGATTCCCTCGGATACTGGTCACGCTCTGCTGACAAAGACTCGGACACCTGCAAAATAACGAATATTCCGGTGTTCGGAATATTCGCCTCCGACGCTCAAGTTAGTGAACGGAAACGGAAAAGGCTAGAGAGAGAAAGTAGAGAGAAGTTGGAGCTCTTTAATGCTCTATATTTATGTTATGTCACAATCCCCCCCTCCCATCATAAATGATTGGGGTATTTATAGGGGTGGGAACATGTACCCCTCTAGGGTTTATGCCCTAGAATTTCGTGACATGATTGGCTGCGCAATCAGAGGTCGCCACGTGTCGTAGGGGGCGCCGTTTTACGGCTTTCAAGGTTTTTCTCGGGATTTGGGCCTGAGGTCATCAGGGCCCTTTTCTCTTTCTGATTGCAGCATTTAGAGATGGCTGACAGGTGTCACCATGACAAGTGGACACGTGTCTCAATCTCATAGGGCCACGTGTCGCCTGTTTATTGGGCCACGTGTCACTATAAGATTGGGCCACGTACCTGGGGTATTTTTACCCTAAACATTTGCCCCTCAGAGGGGGTGGCTCGTACACTTACTGGCCGCCTCCTCTGATCTTGCACTCTGGACGTCCTGGTACTCTGGGTTGGGTTTGCTTCCCATCTGCCCTGGACGTCCATATACTTTTGATTCAAGGCTCTTTTTGCTACGTGGACGTCCATATATTTTGCCCTGGACGTTCTCGTAGCCTGGAATGAGCTTGGCTTCTTGCTTATCTGGACGTCCAAATTTTGTACTGGACGCTCTCGTACTCTGAGAGGCTTAACCTCTGAATTCATGTGGTCGTCCACTTGTTTCAAGCTGGACGTCCTCATACCCTGGGAGGAGTTGATCTCCTAACTGCTCAGAACGGCCACATCAATGAGACTAGACGTTCTGATACTCTGGGAGGAGTTGATCTCCCAACTGCCCAGAACGACCACATCAATGGGACTGGACGTTCTGGTACTCTGGGAGGAGCTTATCTCCTAACCGCCCAGAACGGCCACATCAATGAGACCGGACGTTCTGATACTCTGGGAGGAGTTGATCTCCTGACTGCCCAGAACGGCCACATCAATGGGACTGGACGTTCTGGTACTCTGGGAGGAGCTTATCTCCTAACCGCCCAGAACGGCCACATCAATAAGACCGGACGTTCTGATACTTTGGGAGGAGTTGATCTCCTGACTGCCCAGAACGGCCACATCAATGGGACTGGACGTTCTGGTACTCTGGGAGGAGTTGATCTCCTAACTGCCCAGAACGACCACATCAATGGGACTGGACGTTCTGGTACTCTGGGAGGAGCTTATCTCCTAACCACCCAGAACGGCCACATCAATGAGACCGGACGTTCTGATACTCTGGGAGGAGTTGATCTCCTGACTGCCCAGAACGGCCACATCAATGGGACTGGACGTTCTGGTACTCTGGGAGGAGTTGATCTCCTAACTGCCCAGAACGGCCACATCAATGGGACTGGACGTTCTGGTACTCTGGGAGGAGCTTATCTCCTAACCACCCAGAACGGCCACATCAATGGGACTGGACGTTCTGGTACTCTAGGAGGAGCTTATCTCCTAACCACCCAGAACGGCCACATATCTTCTTTGGGGTAATCTGGGCTTCCATGATTTCAGACGTACTTCCTGGCTTTCTAATCATGCTTTGTACGTCTGAGGACTGGGCGGACGCTTTTCCTCTTAGATTTTCTCAATCTTTGGAGACTAAGTGCTGAAGGTGTAAAATTCTTGAATTTTCCACTTACTTCAATTCACTTTAACGTGCCGTTAATTGTTCGTCTAGTCTTTTTCACAAGTTAACAGAACCCTAACGTCGTCCTGGCCCTTTCTTCGAGTAATTTCTCAAGAAATTACCGTTTGAATGTTTAGGCGGGAAAGACGGTTTTACCATTTTGCCCTCATGAATTCACTCTATAAACATGGGAGGTGAATTCTCATTTTCACACTTTACCCAATTGTGAATTCTAGAGAGAAGTCAGAGCGTTCTAGTGAGAGAAAGTTATTTTTCCCTTAATCTTCAAGAGCGCCGCCGTGAGTTTGAGTTTTCCGGGCATTTTTGAGTTTTCCGGTCAATCTTCAAGAACTTCACCACCACCTTCAGAACTTTCAGAACGTACAGAGGTAGGTCGTCTACATTTTCTCTTTTACTTGTTTTCTTTTTCTTTTACTTCAATTCTGGATCCATACTCGGCTTCGTCCGACTCTTCTCATGAGGCCGGCCGTTCGCCTGGGACTGAGGAATCTAGAGTGGACGGAGAAGAGTTGTCTCCTCCTTGGAGTGAGTCTATGTCTGATGCGTACATACTCACCCCCACTTATTCTTCTCTGTCCCAACAGGCAATGGCGAGAACCATGCGTACGCGTGAGCTTCACGCGGCCAGGAACCCAGACGGAAGTCTGGTTCATCCTAGGGTCCCTTATGACCCTAGTGATCCAAGTACAATGGTGGAGACTGACTCCACCACCCAAACAACGACCGCCTCCACTGGCTCTCATCACTTGGCCGTGGAGGTCACTTCTTCCTTCGAGGAACGCCTGCGAGCTGAAGGCGCCTCGTCCGCACCTGTTCCGGAACTTAGGTTCCCTCAATTTGCCAGTTCAGTCATGGATGGGGCCGAACTGGTAGCCTGCAAAGACAACCCTTCCAATCCTGGGGCGGACGCTTCTGGGTCGTCCGTCCCCTCTTCTTCTCAACCTCGGCCTCAACTGGGTGGGGCGGACAGAGCCTTAACCGGAATCTCAATCCGCGAACCGTCCGCCCTGCCTATTCGCAACGCCCCTCCTTCGGGAAATGGGGCGGACGCTGCCAAGGATAAAGGCAAGCGTCCAATGGTCGAGGAGGACGTTCCTTCTTCAATGGGCGTTCCAAGCTCAAGGGGCCGAAGCTCGGCCGAGGCAGCAGATTTGGACAGAGTGCTGTCTTCGGAGTTTGGGAGTGCTCCTTCTCACCAAGTGGAAGAAGAAGAGGTTGAGAAAGAGGTCGTGGGTGAGACGGCCGAAGGCGAGGCGGCGGCCGAAGAAACTGTCGCCAACATTGATAACTTCAGGGACCCGTACGCCTGTACAGTTGGGGAGACAGCCCTGAAGTTTTTAAAGAAGGATTTTGAGAAGTATAAGGAGTCCCTCCATTTGGGGGAGGGATTCGAAATTCAAGTCCCCAGGAAGGCCATTGCTGTGGCTACCTGGGATGAGGAGAAGCCGCGCAAACGAGCGTTTTGCGTCTACAGGGCCGCCTTGGATGTGGGGCTCCGCTTCCCTCTTCACCCATTCTTCCGGACTGTCCTGGACGAGTACGACATCGGCCTCTTCCAACTGACGCCAAACAGTTGGTTGAACATCTTTGGGTACTTAGTGACGTGCATCGCTAAGAAATTTACGCCAGACTTTGCGGTCTTTTGTGAGATGCACTCACTCACCCGGCTGGAAAAGGAGGTGGATGGTTGGCTCATCTTGAGTGCAACCAGGGATTACATGGTCGTGGTCGACCGTGTCAGTAAGTGGAGGGACTGGAAGCACCGCTTCTACCGTGTCAAAACTCAGGACGCGGAGTTCAACCTTCGCATGAACAGGTGCCGTCCAGAGCCTATTCAGCTCGGACGCGGAGACCACAAGCCTGACAAGCCGCCCATCCACCCAAGCCACGAACACCAGCTCGAGTACTTCAAAGTTAATCGAGTCAGGCGGGGCAACAAAACTGAACGGGTCCCTAGCCATTGGGTTCCTCTTGCCAATTGGCTTAGGGACCCTATCTTCATGTCTGCGTACGGCCTGTACCAGAACATGCCCCAAGGTGGACACTTAGATATATCAACTTTTTTGTACGCACGTAGGGTTCTTCAGAAAAATATTCTAACACTTTTACTTTTTGTTTTTGCAGCGGAGGCGTACGCTATGCTTGACTCGGCCCAAAAAGCAGAGGTTGAGATGTCCGAGGTGGACTTGGCCAGATACAAGGCTCGTTTCAAGATGTACGAGCAACTCAAGGAGGTAAACACTTAATTTATTTTTTGAATTTCTCATTCCTTAATGTGTCCGTTCTGCTATATTGGAAGGAACCTACTTCCTGAGTTTGCACGGACGCTTTACGTCCGTTCACGCATGCTGGAAGGGAGCTCCTTTCCCAAATCGCACGGACGCCATCAAATTTTTCTAACTTGGTATTTTTGCAGACCTCCTCTTCCACCCCGAAGGCCAGGCGGAAGCAGCCGGCCACGTCCACTCCAGATGCGAACGCATCCAAGAGGAGAAAGACGGTTGCTTCCAAGCCGTCTTCTCAAGCAGCGGCAACGGAAAAGTCGCAGACTGCTACAACGCAGTCTAAAGGAGAACAACCCCGGCTGACACAAAGTGGGGCCTCCAAGCCCATGGAACCTGTTGCTGATCAGGTCCATGAAGAGTCCGTCCCTTCGGACGGTGGGGATAGGTTAACCCCAGAACAAATGACCGGTCGCTGGATCGGGACGATGCTGGTCAACCCGCCATCCAGCGACGCTGAAGGGAGCCGTCCGGAGGAGGAGGAAGCTCCTTTACCGCCTCCTCCCACCAATCTTTCTCCTCCAACCTTCTCCACTGGTTAGTCATCTTTTTTCTCACTTTTTATAAGTCTTTGTTTACTTGTAAAATTTAGCTAACTTTTCTTACGCGGTCGTCCGCAGATATATCAGAGGAGATGCAGTTGAAGGTACCCGGCCAGTCACTGCCTGGCGCGAACAGGAAGGCCATGCGCGAGGCCATGGTTCGCGCGGTCCCCCAAGCGCAGCGTGATAAGCTGCGGGGGATCAACGAAGGCTTCCTCGGCCCCATGCTAAACTGCAGCGCCGAGGTATACTTCTATCTCCTTATGTTTTTGCTTTCCAACACTTAGCCAATTTTTCCATATTTTTGACTAAGTTTCTTCCTTCTGTCCGCAGCTCTTTCTCCGTTTGAACGCCTTCCTAGATTGGAAGGACAAGGAGAACGAACGGTTGAAGAATGCTTGGGTTGAAGTCAGGAAAGCCGAGGATGCTGTAACTGGGACGGCCGCCGTCCAAAGGGTACACTTTGAGACCCAAATAACCGCGCTGTCCGACAAAGCGGCGCGGCAAACAGAGGACCTGGTCAAACTGGGCAAGGCACTCGAACAGGAGTCCTTGGCCAGGGAGGCCATGAGGGTTGAAAGGGACGAGGCCGTCCTGGAAAAGGGAAGTGGAGGCTGGGCTTCGAGGCGTCCGAAGCCTTGAAAAGTGAGCTGAAGTTGGCCCAAGCCAACCTTAAGTCTGGTCTAGATGAAGCGGACGCGCTGAAGGCCGAGGTGGAAACCTTAAAGAAGTCCCTTGCGGACTATGAGGAGCAACTTAAAACTCCTCGGCCGATCAGCGTTGAAGAAGTCATCCGCATCGAGCAAAATGCTGAAGACAGGCTTAAGGCATACTTCTTTGATGCCTTCAACTTGATGGTGGACGAAGGTGAAGCCGCCTATTACGAGGAACGCTTCAAGAAGCGGCTTCAGTACGTCTGCCTTAAAGAAGAGGCAAGGAAGGCCGGCATGCCTCCTCCAGAACTAGTAGTTACTTCCCCCGAGTCCGGAGGGGAAGGGGATGAGGAGGAGGAGGAGGCGGACAAAGAGGATGCCCCGGCCAAGGACGCCAAGACAGCGGAGGAGCCTGCCACAGATAATACGGCTAAGTAGAGCTCAGGTCCTCCAGCAGCCGTCTGCTCAGCTTTCCTTTTCTTTTCAGCTTACTGTGTACTTAGTTTATTTTGTACTTCTCTTTTTTTTGTTCTTCTTCTGAGGCCGCCTGTTCGAGCGGTTATGTAAACATTTCGGCCGCCTTTGTGCGGTCTTATTAATGAAAATTTTGTCCGCCTTTTTGGCGGCTTTTACTTCTGTTTCATACTTAGCAGTTTTTTGCAAATTTTCTGCTTTTTGCAAGTTTTCCGTACGTCTCAGTATTATGCCTTTTCGTACGTTCCTAGGGGTATGCCCCTTTATTCGGTGTTCGCCTAGTCCATTTTCTAAGTGGTTTGATTAACTTGGTAGTTTTTATGCCTTAAAAGGATATGACGGCTAGCAAGTTAATCAAATCATAGTAATGATTGCCCTTGGGCTAGGTGAAGCACCGAATTAATTTAATTGGCCGTTCGGCTATCATTGTACGAGTAGTCCGTTGAATCTATCGCTCGGACGTACCCTAGAAATCCTAAGTATTATCTCAACTCAGAGATTCCTTGATTGGCCGGGCTAAATGCCTAGGTATGCCCTTGCCCTATTTGTATAGGACACTTGTTTTCTACACAAGTTCGGGATACCTTGCCTCAATCGTCCGCCTAGAATTGGGCGGACGCATTGATCTCTGAATTAAATCAGTTTTTTTTCTCTTTTTTTTTTTTTTTTTTTTTGGCCGAGTTGCTATATTGGGAGCAACCTTGCTTCCTTTTTAACTCGGCCATTCAAAAAGAATGATAAGCCGTGTTACTATATTGGAAGCAACCTTGCTTCCTTTTTAACTCGGCCATTCAAAAAGAATGATAAGCCGTGTTACTATATTGGAAGCAACTCAGTAAGTCATTTCATTCGGCCTTTAATCATAAAAACAACAAATAATTCAACAATGCCTGACTCTTCATTACTTTTTGTCAAAAGTACATTGTTGTGGCCGTACGACTTTAATTACAAGGCTCGGTCAGTAGACCTAGCTGTATAAACAGCTTTTTGGCTAAGTACTTAAAGAAACAAAACTCAAACATGATACTTCTTCAGGTTATCAGTGTTCCATGTCCGTGGGATCTGACGGCCATCAATTGCCTCAAGGCGATATGTGCCGTCTCGGACTTCTTCCCTGATTCTGTACGGTCCCTCCCAATTTGGAGTCAACTTGTCGTCCTCATTGGCACGGCCAACAACTTCCATTTTTCTCAACACTAGATCCCCCATTTTGAGCGGCCGCTTAGACACTCGGCGGTTATATGCCCTTGTCATCCTTAAGCGATAAATTTCATGCCTAAGCGCCGCATTGCCCCTAGCTTCTGGAAGGAAATCTAGGGCGGTCTTCATGGCCTCCCAATTGGCCGATTCATCATAAAGCATTACCCGCAAAGTGGGCTCGTACATTTCAATTGGGAGTACAGCCTCAGCTCCATAGACCAAAAAGAATGGAGTCTCCCCTGTAGAACTCTTTGCTGTTGTCCGTATGGACCATAGCACATTGACCAGCTCGTCTGCCCATAGGCCGCCTGCCTTTTCAAGCTTGCGCTTGATCCCATTTGAAATCAACTTGTTATAGGCCTCAACTTGACCATTGGCTTGTGGTCGGCCGACCGAGGCAAAGCAATGGGTAATGCCTTGGTCTCCCAACCATTCTTTGAGTTGACGCGTCTCAAACTGGGGTCCATTGTCGAACACCATTGACTGAGGCACCCCATACCGAGTGATTATGCTTTTCCAAATGAAGGCTGACACATCCGTCCATTTAATGCCCCGGACGGCCTCAGCTTCAACCCATTTAGTGAAGTAGTCTACTACCACTAATACATACCGTCTCTGGCCGGATGCAGGAGTATACGGTCCCAAAATGTCCATGCCCCATTTGGCAAAGGGAAGTGGACTACTGATGGCTGATAGATTGTTTGCTGGACGATGAATAAGGGTTGAAAATCTCTGGCACTTGTCACATTTTTTTCACCATTTTCATGGCGTCCGACTTCAGGCTTGGCCAGTAATATCCCAACTGTGTCGCCTTTTCAGCTAAGGCTCGACCTCCAATATGCGAACCACAATGCCCCTGATGAAGGTCATCCAACACATCATGCCCTCTTTCAGGAGTTATACATTTAAGGTAAGGCTTCACAAAGGCTCTTTTGAATAGCTCCCCATCTTTCATCTCAAACCAGGCCGCCTTCCTCTACACTAGCCAACTCTCTTTCGGATCGTCCGGAAGTATTCCATCCCTTAAGTAGGAAGTAATTCCGTCCATCCAGGTTGAACTTCTATCTATTATCTGAACGGGCTCGGCATCAATGCTCCTTTTTTCCTTTACTTCCCAAAACACTGATCTTGGAGTATCACATGACGCCGAGGAAGCCAATTTGGAGAGGGCGTCCGCTTGATGATTCTCTGAACGGGGAACTTGCTTGAGAGAGAAAAGCTCTAGGCCTTCGGCCTCATTTTTAACTAGCTGCATGTACTTCATCATGGCCGGCTCCCTGGCCTCAAAGCCACCATTGACCTGATGGACTATTAGCCGGGAGTCCGAGCATACTTCAATTTTGGTTGCCCCGGCCGCTTTACACATCCTTAGGCCGGCCAACAATGCTTCGTACTCAGCTTCATTGTTTGACGCTTGGAACTGAAACCTCAACGCGTACTCATACTTGTCTCCCTCAGGAGATTCACATATAATACCGGCGCCACACCCGGTCGCTGTTGCACTACCATCCACAAACACCTTCCAAACTTGGTCCCCGGCCGACTGAAGATCAGGCCGTGTCATTTCAGCCAAAAAATCTGCAAAGGCTTGCCCCTTGATTGCCTTCCTTGGTTAAAACACAAGGTCAAAACCTCTGAGCTCTAAGGCCCACTTGAGCATGCGGCCACTTGCCTCCAAAGTTGAGAACGGCTTCTTCAAGGGTTGGTCTGTATAGACCACAATTGAATGTGCTAAAAAGTATGGCCACAGCTTCTTTGATGCCATGTACAAGGCCAGGCCAAATTTTTCAATTGGGGGGTACTTCAGCTCAGCATTGTGAAGTACATGACTGATAAAATACACCGGGACCTGATGGCCGTCCCTTTCAGCAAGAAGGACGGCACTTAGAGAGTGTTCGGAGATGGCAAGATAGATATATAGCTTCTCATTCTTGAGCGGACTAACGAGGCGAGGCAATGTATGCAAGTGATTTTTCAACTGTACGAATGCTTCCTCGGCCTCCTCTGTCCACTCGAACAGGGCTTTCTTCTTAATGGTTTGAAAAAAGTAACGACACTTATCCCCTGATCTTGACAAAAATCTTCCAAGGGCTGCTAAACAGCCGGTCAGTCTTTGTACTTCCTTGATTGTTCTTGGAGACTTCATGTCAAGGACGGCTTGAATTTTTTCAGGGTTGGCCTCGATTCCACGTTGATCAATCAAAAATCCGAGAAACTTGCCGGACTCAACACCAAATACACACTTCTTTGGATTCAACATCATCTTATGCCGCCTGAGTTCGGCGAACGTTTCTCGTAGATCCTTGAGATGGTCGGCCGGCTCTTTTGACTTGACAATCATGTCATCAATATATGCCTCCATGTTCCGGCCGAGCTGGTCTCTAAATACCGTATTAACAAGCCTCTGAAATGTAGCAGGAGCATTCTTGAGGCCGAATGGCATAACCTTGTAACAGTACAACCCCTGCTCGGTCACAAACGCTGTTTTCTCTTGATCTTCTTCCCACAAAGGAATTTGATGGAATCCGGAGTATGCGTCCATGAAGCTCATAAGGGCGTGTCCGGCCGTAGAGTCAACCAAACGGTCGATCTTAGGCAAGGGGAAGCTATCCTTTGGACACGCCTTGTTCAACTCCACGTAATCCACGCACATCCTCCAAGTCCCATTCGGCTTTTTCACAAGAACTACATTGGCCACCCAATCTGGGTAAAAGCATTGCCGAATGAAACCGGCGTCCAGCAACTTTTTTACCTCTGCTGCGGCCGCCTGATTCCTCTCTTCTCCGTGATTTCTCTTCTTCTGGCGGACAGGCTTTATCAAAGGATTCACGGCCAACTTGTGTACGGCCAGGTCAGGACTTATTCCTGGCATTTCACCAACTTCAAATGCAAACACATCTTTGAATTCTCTTAACAGCTGTACTAACTCATCCCCAAGCAATTCCAAGGCTATAGTGCCGACACTAACTGTCCGTTCTGGGTGGTTGGAGTCAAGCACTATATCCTGGTGGCTGCCGGCCGGCTGGGGCCTCAACTCATCTGGCCAACCGACAGTCATTAGTTGCTAGGCTTCCTCTGCCCTGGTCGCCTTACGCTTCTGGCCGACCTGGTATGCTGGGAGTGAGGTTCCTTCTTCCTTAATCTCGGACAACTTTGGGCCGCGTGCTGTTGGCTTCACGGCCAGCTGATTACATTCCTTGGCCATTTTCTGACTTCCTTGAATTGTTCCAATTTTTCCGTCCGACCTTTCGAACTTCAACAACATCAAATGGGGCACTATGACCGCCTTGGCTGCATTGAGAGTAGGGCGGCCAAGGATTACATTGTACCCAGTCAACTCTTTTACCACAAGGAATCGGACGACCATGTCTCTTCCTTCCCCCTTCTGCCCGAAACGGATGGGGAGGTCAATCCGTCCGACTGGATGAATGATATTCCCCCCAAATCCTACTAAGGGATGAGTTATATCTTGGAGAGCATCTTCTGGGAAGCTTAAATTCCTCAAGGCAGAGAGACTTATGATATCGGCCGAACTGCCCGTATCAATCAATATCCGTCCCACCTTCAAATTTGCTATTTTCATTACAAAGACCATGGGATCATTGTGCAAAGCTCTGACCTCACCACGGTCAGCCTCACTTATGATCACTTCAGGAAACGGCTCAGCTTTAACAACGTCCGTTTGCATCACATTGGACAGGTTTCGAGCGTCCTGCTTGATTCCTTTCATGGTAGGGCCGCCTGAAGCAAAGCCTCCTGATATGACGGCCACAAAACCTGAATCAGTGCTATTCCCATCATCTTCCTTGTCGTTCTTCTTTTCACTTTGTTGCTTTTTCTCGGACGTGTTGTCTGTCCGCTTGAAGGTGAATTTGGACTTGGTCACATAGGGTTTCAGCAGACCCTTGTCGGCCAACTTATCCAACAGTCTCTTCAAGTTGATACACTCGTTCGTGTCATGACCCACATCCTTGTGGTAATGACAATACTTGTTTTTGTTTCTGTACTGGGCCGAGCCTCTCAAAGGCTGAGGCTTCTCAAACTCAAACTTGTCTTTTATCTCCATCAAAATAGAGTAACCATCCTTGTTGAACTCATACTGAGGCTCGTATGTCTTGCTTTTCTTTGACTTGGGTTGCTGGTCATCAGCTACCCAGATTTATTTTCTTTTGTTCCCTTCTTTCTTTCGACCGGCCGAGTTTTGCTGAGAAGATTGTTTCTTCTCAGCCCCCTTGGCCGGCTGTTCTGATTTGGTGAGCGAACAAAAATCCGCGGCCTCAATATAGGCTTCGGCTTCCCGCAATACACCTGCGTATGACCGAATCTTTTTTCTTACCAAATCAAACTTAAAACCATTATGCCTTAATCCCCGGAGAAATTCTGAGTAAGCCATTTCGTCCGGAAGATTATGAATTTGGGCTTTTTCTTGGTTAAACCTTTGGACGTACGAATGTAGTCCTTCATTCTTTCCTTGGACAATTGTAGCCAAGTTGAGACTTGTCTTTCTTGGTGGGATGTTGTATGAGAAGTTTCCCACAAACAACAAACTGAGGGTGGTAAAGCAATTGATGCATCCGGCTGGGAGGCTGTTAAACCAGTCCTGGGCCACCCCTTTGAGAGTGGCCGGGAAGCATCTGCACCATGTAGCATCATCTACACTTTGCAAGTACATCAAGTTCCTGTACGAGGTAACATGCTCTTCTGGGTTGCCCGTACCATCATAGGCACCCACTAGTACACTCTTCACTTTTGCTGGTTGAGGGGATGCTAGTATATCTTGCGAAAACGGAGGCGGCTTATCTCCCAAATTCAACAAACGCATCTGCCAATCGATAGGCTGAGGTTGAGCGGACGTTCCAGCCAGGTAAGGAGTCTGGCCGAACATCTGACCATACGGCCCATATTGCCCAAAAACTTGGGGAGTTGGTTGTATCAACCCATTGAGTACTTGAGGGGACTGATACTGCAATGGCTGAATTGGACGGGGAGTAATAGTATGACTCTTGCTGGAAGCAGCCGTGTTGGTGTATTGGGAGAAAGATTGGTTGGAGACTTCCTCCGGCATGGTTGGAGTAGAGGCCGTGTCAGAGTATGCGACCCTCTCCCTTTGCTTGTGCCGAATGTAGTCCCTTGCGTCCTTGAAACGCTGTGACGGCTCAGTCTCAACTCTTTTTGGCTGTCTGCCCCTCCCCCCAGCCAACTGTGTTTTCGCCAGCAGGCTAGAGAAGTTGGTCCGTGGGACTCGGGGAGACCTTCCGTGCGGACGACGGAATGGGGTGTTACCAGCATCAGTTGCATTGGTCTTGTTGTTGGCTTTCTTGGAAGTGCCCCCTCTCCCCTTTTGCTGGGTAGCCGCCAACTCCTTGCGGAGCTTAGTCAGCTCGGCCATTAGGGTAGCTGGGGTGACAGGAAGTTGTTCGGCCTCTTCAAATGAGGCAGTCAAAGGATTGCTTGAGTGTATGGTAGTATGTATGTCCTCTACATATCCATCTTCGCCTGGACGTGGTCCAGAATTAGGTGTCTGACCATCTATTGCCATAACGGACGAGTATCCCCACAGACGACGCCAAATGTTTTGGGGTTTTTTGTGATTCCCTCGGATACTGGTCACGCTCTGCTGACAAAGACTCGGACACCTGCAAAATAACGAATATTCCGGTGTTCGGAATATTCGCCTCCGACGCTCAAGTTAGTGAACGGAAACGGAAAAGGCTAGAGAGAGAAAGTAGAGAGAAGTTGGAGCTCTTTAATGCTCTATATTTATGTTATGTCACAATCCCCCCCTCCCATCATAAATGATTGGGGTATTTATAGGGGTGGGAACATGTACCCCTCTAGGGTTTATGCCCTAGAATTTCGTGACATGATTGGCTGCGCAATCAGAGGTCGCCACGTGTCGTAGGGGGCGCCGTTTTACGGCTTTCAAGGTTTTTCTCGGGATTTGGGCCTGAGGTCATCAGGGCCCTTTTCTCTTTCTGATTGCAGCATTTAGAGATGGCTGACAGGTGTCACCATGACAAGTGGACACGTGTCTCAATCTCATAGGGCCACGTGTCGCCTGTTTATTGGGCCACGTGTCACTATAAGATTGGGCCACGTACCTGGGGTATTTTTACCCTAAACAGTACCCTTTTTTTTTTTGAAGGGACCCACAAGGCCATAATCTTACTTAATTAAAACAATTGAGTGATTCATCATGAACATATGCCAATAGCTAAGCTATAATATCTCAATTAATTAGTAGATACTCCACATTATTTGGGGTAAACCCATATTTTTATTATTATCAAAGTATTATGTATAACTTTATACTACAAGCGAATTTTGAGATGACACGTGTCATTCTCTAATTAAAAAATTTCCCGCCTAAATGTTTTTTTTTTTTTTTTTTTTTTGTCAAGTATTAACTTCTACATTTGACATCAATTCTTCCATATATGTACTTTCATATGTTTCTTACTATTTTTATTAGGCATCAAAGTAGTAATTTTCTATAAGACTTTAAATTATTATTTTTTTGTCTAATTATATGCATATGTTTTTGTATTTTATTTTCAAGAATAAGCCCATCAAAAAATTTCGGTGAAAAGAAAAATAAATAAAGTTGTAAGAATCTATACTTTTATTAACATTGGACCTGATTTTGTAAATTTAATACATATATGCCATCCTAAATAATTAATCATAATATACATTTTTTATTTTATATTTTAGGAATATTAGATAAAAATACCTATTGACTATAATCATAACAATAGTATTAAATTATTAATAAAACAAAAATTAAATTCTCCACCTTCACTGAAAATTAAACAAATAATCAAGTAAATTACCCATGTACCTATCAAAGTGTGGGGGTAATGACCTTGATTATTTTTATAATTTATTGTATATAATGAAGTTATTTTATTATGTTCAGTAATGTAATTCATTTTTAAAAATAATTATTGTAATAATAATTAAACGTTGTAATTCGTAATAATTTTTTTGTAAAATCGTGCATTGTACGGGACTTATACTAGTACTAATAATAAAACACAATAGATATTTATAATAAATATTTTTTATTTTGTGGGAAAAGGCAAGACACATACATACATTAATCAATTTAGCCTTAGAGAAAGTCTTGGTCAAATAGAATTTTCCTTAGAGTCAACCTAGAATTTATGTGAAGTGGCCCTAGGGTGTAGAAGTTATTAAATGTGGCCTTTTGTTTATGACGTTGACAACAAAAGTGCAAGTCTTTGTTATAACCTTCATTATAAAGAGAATTAGGCATTGTTTTTTTGAGCTGTTTGTGGTCTGATCTACTATATTAAATTCTTTTTCCGCTTATGCTGACACCTGCTATGTTCTACTATATATGCTGCTAAAAAGCTCAAAAGAACAAAGATTTATGGTGTGTTTGACAACAATCTTTGGAGTAGGTTTAGGCCCCGCTCTTTAGAGCTGCTCTGCTCTGCTGAGCCCTGCTCTGCTCAAATCAAATCTGCTCTGCTCAAAAGAAATCAGATCTGCTTTCCTCTGCTCTGCTCTATTTTCAAATAATAATTAATAATAACAATAATAATAATTAATATTGTATTGATGATAATAATTTATTATTTTGAATAATTATAATAATTATTAATATTAAAAATAATTTTAATAATTATTAATATTAATAATAATTAATATTTATTAATCATAATAATAATTAATATTTATTAATCATAATAATAATTAATAATAATAATTATCAATAATAATATTTAATAATTCAAACTATTAAGAATTAATATTTCATAATATTATTAATTAATAATTTCTAAAAATTATAACAATTCTTTCAAAAAAATAAATAATAATAACAATTAATAACAATTTCTTTTATAAATATTTGATATTAGAATCACAATGTGTAGAAACATTTTATGTGGGTATTGATTGTTAGGTCATTGAGTTGAATTATTTTTCAAATCTTTCCATACAATTTAAGAATTAAAAAAAAAGAGGTTGTTTTCAAGTAGTTTTTGTATATCATTATTATTTTGAGGGTTAAAAATATATGATTAAGACAAATTTATAAGTAAAATCATTATTAATCATTAATTCATTTTGTTTTAAAATTTTTGTGAAATAAATATAAGTAAACCGTTGTCTTTTATCTTTCTACTATTAAAATATGTTAAATATGGTACACATTTATTTATATTTTCATTCACCTAAATCAATGGTATATGCACTTAATAATAATAATAATAATAATAATAATAATAATAATAACAATAACAACAACAACAACATTAATAATAATAACATTAATAATAGTATTAATAATGATGTTGATATCTGCTCTGCTCGGCTCGGCTCTACTATCCTGAAATCTGCTCTGCTCTGCTAAATTTTAATCTGCTATGCTCTGTTGACTCCTGCTTTGCTCTGCTCTGCCCAAAAGCTCAAAAGAACAGGGCTTTAGTGTTTTAGTGATGAATAATAAATTTTAGCTCTTCAACTAGATCAATGTTCATAAGGAGTACTAAATTTTCTTTAGAGTTGTCATTATTTAAAGTGTTCTACTATATCAACAATTAGTTAAATTTCACAACTAGATTAGCAATTACTTGGACTACTAAGTAGTTATTGGTAGCTAGCATCTATTTTTACGACTAACTTCTACTTTCACAACTACGGAGTAATATTTATCAAATAGTTACCACCTATTACAACATTGAAAGGGTTATCATCTCTTGTGTTTTCAATATATTTTGTCCAAAATTTTAATTCTAAATTATGTTCTCAATTACAACTAGCTATTGTTTTCAATTAACGCAATTGTAAAAAATACGGAGTAGTTAGAAACATATGATGATAATTAAAATTATGATTAATGATAGGAAATTTTGAATTTTGGTACCTCAAAAATGACCCCAATTGAATTTTCGCACCCGTTTAAATATTTTTTTATTTTTTTATTTTGGTACCCATCAAATGTAAAAAATATAGATTTTGGTACCTCCTTTCAACCTCCGTTAAGTTTTCCGTTAGTGGGGTCTTGCCATCTTCCAGCCACCCCTTAGCCACCTTCCAGCCACCCCTTAGCCACGAAGCAACCACGCACGCAGCCACCTTGTTTCGCCACCACACCACCGCCACCAAAACTACCCCCTTGCACGTAGCCACCTCCAATTCGCCACCACTCCACCGCCACCAAAACACCCCCCTTGCACGCAGCCACCGCAACCAGTCACCAAAGCCGCCGAACATAGTCCAACCGTCACCACCACCACTCGAAACTCCCAATCACCTCCAATTTGCGCCATCCCCTGCAAAACCAACATGAAACAACCCAGAAACCACCCGTTTTCTGGGTTATTTAAAAACCCTAAACGGGTTTGTTTTTCATGTTGTTTCAGGTGGGTTTTAAGGTTTCAAGGGGCGGCGAAAAGGGGAGGGTGGTTGTTTTAGGCGGAGGGTGGAGGTTGGCGAACAGGGTTGGGGGATTGTTGTCGGCGAACGGTGGTTGTTTTGGAGGGCAGTTGTGCGGTGGTCGGTGTGTGGTGGTTTAGCAGCTTTTGAGGCTGAGATCGGAGGAGGGAAAGGGAGGAGGCGGGCTTGCCGGTGTCGGAGGAATATTTGGGCAACGGCATCCGACATAGGGAGGGGGAAAGGTGGCTGACGGGGAGTGGGAGGGGTGGCTGTGGGTGGTTGGTTTTTTTTTTTATTTTTTTATTTTTTTATTTTCTCAAGTTTTTATTTTTTTTTTATTTTTTTAAGTTTTTATTTTTTTAATAAATTAAATTATTAAATAATTAGATATTGGGCCCTACTAACGGAAAACTTAACGGAAGTTGGACGGAGGTACCAAAATCTATATTTTTTACATTTGATGGGTACCAAAATAAAAAAAAATTTTAAACGGGTGCAAAAATTCAATTGGGGTCATTTTCGAGGTACCAAAATTCAAAATTTCCTTAATGATAAATTGAAAATATAGTGAAAAATAATTAAGTGTGTTTACATGACTCATTTTAAGCTGTGGTCTATATTTTTTTTAATGAACATTACTGGGCTAAGCATGAACACAAGTTATTGCATATAGTAACATGGAAATAAAGCTTTTTTTTTTTTTCCTTTAAATTAATGCAATTGAATACAGGTTAGAAAAAAGTCACAAATGCTTTGATTACTGTCATAAGTACTGTATAATTTAGCAATAATATGTCATAAATTTTAATGAAAAATTATTTGTTGTTTGTATAAGTTAAACACCGAGTTATAAGCTAGTATGTTTAGGTAATCAACAAAATTGTATAGATTAATGGTAACTCAACTCTAACACGATAATTCACACGTTTTGGGTATATTTGAGTCAAATTTACTCCCTCTATTAAATTTTCGTCGATAATTATTTAATCCAAAGTGAAACAACTAAAAGAAACAATGGGACGTATATACATATACGTTATACACCATACCACTTACACAGTTACAAGTTACAAACACAGGCAATCTCCAATTCTAACATAAATGGCTATCATACCGTTACAAACTGTTGCAACCCCGCGAATTTCATGGGTGTTCCAGCTACCTGAGCGTAGCTCATATTCTCATTACTCGCCAATAATAGCCTACTCAAAACTGAAATCAATTTGCAAACCCATCTGCTATTCTCTCTCTTTTGACCAATCCTTCACTAATCTTCCACTTGACTCCACCAGTTATGCTTCAATTCTTGAATCTTGCACAACCCCATTTCTTGGTAAATCAATTCATGCTCATGCCCTTAAATCTGGGTTTCATGGGCATGAATTTGTTGAGAGTAAATTGCTTCAAATGTATGGTAGATGTGATTGTTTACATGATGCACGTATGTTGTTTGATAAAATGCCTAAGAGAAACTTGTACACTTGGTTAGCATTGATAAGTGTTTATGTGGATTATGAGTTGTTTGAGGAAGGTTTTTTGCTGTTTTTAGATTTGATGTTTGAGGATTTGAGGTTGGATTTTTTTGTTTTTCCTGTTGTTTTGAAGATTTGTAGTGGGCTTCAGGATGTGGAGCTTGGGAGGCAAATTCATGGGTTTGTGATAAAAGCTATGTTTGTTTTGAATGTTTATGTGGGCAATGGGTTGATAGATGTGTATGGGAAATGTGGGCATTTGGGTGATGCCAAGAAGGTTTTTAGTACGATGATCAAGAGAGATTCTGTCTCGTGGAATTGTCTGCTTTCAGCTTGTGCTGTGAATGGCATGGTTGATGAGGCAATGGAGAATTTGGATAAGATGTCGAGTTCAGGAGATTCTGTCCCAAATGTCATCTCTTGGAGTGGGGTTATTTGTGGTTTTGCGCAAAATGGGTATGTAAATGAAGCTATTGAGTTGTTATCTAGAATGAGAGCTCGAGGGGTGGAGCCAAATGCACAAACAATCGCTGGTGTGTTACCAGCTCTTGCTAAGCTACAAACACCAAGGTTAGGTAAGGAGATTCATGCCTATATTACTAGGCACGGGTTTATGACCAATCCAATTGTAGTGAATGGACTGCTTGATGTGTATAGGAGGAGTGGTGACATGGAAAACGCTTTGAAACTGTTTTCGAGATTTTCAGTGAAGAATGTAGTGTCCTTCAATACTATGATTGTTGGATTTTGTGACACTGGTGATGTTTCAAAAGCCAAGGACCTTCTTAACCAACTAGAAAAGAACGGTGTTAAGAGGGATCTTATAACTTGGAATGCGATGCTTTCAGGATATGTTGATAACCTCCTCTTTGAAGAAGGATTAAACTTGTTTAGGGAGGTGCAAATGGTAGAAGGGATTGAAGTGGACTCATATACTTTAGGAAGTGCTCTTTCTGCTTGTTCTGGCAAGGGTTCTCTAAAACAAGGAAAGGAGATACATTGTCAAGCCATCATTAAGGGTCTAAACTCTAATCCTTTTGTGGCAGAAGCCTTAATCGAAATGTACATTACATTCCAAGATCCTAAGTCTGCTCTGCAGGCATTTGAAGAAGTTAATGATAGTGATATAAGCACATGGAATATTCTGATCTCGGGCTATGCTCGGTGCAATCAGATGGATGCACTTCCAATTTTTCTAAAAAGAATGAGAGAGTATGGTTTTGATCCAAATGTATATACATGGAACGGAATAATTTCAGGCTACGTAGAAAACGGCCACTATGAAGTTGCTTTACAGTTGCTTAAGGAGATGCAGAGTACAAATTTAAGGCCTGATATCTATACAATAGGGATAATTTTACCTGCTTGTTCTAGATTGGCTACAATTGAACGAGGCAAGCAGGTTCACGGGCATTCCATCAGATGTGGGTATGATTCAAATGTCTATATTGGAGCGGCCCTTGTAGACATGTATTCAAAATGTGGGAGCATAAAGAATGCAATAAGGGCAAATAGCAGGATATCAAAACCTAATCTGATTTCCCAAAATGCGATGCTTACTGCCTATGCAATGCATGGCCTTGGAGAGGAAGGTATATCTCTTTTCAATACCATCCTTACCAATGGTTTTGTACCGGATGAGGTTACCTTCTTATCAGTTCTCTCTGCTTGTGTTCATGCTGGGAAAATTGACATCGGCAATGAGATTTTCAATTCAATGGATCGTTACAATGTGAAAGCTTCACTGAAACACTACACGGCTTTGGTTGACCTGTTAAGTAGGTGTGGTAAAACCAATGAAGCTTACAAGCTGATTAGAAACATGCCAATGGAACCAGATTCTGTGACTTGGGGAGCTTTACTTGGAGGCTGTGTAGTTTCCGGTGATGTGAAGCTTGGTGAAATGGCAGCAGAAAAGCTTCTAGAATTGGAACCAAATAACTCAGGGAACTTCATTCTACTGGCAAATATGTATGCACTTTCTGGTAGATGGAATGATTTGTTAAGAATACGAAAGATTATAACAGAGAGAAGAATGCGAAAAAATGCTGGATGTAGTTGGATTGAAGATGGGAATGATGTTCATGTGTTCACCGCAAGTGATTCATCTCATATGAGAACAGAGGAGATATATTCTATGTTAGAGAATCTAACCATGCATATGAAAACATGGGCGTATACTTTGCTTCCATACCGTGACTGTACATATTGACAGTAAGATTCAAGCAGCAGTAAATTATCAGATAGAGAGCATTATTTCCGTACATCATATGTATTACGGATTCTGTATGGTAATGTATCACTGTAGTATGATCCAATTAGTAAGATAGAGACATGTTTGTGATTTAATTACATGCACATAGATCATAGGCTGCTTTGACTGTATGCAAAGCAGGGAGATTTAGCTAGTCCTAACCATGTACTTCATAATAACTAACACAGAGAAATTTGTCACAGCATATAGAGTATATATATATTTTTTAATCTACGAGTAATGTACCTTTGATAAGAACTATTTTTTTTAGAACTCCATTTATTATTATGTACTCGGTATAATTCTTCAGAATATATATACAATTTTTTTTTCTCTTTTTTTTTTGGGGGGTAAGAAATAGGTATCATATATAAATCATGTGGTGTGATCCAAAACAACTTTATAATGCTTGTTAAAGCGCTCAGCCAAGTAAGCACAAGGCCAAAACAAAAGGCAAGGGCATACTGAAAGGATTGGATTAGTTTATGAAATAACAGTATAATGGTACAACTGTTAAAAAAAAGAAAAAAAAAAAGTATAATGGTACAAGAAATATACTTTTAAAATTATCCCTCTAAAAAATTGAACAAATATAAAGTTAAATTAATGTGAAACATCAAAAGGCACATTAATGATACAACATGAGAACAAAGCATCATTGAGGAAAAAAAAAAACCCTCACTCATCATCCATGCACACCAAACTTATTCAACGTTTCCTCGATTTGAAGCCACCCAATGGGGGGAACTCGTCTGTTTGGAGGACGAAAGAGTTCTTCACTGTTTCTCTTGAATTTGATAAGCCAATTGTTTCTTGTGCATCTGATTTATCTGCTTTGCCATTAAATTTACTACCTTGATGTTGATTTTGGACTGCTATGCCTAATTTGGGCAATGAAGATCGAACAAGAGGCTTTAAGTTCAGCAATTCAGGATCATCAGAGAATTGGTAAGGAATTTTGCTTTCATCCATCCTTCTAAATGTGACAGAAATCCTAAAAAACGCAAGATATCAAACAATGTCAAAGAAGAGAACACTAGAAACAGGAAGAATAAACATAAAAGTTAGGAATGTTAAATCAGATGTCTCTAGGACAGAGTTATCAGACAAACCTTTTTGTAGGGACAGCAGGAATGCAGTGTTTAGCAACATCAGCTCCATTACCATTTAGAACAAGAACAGATCTGCAGCATAAAAAGAATATCAGCACCGTGATAAGTCAGAAGATAGAATATGTTTAAGGTTAAGAGCTGCCAATTGAACACCAAACCAATCCAGCCTGAACATTATCTGATAAATGAAATTACTACTGAATAGATCAGTGTCTGCATAAAAAACAACAATCTATGGAAGAAAATAACCCCTCCCCTAGTTTAGCTCACAAAAATGTCAATCAAAACTTATTATATCTTCTTCTAATCCTTTGTTAGTGCCACTTAGTGGTATATTGTCATAATTATAGACTTGCAGTGAAATATTTGGCGAGCATCATACAAATGTTATACTACTATATAATTTCAGCTGCACCATATCCGCAGAAAGGTAAAGGGGATGACATGTAGTTAAAGAACTTGCCAAAAAGTTGCGCTATACTTAGTACTACAGGTTACCCCAAGAAGCTATATATATGCAGGCATCAAGACTTTCAACTAATATAGTACATAACTATACTACCTCTTCAGGTGGATGATCACAGTACAAAAACAATCGAGATTTTCACAGCTACATTAACAGTTCAAGAAACTAACAAATTAAATCAAACAAGAAAAAGGCATACCCAACTGGAAGAGGAATGGAGACTGGACCGGTGAACTCCCCAGGGCTTAAGATTTTGAGATTTGAACCAAAGACGATATTACACTCTGTCAAGAAAGAGACGGTGCAAAATGGCCTAAGAAAGTCATGGTGATCGATGTGAGGAGGGATACAATCACCTTCATCATAAATATTCACTATGCAACTGTTAGGGACACATGTAGGAGGCAGGATATGCCATTTCACCATTCTGCTGATCATCTGTTTAAATAGAGGAGGCATGGGATCAACTTCCTCATCCCTAATTATACCCGGAGGATTTCCATCTTTGTCCTGAAAGTAAGTTAAGAGATACAAAGTATAATGCATGAGATATTCTAAAGTGATCACAAAACATAAAAGCAAAAGCTAGAATGTAAAGGCATTTAAAAGAATTACCACTGCATAATTGTAACAACAACCAAATTGAATGGTCACACGTCCTTTCCCAGGCAGCCACTTCTTTGGTTCAGAGTAAGTACGTTCTGCAAAAATTCAAACCAAACGAAAGATTAAGACAGGCAACACCTTAATCACATACATATTACAGAGCTTGCTTGATATCATTTAGAATATTATGCTTTGGGGTTTGTTTGAAAACTGAAACCGGGTTTTTGAAAAACCATTTTGTAATTTGATCACAAACCTACTAACAAAGAGTCAAAGATTCAAAGGATAATCTAAAGATACACTTGGACTAAAAATAAGGAATTCAAGGGGTACCAACACAAGCCCTTAAAAGATGCAAAGAGATTCACAAACATACCCATAAGCTGTCCTTTTCGTCCCAGTTTCTGAAAGTTGTAAACAGATTCGACAATTTTCTTCTGTTCTTCAGCATTAAAAACCCCAGCATGAAGTTCCAATCCTTGCAACACATTTACCCTCTTCCCATCTACCCTCTCATAATGCACAAAATCCTTTTTCCTCCTAACCTGTGAATATCTGCGCCACTCCTCATCTGACGATCCATTAGCACTAGTAGATGGAGAAACATGGTTTCCATTACTCGGAGATGAGTTAAGGTTACTAAAAAGATCACGCAGTTGTGGCTTCGGATTAGCTGGTGAAGGAGATTCATAATCAGTACTGGTTTCTTGTCTCATTGATTGCACAGATTCTGTGGTAAGAGGGGTTTTCTCCTGGTTGCTAAGTTGTTGGTTATTGTCAGACGGCGAAGATGGTGTAATTGTTTCAGAAGATACAGGAATTGACGATCCTACTTCACTGGAATCGTGGACAGTGTGTTCTGCATATTACAAATCACAAATATATTGATTAAGGATATCATATTCATCTTCAATCAGTCAAAATTACAGTAAACAAAAATTGAACAAAATGTCATCAGATTTATCAACAAATTAAATTTCCTATCACATTAAGAATAAATTAGAAGCAATCTCTTTGTAAATTACAAGGTAAGATTGCATATATCTCATCCTTCCTTACGCCACTTGAATGAGTAAATCTCTTTAAACATACTCGTATTACAATAGTGTTGACATTGATTAAAGTCATATCTCATATGTGCACCCTTTATACTAAATCATGCATACATAACAATTAGCTTTGAAATTGTTATTTTTTTCGAGTTTTAATCCGCGTGTAATTAATTGTCAAGTTGATAGTGTATAACCTTGTACAAACTAGTAATGCGATAACTAAATTATATTCGAATGGAGGTAAAAATTCTAAAGATTCAATCTTTTCTAACAATCTGTTATAACAATCACTTGTGAACTCACTCAACTGTGTAAGTGTGTATATTAGCAGAGAAAGTTTATAAATTTACTACTTCTTCAACCCAAAAAACTTTAATTTAAAATCTTGCATAATCGCAACTTCACAATTATTGAATCACAAGAAGGGAAAAAAAAAAAAAAAAAAGACAAACAAACGCAGTAAAAAATCAATTAAGCAAATATATTAGTAATTAAAAGAGCGAAAAAAAATTAAAATCAATTCTTTAAATAAAAAAAAAAAAAGAGAGAGAGAGAAGTTTGAAGTAATCTTACGATTAGAGAGAGAAAGAATTCGAGATTTAAGAAGAGTTTGACAATCTGAACAAACCCCATCAAAAACCTCAGCAATCTGGGTAATTTCCAAGTTCTTCAATAGATTAATCCAATCGTTTTCCGGCGATTTTCCGGCAGAATCTCCGGCCATGTTTAATGTTAAATTGAGTAAAAATTGAAACAGTTTAATTTTGAGTTGTTTATGCTTTCTTTGGGGGGTTTATAAAAAAGACAGGAGTGCTGACTTAATAAGAGTTGCGGAGTTGAAGACAGCAGCTTTTATCAAGTAGGTGTAGGTTTTGTGGAACACGTGGGAAATTGTTGGTGGATGTTGTTTATATGACTTCTTGAGTTGTGGCTTCTTCACTTGCCAATCACGTAACAGGTAACATCTATTTTTGGAAAGTTTGATACTACCAACCAGGAGTAGATTTGTTAGTTTTTTTTTTTTTTTTTTTTTTTTTTTTTTTTTTTTTTTTTTTTTTTGACAAAGGACAACTCAGAACTAAAAAAAACTAGAAGAAAACACTAATTAACTGACGGCGCCTAGTCGAAGTAGCCAGATCATGAGCTGGACGAACATCATCCCTGGAGACCTTCTGCATCATACAAACCTGAAAAGAAGAGGAGATGTGTCGAATTTGTTGCCGAATCCAAATAGTAGAAATATCCAGAGAGGAGTTTCGAAGAGTTGAAATCGAAAGCTGGGAATCAGTACGAATGAGAATCCGAAGAAAACCACGCTGAATAGCCATTCGTAACCCAAAGAGACAAGCCAATAATTCTGCTTGAAGAGCTGAGAGAGCGAAACACGCTCGTGCTGCACCTCCAAGACTAGCATTAGAATCCATGGAGAAAAAACACCAACCTATACCAGCACGACAATCGCGGGAACTCCAAGCACCATCAACAACGAGAGTAACCGTAGGAAAGATACCAAGATCCCCTACTAGATGGAGTGAATTTAACTGAGAACCAAACCCGGGAGGTAAAGGAGGGTCTGCAGACAGCAGTTCCCTAGCTACTAAACTACGCTGAGCCCACTGTTGAGCAACATGACAAACAGAATCTGGCGAACGAAGAGCTTGTCTGAATCGAATGTTGTTTCGAATGATCCAAATTGCCCAAGTAAAGGATAAAATTGAGTCTAATCCATCCCAGTTCTTCAGAAGGACAATAGAATGCAGCAGAGAAGTAAACCAGTGATTAAAACTGCCATCACTAACTGGAGGACGAACACCCAAAGGGCCACAAGCCCAAAGTCTCCGGGTAAAAGGACAGTTGAGAAATAAATGATCTATGGACTCCAAGTCCAAGTGACAAAAGGAACAAGAAACATCCACCGGGAGACCCTTATCTTGTAAATTAACAGCTACAGGAAGAGCATTGTGGAAAAGTTTCCACAAAAAAATCTTCCACTTAGGAAGAATAGGTAACGCCCAAACCTTATTCCAGCATAAAGGACTGATCGACAGCAAAGTTTGTGGGAACCAGGTAGAGGAAAGGACCAGCTGAGCATAAACTGATTTGGTTGAAATATTTCCATCCTTAGTGAATTTCCAGTAAACATAATCATCCATAAACTGCGGAGGTCGCTCAAGACTAAGAATTTTAACTGCAATGGCAGGAGGGAACAAAGTATGAACCAAAGTAGAATCCCAATCATTAGAATTGGAATCTAAAAGAGAAGACACCAGAGTCGGAGAAACCGATCCAGCAATGGAATCTTTGAAGTGCACAACGGAATCGGGCACCCAAGAATCCTGAATAATACGAACCTGAGAACCATTCCCAACTTTCCACATCATACCTATTTTTAAGGTCTGAAAACCATACAAAATACTACGACAACCCCAAGAAGGAATAGGAATACGACCCACAGAATCATGAACTAAAAGTGAAGGATACTTAGCTTTGAGAACCTGTGACAGAAGTAGCTGCGGATTGTGCATAATGCGCCAGGCTTGCTTAGCCAAAAGAGCCGAATTAAAGCAACCCAGATGTCTAATACCTAATCCCCCCATACCCTTAGGGGAGAATAAGTTCGAGGACGGGGTAAGAGCCATACCCCGGGACTGGTTACCAGATTTCCACCAAAACCGAACCAGAAGATTATTAATTTTGTCAATGATAGAGGATGGAATCCGGAATACAGATAATACGTGATTAACAGAAGCAACTAGAATAGAGTTAATTACTACCAACTTAGCTGCTGCCGAAAGATGAAGCGAGGCAAAATTAGTCAGGCGGGAAGCAATTTTGTCTACCAGAGGTTGAAAAGCATTGCATTTGCTTCTTCCGATATCAACAGGGAGACCCAAGTAAGAACCAAGAGAAGGTAAGGCCTTAAGTTGAAGGGAGGAAGCCAAAAAATCCCTGTAATCCTTCGGCACCTTGGCACTGAACCGAACAAAAGATTTTTGTAAATTTATCATCTGACCTGATAAGCTACAGAACTGTTGAATCACCTGTTGAACATTAACACAGGCCGAAGGAGACGTCCGAAAGAAGAGAAGGGAGTCATCTGCAAAAAAAAGATGGGAAATAGATGGAGCATGACGAGAAACTGTAATTCCTCTGAAAAGGCTCTCTCTTTCCGCCCGACGGATCATAGCCGAGAAAATTTCCATGCAAAGAACAAACAGATATGACGATAGAGGATCCCCTTGACGAAGACCATAGGAAGGTCTAAAAACTTTTGTAGGATTACCATTGACTAGAATTTGATATGAGACTGAAGAAACACATTGTCGAATGATATGAATCCAGTAGGGAGGGAAACCAATACAGTGAAGGACTTGCCACAAAAAAATCCAACTAACCCTATCGTAAGCCTTGTTCATATCCAGCTTAAGAGCTGCTGACATAGTTCTGCCGCGAGCTCGATTCATGTAAGATAAAACTTCATGAGCCAGCAAACTATTGTCCGACATAAGTCTACCCGGGACAAAAGCATTCTGACAATCTGAAATGAGAGAAGGTAAGACTTGCCGGAGTCGAAACGAGATGCATTTGGCTATGCATTTGTAGAGAACATTGCATAAACCAATGGTCCGAAATTGCGAAGGTTGCTGCGGATGATCAACTTTTGGAATTAGAACTATAAAAGTTCGATTCCATTCCTTTAGCATATGACCATGCAAAAAAAATACTGAACAGCAGTTATGACTGAGGAACCGACCACTAGCCAGTGAGATTTAAAGAAAGCCGAAGAAAACCCATCCGGTCCTAGAGATTTTGAATCATCAATACTGAACATGGCTTTCTTAATTTCCTCATCAGAAAAAGGTTTCATTAGATTCAAATTTTCTTCATCCGATAGCCGAGGAAGATCTAGAGAAGTCCAATCAAACTCAGGGATTTGATTTTGTTGCTGTTGACTTCTATAAAGAGTTGAAAAGTAATTGAGAATGAGAGAACGAATTTCACTCTGGTCATGG
Source organism: Chenopodium album (assembly GCF_948465745.1). Lineage (NCBI taxonomy): Eukaryota > Viridiplantae > Streptophyta > Magnoliopsida > Caryophyllales > Amaranthaceae > Chenopodium > Chenopodium album. The sequence continues at coordinate 57,894,810 of NC_137843.1, forward strand.
ATCCATTCACCAGAGGAATCCTGCAAACCCCTAATTTCATTTTTCCGACGACGAGACTGAACATGAGAAAATAGAAGATGTGAATGAGAATCCCCCAAAGCATCCCATTTGACTTTAGCTCGTTGCTTCCAATACATATAAGCCATCTGAGAATGTCTTATTTTCTCTTCCCTTAGCGAGAGAAAAAGATGTCGGTGAAGTTTGGATTCAAGATTTTGGGCTAAAGGAGATACTAATTCATGTAAGTCTTTCCAGTTAATACCCCATAACCGCTTATGGGAAACACACCAAGAAAGTAGTTTTGATCGTAAAGCTTCCAATTTTCGAGAAATGGAAAACATGGGGGAACCCGAAATATCTAAGGCCCATGATAGAGAAATGATAGAAGCTACCTCTTTTGACAGAAGACACCAATTGTCAACTCTATAGGGCTTACGACCCTGTAAGTCCTTTTTTTCCCGGAGAATTATAGCAGCATGGTCTGAAAATAGAATTGGCTGATGTAGAAGAAAAGCCTGTGGATGATTTAGTAACCAAGTTTGAGAGGCATAAGCTTTATCCAGACGTTCGAAAGTTGGATGTCCAGAATTTTGACCATTAGTCCAAGTAAAGGTGGGACCCGAAAATGGAATGTCCATAAGCCCGGAATATAATTTCCATTCCTGAAATTCCGTTTGACCAACAATTGTAGTTGAACCACCCACTTTATCTGAACTATATTCAACCTGATTAAAATCCCCTATTAAAACCACATTTTGATATCTTTGTAAAATAGAGGAAACTTCAGCCCAAACAGTACAGAAGAGCGTCCCGAAGGATGAGGCGATCCGTACACAAACAAAATATATTTTATTTCATCATTCGGAGTAGTTATTTCACACAAAATTACATTAGGAGATACTGTAATTGGAACTACACTAAGCGAGGCAAACCAAAAAACAACCAACCCGCCACTAAGACCCTGAGAGTCTACACCACAAAAGCCTTCAAACCTAAGGGAAGCTAATTTTTTTACAGCAACATTGACATCTACTAGAGTTTCCATTATAAACATGATATCTACAGAAAAGGAGCGGACTAGAGAGCTTAAATACGGAACTTTAGGGGAGTCCGCTGTACCAAGACCCCTACAGTTCCAAGCACCAACATTCATGGAGATATTGGTGACTCTTGTTGGTGAGCCACCGAACCTTTGTCAGAAGGAGAAGTTGCAGACGAGCCTGAAAGTGATTGACCCTTAGAACCCTTGTGCTTTTTCAGCTGCTTGAAACAAGCAAAGCAGCCAGGAGATGGAATCGAAGGAGGTGTATCTGGTTCAATTTGAGATGCTGGTCGTTTCGGTGGACATGAACCCTTAACCCATTTCCAGATTTTCTCTTTCCCACGAGTCATGCGAAGACGAAGAGGAATTTCACACTTGCTTACATCAATAGCAGAGGGAGGAGACGAAGGTTCTGAATTTACTGGTGTGGAACCATCAGATGCCGCAAGATCGTGAGAATTAACCGGACTTGAAGCAGCGAATTGAGGAGACCAATCCATTGGCGTTGCTTCATCAGGAATTCCAGGTGAATCATCCGACATTAAAATCAGATTTTCAGGATTTGCAAGAGTATCGTCTGAGTAGATTTGTTAGTTGTATTAACACGGTTTTGTTTTTCTAATGTGTTAAAGTTACCATAAATCTGTCATAACAAGTCTCCCTAAATTGTCTATCCAACCTATCCAAACATAATTAGGAATAATAATTTTACAATCTAATTTCAAAGAAATTGACTTTTAAATAGAGTGCAATGCAATAATATCACCCTATTTAACTTGACCTATTTTATTGTCTATTTTCGGCAACAAAAATTGGCTCTCATAAATTTATAATCACAATAAAATTGCATCAACATGCTATACTCCCTCTGTTTCGAAATAATCGTAACGATAGGGAGTGCACATAATTTAAGAAAATATAGAGTAGGCTTGTAGGTTTTAATTAAAAAAAGTATACGAAATAGTTAGTATGAGAGGGAAATAATAAATAAAAAAAAAGGTAGTGGAATTGGTAAGAAAGAGAAATACGAATAATATTTAGTTTGTGAAAGTGGGGTTAGTAAAAGACATAATTAATAAAATAATAGTGGATCCTTACCAAATAAGAAAGTGTTGCAATGATTAAAAACGAACGTAAATAGAAAGTGTTGCAATTATTATGACACGGAAAGAATAAACTTTTTTGTTTTTTGGATAACAACCAATCATAGAATTACAACTCCTTGGCCTGTAGAAAGATTGGTCCTTTATTTAAGCTTTTGATTTAACTTTGCCCTTTCTATGCAAGGCCCGAGTATCACTTACTGTGCTATAATTCCATATAAAAAAAGTACGTGGTATTAGGAACAGAGAAATTGGATAAGTTCTGATCTCTGAGAAAACATTCTCAAGCAAACTCAGGGAACAGAAAAATCTATTTATCAAATATAGTCTGGGAAAAAAATCTTTTACTTTAATCAAGAATAAAGCATCAAAGTTAATGCCGATTGTCAACAGAAACTATCATTTACAGTAAAGTCAACCAATAATGTACGGTCATCTATACATCGACACATGTTTAATAAACCATGGTCCATGACTCCTGGGAGATGAACAAGCTCTATACAGCAACCCAAAGTAATTGACATAAAAAAAGTTACTGTGTAGCATTTCTAGGCAAGAGTTAAAAACCAGTCTTGTAGAGAAATGGTAGGAACACCAACAGAGGATGGCAACAAAGGCAGCAACTCGGCTCACCTACACTCCTCTAAGCTTAGACATAATAGAAAGTCAAAAGTGTTGGCACCAATCTTCTGCATATGGATTGTCCAAACAAAATCAGTAAATCATGTACTCTTAACCTTCCAAAATCACTAATTGTCTGCTACACTCCAAAGAGATCAAGCGATTCCAGGACTCTACGAGCTTGGATGTGCAAAGCTGTCATCCTCTCCTCCGGATCAAGAGTTGAGCCAAATTGACTAGCTGCCCATATCAATGACGCAGATTTTTCCCCTAGAAGTCGACGTATGTCCTCATGCACTGTTGCCATTGGCTGCATATCTCTCCCATCCACGTGCCCAATGAGTAATAACAAAAATTCTCCACATTTCATCCTGTTTATAGCAAAGTGAGTGTCAGCAATCAGCATAAGGATCGCAGCAGAAGAGTCTAATATGGACAAATTTATTATCTCCATTCAAATTTGGCTGTCACATTACTGGTTATTTTGAACAATTTTACAGTTAATTCTAGATACCGGAAGTAATAGATAAGAATTACATGTTTGAACTAATTGACTTGCAGGCAGGAGAAAGTCAAACAGCTAGATCACTATCATTATGTGATTGACAGCAAATTTACTCCATAACATTCTGACTAGGATAATTCTGCCTAGTGAGATACTACAAAGTGTACCAAGGCTCTGGGATTCAAGTTATTAAGCGAGAAGTGATTGCATATAAAGTACACAGATAACCAAGGTTATCTTACATTTTCCCGGAGAATCACAAGAAAGGCAAGGTATAATGGATGACTGAATGGATATTTCTATAAATATGTTTCTAGCACATCAAGCATTTATATGCATATCTACCACAGCTTACTATGAAAGGTCCCAATTATAAAACAAGAAAAGAGATAAAGCTCTTGATAAATATTGGATACAGGAATTGAAAATACCTGAGATTTTCATCAACTTGTTTGTCTCTAATAATTGCAGCAACTTCCTCAATACCATTACAGGTTTCAAAATCCTAAAAAAATAATATATTATAAGAATTCAAAATTTCAAATTAAACACATACTTGTATAATGGATGATAGATTTTATACTGAAATTAATTGACATGTTATACCATTTGATTAGCTGTTGAATCTAACATCAAAGCAATCAAAGCATCAACGCTGGCACCTTGCTCAAGAGCTCCTCTACTCGATAATATATTCATTAGCACCTGCATATGATTAAATATTCATAACTCATAACAGGAAACTAATCTTCTCAAGTTTTTTATGTAGACTTAAATCACTTAAATACAAAAAATTTCCTCCCTACCCAATAGTCAAAATCCTTCAATTGTCATTTAAGGTGCATAAACAATCATACATCTTCCTTAGTAGCTTTCAGCCATTAAATTTTCAATCTGTCCTTCGAAAAGTTTTCATCTTTTCTTCGACAGAAAAGTAGCATGCAAAACTTATAGGTAATAGTGCCAAGGAGCTAAAAGTCAATGCTCCAGCAAGAGCTAATCAGCTACGAACCCTCCAGAGAAGGTGACAGCAACACACCAGTTTCCACGACTACACCTTTTTTTTTTTTAATTATTGATCCCAACCAAGCATCCTCTAAGACTACCTCAGACCTGAACAACACCAGCCACAGGCTTCTTCCTTTTACCTCTCTCACATAATTTCCTCATTCATCCCTAAACCCTAAGATGATGGTAGGAATAGAAATGCCAATAAAACATTTACATAATCATGTTAGAGACTAATGAAAAGCAGGTTTTTACAATAGCAAAAAGAGCATGTCATACCGGAATTGCCTTGTGCTGATGAGCCAAAATTGTACTTTGCCTATGAATCAGGCAGCATCCTTCCAAAACACGAAGTGCAAGTGCAACTTCAGTATCAGTTGAAGGGTTTGTTAACTTCATAGGTTCAACAGTGAATATATGATCCAAACTGGTCACCTTATCTTCTTCCAAATCTTTTAGTGAATGTTGAAAAAGAACAGGAACCACTGCCCAGTCATAACCAACAGTCAATACATCACCCAAAACCATTATATTAAGAAGGCAATCACTTAACCCTTTTATAAACTTTCAAGAGGCCCAAAAGACATATTTGAGTCTAAATCATCTCAAAGAATGAAAGAGACTTAGGACTGAGAGCAATCACAACTTCACAAGTGAACACCTTTGTATCATCATGCAACAAAAATCAATCTTATTCTATTTGATTACTCCATGCATTCACAAATACTAGTATGTGCAGTTTTTTTACTTTCAGAAGTCAAATCGATCGACAAATTTACTCGAAAATATTGGGTTAATCATGTAAGTAATTAGATTTTCCAATACATTGAAGCTGAGGACAGTTCCAATATAATCAAAATTACAAATTAAGGTGTCCTGTGGTCCAATAAAGGACAATATCTTCAACAAAATGTCCTCAAACTATATTAATTGACAGCAAAAAAATGAACTTATTCCGTCTTTCACCATTTCAATCTTCCTCGAAAACTCAATTTCCAATTGCAGTTTCTATTATACAAAATCACAACTTCCTCCAAAGTCATATCTTTAAATTAAAAAAAAAAACCCTCTGAATTTTGCTTCATAGCATCAATCACCAATTCAACCAATAAACACCACTAATCAAACCTAATATCTCACCAGAATTACCTACATCAATTCAATTACATCATCCAAAATTTCACAATCAACAAAACAAAAACAAAAATCAATTCAATTCTACATTTGCAACCAAAAATCAAACCTTAAAACACAAGATGAAAAAGAAGAAAACAAAAAAACCTTGAAGATCAGGGAGAGATTGAGTGAGGCAAAAGAGACGAATAACCGAGTCAGACTCAGCGACAGAACGGAGGAACTTGAGGAGGCAACGAAGGCCGCGAACTCGGAGAAAGGAGAACTCAGCTCGCGCGTCTCGGAGACCGGATCGGAGAGCGAGTGTAACCTCTCTGTACATTTTCCGTTGATTAAGCGACTCTACGAGCTCCTCCACCGCCGCCATTGCCGCCGCCGCCGACGGAGATGGTGAATGTGAGTCCGGCTGACCCGTCGGAGAGTTCGCCGGTGGTGTTTGGGAGTTTGGTTTTTTCAAATTCATGGTTACGTCTCTTTCTTTGGGTTTGTTTGGTTCAACCATTTTAATGGAGGAGTATTTAAACGCTGCGTATTTATCAAAATCAATCGGATATATAGGTTTTTTTTTTTTTTTTTTTTTTTTTTTTTTGGTGGATGAGGGTAGATGAAATGGATTCATGGATAGTTAGACTTTTTTTTGGTAAAAGAAAATTACTGTATACAAGATTACAAGTAATATTCAATATTTTATGCACAAATAACCATTGATATTTCTGATTATCATTTCTTTTTGGAAGAAAATTTCTAATTATCATTTAGAAAATTATAAAAAGTTGATATATAGAAATTGTTTATCAAAACAAATTTAACAGATCTCATATAGGATTGTATTTCTAATCAAAAGATAGAGTGAGGGGTTAAAAATGAAAGATAAAGGAAAAAAAACTGCCTAGTAGAAGTAGAAGATATGACATTTTTTTTTTTATAAAATATGTATATGGACAACAAAATAGAGTAAATAATAAAGTAATTAATTTTTAAAATTAACGCAAGCACACACCACATGCATATGGGGTTAGTATAAAACTAATGAAAGAAGATAAAAAAATGATAAATTATTTTCTTTTCTTCAGAAAATGGCCAAACGGCCCAAACCTATTCTTTTTTATTTACTTTCGTTTATTTTAACCATTGTAACGCACTTCATTTATTTTTATTACAAGTTAGTGTACATATTAATACATGACAGTTGTAATGAAGAAAATATACATATGACCAATAAAAGAATACCTAAAAACTCTATGAAATCAAACATGTACATTTCATTAATAAAATCATTAAATCCAACTTCTAGAGTTCTAGTAATTATAATTCCCTGTCGTCCCAGATACTTCCCTTCATTTGGCTTCTTGAAGTCTTGTAAATCATATCACTAACCTCCTTTGGAAAAATCTATTTACACTTTTTTTAAAAAATCTAATAAAAAAAACGCATAATAATATCTTTGGAAAGAATCTAAGAATTAAATAGATAGAATAACTTGAATGCCTAAAAGACGGGGCAACCATCCACTACTATCCCTTTAGCCGTAGGGCATTGAGCCAACGGGCATATCATATCATCAGAATGGTTCCCCCACCAGTCAAGGCTAATATTGCTAACATATTGCAAGCTAAAGAAGAGAAGAATCGTCATAAAAGCTGTTCCTGCATCAAGACCTCCTGAAAGGATGTAATTGTAGCGTTCCCACATCTTGGGGCGATACCTGAAAACAACATACCCTGAAAGGAAGCCAACAATGATCCAGCTAGTGAAGTTAACCGCGCTAGCAGGTGGCATCATCATGGTTGCACCCAAAATAACAGGCATATTAATGAGTCCTATCCACTTTTGCTTGGGGAATGCCTTCAGAGCAAGCCACACTAGGCAAGGTGCCAAGGCTCCTGCTAGGAAGAACCAGTTCATGTGCGAGTAATACCCCAGGTCTCCAAAGAATCAGGGACGGAGCTAGGGGGGCTGGCAGGGGCCGGGCCCCTGCAGCCCAATCCCGCGGCCCTTATTTTTTTTAATTAGGCCCCTGTAGATATTTGGTTATATATTATTCATTTCCTTTATATTTTAGATGTTTGCTCTTGGTTTAGTGGTAAGACTTTGTCATTTTACCCAAGGGACGCGGGTTCGAGCCTTCAAAGGTCAAAAACGTGTTTTTTTTTTATTTATTTATTTACAATATAACTTTCCAACTCTTTAGTTTCCAATAAACCCATCAGACATCAGTTCATTGCTCGCAATTTCGCATACCTTCATAAGTTCATCTTCTACTTTTTTTTTTTTTTTTTAATTTTCCCCCCACTAATTACTTAAACTCTCTTCAATTTCTCTTTTAATTTGTTCCCCCACTAAATTAGTTAACCTTTCTACAATTTCTCTTCAATATCAAAATTCAAGAGGATCATAATTTCAACCCTAGAAATTCACCTTAATTGAATTGGTATGTTTTTTTTAATTCTTCCTTTATTTTAACTAATTTCATTCATAATTGTTGTTTACTTGTTTTGATATGAATGTATGATGTTTGATGTATGTGACTTTTTTCTGTAAATTTTGTGAGGAATTTGTTTGATTAATGACTTTGCCCCTTTTTTTGGGTCTTTAATAATGCTCAATTGCTTATACTACTATTTTATTTTTCAGTAATTCTAAACATAATTGAATAATTGATTATAATCTTGTAAGTTTTAGCAACAATGATGATTGATAAATTAATTGATAATGTTGTATGTGAAATTGAGTATTTTATTGATTGAATTTTTTTGGGTTGATATGTCTTTGTTAAGGTTAAATTATGAAGACAAGAACATTGGATTTTTTTTATCAAAAAGTTAATACTAGGAATGCTAATGTGGAAGATGATTTGGCTCCCGAAAATACTATGATGCAAGAAGATGATGATCAAAACCACGAGACAAATAAAAGAACCATGGAACCAAACTCGGAAACCCAACCTCCTAAAGTCCAAAGAATGGATACCTTGGTAGAAGATAACCCATATGGTTTGGAACGTGATCCTGGATTGCGTAAACATATTTATGAATATTGCCCAAATGAGCGTGATAAAATTAGGCTACAATATGTTAAACTAAAAGCATATCAGCCAATTTTTTATTCTTATCCTCTCTCTAAAGATAAGCATAGAAGATCTTTTCAATTCTCATGGTTCAAACAATTCCGTTGGCTTGAGTATTCTCCGTCAAAAGATGCAGCTTTCTGTTTTCCATGCTTTCTTTTTTGTAAAAATCCAAAAGGGTGTTTCACTCATGATGGTTTCAATAAGTGGAAGAAGGTGAACTCTGGACAATATTGTGGCTTAGTGACATTTTAGTAGTGTACATCGAAAAGGTGCTTGCAAAAAAATACAGAGTTAGACTCTTTGATTGATGATTTCGCTAGTTTGAAAGTTCGTAGGGTACAATTAAAATAGAATTATTTATAATGTTAGTTAGTACCAAGTGGAATTAAAATATTGGTTTTTGAAGTATATTTTGAATATACATTTTTGTTTTTTGCAGTATATTTTGGTTATATATTTTTGGATTTAAATTTTTTGGTCGGTTGGCCCCCGTGGATTTAAAATCCTGGCTATGCCCCTGTCTGAAACAATAATAGGCACCTGTTAGCATTAGTCCAAGGACCAGAATTCATGATTATGCTTAATTTTACTACCCAAATTCTTTAATCTTTCATTACAACAACCTAAAGCCTCATCATCTTGACTATATATAATTTGAGTGCTTTAAGATAGACAATCCTGACTTTAAAAGTGGCTGCAAGATTTTATAAACGAGTTTGAAAATGTTTCTTGACAGCATTGTAAAAACTGATGATTAGGGCTCAAGTAAAACAAAATAAAAGGTTTCATAGGAAGTATATAGGGTAAATAAAGAGAACAAACCTGAGCCATAAACATAGCTTTAGGTGGAATCTTCATGTAATGACCGAGCTTGAAGTCTCCAATAAAGAAAAGGGCTTGACTCATACTAATGTAGCCATACACCTTGAACAACATATTAGCAACAGGTCTCCCTGGGTACAAGTATCCAATAATGTATTCCGTGATGATATTTAAACCTGGTTGCTGTTATGATAAAAGAACAACAGAGAACGTTAAGGCTTTAGAGCAAATAGTCGCGATGATCATGCTACATTTTTGAAGGTAAAGAAAGAGTTTACAAGTCGATGTACCTGATTTGTTGTGGCTTGAATAATGCCTACAGGGAGGGTGAAGAAGAAAGCAAGCGCAGAAGCGAGAAAGACACCCCACCATGGCAATTGAAGTGACTCCTTGTAGTATTCGCAAGTAAACAGGGTCAAAGCAAGGTTAAGCACTAAAAGGACATGAAACCACCAATTTGGTACTTGTCCATAGACCTTCATCAGCTTCGTGTGTATGTCCACTATCTTTGATGCTCCGAAAGCTCCCTTGACTTGTCCCCATATCTCTCTGTATGATCAGCAGAGTGTTAACTGAAAGATAAACTTAAACAAAAGGCTAGCAATACCCAAAAACAGTACTAAAATAACCAATGAAAAACGTTTGTACAACATAATTCAATCATACCTTCCATTGAAGATTAGAACATGGACAATGGTTGCAGAAAGAGCAGCAAACCCAAGGCCATACGTCACAGCAAAGAAAGTGCTAAGATATAGAGGACCATTTGTGGCATACGCAGCCTTATCCAATGTAAAATGTGGGGAAACGATGCTTTTGATATCATACTTGGTTCCATGAACCATGAAAAGACTTTGAGAAAATATAGGGAAGTTCTTTGCCTTGAGCACGTCAAACCAATAACAAAATGGTATTATCGCATACATCATGATGATAAATCCCGCTGCAACATTAGCAGTAGCAAACCAAGGGCTAGCCAGAGGACTCCCTAGGTACGAGGAAATCGTAGTCCAATCTACAGCAAATGAGCCAATTCCAAGGGCCTGAGTTCCCGAACCCAACTGATTGACTAGAACAGATTTTGGAGCAAACCAACATAGCCAAGAAAAACTAGTGGTCATAATGAACAGGTAAGTGGGTAGCACATAATAAGCAGCAGCACAACATAGAATAATTAGGAAGGCTTGTGTTCTGGATATGCCTCCTTTCGCCCTTGTTTCCTTCTCATGTAGAGCCCTGCAATGACAAGGGAAAATTTCCCACAATTCATCAAAACTCAAAAGCCTCAATGAAGAAAATATATATGTATTGATTGAACCACAAAGATCTTTTTCCAATTCTAAAAACAAATTAAACTAGCTAGTATTAGAAGTTTCACCTAAATATTGAGACTTGAACCAGATTGCTAGGCCACCACATCTCTGCTGGCTCGACGAGATACTTCCGGAATAGACCAGCCCATCCAAAACCCAATAGCTACACATTGCACCAAATTACATCACTTTATTGTTTGCTAAATTCAGTATTACACATACATAATCAATAATCATCTTATTTCCTATTGTTAGAAAATCAAGTCTAGTTTAAACTTAAAAGTATATATAAAACAACTGCACTATAAACACAAAATAAATCTTAAAAGAATCACAGGGTATTGATCATATCATTTTAAAAATAGATGCATAAAATCTGGTCCTTAAACAAGATTAGTAATAAAATAAAAACGTATTATTATTCAAAAAAAAAAAAAAACCTCCTAATTCTCCCCTTATATTAACATAATAACTAAAGAATCCAAATCCCCTTCCAACTTTTAATTAATTTAATCTAAAGTTGTTCCGATACATACCCGACCTGAAAGTACAAAACAAATTAGAAACAATCAAATAAAATAACGCGAACGAAAACTTAAAAGGAGATTATTAACCTGAGTGGTGAGCATAACAAGAACAGCAGGAAGAAGGGTGAGCTTCCTCTTATAAAAAAGCTTAACAGCACTCAATATATGGGTGGCGTAAACACTTCCGGCACCGGAATTAGCGAAAATGGTGATCAAAACATGTTCTTTAACATTAAAAGGACCAGGGTTCAACGTAAACTGCAACCTAGTACCTTGAAAGAACACCCTCTTTGTAATTGTCTCAGCCATAAGATGTCCTAGAGGAACAACAGCAATCTGGGCCGAAATCGACGTAATAATCATGGGATTTTGTCTATACCACATGAACTGATTAACAAATGACAACAAAATACATGCATCTAAACCAAGAACCCACATTCTAAACGTTAAAACAGGCAGGTTTGGATCATCTGTTTTAGGCACGGTTAAATTTACTTGTGGTATTGAACATTCTTCATCCATATCGCCTTTTTTCATTGTTGAATCCATTGATTCTGGAACAATTTCTTCCCCTAAACCACCCATATTATTATTATGAATAATATGGATGTAAATTCTAAATTTTGTGTAACAAAGTTACAAAAATATTTGATGCATGGCACAAAAACAATGGAGATTCTGTTTAATTTATAGGGTTATAAAGGTGAGATTCCTAGTTTTGGTGGGATTAACGAGAGATTCTTCGAATCAGAAATCTATACTAATTGAATCAAGATAAAATTACATATATAATATCATCATTACATTAAAAGGATTTTTTTTTTTTTTTTGGAAGAAATTATTGGAAGGATATTGGAGGTGGGTAGTTGGAGGTTTATAATACAACCTAATTCTCACGAAATTCTTGGAGATATGTTTAAATAATAGCTGTAAAAAATAAATAAAAATCTTTTTTGATGGGATTTTTTTTATTTTTTTCTGTTGTTAATTATATTTATGGGGGTTTGGATAGGATTGAGGTAAGAAATCATAAAAATTGTTTCCATTGTATGATAATGTCAATTGAATTTGGATGGTTACTTGGTTAGAAGTAGGATGGAAAAAAATCATGGATATATTAAACCATTTTTAGAAGATTTCCTACCATAATTGTTGCACTAGTAATAGTATAGCTATAATACTTTAACCAACCAATAGCAAAATAGCTCATATTTACAGGCTGTAACACTTTAACACGATTTTTTTAATTAGGAAAAAATAAAATAAAGTCTCCAATAATGAAGATTCACAAAATATTTTGTATACAAGGTTCACTTATTATAACAAATAAAAAATTTATATAATGTCAATTTCGCAAATAAATTAACAGCCTTTTTTTTAATTAAATGTGGACACTACAAATATTAATTTATTTACGAAAATAATAAATAAATTTTAAAAACAAATATAAAAAAAAGTTTTAATTTTAAAAAATAATTATTTTATTAAAAATAAAATAAAATTAATCTCAACAAAAGTAAGGTAAAGAGAGCAGAAACTTAGAAAAAATTGTGTAAGGCTTTATCTCTTTCTCTTATTTTTGCTAAACTTAAATTTAAATTAATGTTACTAATCTGAAATTATTTTTACAAAAGAATAATGTGAAAATGTCAAAAGTTTGGAGGTGGAAAAGGTCTACCACAAAAACATGGCAATTTGGGGTAAAGCCAAAGAATAATGTGAAAATGTAGTATGATGTCTAAAAGCTTGCAATAAATATACGACTGTACGCGTAAGTGTAACCCATGGCCACTACTACAAGAGTACAAGTACAATAACAGTGCAAATATGCAATAAGGCAATCCGTGACCAGCCTCTTAAACATGTGACCCGGCCCGTCAATAGGCATCGTTTTCTGAGCATATGTGCTTTGAAATGCGAGCATTCCTCAACTTTCAACTGGAAACAAGTTGGATTATTCTGTCTATTGCGACTTGCCCTCTATTAGGGTTCTGTTATGTATAACTAGCTTAGATCTTGTTCTGATTTACTAAATTGAGCTGAGCTGAATTTAACTGAACTAATTGCAGCTTAATTGAACTGAACTAAATAGAGCTGAAATGAATTGTTTATGAAAGAAGGAAATTAGAAGTTGAACTGGATTGAATTGATTAGAGCTGAACTAAACTGATTGGAGCTAAGCTGAGCTAAACCGAAATTAAGATAAAGAGAACAACCCTAAAAAATATGTATAATGTCAAAAGACATCATGCACATGCACATCGACTAAAAGTTACAGAGTAATAGATTAAAAAAATCAAATTTACGGTACACTATGATGGCCTCTAGTTATCTAGAGGCATTGAGTTAGAGCAATTATCAATTAAATCTCATACATGAATACATGATATATCATTTGATTAAGACAAATAACAATTGCGTATAATGGAAGAAAAAAAGATTGAACAAAATTATTTACATATCATCATCCACAACTACCATGCCAACATATAAAAAAAGAGACAGTCCAACTACTACCTCCGTTAAATGTTACTCCGTATGTGCAAGTTTAGGGTATTATTTATGAGATATAAAATATTTCAAAGTTGCACGTAATATTTAACTGATGTAGTACATATTTTTAAAACATAACCCTAAAGCCCCTAATGATCATAAACAAGAAGCTGATAACAAACACAATCATATAATAACACCATATCACGTGAAACGTTTGTCATACTCCGTATGTACAAAATAATTTAGTACGGAGTATATACTTCGTAGTCCATACTCCATACTAGACCTGGTTATTGGGCGGGTCGGGTCAGGGTCGGTGCGGGTCGGTTGCGGGTCAGGGTCAAAGAGGGTCACATTTTATAGGGTCAATATAGGGTCGGGCCAATGCGGGTCGCGGGTCGATAATGGGCGGGCCTACAAAATATCAATTAAAATAAATATTGGACAAAGCCATTATTAAATACATATGAATACAAATTAATCTATATAATTATTTTTACATTATGTATTTCCTTTATCAACTAAATTGGAAAACATGTTGGCCCTATATGGACCCTACCCAATAAGGGCCCTGTCCATTAATAGCCCTGTCCATTAAAAGCCCTATAAGCTTGACCCTGACCCTATTATCATTGGGCTACCCTGTCCAATAACCACCTCTACTCCATACTACTCTATGTAATTATATACGAAGTACCTTATTTTTAAATACTTTAACTCGTACTTATCCATTCCCCGTCCTTCTACACCCATATCATCCAAAAAAAAACCCAAACCCCTATAATCCTTACTTAAAAACTATAGTGCAAGCTGGCTACTAGCAATATACGTCAAAAGAACAATGCATTAATTGGATTAAATGCCATCAATATCATATTCTGATAAGTTTGTACAATAATGCAATGTATAACTGCATGATTTTTGTTTTATTTTCTAAATGTCATCGATGTCAGGCATTCGTTTTTCATTTTTAATTGATTCTTTAATGAAGGCATTCAATTCTTGGTTGGCACAGTAACAATCAAATACGATTAATTGATATAATTTATATGTCATTGATTAGTAACACTTCGTACGTATATAAAAACACGAAGAACTTTAGAAATAATTGGAGCAGCAAATGGTACAAAGCTATTGCAATATCTAGCAATTGCAAACTGTCTGCAAGTATATACCGTAGTAACCTGGATTGTTACATGTGAAAGAGATGAAGTTTTCCCATTTATAAACAAATTATATCGAGCAGTCTTGTACATAAAAGAAACCCCCATTTTTAGCCTATACCTTACTAGGTGGCAAGCGGAGCAGCATACCAAGAATAAGAAAAACGAGAAACAGCCAATTCGCTTGGATATATCTATTTATGAAAAATGGCTTCTGTCTCTGGAATCATACATGGCATGTTCGTCTCTGATCAAGAAGATTAAGGTTCCGTAAGGATGCTTAAGGGTAGCACTCTCCGTATCATATAAGGCTGTCATCTTCTACAACTCCATATTTGTTCTTAATTAAAACAAGATGTAGATAGGTTGCCATTTTTATTCTATTTTCACAAAGATTAAGTTGTTGCACTCTCAAAATGAATGAGACGTACAAATTACCCATTTCCCTGTTACTTAACCTAACATAACAAAACATTACGAAAAATTAAAGAGACGATGATACGAATTACCCATTTCCCTGTCCATTAACCTAACACAACAAAACATTACATAGTAGAAAACCTAATCATATATCATTACTCTTGTGAAGATAAACATGCTCATTTACGATAGCATAGTAAATAAGTATATACACGTACATGAATTGTGGATACTGTAAATTTTACGGAGTATGTGAAACCCCAAGATACCTTGCATGCTCAAAGTAAAAACTTAGCAAATAATACATATAGCCATATAGGCCATGAATTTTAGGCAGTACTACAAAACTTTCGGGCTGTTATGAAAATAGTTGAGTAGAGGTTAGCTAGAGAAATGCTGCATCAGTTCGGTTATTTTAGCTCGATTTAATATGCTAACATTTAAAGGAGAAGAGTAAACTTTGCAAGGTAAAGCCATACAGGTAGGCGGTAGCACACTAGTCAAGGGCGAGTGAAAGAGCACAAATGTCCTGCTGAGCATAACTGCTTACAGCACAACCTAACAATTCTAGATTATAATGATCAGACCAAAGAACTCCCTACCCATTTCATAAGATGGTGTATATTTATCAAAGCAAACTATTGTGAGCTTAACCACAACTCTATGCTTAGGTCACTACCCCGATACTTGTCCAGAGAGTCAAGTCCAACGGAATGCAACAGAAACTGACAGAAACTATTATTCACTTGAGTCACTTCTGAGTTCTGACTTCACAAACTTTGAGCAGACACCATCACACCAATGCTTTTATAGCAAAATATCCTCAGAAATTACAGAATTTGAAACAAACTAATCAGGCAAATAAATCATAAGCTCACACAGCTTAATGTAAGTCCTAGACTCCTGGTCACACTATTAAAGACACTCAACACGACTGCATTCCTTTCTTAGTCATAAAGAGGAGCACCTGTATATGAAGTTGCTTAAAAAAAAAAATGCCAAAGGCTCAACTCACTAAATGCTGGATTAGTAATGTACTGAACCACTGGTGTGTACACAGTGTACAGAGATCTCTAAAACAGAGGTCGCCTAACTAATTCGAACATTATGACATTCCAAGTACTAATCATAAACCACGGTAATAGGTTAATAGCCTACCTGTCGCACTAACTAAACTTAACAAATGACAAAAGTTCAAAACTAATCTACATAAATTCTAAACTAAATACCTAATGAAGAGCTCATATTCACTTGTACCATCAGTGATTACTTAATATGTGAAGCAACAAAGATCTTTAAACTCAGTTTATGGATGAATGCCTCCTCCAACCCAAACTAGGCCTTGGTCAAAAGAAATGAAGATATTGCATCCGAAGTTCCTCAAGAAACATACTACAATTCACTGCAAAAGAGTTCTCCAGAGATTGACAGACAACCACTGCAAGATGGATCGAGATGTAGTGAATACAGTCATACCACCATATGCTCATGGCTGAAGTAATCAACGCCCAAAGTACAACCTTAAAAATGGACAGTGTGGGTTATACGGGATTGGAATACTCCATACTAGGTCAAAAAAAATATTGTGATTGACATTCCTGAGAACATACAGGCATACAGCTGATATAAGAAGTAACAGCAGCGGAGCAGGCAACAAAGTTCCAGTTGGCCAAGTCTCGTAGCTCCAATAGCAAAATAGTAATAATTACTCATCTTCCCATTCTATTGAAGACAAAAGGCATAATCTTTTCTTATCAGGATAAATTTATAAGAATTCTCGACTCCAAATATGAAAAGCTTTGAAATAGGACTTTTGTTGAGAAATTAGAAGTGTTGACAGGTCATGAAAATCTAAAATTTCAGCAAATTTCAGCAGCAATTTAATAAATCTGAAATTTCAGAAGCAATTTAATAAATCTGAAATTTCAGCAGCGATTTAAAAAATATATAGCAGATGATGTAAATCAAAAGTCATGCCTGAGAAACATTGTTTTCTTTTTTCAAAAACTCGGTAAAAAGAAGGAAAAGAAATGCTAGTATCTATCAATAAAGTAGAAATAGGTACAGAAACAGTATCAAGTCTATCAACCGCCCAAGCCCAAAACACCAAAAATAAAGAGCGCCAAGAAAGAAATAAACAAGGTATATAATTGAACGCAGTCGGCTGGCTTTTACATTGGGTGATCACAAGAACTGAACAGATGAAGAGAGGTTGTAACATTGAGTCACTCCTCATCAAACCATTGCAGGTGTAGATATTGATCCCTAGCAGTGCAGAAATTGCTATAAGCAAGGAAAACCAACTTCAAGACCAGGTAATGTCGACGATGTATTTCAGTCAGATACATAAGTAGCAAGTTTCCAAGTATCTAAAACTAAAAGCGAATACAGTCTGGCACTCTGGCGTTTCATAACTTTCTAATAAAACGGTACAAGCTCCAAACTAGCTACAGTCCCCCAAATCCCACGAGTTGGTACTAAATAAAAAGCCGCGGAATGAAATTGGTGCATGGATCTCAATTGTAAGGTGATCATATCAACCTCAATATCGCAGACGCCAACCTCCCATTTTGAGCGGATTCCTACATAGAAACTCCTTTTGGTAATTTACAGCGAAAAATTGTTCGAGTTTCAGCTATAGCCTACAGAGCGAATAGTGCCTAAGCCTGATCAAATGGAAGACTTTTATCACCTGCAAAATCATACTGTTCAACGCTTGCCGCGATGGCCACCACCTGACCTTGCACCTGGATAACGAGCGAATTGCAGCCTTAAAATAGAAGTGTCACGGTCATTCTCATCGAACTTATAACCTGCAAAATCGAACTTTACTCACGCCGCAAAATAGACTATGGCCCAGGTTTACACGTATATTGGGGGCCATCACAAACTACAAACGCACCATCGCTTAGCGTACATGTTCAAGGCCAAAACAAAATTACATATATAGCCAATTAAAATTGGAGGATCAAAAAATTAAGGCTTGATAGCTAGACTAAGGGACAAATTGACCCTATTCACCCCAACTCTTGAAAAAAAAGAAAACGGTCTCTTTCAACTTAAGAAGATTAGCAGGGGAAAGAAAAGAGAGTGTCAAATTGTTCAAGGTTCATGCTGGTCACCCCATTCAAAACCCACATGGCCACATTAGTCCAAAAACGAGTCGAAGATGTCCCTTAGAAAGTTCAGAATTTAAAATACCCCTCAAACCCAGTGACCCTTTGACAGTTCAATTAACTATGTAGGAGGAGTTGCATAAATCCTGCTTCAAGAGCTTTCGTGTTCTACTATTACTAGCAAGCTTAAGAATTTCTTCAGTTCCATGATGAACAAGATATTTTGCTAACAGAATCAAAGCATTATGTACTGCTCTATAAATACTTTCACAAACGGTATGCCTTCAGAGAATCATCACAATTACAGATAATACAGTTAGGAAACTTAGGCATTTCTTTGGGACTTTTAAAATGAAAAAAAAAAAAAAAAAATCCCTAAGTTTCAACCAGAAGATTATTATAGAGTCGAAAGTTGATTGATTCGTCGCAGGATATTGAAAGAACATTCAAAAATCTAGTTAGCCTGAATTTTTCAGTTGGTTACAGTTACAACTGCATCCCCATTCTAATAATAATAAGAAAAAAAAAAAAATCAGATGCTAAGGCTATGATGGTTGGATGAAGATAAGTTAGCTTCCAAAACAAAGTAAAAAAAAGTGCCAAGGGTTTGGTATGAGTTCAAAACATGTCGTCAATGGAAGCAAAAAAATTCACAAATTGTTTGCCCAGATGTCGCACCTCAAATCTCCAAATCAACCTTAAGGACCCATCAGATTATACCACACTTTTTTTGCATATAAATTATCCATTTAAAGCATATGCAATCAAGGGAGGTAAACAGATCTGCTTATACAATCCATTAGACAACTGTAGATTCAGGTTAAGAAAAATCCTAGATCCCAAAAGCCTCGTTGCATTTCTGTTTAAGGACTTTAATCTCCTTGAACTATGCAAATGGATCTACAATTTGCAAATACTCCACTTTTTTAGACTAATATCTTGACTTCAGAACAACTCTTTTGAGTAGTTCAATCACAGGGATTTATTTTTTTTTATAAAAAAAAAAAAAAAAAACACATAAAAAAAGGAACCTCGCCTCCAATGATAAAAAATAACAGAACTAACGTGAGGGAATTGTAAACTCAAGTATTAGGTTACTACTGTGCATAGACAACGAGGCTAAGATTCATATACATCAAGGATTTCTTAAGCCCATTTCCAACATTTTTATCTGTCACAAATCACCCATAGAACTAGCAGAAGGCCAGAAGAGAGAATTTGTCGCGCAATAAACAAATGCAAAAGCACTCAGTTATGATCATTGACCTTTTGAAGCTCATATATTGCATTTCCATACTAGGTTCAGAAAAGTAATAAATGCATAATAGATCACATAGATAAAAAAGTATGTTGATGTACAAAGTTGTTACACAGGGAAAAAGAAAACCCCCAACAAACTCACCTTGTAAGGCATCCAACGCTGTTGCAGCATGTGCGGGACTCAAAAAGTCAACAAAACACAGCACAATTGGATCTCCCCCAGACTGCAAGAAAAACTACACGTGAGTGCTGAACTGCTGATCCATGAAAAGAATGCTAAAAAAAGGGACAAGTAGATAATAGACATACATGTCTTGCTTCCTTGGTCACAAGCCTGACCTCCTTGTAGCCCACAAAGGGACGAAAGATGTCTGACAAAAGAAGTGAAGGAAACAAGAAGTTTCGAGAGGGGAGGGATAGAAAACCGGAAATAAATGGCGAGTATGAAAATGGCAGTAATTAATTATTTTAAAAAATAAAATTTTGCAATGATAAAGGATACGAGCCACTTCCCTGCGCGTACAGTTTGCAGGCAAGCCCTCTACATAGAGAGTACTGCTGGCATCAGGTGGAAGGGAAACCTCCGACCTTCCAGATCCAAGGTTGGAGCCCCGCCCTTTGAGGGACATCCCAGGGTCCATAATTCCAATACCTGTCATTCGAGGGTCGCTACTGATTCGTGGATCAGTTACCATACGTGGATCGCTTAACACACGTGGGTCACCAGACATGCGAGGATCATTTCCATGTCGAGGATCGTTTCCAAGTCGAGGATCATTTCCAAGTCGAGGATCGTTTCCAAGTCGAGGATCATCAACAGCATGACTAGATATTCCAGAGCCAGATAATCTTCCTGAATCTGCCCCAGGGTAAAGTTGCTGGACAATATTATGTGTAAATATGTCAAAAACAGACCAAATTACAGATCAAGGCCAAAACACATACGGAGTAAGATTCAGAAATATTACCGTGCTACGTAGGTAACGATCATAAGATTGGTTTATGGACTCGGTATCTCTAATTGCACGTTGAGTTTGCCTGTCATCATCACGAGAGTAATAACCAGCTACATCCCGTCCAGATGGAACATCTACAAAAATGCTAAAGTTTCAGCATATTATATATTATACATTACCAAAGAAATCAATCAATCAATCAAAGCCTTAATCCCATAAATGGGGTCAGCTACATGAACCAAAAGTGATTATTCTGTGTATCATCGACAAAAATCTTCCTCATCCATTCATTACGATCAAATATCTCACCCTCATGCAAATCCATATACTTCAAATCCTTCCTCACTCCTTCCAACCAAGTCATTTTCGGTCTCCCTCTTCCTCATATAACCCCTCATGGTCCCACTCTTCCACTCTTTGTACCAGTGCACCCTCAAGTCTTTGTCTTTTAAAAAAAAAAAAGGGGGAGGGGGGGGGGGGGGTTTGGGATAAGAAGTTATTAAAACGCATGCATGTGTGTTAACACTGGAGTAGCATAACATGAGCGCTTATCCAAGTTAGTAATCAGTATATGCAAAGCTAAATAGTGACCAGTTAGCTGGAATCTATATATTCTTTAAATATAAAGGTGAAGTATACAACTTTCAACAATGAAGCACAAAGTTGTATAGCAAATTAACAATGACCATATTATTAGTAGACCACAACTTTTTATTGTGTTCATTTTTCAATGAATACTGAATCGCAATTAAGGATTTAAAATATGACAGGTTAGCAATGATTGAACAGAAAAATTAGCGCAGAATTCTTGAATTTCCTCCACACCCAGTCCCAAGCCATCCAACAACCCTTTACTTGCATGTTGAAGGCATATAACTGAAGTTTTTTACAACCCAAACAATTTATTCAATAAGCCATACAACGAATCCATTACAAGCTGGAAACGATTATAAGTTTTGTAGCTTTCACAGAATCATCTATACTTTACTCGATCAGAAAACTATTAATTTGTATGTATAAAAAAAATTTTATCATTCCATTATGTATCTTTTCTTGAAAACTCGCCGGCTTCAACCATCAAAGATTTTACAATTTGGCAGCAAATGTAGACACTTTAAGCCAATGTTGACATTATCAGTCTTAATTAAATTTCTATGGAGCTCTAAACTAAATTCACTACCAATCAATTTGAACAACAAAAACCACTTCTTTAAAGACTAAATCAAAGAATCCTAAAAACATAACCAGAAAAACTGCATATACCCAAATAATATGTATCAATTTGAGAAAAATTAAAACCTAATAGAAACACCAAATCGTGTAAAATTGTAAATTAACAAAATAATAAAACAAAAGGAAAATAAAGAACACAACTTTATCGAGTATCAAGAAAAATAAGCTCGAAGAACCAGGGAAGAGAGATAACTGGAAATTTCGTAAATACAGAAAACCCTAGAATTAAAAAAGAAAAATGGAAAAAACAAAAAAAAAAAAAAGAAAAGGAAGAAAGGGTACCATAATCGGAGCGAGGGCGCTTAGCGGGGAGTGATGAAACGGCGGGAAGTTGCCTTGAATCGTTGTACCTCCAGTATTGGTCTGACATTTTTGGTATTACTGACCAAAACCAACTACAGAGAAGAGAAGAGGAGAGAAGAGTTTGTTGAGGCAGATGTTGGGCTTCAACCGCTTTAGTGCTAATTTTGCTTTGTTTATGTTATTTTTCTTTTACTTTGGATTTAATGATTTATTCGAAATGGTCCCTTCACTTCACATTTTTTTTTTTTTTTTTTTAATGGACTTCACCTTATTTTTGTTGAATTGAAATTATTTTTACTAAATTGAAATTATTTTTGTTGAACTAGAATTATTTTTACTGCTAATCTTTCATATTTCTTCTTTAAGTTTACTGAATTTTACTGAACTGAAATTATTTTTACTGAACTAAAGTTATTTTTACTGAACTGAAATTATTTTTGGTCAATATTATTTTTTTAAGGTGAAATCAACAGGGCCTTATTCCTTTTTTTTTTTTTTTACAATGAGAACTATATAAATAAAGAGCAAATTACAACCTAGGCTAAAAGAAAGGAACTAAAATACAAGGCACATAGTACAAATCTGTTAGATGATTTGGTAATATAACCTATGCAAAGGAGAGCACTGTCACTGCGAACATTTGGATAGAAACCTGCAAGACAAACCTCGTTAAGACTTAATTGAGAGCCATGATCTTGCCGCCACCATAAAATACCCAAACTGGAGCGAAGCAGGGGAGGAAGCTAAAAATGGGAGTAGCATGGGGGCCTAGCAAAGAGAACGGTACATATAGCATCGATGTGAGCAAAATACTACCTCTTCACTACTCAAGTGCCATGACACAAAAATGTGGCGAAAATCTACACTCGCCACTAAGGTCATCCCGAGGTACTGACCAACAACGAACATCCTGGGATCCTTGACCATGAGCTACTTTCCCTAATAGCTCAATACTGGACATCACTTGATTAAGAGAATGTCGGATCTGCAAGGAGGAACTTGCTTCCCTCAACTGATCCAAATGAGGAGCCTCCGTCGAGATTTGAATTATAATGATCATGGCTGGACTGGCCATCATCATCAAACACAAGGTAGGAGAGTTTACTTCAATCCCCAACCTAACCCTCGCCACCATAGCACTCATAACTGAAGAAAGAAATCACACATCTTAAGTAGACAACACAATTTGAGAACTGCCTTGAGAATCCTAAATTGGATCTCCAATAATATCTTCCACCATTTATAAATCAATGTGCCTGGCACCATAATTCATCGGTGGCACACACCAACTAAGGAACCAAATTCCTAAGACATAAATTTGGATCCTACAACCTAACCCGAATCCCAAACTTGGACTTTACCACTAAATAAACTCTCAATCTCTCCGCATACAATAAACAACCAATTTACGACAATTACAACCCAACAAGGTTGTGATAAGAGCACATAAAAACCCCAACAAACAATAATAATAGCATAACATGCTCCCAATTCATAACAATACCAAAGCAAACAACACATAAACCTCCAACACCCCCAAAACAAATTAAAGCATAACAATAGATGGGTAAAGTGGAATGATGATACCGAAATATACCAACAGAGCCACAACCTGAACCTCCTAGAAAGCAGCCCGCTAACGGAGCTCAAACCACACACTAAGAACTGGAAAGTGAAAGCGGAGCAGTATCCAGGGGCCTTGAACAAAGTTACCCCTTCAAATAACCAAACAACCTCTGAAACACCAAAGCTATTTAAAAACACCTAGTAGCCACAACCTTGTCGTAGCCGTGAACAATCAGCCTACGAGTTCCGAAAAATCATGGGTAAATGAAACACCCATCCTTGACAACAGGGTTCTTAACGAGAATTTGATGTCGGCAACGAGGTTGTGATGGTTCCCCGGTGAGGAAACTGAAATCGCCGGTGCCGATAGGCGATTGAAGCTTCGGCTGGGATAAAATCGCAAAGGCATCAAACCCACCCGCTCCAAAACTGACCCAAAACAAGAAACAAACAAGAAATTAACAAAACTCGCCAGCGAAAGCGGCCAAGAGAAGCAGAGTCTCCCCTCACCGATGAGTTTCCCCTGACCTAAACTTGCAAAAACAAGCCTAACCCACACCAAAACTAACCAAAAACAAAAAGAAAGGCAAAGAAAAGTGAAAACTTGTCGCGCGAGAGCAACCATGAAGGGTAGAGCCACCCTTTGCCGGCAACCGAAATTTTGAGGCGGTAGAAGGATAAGCTCTAGGATTTCTAGAGAGAATGAGGAGAATTTTCTAGAGAGAAGTAATTAATAAGATGGTTATTCCTCATTTGAATGAATTAAGAAAAAGGAATACAAGTAATGCAGTACTCCCTCTTATTCGCATTAGTTGCGACAGTAGGTTTGGCTTATAGTTTAAGAAAATTATAGACTAGACTTATAGGCTTATAATATAAAGTATTGTTAGTAAGAGATAAAAATAATAATAAAAAAAAAGTGTGGGTGGGGTTAGTAGGAAAGAGAAATAATAAAATATTTGTGAAAGTGGGGTTAGTGAGAGAGGGAAATTATAAAATAATGGTGGGTTCTTTCCAAATATAGTAATATTGCAACTAATATGAAACGGCCGAAAATGGAAAGTGTTGCAACTTATGCGAAACGAAGGGAGTATGTAGTTCTAAGGGCTAAGGATGTTGTATCCTAATTTGGTATTCTATATTAATTTAGAAATGCATTATAAAATTAGGCACAAATCAGTGTAATTAATTTTATATTTTCATTTGATTTTTGCCTTTTTAGCATTTTCCTTATAAAAAAAAAAGAAAAAGTTAAACTAATTGGATGCGATCATACCATCACTACCGCACCGGATCCCATTAGAATTCCGCAGTTAAGAATATTTTAGCATAATAACAATAGTTTATTATACTGTACTTTACATATATTGCAAAAAAATAAAAGTCAAAATAATTGTAAATGTAAGGAAAAATTGACATTTGCTACCACCGAAAGCACCCTGTATCACATTTGCTACCCGTTTAAATTTTTTTTTATTTTGCTACCACCTAAAATCACATAATTAAAATTTCACTACCACTTAACGGAATCCGTTAAGATTCCGTTAAGTTTATTCAAAAAAAAAAAAATAAACAAAGTAACCCAGCCACCCCTCCACCTCAACTGTCACCCCCTCCCCCTCCCCCCTGCCGGCGGCCAGCGTCCAGAGCTTCGGCCGGCGCCGGCGCGAACCCACCCCCCTCCTTCCCCCCACCCTACGCAGCCAACCTCCCCTCCCTTTTCCCCTTCTTGTTGTCCCGACCCCCACCCCAAACCGGAAACCGCCTTTTTTCCCCTCTCCCCACCAGATCGGCCCCCCTCCCCGTTCTCTCCGCCGAAATCGACCCCCTCCCTTTCTCTTACCCTTTTCGGGCATCCCTAACCCTAAATTACCACCCAAAAACCATATCAAGCGAAACCCTAAAATTTGTTTAGGGTGGTTTGGGGCTGGTGGTTTAGGATTAGGGATGGCCGAAAGGGTAAGGGAAGAGGAGGGGGGTCGATTTCGGTGGGGGGAATTAGGGGGGGGGATTTCCGGTGCGGGGAAGGGAAAGGGGGTGATTTCCGGTTCGGGGTGGGGATCGGGGCAGCAAGAATGGGAAAAGGGAGGGGGGTTGGTTGCTGACAGGCTAAAGTCGTATTACCTAATCAAAAGTAATTCCTAAAACCACTAACTAAAATAGATAGGGAATTAGGGTCGAATCCACAGGGAAACAAGTCTTTTTATTCCTAATTAATTAATTATAATCTAAATTATTAAGTAACCAAATTGTTGTTATTTAAAGGAATTATACTACGAAGAATAAAAGTAGGGAGAAATAAAAGTAGGAGGAAAACAATGAATAAAAGACCTAGGGCATAGGTTCACCAATAAATAATACTTCAGGGTAAAACATAATAATCAATCATCAATGTATCAATTAATCAGATCATAAAGGGCTTTCGCTACGTATTACAATCACAGAGTTAATTTACCGGTATTAAATCTCATCTCTCGAATCTCGACCTAACCATTTATAAATTAGTCCGCCTATTGAAACTAAGCCTAAATATTAATTCTCATCTCTCGAATCTCGAATCAATATTGCTAAACTCATACAATTAAACCAGCGCTAATCTAGTTGCAGAGCATTAAATCAATCAATAGGAAATTAATTAACAACATTAACAATCAATAATAATAAATCATCCCTTCATATTATTTATGGATCCCCAAGAACCCTAGAAATAAACTACTCGTGCATAATTAAATATAAACTAAACAAAGAAATTAAACAAGACATGATAGAAGAAAATAAAATAAATAACTGAGATTAAACCAAGAGTTGTAGAGACATAAATAAGAGAGAAAATAATACTAAGAGTTTAATTAAGGGAGAGAGAGAAAAGTTAGAGAGAGAAAGAGAAAAGAAAACTAAATTAATAACTAAAACTAAAACTAACTAGCATTTTGGCCCGTTCAACGAACGGGTTGAAGCTCATTTTATTTTTCTTGAAATGTGTTACTTATTTGTGTTGTATGTGTCGGTGATTTTTTTATAACAATTTGCTTAATTTTCTTACTTATAATTTGCAAGTTAGGAATACATAAAGATTTTAACATTAATTAATTTGTTATTTAAACTTTTACATTAAAAGGGGTATAAAGAGGAGTACAACTTTTTTTTATAGTGAAAATGAAACACTAATGAAACACTCCATTTCTTACTCAAATTTGCTAGTTAGGAATGCATAAAGACTTTAGCATTCAATAACATTTTATTTTGTCTTTTACTTTAAAGGGAGTATAAAGAGGAAATATTAATTGTTGTGTTATGTGGCATATGGGTGAATTATGATGACATGTGTCATATAGGTGATTGTGGTTTCGCTAGGTATAGACTAGGTATAGATAGATTAATAAACAAAACTAAACTAAAAGAAAACTAAAACTACCTAATCTCCCCCTTACCTACGTAACTACTAGATCCTTTTATAAGGAAAGTAAGGATGGCAAATCCCACCCACAATAAAACTCCCAAAAGCGTGGAACAAGCAATCAACATTTATTGGGCTTCTTGCAACTAGGCCCAACCGGCTTATAGCAGCCGCATAGCAGCAACCACTCGAGTGGGCCCGGTCAGCTGGAGCTACGGGAGCTACGAGCGTGGCTTTTTTAAGCTTTGGGCCATTTCTTCTTTCTTTCCTTCTTGGTCCGTGACACTTGTTTTGTTGTATATTGTGGACTCCTTCACTAAAACCGAGCCTTTATTCATCGAACCAAATCCCTTTAACTCGGTCTTGGGTTTTAAATATATGGTCATAAAATATGATCCGGCTCCAATATCTTTGTAGTGGCTCAATAAGCTCGGGAATTGACATAAATATGCAAATTCCTACAAAATAATACCAACTCTACAAAAAACACTAGAAAACATATATTAGTAATAAAAATAGCTCCGCAGAGCTCAAATTAACACAAATATGACCGTGGGACGGGGAAAATATATATATATATATAAAATAGACTTATTAGTTGCGTAGGTGGGGGAAAGGGAGGGGGTGGGGTCGCGGCGGCACCGGCAGGGGGGAGGGGGTTGCAGTTGAGGGGACGGGTGGTAGTGAAGTGGAGGGGTGGCTGCAAGGTGGTTGAACGGTGGCTAAACCCAACTAACGGAAACAGTAACGACCTTAGTTTTTGGTAGTGAAATATATATTTTAGGGATTTGTGTGGTAGCAAAATATTTTTTTTTTTTAAAACGAGTAGCAAATGTGACACATGGTGCTTTCGATGGTAGCAAATGTCAATTTTTCCTAAATGTAAGCTCTTGCAATTGACGAGAAATGGAGATGTATGTAATGACTGTTATGGTTACTCAAGGGATATGTGCAATGTTAACCGTTGGTTTTTATTTATTTTTGTTATTATTAGAGTGGCTAAGGCATGCGATGTGCTCATGTGCGCATAGCTAGCCACGTGCCCACAATTAACAATAATGAGAGCAAATAAGTAAATAAATATTTATAGGTATAATTGTCCAAACACTATTTATAAGAGTTCAATCATTAAATCACACAAGAAAAAACTTAGATGCAATTATTATTTTTAGGATGTAATTGTCATCAGACTATTCATTAATATTTTCTCATACTTTTAAAAGGTAGGATTGGACAGGAGTGTTAAAATAAGAAGTCGATTTAATTTGCTTAGAACTTAATGTTAGGCAAAGTATATATTAAGTAAATTGAAACAAAGAAAGTAAATTGAATTCGATAAAATATTCGTTTTATAAAGAAAATACCTTTTGATGATCAATTATGACTACTTGTACATGAATTATGAGTAATACATATATTTATGTGTGACTTTTGTGATTCATTTTGATATACACTTTAAATTATGTTAAAACTTTGTAACGAATGACATGCATAATGTGAAATCATGGATATATATACTAAGGCCGTAGTCAATAGGTTCTCTTAGAGTAGTGATTCGCCAATATTAGAGCAGGATTAGCCCAACTCTTAATACTTGGCATGATATCATTATAAAGTAAGATAAGATTTCATATTTTTTTTGCATTGACGTTGTTTTGTATTTACAAAAGTTTTAAATGGAATCCGAATTTTCAAGACCCTATTTAAGACTTGAAAAAGAAATATGGGTGATGTAACACATATAAGACCCCATTTACTTCACCTTATTTTTGCTGAACTGAAATTATTTTCACTGAAATGAAATTATTTTTGTCGATTCTCTGTTATAATTTTTATTTAAGTTACTGATTTTTACTGAACTGAACTGAAATTATTTTTACAGAATTGAAATTATTTTAACTGAGCTGAATATTATTTTTTTAAGGTGAAGTGAACAGAGCCTAATATTGATGATGTTGATTGTTGACTACTAGATATAGTTGTATTGGTTATCAGACCACTTAAATGAGTTAAGAGTTAAAGAACTTAAAAAACATTGAATCTAAATAAATTTTAAATTTTAACAATATTATTATAAACCAAAAAAAAAAAAAAAAATAATAATACTGAAAAGTCTTAAGATTAGACAAGACTAATCTCGCTTTTATTTATAAGTTAAAAAACAGGGGAAAAAAAACGAAAAGAAAAGTCGTGTATAAGAAAAGTCGTTGGATTATTACATCATTCTTATCCTCATTATGCCATAGAGATGAAAAATAACACCCCTTTTATTTTGCATATCAATGATCTATCAGCTCGTATTTGATAATCTGTAATCTGGTTTAATTGATGGCTAACTCAAATAATAACCGATTTTATAGCTGCAATAATTGTTGGAACCCTGTTGCCTTAAAAGAGGACCTCCTTTCTAAGGCTTTTGTGGTAAGTTGCTTTAATTTCTTCATTTTATTTTTATTTTGATAATAAATAAAGTTAACATTCTTATTTGATTAATTTAGTTTGATAAATAGGCCTGCAATTTTACTTAACTTAATCATATTATTGTTAGTATGTTATTTTTTAAATCTAGTATTTGAAAATTTAGAGTTAATGATGTTTTAGTCTAAATTTGTATGAGAATCCTGTCAAAAAAAAAAAAAAAAAAAATTGTATGTGAATTTGTAGCATATGCAGGGCAAATTTAACTTGAGAGTTTGATACTTTGATTCAAAGTTATTGCTACTAAGTAGTGAATTTGAGTCCATGTATGTGTTTACCTTTTACATCAGTAATTCAGTATAATCTGATATAGCTTGGTTTGCTTCTCTATAACTTTAAGAAATTATTTTTAATTAAATCTGAAGATGAAATTAAATTATTATTTTTGATTAAATACTCTGGTCTTCAAAGTTTCTTCACATTACTATGGTTGAGTTGTGATTATGACAAGTGCAGGTTACACCGATGTGATAGTTTAATGAAAATCAACAATGATTAGTTAGAAGGATAAGGATTCATACCTCGATCAACTATAAAATGAAATCAATTACAGTAAAAAAAACTTGAGAGATGACTTTTAATCTTAGTTGTGGAATGAGTCAAGTTTAGTGTGATGAGTTGATCACAATATATGTTTGTTCATCTACTGTCAAGTCCAACAAAAAATTATCATTTGTCTAATGGTACATATTGAATCTTTCTCAATCTATTTGAATAGTTGACTATTCAATTTTAGGAGAATAAAACATTTATCGCAATACAATGAGACATGTGATATACAAAAATATGAGCTTGTATATTATGGTGACAAGCTCATAGGCCATAGTAGGATTTAAGATATACAAAAATACCTCATACTCCGTATCAATTAACCCTCTTTTCGCTCAACTGTACGTGTTTAGGCTTCATCTGGACAAGCCTTCATGTTTCGTAATGCAATGAACTTGAAGGTGGGAGAAAAAATTGAGAAACAACTCATTACTGGCAAGTTCACGATAGTTGATATATATTGCATCAAATGTGGCCAAGTTTTGGGTTGGAAATATTTTCGAGCCCATGATCCAAAGCAAGCATACAAGGAAGGCAATTACATTATAGAGCGTGCTAAGCTATTCAAAGGAAATTAAACCAGATTAAAGTTAACAAATACCCTATTTGATTACCACTTTTGAAATAATGATTTGGTGATAACGTTACAAAATTGATTTGTGTTGTTGTGACTTGTTGTATCTAAAATGATTTTGTGATTGAAGAACAATATGAAAACTTACCACTCATTAATGTGCGATAAAATTTGTCATTGGTTCAATTCCTCAATATGAATTAGTTATTCCGTCTAACAAGATGTTTTATAAAATTCTTGTCAGAAAAAAAAAATGTTTTATAAAATTGTAAGTGATAATTGGACAGTTGGACCACTTTTTTTTTTTAAACATAAAATAAAAGACTTATATTAATTGGCTAATGCCTTAGTTATAATGACATCAAGCATCTTATAATTTGTACAAAGAAAAATGATGCTGCACACCACTTAATTCTTGAATATAAGTTATTTCGCTTCTAAGGCTCTAAGCTATGAGTTACATTTGATTTATGGTCATGTAAGTCATTTGACACACGCAAAAAGAGTCAAATAACAAAGAAATATACTCGTACTACCTTAATCAGAGCTAAAAATATGATCATTATTTATTGAAAGGTTGTTATATATACCCGGGTGTACGGTACATCCAGGTGTACGGTACAAATTCTATTATTTATGTAATTTGACATTTCTGTACACCTTATCCCACATTACTATTTGGGACAACTTTTTTATGATAGGGTTATATTATAACGGATATAAAAAAGAACAAATATTGAATGTAAAACAAATAAGTAAAATCGACACAAAGATTAACGTGGTTCACAACAATGAGTTGGCTACGTCAACGAGCAATTTGAGACCAATTAATAAGAAAAAAAACAGATTGATGGTCTCTCAAATTTCTAATATTGACTCTCAAAATTCTGAATAATCACTCAACTAAATTATTACGACTGAGAAATAACCTGGAGTATTTATACGGAGTATTTGTGTTCGTTTAACAATTTCAATTACACTTCCGTAAAAATCATGTCTTTTAATTTCGTCAAGTACAAGTATTTCTTTTTTGAGTGCAATGAATCTTTTGATTATCTAACTAAAGTTTACACTTTGCACGCCAACAATCTTTCGACTTTCTTGTTCATTGTTTGCGCTTTTGCTTCGTCACTGTCATCAATTCTTCATCTTCTTTCCCAGGTACAAACCCCAAAATTTACCTAATTGCTTTTATTATGTATTTGAGATCCAAAAGCTTCCATTTTTCTGCACAATTTATAATCTTTACTGCTGTAAAACTGAATTTTGATCATTTTTAAAATTATCGTTTGCGCCCTCTTGTTATAATTCATGATTTTTCAACTGGGTTTTGCTTATTAAATTTTTTAATTAATGGTTTTTTTGTGGGGTTTGCTCAAATTGTTAGGCTTGGAAGTGTGAATTGTTTTGAAGGCTTAGAATTAAATTAGGAGTGAAGTAATTGGATGGCTGAATTGGGCGGACCAAGAGTGTATAGCTGCTATAATTGTCGAAATCAAGTTTGTCTTCATGATGATATTATCTCCAAGGCTTTCCAGGTAAATTATCCTCATTTTCCAATCATTAATTTTAATTATATTGCCAATTCAGTGTCAGCTTGTTTGGATTATCATGTTTTATGTTTTTCATTATTGTTACTAATTGTTGTTTTGATTGATATATTAATTGGTTTGCTTTAGTTGTTGATAAACCATTGCTTGTTTAGTACAAAATCTTGTATCAGACAATTAATTAGTCAACTGGGGTTTGGGTTTTTGTTATATTAATTAGTTATTTGTTCTTTATTTTTTAATTTGAGGGGTTTGTGATATTTTGTGTTTTGATGAATGTATTGATTTTGAGATGTAATGTGGTAGTGATTGTTGTCTAAAAGTTTGAGGATTCCATGGAATTTGAGGTGAGAGTGTGTCCAACTAGTGTGATTATGTTGTTAGGGAAGAAATGGTCGAGCATTTTTGTTTTCCCATGCTATGAATGTTGAGGTTGGGCCTAAGGAAGATAGGCAGCTTATGACTGGCCTTCACACGGTTGCTGATATCAATTGTGCTGATTGTCGACTAGTATTGGGGTGGAAGTACTTGCGTGCTTATGAACCGTCGCAAAGGTATAAGGAAGGGAAGTTCATTTTCGAGAAGTCCAAAATTGTCAAGGAGGATTGGTAGCCTGGTAACCAGGTTTTCCTTGTTCCATCCTATTCTCTCATTGTTCTTTTGGAAGTGTGAAAATGTCTTTCTGTTGTTTATCCTGTATAGATTATAGAAGTTGTTCTGACCAAGTGTTCATTCCTGACACACAATGTGCACTTCAGTGTGCCATCAAGTGTTGCCTTCATCTATTGTGAATAAAAATGGATTGTTCTTTTGAATGACGTTGTTGGATTGTTTACCAATTGCTTTTATATGAATTGAACTATTTCATAATATATTGTACTTGTTTGCTAATTACTCAACACTTGTCATCTTTACTCTTTCTTTTTTTTTTTAACCATAAATTATACAAAGTGCCATTTATTCTCATAGCTTCTGATCAGGCATCTTTTATATGGTGCTTGAGAAATGAGAATACACCCTTCTGCATATTCTATGTTTGTATCAGTCTAGTCATTACCCTGAGTTATGAACGATATGGTAAACATGATCTTTCTTAATCAAGTTAGTTTTAGTATTCAAGGGAGGAGAAGTCTCTCTCTGATGACACCCTAGGATCCACATCCACAT
This sequence comes from Chenopodium album, assembly GCF_948465745.1. NCBI lineage: Eukaryota > Viridiplantae > Streptophyta > Magnoliopsida > Caryophyllales > Amaranthaceae > Chenopodium > Chenopodium album. The sequence goes on from NC_137843.1 coordinate 57,928,183, forward strand.
GTACAATCTACGTCTTTCCCCACAACAAACCAGTCCAATGTTTTAAGGTCCTTCAATATCCCCAAGCCCTTTGGCATATAAGTCGTTTTGACATGATAAGCTCGTCAGTCACTTCATGCATTTCAAAACATTCAATGCTGCAAAACTCATCTTCCTTGGCTCTTTGGAAGAAGCCTTATATGACCATCTAAAGCACATTTTCTTTCCCATCATCCTCTAAGGCACCAAGCTTTAATTTTGTGCCTTAAAAGATCCCAAAGCGGTCCAAAGACGGATCATATCATATGCGTCAAATAGCATCCCCTTTGGAATTAAGGAGCAGTAAGCACTCAAAGCTTAGCTTCTCTATCCAGGTGATCATAGCTTAAATGTCTGCATGATCATGTCACGCCCCTCAAAGAATCAGTTATTAAGGCCTAATTGATTGTGGGACTATGTGCCGTCTTAGGACCTGTACGACACTTTTCTTAGTTTTCTACATACTGAGGTAAGTAGTTTCCCCTTGTCACCTCCTCGTATTGCCTCCATCCTTGCATTCTTGTTTCTAATTTTTTTTAACTTAATTCATTTTAATAACAGTAACAATTATTGTTACTTTTATTCCAGTCCCCCCCCCCCCCCCCTCTTTTTATTACGAAGTGTTTATTTATTTTTAGCTCAATTTTATTTTTGGTATACCCGTATTACCATGACCCCTATAATACCACTATAATTACACCTTTTAGTACTCTTTTTGTTTCTTTTATTTACTTTTTTTTTCCTTAATTACTAAAATAATTTTTTTACATTCTCACTTTATCTTTATATCTACTCACATATTTCAATATTTTCTTAAATTGTGTATCTGTCAAATATAAAAGAATATAATAATATACAAATTGTACATAATATCAAAATAACTAAGATACCTAGAAAAGAAAGCTTTAATTATAGAGAGGACACACGTACATACATTAATTTCTAGGCTGGGGAATAAGGAAGCTGGAGGCAACCCAGTCCACGATTTTAGCATTTTTGCTACTTAGTGGTAGAGTTGTCCCCCATTTACTCCACTTCATCTAATTCTTCTAGTTGTAGAAATTTTGGATGAGGGAGCCTTCCTAAAGAGCATAGGGATTTGCATGCTTTACAATGTGTAATATAAATTCCAATCAAATTAGGAAGGCGTCTCTCTAACTGATCCTGATCCACCATCCAACCTGGTAACCTCTCCCCTCCATAGCCACTTATTTTGAGGACCTTTAGATTGCAAGGGGAACGGAGACATTCTAACACCCTCTCATCCTCTTTTGTGCCATTCATGAAACTTATAAACAGTTCTCGGAGGTTCTCTTTCATCTTCAAATTTACAGCACTAATCTCACATGACATTATATACTTTGACTCCCTACGCACCTCAATATACAAATCTCCTCTTAGATTGTTCAGCTGATTAAGATCTGCCCACAATATTAACCTTTGAGTCAGTCAGTTCACCCACTATAAACACATCCAAAGTTCTAAGATTGTCAAATTCCCTAAACCCATGGGCATATGCGTCAACTTCTCACACCCTTTCAACTTAAGGTGTCTTAGATCCACCAACTTGCTCATGTCCCTTGGCAACTCCTCAAGGAAAGAACAATAATTCAAGTAGAGTGATTGTAAATTCACTAGACGTGTGATTGTATTTGGGAGTTTTACTATTCAGTTGCAGACAAATTAAGAAACCGCAAGCAGATTAATTCACCTACAGATGTTGGCAATTTTTTTATCCCCATCCCATATAGGTCCAATACTCTTAAAAGGATGAAATCTATTGTGAATAATTGTATCGGTAAGACGATAAATACTCCGTATAAGACCCTGTTATTTTATTTATACATAATTGTACAAGAGCCAAAAGGCTAGAATATTAATTATACTCTCTCTATACCTAAAAGATTCCTTCAAATAGTAATTAAAAAAGGGTTCCCTTCTATAATGTTATTGGTAAATTTGTCCCACTTAGCTTGGAAGTTGCAACCTCACTTGATCTTTCAATCTCTCTTTTACACTTGTGTCCATCCATGTGTACAAATTGCACTTGTTTATTACAAAAGTGAAATTGAGATCTGAAGTATGAAAAAAAATGGCAAATACTTTCTATTTTTGATAATTACTTTGTATTTTATATGGTTACAAGAATTCCTAATTAAAAAAGCTACAAAAGGAGGTTGGGGAAAAAAGAAAATTAAAAAAAAAATATGAAAGCTAGAGTTGGGAAACTGGTACAATGAAAGCTAGGGAAATGAACTTGGCACACCCCTATGTGAGAAAAGCATAGAAAATTGTGCTCTTACATAGGGGTGTGCCAAAATCAGTTTCCTGAAAGCTATGAGAACACGGATAGGTTAGGAATATGTTGAATATAGCACCAATATTCTCCATTTGGACTCTGGCACCTCTCCCTAAGTATGGGGCATTTGTCGATTATAAGTGTCTTTAAGTTTGGGAGGTTTGCTATTTGTTGCGGCAGTGATTCCAATCTTGGACAAATTCTAAAATGAAGTCTATTTAGGGAGGTGAGGCTGTCAATCCATTCTGGTATTGCCTTAAGTTCTTCACAATTTTTTATTTCTAAAAATTTCAGGGAAGATAATCCTTGTAAACTTTCCGGAACTACGTCCAAGCCCCATAGAGTTAGATTCTCTAAGTTGGGAAAGAATAAATACAAGTACTTATTTCGGAGGTTAAGCGCTTCCTGTTGCTGACGAAATTGCTTATCCCAGGAGTGAATATCAAGTTTTTTAAGAGAAATGAAGCCCCCTGAGTGCTGCCTTGAAATTGAAATCGCCAGTTCCACATTGTCTACTTCTAGAATTTCTAATTTGGGGAAGGGAGGCTTCCACTTAACAAGATGTTGATGTTGCACATGCTGTTGTTGAACTTGGAGATCCCCTCTTAAATATTGCTCATTGCTTGATAGCATTCTCCACCATCCCTTCAATTTTGGCATACCATGAATTGTGAGCTTTTCAAGGCTGGGAAACAAGGAAGATGGGGGCAACTCGTCCGCAATATTGGTAGCAATTTTGCTACTAGTGGTGGTGTTGTCTTCCATATACTCCACTTCATGTAATCCTCCAAGAAGTAGAAATTTCAGATGAGGGAGCCTTCCTAAGGAGCATAGGGACTTGCATGCTTTACAATTTGTAAATTTAATTTCAACCAAATTAGGGAGATGACTCTCTAACTGATGATTTACCATCCCCTCCATAACCACTTATTTTGAGGTACTTAGGATTACAAGGAGGCTGGAGACATTCTAACACCCTCTCATCCTCTTTTGTGCCATTCATGAAATTTATGCTTAGACTTTGGACCTTCTCTTTCATCTTCAAGTTTGCTGCACTAATCTCAGATGACATTATAAACTTTGATTCCATTCGCACCTCGATATACAATGTTCCTTCTAGATTGTTTAGCTGATTTAGATCTGCTAATCTACCCTTAGTATCAACCTCTGTTTCAGTCTGTTCACCCACTATAAACACATCCAAAGTTCTAAGATTTCTCAAATTCCCCAAACCCGTGGGCATATGCCTTATCTTCTCACACCCATCCAACATAAGGTGTCTTAGATTCTCCAACTTGCTCATGTCCCTAGGCCACTCCACAAGATTATAACAATCTGTCAAGTAAAGTGATTGTAAATTCACTAGACACGTGATTGAATTTGGGAGTTTCACTATATCAGTTTCAGACAAATTTAGATAACGTAAGCAGATTAATTCACTTACGGATGCTGGAATTCTCTTTATCCCCATCCTATGTAGGTCCAATACCTTTAAACATTCAAATGTTGATGTTAGGGACAAGTTCCTCACCTTTAGCTTATAGTCAAACGATGACACAGAATGGCATATGTTGAATGATTGCAGGTGTTTGATTTTGGGTATTGAGGAAGGCATTTCCCAATGTGAGTTCTCCATCACTATCAATGATAGATGACGAACCCTTTCGTCGATTTCATACGTGTTTGAATTTGCCACCTTGTATCTGTGCCCAGATAGTGAGAGAACAAGCTCGTACATTAGATTATGCATGGATACTCCTATAGGCTTTCGATTTTTCCCGTATATATACAATACCACTGAAAAACCCACTATTAATCAAGTTGCTTATGTATTCTTGCCCTGCTTCCTCTAAGCTTTGATTACTATACTGTGGCTTAATATATCCCAAAGCCATCCAACGATGAATCAGATTTTCACAACAAAGTGATCTCTCTGGGAACAAGGTACAGTAGGTAATACAAAGCTTCAATCTTGCATCCAATTGGTCAAAGCTAAACTTCAATGTGTGCATAACGTCAGACCCATAGGAAGCAAAATTAGCAAGCTGATCATCTCTAAAAGCACGCCATTCTTGAACAGTACGTTTCCCTGCTAAGAGGCCTCCTATACTTCGTATAACGAGTGGCACGTTTGGACACATATTTGCAATCTCTTTCCCAATTGCTTCCACACCTGGCTTTTGCCACTGTGTTAAAGCAATCTTTTGAAAAAGAAGCCAAGTGTCATTATTTGTTAAATCCTTAAGCATGTAAGGGTTGACGGCATCCATCATTCCGGCGACTTTATTATTACGTGTAGTGATGAGGACCTGACTCCCACCACATGCATGTGCTGATAACAAGTCTTTCAGATCAACCCACTTCTGCCTCAGGCTAACATGATCCCAAATGTCATCGAGAACAAGCAGAAATTTCTTGCCACAAATTGCTCGTCGAAAGTGATGATACAATTGATCCATGTTGCACAGATTGTGAGGCAATTTCCCTGCACCACATGCTGTTATCATCTCCACCAGGACATTTTTAATATCAAAATCTTGAGTTGCTGAAACCCAGAATTTAACATCAAAACAGTGCTTCATCCTCTCATCATTATACACATACCAAGCCAATGTTGTTTTCCCTATTCCACCAATCCCGACAATGGAGGCAACAGAGAGGGTCTCTGAAGCCATCGTGACGGAGTCATCAGACAACATGCTTACAATCGCGTCCCTTTCTCTGTCTCTCCCAACAACCAAATTGGTAACAACATGAGATGACTCGGCACTTTGTATGCTTCTTGCCCGAGTTGGAAAGCTGCAAATGCGACCAATCATAGCATGGTCTATTGCAATGGAATTCAGTTTCTTCTTAATATTCTCAACTTCACGAGCATCTTTGAATCGTGCAACAAGTTGATTTAATGCAGAAAAAAAAGACCGTAACTCTTTTGTGAAGTTACCTCCACTTATGACTTGTTTTTGTAATTTTCTAGTATTTCTTACATCCAACAAGTCATCCAACCTATCAAGTTGACATCTGAGTTTCTGCAGGGTGTCTTGTTCAGTTAGGCTGTATTGCTCGGACATTGAATCTGCATCAAGGAGTGCAGCTTCAATGAGAGTCCTTGTATTCTCAAGCCTTTTCACCTCGGATTCGAGGTCCATTACATAATTGATTTTGCTCCATAACCCTTGTTAACCAGTTTTTTCACAGCAAGATCAACTATTGCAGTCTGTACTGCTTCAGCCATTTTTTTTTTGGGTTAGGGGGTGTTTTATGGGAGAAGCTTCAAAGAAACGAAAATTAATCTACGACTGTATGGTTCACTCAAAGGTAAGAGGATGAAAATAAGAAGAGGCAGTGATAAGAAATTGATTTGTGGTTTTTTTTTTAATGGAAACTTGAGAATGGTTGAAGGATAAATGGCGTTTGGTAGATGCTTCGCGGAAATTCACTACGAGTATTTTAGAAAAAAATTAGGAAAATTTGCAAATTGTAGCTATTTAAAGTTTGTATTTTGCAAATTGCAGCCATTAAAAAAAAAAAACTGTAAATTATAGCATAAAAGTTCGTATAAATTGTAAATTATAGTCCGATTCAACTTTTTCATCGGTTTACATGTCAAAAAAATCATCGTTTAAGGTTTTAGGGGTCATTTTAGCTTTTAAGGGCCCGAATTACAAAATACGAACTTTAAATGGCTGCAATTTGAAAATTTTCCAAGAAATTATAGGCAACTTGTAGCTTTCATAAATTATTTACGATGAGCATGAATCTCATAATTATCACCGTTTAAAATTAATTAATTGAAATTAAATATTCCCTCAAAAAAAAAAAAAAAAATTGAAATAAAATATTGTTAAGTGTTCTTTCCACCCCTCTATTTTTCCAACTATGACTTGAAATCTGCTGAAGTTTCACATGGGATGTCTAATATGGCAAAGTGAAAACAGCATTATTACCGTTTGGAATTATTTTATGGAAATTAAAAATTGTAAAGTGTTCTTTACTCCCTCTTTTTGTTCAACTATGACTTGAAAATTGAAATCGGCTGAAATTTTCACATGGGATGTTAGAACGGTAAAGTGAATATACTACCTCTATTTCATATTATTTGTAACGGTTAGATATCTTTTCTCTCTATTTTATGTTAATTCCTTGCAATGTGCGGCACCATTGCCTGATATAAGTTGTAAGTTTGATAAGCATCGTATTTGTTTAGAAGAATACCTCGAGATTCAAAAGGCTATTTGTAATGATCTTATAAACTTGAATTTTTTAATAATGGGCTATGTTCTTAGTTGTGTCAAAAAAAAAATAAAAAAAAATTGTTGTAAATAATATGAAACGGAGGTAGTACTACTAATACCTTTATTTATGTAGTATATTATTTGCAACAATTAGACATTTTAAACTATAAATGCAGTGCCTAACGTTTAGTATAAGTTTGGGTTTAGTCCCTCAAGTTTCAAATAAATGATTTTGGCCCCTCTACCACCATTTTAGATGGTTACTTTAGCGACTCACCAAACTTTAGGGACTTTGAGTGATGACTGGACCAAACTTTAGAGACTTTAACTGCTGACTGGACCAAACTTTAGGGACTTTAATTGCTGACTGGACCAAACTTTAATGGCTTTATATATATTTTTTTTATTCAGTTGCTACTAAACATGTTAATTGATCTTCCATATCCACTTTTTACACTTTTTTTTTTATTAAGTGTAAAAAGTCTTGTTGACTTTGTAAGTCATAGATTTCCCAATACTTTTGCATATAGAATTTTAGGAGGTTTCCTACTTTCATGCCAACCTAAAATTATACTTGTAGTGATTATACAGTTTCATTTGTCGTATGAGGTGATCCAAAGAAGGAAATTTCTGATGTAGCTTCTCCTGACTAGTATGGAGTTACATAATCTAAACTTTAAATTTCAATTGTATCCTTTTTAGAGTGCCTTATATGAATCTAAGAGGGCTATGTGCTTTCTCCCTGATGTTTGGACGATGATCAGTAAAAATGATCAAGGACCTGCAATTTCTGCTTTAATATTCTGAATTCTGATACCAGCACAGTTTTAAGAGTGTAGCACATGAATATAGAGCAAAGAACTACTCGAGTAATAAACAACCACAAAAATACTACTGTAGTGATGAATTTTTATCAATAACTGATAATTTTACAATGAAAGTTACCATGTCCAAAATTTGTTGTTGGTCATGGATCTATCATTTCCTACATGAATCCTAAAATTTTGTGTTGTAGCAAGATCACTATCAACATCATTAGTCATTTAGTCTGGCGAGGACACTTGAATTAAACCATTTACTGCCCAAAAAGTACTACAATACTAAAATGTAAGTATGAACAATATCATCCTCATTCGTAAGCTGGCTTTTTGGCTGATCATCCATCATCCAGCCTGGTAAGTAAGTGTAAGGATGTTGTATTACCGCGAAATCACATTTTACAACTGAAATTTCCCAATACAAAGGGAAGGAAGTACACGCCAGGCCAATCAAGCCTGTAACCATCTATCTATTTACCATACAAAACTTCATACCCACATCATATGAGATTTTGCATTATTTAATTTAATATCAACCTAAGTTAATAAACATATTTATATTCGGGATATGTTTGATTTTGGAGCAATCTTCACCTGTAGGCTTCTGGCACCTCTCCCTAAGCTTCTTGGAGCAGTTTTTTTAGTGTAAGCCCCTTCAAACTGGAAAAGTTGGCAATACATTCTGGTATGGCCTTGAGGTCTTCACATTTGGCTATTGTGAGCGTCTCCAAGGAGGACATGCCTCTAAACTCCCTTGTCATTGAAATTACCAACTCCATCGTGGGGGCGTCCATATGCTTCAATCTGGGGAATGCTTGCTTCTTTTCAAGGAGATTATACTGGACGGGCTGTCCTGTATCCTCTCCACCATTCGAGAAAATCCTCCGCCAACCCCTCAATTTCGGCATGCTAATAAGCATGAGTGTTTCAAGTGACGGGAATAAGGGAGCAACATCCATGACATTGTCACTATTGACAATGCTGCCACTGCGAGTATCCTCCTCTATGTATTCCACATTATCTAAAAAGCAGAGGTTCAAAATTTGGAGATTAGGAAGTCTACCAAATGAGCAAAAACAACTGCATCCTTTAAAATGGTATATTGTTATGTAAGCAAGATTTGGTAGCCAAAAATGGAGTCGATCCAACATCCAGCTTGGTAATTTCTCCCCTGCATAACCATTTATTCTCAGATTTCTTAAATTTGGATTTGGTTGAAGGCCTTCTATTATCATCTCATCATCTTTTGTGCTGCCGTAATTGAATTCTAATCTCAAGCTCTTAAGCTTATCCATACTCTTCACGTTTGCTGCCTTTGCTTCGGATGCATCTTTTGGCCTCCCAAACACATGGATTCTTAATCCTCCTGTTAGACTGTTGAGGCAACTTAGCTCTGCTAAACCGCCAGCAGCATAGGCCTTTGATCCTCTTTGTGGATTGTGCTCCCTAAGTATGAACATGTCTAATGTTCGAAGATTTGTCAAGTTTCCCAACCCCTTAGGCATACGTCTCAACTCGTTACACCCCATGAGAGTGAGGTGTCTCAGATCTGCCAGCTTAGTTATGCCCTTGGGCAACTCCTGAAGTTCTTTACAGCACAACAAGTTAAGCGACAACAGATTCACTAGTAGTGTGACTGAATTTGGGAGTTTAACTATAGAATTGTATGACAAATCTAGATACTGTAAGCACCGCAGCTCACCCAGCCCATGTAGATCTAATATCCTCCAGCCCATGTAGATCTAATATCCTCAAGCGCGGGAATCTCAATATTAAGCCACGGAAGATGGACAAATTCTTCAATGTCAACTTACAGTGGGAAGGCACTGCTAGAAGGAAGGACTGTAAATGCTGAATCTTGAGTAGTGAGGAAGGGACTTCCCAACATGTTTCTGACAGTGTACCAAATGATACATGACAAACTCTTTGGTCAAATTCATTTGTGTTTGAATCTGCCATCTTATACTCGAATCCAACAATCGAACGCACAAGATCATGCATCACATCATGCATTGTCAAGAGTACCTGGGAATCAAACTCATAAGCCCGCATTATTTTTAAAAAGTTGTGGTTTACCAAGATAAGCATGTATGCTTCAGCTGCTTCCTCCAAACTTTGGCTTCTATATTGTGGCTTGACGTAACCCAAAGAGATCCAAAGACGAACCAGTACATCTTAGCCCATATGTTATCCACAACAAGCAGAAACTTTTTTCTGCCTATTGCTAGAAGGAAGTGGTCATAGAACTGATAATCCATCTCACAGTCGAGAGGGATTCCATCCATATTAGATGCTACTCTTAGTATCTTATCCCGCACCTTTTTGACGTCGAAATCTTGAGTTACGGAAACCCAAAACTGAACATCAAAACAGCTTTTAACCTCTTCATCATGGTATACATACTGAGCTAATGTAGTTTTCCCCACTCCCCCAATCCCAACAATGGAAGAGACAGAAGGGGTCGAGGTCTCCAACAAGGACTCAAAAAGCATGGTTTTAATGTTGTTCCGATCTTCATCTCTCCCGATAACTACATCAGTGATGACACGAAACCGAGTACTTTCTGTGCTCAATAGTGCCTGCGTTTCGTTCATGGATGGCATGCTAATTATGCCACCAAACTGCGCATGACATTTTGCAATAAACTCAAATTTCTTTATAATAGCTTTGAACTTATGAGCATTTCTCAAGGTTGAAAAAAGCTGGTTTGAATCAGAAAAGAATAAACGTACAGCTTTTACAAACTTGTTTCCATTCATGACCTCTTTCTGCTTGTCTCTGGCCGCGATTTCAACCAAGAAATCATCCAATTCAGCTAGTGCACAACCGATCTTGTCGAGCACATCTCGTTGAGCATTGCTGCATGACTCCAAGGAATCTGCATCAAGAAGTGTAGCTTCAACGGTAGTCTTAAACTCTTGGAGCATTTTAATGTGGAAATTCAGGTTCCTACTAGACATTATTCCTCTACATGCTCTGGCACCCAGCTTTTCCACAATATTTGAAACAACTTCAGCCACTATGGCCTCTGCCATTTCTCTGTTTTTTTATTTTATTTTTTTATAAGCGCGTAACAAAAATGGTGTTTGTACCTTAGCTTGTGGTTTTGATTTATTAAGCTTCAAGGACTTAATTAAATGAGATTACATTACATTTACATTTAAACACCTAGTTATGTACCGTATGTGTTACTCTAAACGTTGTGGTTACTTCATATTCTAGAAACCCTTAGCTTACTAATTTACATTGTTCAATACTTCAGTATGTTGAATTCTTCGTTCATTGTTCAACATTGAAAGTAACATTATTGACTCAACTTTGTTCTAAATCAACAGAATTGAATTTACTTCTATTGTAAAAAGTTTTGGAGAAGTAGCATCTATTTGGACATTTGAGTCATTCTACTTTGTAAAGTAGACTAGTAAGTCTTCGTCAAGATGTGAAATGCCATAATCATCTAGAGCTTCATAAATCATACTACCTCTGTTAATTTTTATGTGCAACTTTGGGGTATTATTTGTGAGATATAAAATATTCCAAAGTTGCACATAAAAATTAACGGAGGTAGTAATAAAAGTTTATTGCCAATCAACTGGTTCATGTGCGTTTTTATAGTCTAACAATATGTACGAAGTATCACTGTATCAATTTAATAATTATTTTTTATCCCGGTGCTGTAATCTTATCTTGAGCTCTAATGATAAAAACATCTATGTAAATTGGAAAATATATATGTTTCTGGCGGTGTGATCGGCCACCATAGGGTACCAGTTAGTGTTATAGAGGTTATTTTGTTAGATTTATAAGGGTTACTTAGTAACATAAGAGTTATTTTGTAATTTAAAAGTTACTCAATAAGTATAATAAGGGATTATTTTAGTATAATAAGGGTTCTTTCTGTTAGTGTATAGTGATTACTCTGTGTTTAACAAGCGGTTTCACGAAAAAAAAAACGTTATAATAAGTATATAAAAACAATTTGGTATGAATTTTATTATCAAATATATATATATATATATATATATATATATATATATATAGGTATACTTATATATTTTGGCAGGAGTTATCTATCATCAAATAAATGTTTTAACGATTTGTACTTCATTAATTATATGGTGATTAAAGGGTCAATAAAAAATATTACTGTGATAAAACATGTATGAATAAATTGTACCCTCAATTATTTAGGCGGATACGAATAAATTTTACCCTCAATTATTTAGGCGGACACCAAAGTGGTCACTCGTAGAAATAGGAAGAGAAGCTCATTTGAGTCATTGGGTATAAGGGAGAAACTGATTGCTTAATATAATAAACACCAACGGTAAATACTCTATAAGACCCTGTTTTTATTTTTTTATTTTATGTATTCGTAATTGTACAAAAGCCAAAAGGCTAAAACACTGATCATACTCTTATTTTATTTAATTTTTAGGCAAAATTGGTATAAACCATCTTTTTGTCCAATTTTTTTGAAAAAACTACCTTTTATGTTTTTTTATTTACTAAACCACCTTTTAAGTACCTAAATTCTTGATTGCACCACTCCTATTTCATCACATTTTAGCGATCAGACATACTCTGTAATTCATCACATTTTATTTTAAATTGCTGCAAATAATATTCAAAGGTACTCCCAATATACTTCGTATTATTTGCTAATTAATCAAATCACTTCTCATCTAACTTTTTTCTTTTTTTTCTTTTTTATTTTTTATTTTTTTTATTTACTACTTTGTATTAAGTGCTCCAAAGCACTATTTCTCGTCTTATCTCATGATTTGGCATCTATTATTATTAGGCTTGTATAGTGCTGTCTTATCTGCTGATTTGGAATCTATAAATATACGTAATTAGGCCATGTTCTTTTGAGCTTCTAAGCACGACAGAGTAGATTTTAGCAGAGTAGAGCAGATCAGATTTCAACATTATTATTAAATATTAATTATTATTATTAATTTAATAATAATTATTATTAATTTAATAATAATTATTATTAATAATTTAATAATTATTATTATTAAATATTCATTAATATTAGTAATTATTATTTTTAAGCAGAGAGCAAAGCAGATTTTAGCAAAGCTTGGTGGAGCTGGTGAGGAACTCATATTGTGACTTTGAGGTCACAAATTCGAGCCCCACTAACTACAAAATGCTTGGAAGTAGGGGTATTCCCTTACATCCCCCTCTACTCTCAAGCGCCGACTTGCGGAGCTAGGCTGGTTAAAACTGTGATAGGTGTCGGTTCAGTAGGATCCTCTCCTAAAGTATTTTTCCCTCCAGAAAAAAAAAAATTTAATTGTCTTGTATAAAGGGAACATTTGTTAATTTTTATTGAAAAAACAATATTAGATAACTTTAACCTTTTTTAAGATACAAATGCCCCTCTTATAAAAAACACTCGTTTTATTAAGTGCTCTATTATCAAAAGTGAAAACCCCACTCATATTATATACGTACTATTTTTGTCTTTCCTTTTAACCTCACTATCATTTTTAATATTTAGAATAAGTGATGCTACAAAAATAATACTCTGTAACTTTTATACTTGTATATAGTTTGTAGAGATAACTTTAAATTATTGTTTTTTAGGATAATTTAAATCCATCTTATAATAAATTAATACAAGTCCGTCTTAAAAAAAAAATCCGTTATTAGGTGCTTGGTGAAACACCATTTTGCATAATTAATCTAGCCATAAGGGAGGTCCTTTTTTTTTTGGGTGTGTGTGTGTATGTGTGTTAGTGTTAACCAAGAACTATTTAACCTAGTAATTTCGAAAAATTTCAATTTTCTCATTTTATATTGTCAACCAAAAAAGCCCAAAGTTATCTTTGATCCACATATACAACACTACTACTACTGTCTTTCTACACAACAAACCAGTCCAATATTTGTAGGTTCTTCAATTTTTCTCAACAGAACCTTAATTCATCTATATGTCTTGCTTCAAACTGGTTTGCTGTAATAATTTAGAGTAAATCATTTTAAGGTTTAGTTTTCGAAGTCAAAAACTGTCAAGATTGATTATTGGTAATACAGTAATACCTGGTAACAAGATTTCCTTGTTCTCGGGCCAGAGTTCAGTTCAAAAATTATGTCAAAGTATAATTTCTGTTCAAGAATTGCATAATTGAATCGGGTTTTTCCTTTTGGTTATATTGTCAAAATTTATCTAAGCTTGTTTTCTTCAAAAAATTGTTACATTTTTCTCAAGAGTAAGTTTTTCCATAAAATAATTTGAGTATACTAATTTAATCTACACGATGGTATCAACTATCAAGTTGCTAGTCTTTAGATTTCAAGCTCCTATCTTGCACTCAGCATTACTTTAAACTCCTTACTACACTGTTTAGGTTAGTCGATTCCTTGTTTTTGAAAGCTGTTGTTAGCATTACGCTTATTTACGCTGCTTATTTGGAGTATGATTTTTTTTTTGGACCAGATAACATACAGAGGTTCAAAATGACTTAACATTTATATATCAATTATAAGAGTGAAAACAAGGAAAAACATACTGTATTATATATTCTTAATCGTACAAAATGAAAGCCTAAAGGCTAAGATATCCGTTATACAGCTATACTCTCTCTATCCCTAAAGGGCTAAATTTTGCTTCATATCCAAAAAAAGGATGCCCTTCCATAGTTTTATTAGTTAATTTATCCGCTTGCAACCTCGCTTATTCTTTCAACCTCTCTTTTCATTCAACCTCTCTTTTCATCCATTCTTGTGCTCAGCCTCACTCATGTGTGCAAATAGTACTTCTTGTTTGTTAAAAATGCACATTTGATATTTGGAGCAATACTTTAGGAGTATGAAAAAACATTGCAATTGCAAATTTTATACAAAATAGGGAGTATTGGAGTAAGGGGTTGGGGGTGAAAATGGAAAATAAAAAATAATTGAAAGATGAGTTGGGAAAGTAGTACAATAAAAACTATGATTATTTCTAAGTCACTCACTACTAGGATATGCATGAACTTAAATGTTGAATAAGGGGCCAGTATTCTCCATTTGGACGCTGGCACCTCTCACTCAGTATGGGGCATCCGCTAATTTCAAGAACCTTCAAGTTTGGGAGGTTTGCTATTTGATGCGGCAGTGATTCTAATCTTGGGCAATCTGACAAAACAAGTCTTTGTAGGGAGGTGAGGCTGTCAATCCATTCTGGTATTGCTTTGATATGTTGTATTTCAGAGATAGTCAAGCATTGAAGGGATGATAGATCTCGTATTCCCTCATAAAGAACCTCTAACCTTAGATGCTCAAGGTACAGATTGTGCAGGTTAGGAAACCAACTACTTAATGGAAGGGTAGGTGTTTGTCGTTGTTGATGAGGCTGCATAAAAGCATGCACACCAGCGAGATAGGGGGATATATAGAGACTTCTAAGAGAGGTGAAACTCCCTATCTGCTGCCTGGTAATTGTAATCACCAACTCCATATTGTCCACTTGTAGCATCTGTAATTTGGGGAATGCAGGCTTCCAATTAACGAGATGCTGATGTTGAACCTGGATATCCTCCTGCGCACTACTTGACATCCTCCACCATCCCTTCAGCTTTGGCATCCCGGCTACTTTTAAATCTATGAGGCTAGGGAATAGGGGGGCTTGAGACAACTCATTGTCACTATCAGAAATATCCACCACATACTCTACTTCATCTAACCCATTCAGATGTAGAGATTTCAGATGAGGGAGCCTTCCAAAGGAGCATAAATATTTGCATGATTTACAATTTACAATATAAATTGTTGTCAAGTTAGGAAGGTGATTATCTAGATAATCCATCATCCAACTTGGTAACCTCTCTCCTCCATACCCAGTTATATGGAGTAACTTTAGATTAAAAGGGGGCTGGAGACATTCTAACACCCTCTCATCCTCTTTTGTGCCATTCTTGAAGCTTATAATTAGTTCTCGGAGGTTCTCTTTCATCTTCAAGTTTGATGCTCTAATATCCGATGACATTATGTACTTTGACTCCCCACACACCTCAATAAGCAAATCTCCTCTTAGATTATTTAGCTGATCTAAATCTGCTAGCTTGCCCATAATACTAGCGTCTGCTTCAGCCTGGTTACTTACTTTGAAAGTATCTAATGTTCTAAGACTTGTCAACTTCCCCAATCCCATGGGCATATGCCTCACCCCCAGACTTCCCAATATCTTAAGGTGTCTCAGATTCACCAACTTGCTCACGTCCCTAGGCAACTCCACAAGGTTACCACAATTATGCAGGTAGAGTAATAGTAAATTCACTAGCCGCGTTATTGAATTTGGTAGTTTCACTATATCAGTTTCAGACAAATTTAGATACCGCAAGCAGATTAATTCACCTACAGATGACGGTAATTCCTTTATCCCCACACCTTGTAGGTCTAACACCCTTAAACATTCAAGTTTTGATATTAATTTACCACACATGGACAAATTTCTCACCTTTAGCTTACCTCTATCACTTGTACTCCCTCTGACTAATGATTGAAGGTGTTTGATTTTGAATACTGAAGAAGGCAATACCCAATATCCTTCCGTCAAATATTCTCCAAAAACTGATGTCGCCTGGACTTTCCAGAAAGATAGATGACGAACCCTTTCGTCAATTTCAACTGTGTTTGAATCTGTCACCTTATATTTAAACCCAGCTAGTGTGAGTACGAGCTCATACATCAAATCCTGCATAGTAAATGATGCATCATCACGGCTACATAATTGGAGAAATCCACAACTAAGCAAGCTGATCATACATTCATTCCCGGCTTCCTCCAAACTTTGTTTTTCATATGCGGGCTTAACATATCCCAAAGCAATCCAACGGTTGATCATTTCTTCTTGTGAAAAATCACCTCCCTTTTGGAACAAGGAGCAGTAAGTAACACAAAGCTTCTGTGTTGCATCCAATTTGTCGTAGCTAAATTTAAGCGTATGCATAACGTCACGCCCATAGGAAGCAAAATTAGCAAACTGATCATCTCTAAAAGCAAGCCATTCTTGAACAGTACGTTTCCCTGCTAAGAGGCCTCCAATACTTCGTATAACAAGGGGCACTTTTGGACACATGTTAGCGATCTCCATCCCAATTGCTTCCACACCTGGCTCTTGCCAATGTGTAAAAGCAATCTTCTGAAAGAGAAGCCAAGAGTCATCTTCTGTTAAATCCCCAAGCATGCAAGGAGCATTGGAATCCATTAGTCCAGCCACTTTTTGATCGCGTGTGGTAAGGAGAACCTTACTCCCATTAGCTCCAAATTCTAGCAGCTTTCTCAATTCGAACCACTTGTTTCTCAAGTCAGTTTGATCCCAAATGTTATCAAGGACAAGCAGAAATTTCTTCTTACCAATTGCTTGATGGAATAGATGATAAAGCTGAGCCATGTCGTATAGATTGAGAGGCATTATTTCCCCTGAACCACGTGCTATTATTGTCTCCAGCACCTTCCTGACATCAAAACCCTGAGTCGTCGAAACCCAGAACTGAACGTCAAAACAATACTTGATCCTCTCATCATTATACACATACCAAGCCAATGTTGTTTTCCCCATTCCGCCAATCCCAACAATGGAAGAAACAGAGAGGGTTCCTGAAGCCATGGAGTCCTCAGACAACATGCTTACAATCTGGTCCCTGTCTTTGTCCCTCCCAACAACAAAATTGGTAAGGATGTTAGACGATGACGACCCCGCTCTTTGAATGCTCTTTTCCCTCGTTGGCACGCAGCAAATGCGACCAATCATAGCATGGTCTATTGCAATGGAACTGAGTTTCTTCTTAATACCATCAACTTTTCGAGCATCTTTAAGCCGTGCAACAAGCTGATTTGATGCAGAGAAGAAGGGTTGTAACTCTTTTGTGAAGTTACCTCCACTCATGACTTGTTTCTGTAATTTCCTAGAATTTCTTACATCTAACAAGTCAACCAACCTATCAAGCTGACAGCTAAGTTTCTCCAGAGTGTCTTGTTCAGTAAGGCTGTATTGCTCCAACATTGAATCTGCGTCAAGGAGTGCAGCTTCAATGAGAGTTCTTGTATTCTCAAGCCTTTTCACCTCGGACTCGAGGTCCATTACATAATTGATTGCACCATAACCTTTGTTAACCATTTTTTTCACAGCAAGATCAACTATTGCAGTTTGTACGGGTCAGCCATTTTTTTTTTCTTTGGGGGTTCTAAGAATTAAAGGTGATTTTGTGCGTGTTAAGGGAGTAAGATAGAATTAATATGATTTGTGGTTTGTGAATGGAAAATTGAAGGGCTGGTTGAGGGATTTTATACAAATTTAACTAAAAATTACTGTATAATACTTTATGTAAGATGCTTCCTAGAATTAACTAGGCAACTCACAAATCACAACTGCTTTTAGAGGTAATTTGGAAGTAAACTTCCGTCATCACCGTTAAAAGTACATTATTGATCCTTATTTTCTAAAGAAGACTGATATTTTTTAAGCAAAAAGTGTAAATTGGTATGATTAATGTTTCTCAATACCCGTATTATCTTTCTTAATTTCTTAAACATAGAAAGAAAATAGTACAAGTATTTAGTGAGGAATGAGAAGTTTCCTTTAGAATGGAGGGATTATAGTTAGCGCCATGGATATATTATTCTGAGGTTGGATTGTTTAATCTCTTCAATAAATACATAATTCTGCTTAGTGAAGTTAACTGATTTGATCTATACTACATTATGCATAATTGCATACCAAAAAAAAAAAAAAAAAAAAAAAAAAAAAAAAAAAAAAAAAAACACTTTTCCCATTAATCAACACAAATTAACTGATTTTTTATTGCACATATGCATAGAATGTAAAGTAGTGCCATTAGTTTAAAATCGATAGCTAGAGTTGATTATTATTATTTTCTTAACATAAAGATAAGACGTCATATGCCCCTACGAACTGAAACTTTTCACACGTCAATTTGGCTCGTGTTAGTGGACAAGACCTCTTCGAAGTAGGGGAAAAAAATAAGGAAATCTATACCCTCATATTGCCCATAATAAGGATTAATCCCAAATAATTGAGTTCCACTCTCACTTGTCCTTTTTTTTAAAATTAAAATATAATATGATTACAGCAGATCTCATGAGTTCATGCTTGAAATTTTGCCTCCACTTTAAAAAAATCTCGTATTATTAAGAGAAAGTGAGACTTCCATATCCACTTTAAAACTTTATTTTTAATTTTATTATTATTATTATTATTATTATTATTATTATTATTATTATTATTATTATTATTATTATTATTATTATTATTATTATTATTATTATTATTATTATTATTATTATTATTATTATGTGGACTTGGCTTTTTGACTGTTTAAGTCATGGATTCCCCAAGACTTTTGCATAAAGAAGAAATATAAGAAGTTTCAATTCCTACATTCTAATTTAATATAATTACTGATGGTAAATTTCCCTTGTTATATAATGAGGTGATCCAAGGAAGGAAATTTCTGATGCAGCTTCTACTAAGAAGTTACATCATCAAAACTTCATAATTGTATCCTGTTATCTAGTATGTTGCATAACAACACAATCACTTGAACATATGTCTGACCCCTTGCAAATCTAATCCTAACTTTCTAAGAGGTGGTGTATCGTGTATGTGTCTTCTCCGGATGATCGAGTGAGTTATCAATAAGAATTGAGCTAGGATATGAGATTTTTGCTCTGATATTGTGATACCAGGAAAAGTTTTTGGAGTATAAAGAAAGAATATGGAGCAAAGAACTAATAAAAAACAACCAGAAAATTACTTGCCCTAGTATTTTTCTGGTTGTTTATCACTAAATAATCAAATTGAAATAATCAAATAAAATATTTGACGACCCATATTACTAAGGCCTCGGCTGCCACTTGGATCACCGAATTAAAGACTACTAACCCCCTAAAAGATCCCCTCTTCTCATAGGTAGTCATCAGCTTCAAAGCCTAGACTCTGATCATAATGATCAAGATTTCTGAAACCAAATTCGGTTTTCGCTTCATTGTTTTGTGGTTGTGAAAATGTAGGCTAAATAAATAAGTTTATTAATTAACAAGTAAACAATTAAGGAATGTGCATGACATCATCTGACAGTGTGCCATCAACTGTTGCCTTCATTTAACAATTGTGAATATAATTGGTTGGATTGTTCTTTTGATTAAATTTAGCTTGCTGCTTGCCTATTGCTTATATATTGAATTCAACTAGCTAATAAGCTAATTCATAACATAAACGGAGTATAGTATAATGGCTTGCTAATTAATTGCTCAACAATTGTCATCTTCACTCTCTTTTTGTACCATAAATTATTACGCGAAGCACTTTTTCTTATTCTAACTCCTGATTAGGCATCTGTTATTGGGCGTTTGGCCTGGAGAATGCACACCCTAGTGCATATTCTATGTCTGTATTAGTCCAGTCATTACCCTGAGTTGTGAACAATAATATGTGGTATACATGAATTTGTTCATTGATAGTGGTCTATGATTATAAACAGCGCACAGATTTTTTAAAAAAAAACAATCCCATGCATTTTAATAGTGAATGTAGAGTTTGGATTTTCCACTCTTTATTAATTCTTCAAATTTTTTTATAATGTCTCAAATACATACAAATGCTAACATTTTAAACATTTTATTATAGCTATGAAGTTAATTAGCATATTTAATATCATATCCATCATTTTAGCTCAATTAATCTAATGAGAGGGATCACGATTTTATTAAATTTTGCTTTAAACATTTATAATACAGACTTATAAGTAAATTTTTTATTATTAAAACCCAAAGTATGAATAAATTTTAGCCTCAAGTATTTAGGCAGCTACCAAAGTGGTCAATCGTATTTTCGTAATAGGTTACATAGATATAGGAGCTGAGGAGAAGCTCATTTGAGTAATTGGGTATAAGAGAGAAACTAATTGCTTAATATAATGAACGCCAACGGTAAATACTCTATAAGACCCTTTTTTTTTTTTTTTAATGTATTCGTAATTGTACAAAAGCCAAAAGGCTAAAACACTGATCATACTCTTCTTTTTCTAGAACATTGCTTCTAATAATTAAAAATGGGTACCCTTCTATACTGTTATCGGTAAATTTGTCTCACTTGCAACCTCACTCAGCTTGGTCTTTCAATTACTCTTTTTTTCATCCATACTTGTGTGTTGTGTCCATCTATCATTTATGTGTACAAATTGCACTTGTTTGTTAAAAAAGTGAAATTAAGATTTGGATTTTGGAGTATGAAAAAAACATTACAATTACATTCTATATTTGATAATTATCTTACATGGTAACAAGAATTCCTAATTAGAAAAACGCGAGGAGTAAGGAGGTTGGGGTAGAAAAGAAAATTAGAAAATAATTGAAAGCTGAGTTTGGGAAGCTATTACAATGAAAACTATTATCTTATGGATAGATTAGGAATATGATGAATGTAGTGCCAGTATTCTCCATTTGGATTCTGGCACCTCTCCCAAAGTATGGGGCATCTGTGAATTCGAAGTGTCTTCAAGTTTGGGAGGTTTGCTATTTGCTGCGGCAGTGATTCTAATCTTGGTAAATCGAACAAATCAAGTGTTTTTAGGGAGGTGAGGTTGTCAATCCATTCTGGTATTGCCTTAAGCTTTCTACAACCGGTTATTATTATGCATTCCAGGGTGGATAATAATCGAAAGCTTTCTGAAAGAATCTCAACCTCGTGCACCTGCCATAGACTTAGGTACTGCAAGTTGGGAAAGAATAAATACTTATTTTGGAGGGTAGGTGCTTCTTGTTACAGATGAGGTTGCTCATCAATGTCATCAAATCCAATACTAAGAGTTTTAAGAGAAGTGAAGCCCCCCGAGTGCAGCTGCCTTGTAACTGTAATCGCCAATTCCACATTGTCCACTGTTAGATATTCTAATTTAGGGAATGGAGGCTTCCACTTAACAAGATGTTGATGTTGAACTTGGAGATCCCCTCTTGATTATTGCTCATTACTTGATAGCATCCTCCACCATCCCTTCAATTTTGGCATTCCTTTTAGTGTGAAGTGATAAAGGCCGGGAAATAAGGAAGTTGGGGGCAACTCGTCCACGATGTTGTTAGCATTTCCGCTACTAGTGCTGATGTTGTCCTCCATATACTCCACTTCATCTAAGTTTTTAAGATTAGAAATTTTTAAACAAGGGAGCCTTCCTAAGGAGCACAAGTTCTTACATGCTTTAAAATCCATAAAAGTAAGTTGTTCCAAATAAGGACTTTTAGATTAAAAGGGGGCTGGAGACATTCTAACAACCTCTCATCCTCTTTTGTGCCATTCTTGAAATATATATCTAGATATAGGAGATTCTCTTTCATTTTCAAATTTACAGCACTAATCACAGTTGACATTATATACTTTGACTCCCTACGTACCTCAATACACAATCCTCCTCTTAGATTGTTCAGCTGATTTAGATATGATAATTTGCCCATAATATTACCCTCTGATTCAGTCTGTTCACTCACTATAAACACATCCAAACTTGTAAGATTTGTCAAATTCCCCAATCCCATGGGCATATGCCTCAACTTCTCACTCCCTTTCAACAAAAGGTGTGTCAGATTCACCAACTTGCTCATATCCCTAGGCAATTTCTCAAGGAAACAACAAAGTTTCAAGTTGAGTGATTGTAAATTCACTAGACATGTGATTGAATTTGGGAGTTCCACTATTTCAGTTCCAGACAAATTTAGATACCGCAAGCGGATTAATTCACCTACGGCTTCTGGCAATTTGTCTATCCTTATCACATGTAGGTCTAATACTCTTAAACATTCAAATGTTGATATTAATTTATCAATTATGGACAAATTCCTCACCTCTAGGCTAGAAGAAGACATATAACTGCGTATGATGAATGATTGTAGGTGTTTGATATTGGGTAATGAAGAAGGCAGGTGCCAATTTGAGCTCTTCATCATTTTCCAAAAAGACAGATGACGAACCCTTTTGTCAATTTGATATGTGTTTGAATCTGCCACCTTATACTTGAACCCAGCTATTGAGAGAACAAGCTCATACATTACATCGTGCATACGTATTACTTTTGAACTAACCCATTCATCAAACCCACAAGACCGGAAAAATCCACAATTAATCAAGTTGATTATGATAGATATTATAGTTTACGATAATATTTGTCACAGAGCTAGGATATTTTGTATATATTTTTGATATATTTTGTATACTTATCTTACTAGATTCCTAACGAGATTAGGACTAGGATTGTAACTCTATATATTATGATCAATGGTACACACTCCGATCTGAGGAGTTTTCCCGAAATCTAACATGGTATCACAGCTTAGGTTTTCGATCTCAAATTAATTTTTTTTTTCCAACTTTCTTTGGTTTTTTGTTTTAATTTGGGACCTTCGCTTCCGCAAATTTTCTTTAACTGGTTAATTGATAACCACTTTCTTTTCCCTCTTTGTTTATTCGTAACACATTGTGCAGCTCTTTGCTAATTTGTCTTCTAGTTAGCAATTTCATACCATCATCAACTGCACATCATTCATACTACATTTATCGCTGACTTTCTTGCGTCATGGCTAAAGACGATGAATCCACCCCACCACCACCTCCTCCACCATCAACGGAATACCATCCGGCACTTTCCGTCAACAACATCAAGAACGCTATACCTTTGATTCTTGATCGGGAAAAGGTTCAATACTCGAATTGGGTCGAGTTATTCGAGGTTCATTGTCATGCTTTTAACGTCCTTGATCATATCGATCCGAAAACGCCAAGACCGACTGATATTTCTGAATCATTATGGCTGCATCTTGACTCCATTGTTAAACAATGGATATATGGCACTATTTCAATTGATCTCTTGGAAACCGTCTTATGCCGTGGAGACTCTGCTCAAAAAATTTGGAATAAGTTGAAAGCTCTATTCCAAGATAACAAGAACACGAGAGCTGTTTACCTTGAAAACCAGTTCAATTCCCTTCACTTGTCCAATTTTACGGATGTTTCATCCTACTGTCAGCAGCTTAAGAATTTGAAGGATCAATTGGCCGCGGTGGACCAGCCGGTGTCGGAGCAGAAACTTGTTATTCGTCTCGTCTCGGGGCTCGTTAACACAGATTACGATACGGTCGCAACAATTATCCAGCAAACAGACCCTTTACCCTCGTTCGAATCTGCTAGGTCCCGCCTCCTCCTTGAGGAGACAAGACGGTCTAACGACCAAGGAAACCAGTCGGCTTTCGTGGCCCAAAACACTGCAAATTCGTCGACCACCGCATCACCCCCTCAACAACCGTCACAACAGCAGCAACGTGGCGGCAACACTAGTAGTGGCCGTGGAACTGGACGCGGTCGTGGAAAGGGTGGTGCGAGCAAGGGCCGAGGTAGGGGGAGGGGTCGAGACAATGGTCAGCAACAACAGCAACAAACCAACGCATCTCAACCCCCTACTTGGGGAGCCCAGCAAGCCCATCAATGGGCCTCACAACAGCAGCCCCAACAATGGGCTATGGCACCCTTTCCTTTTCCTCAGCAGCCAAGGCCTATTGGGCAGCCACCAAGGCCCAACCAAGGAGCTCAATTTTGCTCTCAGCAGGCCTACACATCTCAATACCCGGTTTATCAAGCTGCTCCTCCCTCTTATGGGCCTTTAATGACTCCCACCGAACTGGGTAACTCTTTTGCAACCATGTCTCTTCCACAAGACAATTCTTGGTACGTGGATTCTGGTGCAACGTCTCATATGTCGAACAATCAAGGTACTCTCATGCCCTTATTTAATTTGAGCACAAATAATCATATTTTAGTTGGTAATGGTCATCGCATTCCAGTCACAGGTTATGGTCATACTACCTTGCCCTATCCCAAACCCCCCTTAGTTCTACGTGATGTCTTATTAGCACCTCAAATTGTGAAAAATCTTATCTCTGTTCGAAAATTCACTTCCGATAATTCTGTGTCAATTGAATTTGATCCTTTTGGTTTTTCTGTGAAGGATCTTCGTACGGGGAAAGTAATAACGAGATGCAATAGTTCGGGGGACCTTTATCCTGTCACCACCACTACCACTCCTTCCACTTGTCTTGCCACCTCTCTCACAGCTGCTACCTCACAAACTTGGCATGATTGTCTTGGACACCCGGGAAATCCAGCTTTAAGTGTTCTTAAGTCTAAAAACTTAATTCCTTGTAATAAAGAGCCTGACTCTATTTTTTGTGTTTCGTGTCAATTAGGAAAACATGTACGTTTGCCTTTTCATACTTCTAATAGCATTTCTTCTACTGCCTTTGAGATTATTCATGCCGATTTGTGGACATCTCCTATTCGTAGTAGTAATGGTCATAAATATTATTTGGTTCTATTGGATGATTTTACTCACTTTGTGTGGACTATTCCATTAAAATTCAAATCCCAAGTTTTTCAGTATTTTTTGAATTTTAGAGCTTACATCCGAACTCAATTTGAACGACCAATAAAATCATTTCAAAGTGACCATGGAAGGGAATTTGACAACGACCCATTTAAACATTTTTGTGTCACAAATGGCTTAGTTTTTCGTTTCTCTTGTCCACACACATCATCTCAAAATGGGAAGGCCGAACGCATGATTCGTACCTTAAATAATATTTCTCGTACTCTTCTAATTCATGCTTCACTTCCTCCTTCCTATTGGGTACACTCCTTAGAAACAGCTACTTACCTTCTCAACATCATGCCTACCAAAACTCTAGCAAATGAAACTCCCGCTTTTGCCTTGTTTCGCAAGGCACCGTCTTACGATCATTTAAGAGTCTTTGGTTGCCTATGTTTTCCTAATCTTTCCGCTACAGCATCACATAAGTTGGCTCCTAGATCCACTCCTTGTGTCTTTTTGGGTTACCCCACAAATCATCGAGGATATAAGTGTCTAGACCTCTCTACACACAAAATTATTATTTCCCGGCATGTCACATTTGATGAGTCATCTTTTCCATTCCGGAATTTAAATAATGCACAAACATCCCACTATGATTTCCTACAGCCATCGGATCCTAGTCCCTTACTAAATCCATTATGGCAGCATAATACAACTATTCACAACAAGCAGCCCACTCCGCAGGGGTCTTGCGGCCCACCTCATTCTACCGCAGACCCATTGCGGAGTCCCCTGCCCATCATTACTACCCCCCGTCACGGCCCGCCTATGTCCCCCCCTCACATAGCAGCTTCTGGGCCGTCTTCCCCCAACCGGCCCACACAGCTGGGCCCGTCACACCCAACCGGCCCACACCTCCTACCACACCAAATGCGCCATATACGCCCCCTCCTTTGCGAGGTATTGTGCCCATACAACCAACTCGCCCACCCCCACCTTCTCCTCGAGTTACTCGTAGTCAACACGGAATTGTTAAACCAAATCCCAAATATCACCAAGCTAATATGACCATTCCTTCTCATAAATCACCGCTTCCTAAGACATATAAAAATGCTCTTAATGACCCTAACTGGAATGCAGCGATGAAGGATGAATTTGATGCTCTTATTAAAACAGGGACTTGGGAGTTGGTACCTAGGCCTACGGGGGTG
Source organism: Chenopodium album (assembly GCF_948465745.1). NCBI lineage: Eukaryota > Viridiplantae > Streptophyta > Magnoliopsida > Caryophyllales > Amaranthaceae > Chenopodium > Chenopodium album. The sequence continues at coordinate 57,954,127 of NC_137843.1, forward strand.
AACATTGTTAATTGTATGTGGTTATTTAAGCACAAGTACAAGTCTAATGGTGACCTTGAGAGGCACAAAGCTCGTCTTGTATGTGATGGCAGGTCGCAGGAAATAGGTGTGGATTGTGATGAGACTTTCAGTCCGATAGTTAAACCGGCCACTATTCGCATTGTTCTTAGTTTAGCTTTGGCTAAAAAGTGGTCGATACATCAATTAGATGTCAAAAATGCCTTTTTACATGATGATTTGCAGGAAACTGTTTATATGCATCAACCTCCGGGTTTTGTTGATCGGAGGGCTCCCAATCATGTTTGTCGGCTCCGCAAGGCTCTCTATGGTTTGAAACAAGCTCCTAGAGCTTGGTACCAACGCTTTGCGAATTTTCTCATCAAATTGGGTTTTGTCATTACCAAGAGTGACAACTCTCTTTTTACTTTCCGGCAGGGTGATGATATGGCATATTTGCTCTTATATGTTGATGATATTATTTTAACTACCTCATCTGACAGGTTGCGTACAGGAATTATTTCTCAGTTGCAAACTGAGTTCCCTATCACTGACTTGGGTCCCTTGAGTTATTTTTTAGGGATTTCGGTGACTCGCAAACCTTCTTATTTGCTACTCTCACAGGAAAAGTACGCACAGGAGATCTTAGAGCGTGCAGGTATGGCCTCTTGTAAACCTGCAGCCACTCCAGTTGATACTAAGTCCAAACTTAGTGCAGATGCAGGACCACCTTTTCGGGATCCTACTTTGTATCGCAGTTTAGCAGGTGCTCTTCAGTATCTCACTTTCACCAGGCCAGATATTTCTTATGCGGTACAACAGGTGTGTCTATTTATGCATGATCCCCGGGAACCTCATTATGAGGCATTGAAACGCATTTTGCGTTATGTTCAGGGTACCATTGATCACGGCTTACATTTATATCCGTCTACTTCTCATCGATTGATTACTTACACTGACGCTGACTGGGGAGGTTGTCCCGATACCCGCCGTTCCACATCGGGCTATTGTTGTTTCCTTGGGGACAACCTGGTGTCTTGGTCATCTAAGCGTCAACATACTTTGTCTAAATCGAGTGCAGAAGCAGAATATCGAGGCGTCGCAAATGTTGTCTCTGAGGCGTGTTGGCTCCGTAATCTTTTACTTGAGTTACATTGTCCTCTACGGCAGGCTACTATTGTTTATTGTGATAATGTCAGTGCTATCTACCTTTCTGGCAACCCGGTACAACACCAACGCACCAAACATGTGGAGATGGATATTCATTTTGTTCGAGAAAAGGTTGCTTTGGGGCAAGTTCGGGTTCTCCATGTTCCTACTAGATATCAGTTTGCGGACATTTTCACTAAAGGCCTACCGCGAGAATTATTTCTGGAATTTAGGTCCAGTCTTAGCGTACGTCCTCCTCCCGCTACGACTGCGGGGGTGTGATAGATATTATAGTTTACGATAATATTTGTCACAGAGCTAGGATATTTTGTATATATTTTTGATATATGTTGTATACTTATCTTACTAGATTCCTAACGAGATTAGGACTAGGATTGTAACTCTATATATTATGATCAATGGTACACACTCCGATCTGAGGAATTTTCCCGAAATCTAACAGATTATATATTCTTGCCCTGCTTCCTCCAAGCTTTGATTACTATATTGTGGCTTAATATATCCCAAAGCTATCCAATAATGGATTAAATTCATCAACTACAAACCTCTGTCGCTTTGGGAACAAGATGCAGTAAGTAACACAAAGCTTTAGTCTTGCATCCAATTGGTCGTAGCTAAATTTAAGTGTATGCATAATGTCACGCCCATAGGATGCAAAATAAATTAGCAAGCTGATCATCTCTAAAAGCACGCCATTCCTGAACAGTAGGTTTCCCTGCTAAGAGGCCTCGAATACTTCGTATAACAAGGGGCACTTTTGGACACATTTCAGCAATCTCCTTCCCAATTGCTTCTACACCTGGCTCATGCCAATGTGTAAAAGCAATCTTTTGAAAGAGAAGCCAAGAGTCATCTTCTGTTAAATCCCCAAGCATGTAAGGGTTGGCGGTGCCCATCATTCCGGCAACTTTATTATCACGTGTAGTAATGAGGACCTGACTCCCACCTCCAGCATGTGTTGATAACAGGTTTTCCAGATCAACCCACTTCTGTCTCAGACTAACATGACCCCAAATGTTATCCATAACAAGCAGAAATTTCTTCCCACTAATTGCTCGTCGAAAGTGATTATACAATTGATCCATGTTGCACAGATTGTGAGGCAATTTTCCTGCACCACATGATGTTATCATCTCCACCAGCATCTTTCTAGTATCAAAATCCTGAGTTGCTGAAACCCAGAATTGAACATCAAAACAGCGCTTCATCCTCTCATCATTATACACATACCAAGCCAATGTTGTTTTCCCTATTCCACCAATCCCGACAATGGTGGCAACAGAGAGGGTCTGTGAAGCCACCACCACGGAGTCCTCACACAGCATGTTTACAATCGCTTCCCTTTGTTTGGCCCTCCCAACAACCAAAGTGCTACCAACATGAGCTAACTCGACACTTTGTATGCTTCTTGCCTGAGTTGGCAAGCTGCAAATGCGACCAATCATAGCATGGTCTATTCCAATGGAATTCAATTTCTTCTTAATATCCTCAACTTTTCGAGCATCTTTAAATCGTGCAACAAGCTGATTCGATGCAGAAAAAAAGGACCGTGACTCTTTTGTGAAGTTACCTCCACTCATGACTTGTTTCTGTAATTCTCTAGAAGCTCTTACATCCAATAAGTCAACCAACCTATCAAGCTGACAACTGAGCTTCTCCAGCGTGTCTTGTTCAGTGTGGCTGCTGTAATGCTCTGACAATGAATCTGCATCGAGGAGTGCAGCTTCAACGAGAGTCCTTGTATTCTCAAGATTTTTCAGCTCGGACTCGAGGTCCATTACATAATTGATTACTTCAAAACCTTTGGTTACCAATTTCTTCATAGCAAGATCAGCTACTGCAGTCGTTACAGGCTCTGCCATTTTTTTTTTTTTTTTTGAGGGGTGGATTATTGGAGAAGTTTAAAGGAAACAAAAGTTAGGAAGGGAAAGAAATAAGAAAGGGCAATGATTTTTAGTTTACGAATGAAAGCTTGAGAAATGGTTGAAGGATTATTGGAGAAGTTTAAAGGAAACAAAAATTAAGTTACGAGAATGTTTGGTTCAATTCACGTAAAGGCAAGGGAATGGAAATAAGAAAGGGCAGTGATTAGAAGCTGATATTGTGGTTTGTAAGCTTCAAGGACTTGTTGAAGGATTATAAAAAAGGGATTTGTTAGATGCTTCGTCGAAATATCTAAGCATATTTATTTTATGCTACACAACTAACTAGCTTAGAATTATAGGCAAAATGTAGCTTTCATAAATTATACTGGGGAATGAATGTCCTTCTATGGAATGCTAGGGGAATAGCTCGGGACGGGTTCAAGAGGAACATCCGTCAGCTAATCAAAGATCATGACCCTGACATAATCATACTCACTGAAACAAAGGTGCCAAAAATAGGTTGTGAAGAACTCATCTCTATCCTGCCATACAATTCCTTTGAGGTGGTTGAACCCATTGGTTATTCGGGAGGGATTCTTATCCTGTGGAACTCTGGCTACCACTCCATCACTGTAGTTAGCAAGGAGCCTCGCGCTATCCACACAGTAGTGCAGGTAAACCACTCAAAAAAATTCTTCCTTACAGCACTTTACGCTTCTACTTCGCATAATGGTAGACTTAATATGTGGAACTCTTTAGAATCAATTAGCAAAAATATTGACATGCCTTGGGTAGTTTGTGGTGATTTTAATGAGATTTGCTATGACCATGAGAAATGGGGGGGGGGGGGGGGAAATGCACACCCCCTCCACCAGATGAGAGCTTTTAATGAGACCATTGCAAACTGTAACCTAGTAGACCTGGGCTATGTAGGTCACAAATACACCTGGTTCAATAAACTGAAAAAGAATCCCATCCTTGAAAGGCTTGACAGATTCTTGGCAAACAGTCAATGGATTCAGCTTTACCCTTATAATTGTGTAACAAACCTTCCAAGGATGACCTCTGACCATAACCCTCTACTACTTCAATTTGAAAAGAAAAAGGTCTTCCCTGGCACCACACCCTTTAGATTTAAGCCAATGTGGTTTACTGAGAGTGACTTCCTCCCTTTTGTTTCCCAAAAATGGTCCTCTTATCATGCCAATTTTTGCCATAAAATAAATTTCCTAGCCAGAGACCTTAAACCATGGGCAGATAACATCTTCACAAATCAAAAAGCCACAAAAAACAGACTGATTGCTAGAATCAATGGGGCTCAACTAGCTTTTCAAAGAAACCCAACCCAAACCAAACCCACCTTCTCAATCTGGAACAAGACCTACAAACACAGCTAAATAATATTCTAGACCAGGAGGAAATTCTTTGGGCAACTAGAGCCAGATCAGATTGGCTTCTTCAAGGAGATAGAAATACCTCCTTTTTTCATGCTTCGGCAATCATTAGGGGGAAAAGAAACAAAATCTTAGCCCTGAAAAATAGTGTGGGGGAATGGATTGAGGATCCAAACCAAATTCACCTCCACATTTTACACCACTTCCAGAAGCTTTTCTCTTCAGAACCAACTCAAGAAATTGAGGACATCCAAACCTCTGCTGATATTGATTGCTGCTCCATCCCAGAATTGCAAGAAATGAAAGATGCCCTTTTCTCAATTGCTCCAAATAAAGCACCTGACCTAGATGGGTTCCATGCTTCTTTCTTTCAAAGAACTTGGGACTGTATACATCAGGATTGTCTCAACTTTGTCCAACAAATTTTCTCAGATAAGGAAATTCCTAGTATCATAAACAAAACTGTAACCTGCTTGATTCCAAAAGTACTTTCACCATCTCTCATAACCAGCTTTAGACCCATCAGGTTAGTCAATACTTCTTACAAATTGATTTCCAAAATACTTGTAAATAGGCTAAGACCTCACCTGATCTCTATAATCTCTCCAAACCAGAACAGTTTTCTCAAAGGGAGGGGGACTGAGGTAAATTACGTTATAGCCTCAGAAATTTTGCATACCATGTCAAAGAAGAAAGGTTCAAGAGGCTTTTTTGCTTTGAAATTGGACCTAGAAAAGGCCTATGATAGGCTTGAGTGGTCATTCATAAACCATTGCCTTCACTTCTTCAATTTCTCTCCACCCACAATCTCAATGATCATGTCTTGTATCACCTCTGCTTCATCCCAAGTCCTCATAAATGGAAAGTTATCTGAGGAATTCAAACCAACTAGAGGAATAAGGCAAGGAGATCCCCTCTCCCCCTACATCTTCATAATCTGCCTTCAGTACCTCTCTAGAAAAATTCAAAATTCATGACCAGTGTAGAACCAAAGAGTGAAAACCCTTCAGATTTAGAGGTGGGACAACTGAAATTTCACATTCTGCTTTTTGCTGACGATGTTCTCTTGTTTGGGATGGCTGATAAAAGGACTCTTAGTTCAGTTGCAAATACACTGCATAATTTCTGCCAAATCTTAGGCCAGAAAATAAATGAGGGGAAAAGCCAAATCTACTTCTCAAAAAACACACCCATCAACATGATTGATGATTTTGAACATACACTAAATGTGACTAAATCTACTGATCTGGGCACATATTTAGGTTTTCCCTTAACTGAAAAGGCCAAATAGGAGACATTTATCTTCCATCATTGACAAAATGGGGAAAAAACTTTCCACTTGAAAAGCAAATTCTTTATCTAGTGGAGGGAAAATGATCATGGTTATAATCCACTCTGCTAGCCATTCCTAGATACACAATGTCCTGCATTAAGCTCCCAACTTTCATTCTGAATAAGCTGGACTTAGTTTGTTCAAAATTCCTTTGGGGGGGGGGGGGAATACAAGTAGCAGGAAAGTCTCTTGGATATCCAGGAATAACATCTGCCAGGAAAAGGAAAAGGGGGGCCTGGGCTTTCTATCAAATGCTGAATATAACATGATAAGCCTTGCAAGCCTTTGTTGGATGGTTGACACAAAATGTAACTGGCTGGGAAAATTCTCTATGAGAAATACATAAATCATAGACAAGGACCAACACCTTTCAATAAAGGCTCTCATATCTAGAATGCTGTAGGGAAAGGGTGGAAGCTATTTAGGCATAGCCTCAGTTGGGAGATTGGGAATGGACAGAACATAAATTTCTGGAGTGATAGGTGGTTGAACTCTGATAGTGCCAGAAGCCTTTTAATAGGACCTCTCACCCAAAATTGTGATACTTTAACCATCAGCTCTCTTCCCATTCACTCAAAAAATGACTTGGAAGAAGCCATCCAATTCAAAATCTCTGATGAGCTTTTTTCAAGAATAAGTTGTATCAACTTCTCTGATGATTGTGACTATAACTTCACCACATGGACAAAGAGAGGTAGATTCAACACCAACAAAGCTAGAGAACATCTTATACAGAACAGAGAAAGCTTAGATCTGAGCAAAGGAGTTGAGGTGTGGGATTGGTCACCTATATGGAAAGTTAACACTTACCCAAAGATAAAAATGTTCCTATGGCAATTACTATGGGATAGTCTCCCCTCTGCTGAAAACCTGCACTTTAGGAAAATAATCCATTCAAAATCTTGCACCTTCTGCCTAAACTCAACTGAAAATGCATCCCACATCTTCCTAGAATGTAACAGAGCATCTGAATTCTGGAGCCAAATAAAAATACCCCTTTATCTCTACAAATTCTCAAGAACCTTTACAAAATTGGCTTTCTAGAAACCTGGCAAATAAAACTCCTTCCCACAACAGCATACCCTGGAATATTATTTTCTCCTTTTCCCTTTGGCATATATGGAAAAGAAGGAATAGCTGGTTATTCTCCACAAAAAATATACCTATCCAAAGCTCTATAACTCAACGCCTGTGGGCTGCTACTGAATGGTTTTACTCCATAAACCATACAGCTGGAATAAAGCACACTTCAAAGCATTGGGATCCTCCCCCAAACCCTTACCTCAAGATAAATGTAGATGCCGCTTTCACTCCTTCTTCCAAAGAGGCTGGATGTGCGGGTGTGTGCAGGGATGACCGAGGCATCTGGAAGGAAGGTTTTCAATGGAAAGGCTATGCTGCTACAGCAGAGGAGGCTGAATTACAGGCCATATATCTAGCACTAACATGGATAAAAGATCATGGATGGACAAAATGCCAAATTGAGTCTGACTGTAAATTTTTAGTGCAGGATATTAATGATTGCAGTGCTTGCTTTCTAACCCCAAGATTGCATGACTGCAGGCTACTGCTATGGGAACTGAGTGAAGTGAAACTGTACTATGGAGAAAGGGGCAAGAACTCTGTGGCTGATATCCTGGCAAAGGATGCAAGAGGAACATTAAATTTTTTGAATCATGTCTGTATTATATCAGTTCCTCCGAATATTTGTATTAAAGCTCTAGATGATGACATTGCAAGCACTATTAGGGATTCTGTTCCCCAGTCTGTACTTTTGGGCTATCCAATAGGAAGCCAAAACACTAACTTCAGTAATTAATTTACCCTTTTCTCTCAAAAAAAAAAAAATATACTGGGGCATTGTTATTGGTATGTTTGGAATTATAATGAAAATTGAAAACTAGAAAGTGATCTTTCATGTACTAGTACTACCCCATCTTTCAGTTGTGATTTTGAAATCAGCTAAAATTTCAAAAGGAATTGAATGTCAATTTTTATGAAAAAACTAAGGGCCCGTTCACTTCAATTTAATTTCAATTCAGTTAAATTTAGCTCCAATCAATTTAATTCAATTCTTAATTTCCTTCTCTCATAAAATATTCATTTCAGCTCTATTCAGTTCAGTTCAGTTCAGCTCCAATCAGTTCAGTTCAGTTCAGCTCCTAATTTATTTCTCTCATAAAATATTCATTTTAGCTTTATTCAGTTCAGTTCAGCTCCAATCAGTTCAGTTCAGTTCAGCTTAGTAAATGTGAACAGACCCTAAGAAACCCTCTATTACTGAAATGTCTAAGATATTTCCACAAGCTATGTTATCGATTGCCAATTTTCTGTACTATATTATGTGCTTGGGCATGTAAAGCCTGTGTCATGTTTAGTTTTCATCTAAAACTCCATTCAGTTTGAAAGACCTTCAATGAATAATGATTTGTTATGGAAAATTATTTTCAAGAAAAAACTCAATGATGAACTAGTTTTTTATTTGTTCGGTATTTTGCAAGAGAAGTTGTTGATAAATAGGTCTAGCTTTTACCAACTCTTATCCATTCTAATGTATTAATGCTCTTTCAGTGTACACTTCTAATTACAGGAAAAGTCTCTAAGCTGCATCACATCTAAGCATGTCATGGTCCAAAATATTATACTCAGAAGTCTTGTTTTTACATTAAAGATTAGGATAGGCTGATGCGGTGATGCCACAATAGTCTTCCTTGTAGAAATTAGACTCACCGTGAAGTGACATCACTGATTTAATTTTTTATTCAGTAGACTTTTCAAACTATTTTTGAGATTTTTTGTTGGAGCACTGCTTTAATACCACAAGTTCTGTGAAGAATAATATGTGAGTCTAAACTAAGGAGTACTAAGTAAATATCTGGATAAAATAAATGAAATACAAAATAGAGCACCAAATATTAATAACATGTAAATTGAGACATTTCTTAATACTAAAATGGGGGCACAACGTAGAATTCGCAATACTAAAAGCTTACATTGTAGAATTTCCCAAACTAATAAAAAATGTCCAAAAATTTACATCTAGATTTCAAAAATGTTTAAATTTATATAAAGTGTTCAATAACCTTTATCAGTCCACCTATAAATCTGAATTCACATAATATCTTCTCAAATTAAATTCGGGGCTATAAAATGTCATAATACCATGTGACACGCGTCCGCAAACCATGCTAGCTAAGCAACCCTTTTGTTCACTTGGAGGAATGCAAGGATCCAACATCCAAGTCTGCAATAATACACCTAGATGGCTAACTAGTCTTACAAAGCCTTTATAACCACAATTATAACCAGGATACAGAAACATCGTTTCTCATCCACCAGCAAAAGTTAGATCAACGGCTAAGAATATTTTTATTTTTGTTATTAAACAACTGAACTAAAGAGAGTGAGATGGCTGAAGCGATAATGGCTGAAGTCGTTTCAGTTATTGTGGAAAAACTAGGTTCCGGAGCATACAAACAAATCTTGTTTGCAAAGGATCTGGATTCCCACATCAAAAGGCTCCAGGAGCTTAAGACTACCATTGAAGCTACATTTCTTGATTCTGCTTCCTTGGAGTCTTGGAGTAATTCGCAACGAGACGTGCTTGACAAGCTCAATCATGCACTGGCTGAGTTAGATGATTTCTTAGATGAAAAAACAGCTAGAGCCAAACAGCAAGAAATTATTTACGTAAACAAGTTTGTCAAAGCAATACGTTCATTCTTCTCTCAATCAAATCCTGTTGTAACTCCCTTGAGAGATGCTAAAAAACTCAAGGGTATCATCAAGAAGTTTGAACGCATTGCAAGAGATCATGCCCAGTTTGGTGCTATAGTTAGCATACCGTCTGTAAGCCAAGCACGGGCACTAAGCACTGATACGACATGGTCTCAGGTTATCACTGATGTGGTCATCGGAAGAGATGGAGATAGGGACAGCATAGTCAGCGTACTCTCTGATGACTCAGACTCGCTTGTTTCAGAGAATCTCTCTGTTGCTTCCATTGTTGGCATTGGAGGAGTAGGAAAAACTACATTGGCTCAGTATGTTTACCATGATGAAAGATTGAAAGGTTGTTTTGATGTTCAGTTTTGGGTTTCTACAAATCAAATTTTCGACGTCAAAGAGGTGGTAGAGAAGATATTAGAGTCTAGTTCTGATGAAATGCCTTTCAGTCGCAGGGTAAATAGGCTCTATGATCAGTTCCTTAAAGTAATCGGCGGGAAGAAGTACCTGCTTGTTCTGGACAACATATGTGAGCAAGATGGTTTGAGGCTGAAGTGGCTAAAGCTGAGGAACTTGCTAGCTGTTGGGGCCAAGGGAAGTAAGGTTCTTATTACCACGCGTTTTCCAACAGTTGCTGGTATAATGGACTCAGCTGGCCCTTATATGCTAGGGGATTTAACAGAACGTGACTCTTGGCTTCTCTTTCAAAAGATAGCATTTACGCAGTGGCAAGAGCCGGGTGTTGAAGCAGGGGAGGAGATTGCGAAAATGTGTATGAATGTGCCACTTGTTATACGCAGTATAGGAGGCCTCTTAGCGGGTAAACAAACACTCCAGGAATGGAAGACCTTCAGAGATGATCAACTTAAACATTTCTCCTCCTATGGGCGTGATGTCATACAGACACTTAAACTTAGCTTCGATCAGCTGGATGCAAGACAAAAACTTTGTGTTGCTTATTGTTCCTTGTTCCCAAAGGGTTTTGAATATGATGAAGATCAGATGGTTCGTCTCTGGATCTCCTTAGGATATATTGAGCCCCAGTATAGAAGCCAAAGCTTGGAGGAAGCAGCTGGTGCATACATGCTCAACCTGGTAAACTGTGGCTTTTTCAAGATAAAAGAAACCTATGTCTTTGGCACTGGGGTCCGTTTGACAATGCATAACATGATGCACGATCTCGTGCTCTCTGTTTCTGGGTTCAGGTATAAGATGGCAGACTCAGACACACATGAATTTGATGAACAAGTTCGTCATCTGTCTTTTGGTGGTACAATATCAGAATCTTGGGAAGTCCCTTCCTCGCTATTCAGAATTGAACATCTGCAATCATTCCTTTTGGTAGTGTCTAGGCATTGTAAATTGACACTTGAGAATTTGTCAATCAATGATAGATCAATTTTGAGACTTAAATCTTTGAGGGTATTGGACCTGCACAGGCTGGGGTTAAAGATCGTGCCAAGATCTCTTGGTGAGCTGCAGTGCTTGCATTATCTCAACTTGTCATACAATCCTATGGTTAAACTCCCCAATTCAATCACAAGGCTTGTGAATTTATTGTCACTTGACTTGTTTGGCTGCTACAAACTTGAAGAGTTACCAAAGGACATGAGTAAGTTGATAAAGTTGAGACATCTCAAAGTTGGATACTGTAATGCATTGAGTCATATGCCCAAGGCGTTGGGGAACTTGACAGATCTTCGAACACTAGACATGTTCATACAAGGAGAGCAGAGTTCAGAAAACAGATCAAAGGCCAACAGTGTTGGCGAGTTAGCAGAGCTAAATTGCCTAAACAATCTAACAGGAAAGTTAACAATACGTGTCTTTGGGAGGTCAATGGATACAGTTTCAGAAGCTAAGGCAGCAAACTTGAAGAGTAAAGATAAGCTTTTAGGCTTGGATTTAGAGTTCATTGGTGGTAGCCTAAAACATGATGAGATAGTTATAGAAGGCCTCCAACCCAATTCTAATTTAAAAGAACTGTTGATATATGGTTATGCAAGAGAGAGGTTACCAAGCTGGATGTTGGATCACCTTTACTTTTGGCTTCCGAATCTTGTTAGCATTTGGATACTCCAGTGCGAAGGCTGCAGATACCTTTGCTCCTTTGGGAGGCTTCCTCATCTTAAAAATCTGAATCTTTTAGATTTAGACAATGTAGAGTATATTGAGAATTGTGCTGGGAGCAATGAAAGTAGTAACGACATCGTGCATAAGCACCATGCTCCCTTATTTCCATCACTCGAGAATCTCTGGCTTCGGAACATGCCTAATTTAAAGGGATGGAAGAGAATTATTTCAAATAGTGAAGCAGATTTAAGACAACCCATCCAGAATAATCTCATTGAGCGAAAACTGGCATTCCCCAGATTGAAGCATATGCAAGTCGACAAAATGGACAGGATATTATTAATCACAGGGGAGTTTAGAGGTTTTTCCATGGAACAGTTAACAGTAAACAGATGTGAAGACCTCAATGCCATACCAGAATGGACAACCAACCTTTCCAGCTTGAAGACGCTTACACTTGAAAATTGCTCTAAGAAGCTAGAGAAGAGGTGCTTAAAGCCAACAGGCGAAGACTGGCCCAAAATCCAGCATATCCCTACTATACGCATCTTCGGGTCTGGGTGCTACATGTTTTCTGCTTGAGTACTAAGTTTAAAGGGAAGAAAAAAAGCTGAGATGACACTGAAGTAAAAGATCAGTGGCTTTAGAGTGGCATTTGGGGACAAAGCGGGTTGACGCCAGACAAAGGGTCACAATTCACAAGCTTGATTTTTGCTTCAAGCATGATTTCTTTTTTCTGTTTTTCTTTTCTAGTTTCTTATTCTTTTTTTCTTTTCTGGGCTTTTCAGAGGCGAGTTCTGATTTAAAATCTATCTTGTCTAGTTTAATTTATTTACATATTTTTAACAAAATTGATCAAATGAAAAATGAAAAACAAAAAAATTACACACCCTTGGACCCTATATGTAAGATAAATGTTCTTGAATTCTAATAGATTAGGCTTGAAACAGATATAACTGGTTCATAAACTCAAGTACTATATATTACATCCTCAAATTCACATATCACAATAATACAATACGAGTACATTAACAGTCAGAAATTACTTTGGCCATTGTATTCTATCAGTACATAAATTTACAATAGCATGATGATTAATATTGATAAAGCAGTTGGCAAAAGTTAACAAGATTTAACCCAAAAATAGCCAAAAGCAGGCCATGGATCTAACACAAAATAGCCAAAAAGCAGGCAAAATCACAACCTCATGGACTAATAACACAAACAACAGCATGGAACGCAACCAACAGCATGCAGATTTCATGATAGCTCAATAATTATCATTAGTAGGACACTACTCAAAACTAACACAAGTAAATAACTTGAGAGAGAGAGAGAGAGAGAGAGGGGGGGGGGGGGGGGGGGAGGCCAAAGAACTTACTCATCTATGCGAGAAGATCAGTACAGAAAATCTTCAAACGACTCTCCAGATGATAACACGTAATAATACATAGATCTTTTGATCATATGTGCTTGCATGGAGAAAGCCTTTGCCTCTACATCTCCTTTCGCTGAAGTTTACAATTTTTGTTCTTTGTCTTATTATTACTCAACTCCTTCATCACCACTGTCATCTCCAAAAAGAGCAGCCATTTGCATGGCCAGCTTGGCAGCCATTTCTCGCCTCTGAAAATCAGGCATCAACCTTGAGCTGCTGCGCATATTTGCAATTTCTGACATTAAATGCTCCAAATCCTCAAGCTCCAGATGTGCACCCTTGTCAAGATTATCACCATTGTAAGCCTCACCCGCTTTGAATTCTACTTCCTCAACATTATAAGATGCCGATGTTGATGGCTCAGCCCTTTCAGCTTCAGAAACAGACTTTAAGTCAGTGGATTCAACAGAAGATGCATTAGGAGGAGGGATGGCAGACACCCAGCCATCCTCTGTATCATCCCATAGTTCAGCTGAACCACCAGAAAGGACTTCATACTCAGCTTCATACTCAGATTCATCTTCTGATGAATCTATAGGGAAAGAAAAAACAAATGGTCAGCTATTAAGACACTGTTAACAAAAGCAAACTGAAAGATATAATCAGAGAAATTTAACCTTGTCTTTCAGGTAGAGTTGGTGCAAGAATTCTGTTTCCAGATTTTAAAACCATTCCAGACCACATGTGGGCGGAAAGTGCACCAAAAAGCCGTTCGACTCCTTGCGAGTCACCATCAATGGATAAACCTGACAAAGAAAAACAGTTTATTAACTGCATATTTGCAGATGACGCAATAAAAAAAGCTGCCAAGTTAGCTGGTCTCAATATTTCTGACATCATTAAGAGTACGCTGCACGCTATGCTTCCACATTTCTGCAATTCACATGGAAGAAGTAAAAAAAAGAGCGCTAGGGAAAAATAGAAAAAAAGACAGAAAGTAGCAGAAGTGCTTCTAGATCTCTAGAAAGAAGGTAGAATTTATTAAATGGTAGGATGTTTTTTTTTTTATATATATATATTGTATACAAAAGCTTAAGATGCATCTAAATGCAGGGATTCAGTGAGTCCTTCCACTTAATTCTAGGCTCAAAGAAAAGGTTTGCTTTTTCAGCTAGAATTTTTGTTTTCCTTAAACAATATCCTTAGGTCCCCAATCACTTTGTCTCTTTTCTTCTATAAGCAGTCGTTCACAAGCATTACAAACCCACTTAGTTCAGATTCTTTCAAATTATCCTTATTCCCATTTTATTCTCCCAAAGACCAACTACGGAGTATAAAACAATTACTTATGTTTCCTCATCTCACCCCTGTTTTATCTTGTTTGGGCAAGTTCACATGTCATAATCATGGTCCATAACAAAGTGGCAGACTAATGGTAGCTCAGGAAAGTCATGGTATTTGATACCACAAGCCCCCTCTTCCCCTCCTAACACCCGTAACACCCTAAAAAAACACCTACAAACTGATGACAGCTTAACCTCCTCTGCAATGATTTCTCCAGGCCCAAACAGAACAGAAACATCACCTGCCAGCTTCTCTATACCAAAGAAGAGTTCAATCAGAAAACAATCCCGGGGAATCAAGCACATTTTTAATGGTATTGTGTGTTCTGGACCGTGGGTCACATTTTGGGCACAGTAGGAGTAAAGAGCTAAAGACAGCAACAGCTGGGCATTGAAGAACTGAGCATAAAAATGCATGGCACAACTTAGCATCAAATCAACATGGACTCTCTATCTTCTTTTTCTTTTTCTTTTTTTTTTTTTTTAACTTAAATTAACCTATATAAAAGTTAACCTCCAAATTTTGAATTATTACTTATAAAACCACCCCCCCCCCCCCCCCAAACACCCACACACACACACAATCACACACACACACACAAAAACCTACCAGATACCCTAAAGCTAGTGTCCACTGTACCAGAATATTGATATTGATAGAAACCAAGGAGAAAATACATTTATCTTAGGATTTTAGCAAGCTAGGCATGATCAAATTTACACTCCCTTCAAAAGCAAGATTAGAATACTAAAAAAGGGGGTTTATAGGTAACACATTGTCTTGGGAATTTAGCCAACTAGACATGACTTGATCTACACACCCTTCATAAATGAGGCAGGGAGAATAATACAATAGGGAGTTTGTTTATAAGCAAGTTTTTCTTAACATACTTCTCTGATTCATGTTTTCATACACCTCAATTTATTAAAGTAACATCAGATGTTAACAGTAACTTCATCTTATATTTGTACTTTTGTAGTGTATTGTACTTTGTCTTAATTAGTTTTCCTTTATCTTGTTAATAATAAAGCGTGTGTTATGTACAGGAACTCCATCCAATATAATACGGAGTACATTCTTTCATCAATATTAATAACATCAAACCAACAACATCAACATCGTCTAAGCTCTTCTGCATTTTCTAATGACAGTAAATGAAACCACCCACCACTTTTAGTAAGAAGGTAACAGAAAAATGAGCACACACTATATGCAATCAACTCACTGATAATAACTGTTTGAGATACTCACATTTATCAAATTCAGCATTAGAAGCGCAGGCCTCCACATATTCAATATTACACTCCATGCACCATTCCAAGCAAGATCTCTTAATATCGCATGATGGCTCTTCATTCCCCAATAGACTACTTCCCTCAGATTCAAAAACTCCATATTCTAATGAATCCACATCTGAACTAGCAAAAGGGTCATTGAGCCTCTGTAAATGTCTTTTGTATTCAGCATGAGCTGGGTGACCTGGAACAAGATCCACTTTGTTTCCAACACACAATAGGATATCAGATTTCTGAATATCAGTATGAGAGACCCATTTTTTGAGAGCAGTAAGAGAAGATAGCTGTCAAATGCATAACAAAACGACAATAGAAAAATGTAAAATCAGGCAGTGTCATTTCAGCAACATTACAAAGTTAAAAACACAAATGTGCCACACATGAAGTTTTGGCACCAATATTCAAAATTATTTAATACAAGTAATTGATCAAAGGTAAAGAGTAAAAAGGTAAGTGATGCATGCCTCGCTCATGTCAAAAACCATCATTATGGCAGCAAACTGAATTTCTGGCAGGGAACTGGGGGGAATATCATCATTAAGGTGAGCCATCCATACAGCAACATCAGCATAATAATATTTTGTGTCAATAGTCCACCTGTTCGACATGAAAAATGGAAGAAACATTTACATAATATTTGATGAATAAAAGATGCCTAAGATGTGCATGTAAGATTCTGAGGTTGGGAATAATATTCATAATAGCAAATTTTTATCCACATGCTGAATTATGGTATTCAATCAGCATACCCTTGTATAAGTACTTCAGATGATGTTTCAAAAGCATCTTCATAATCCACTGACAATAGTCCTGAAATAAGAAAAAAATATTAGTAAAAAACTGAAAATGCCTACAGACATGACACGCCATTTACTCACAATTAATAATAGAATATCGTCATTCCATAATCAACAACTAAAAACTCAATACTTCATCACAAAACAAAAGTATACCACAATTATTACAAAATGATAGATATATAGTTCTTCACAAAAGGTTGTGGACTTGTGTTATACGTAGTATACCAATAAACAGATTCAGATGAGTTAAGCATCTTCTGAAAATAGTGCATCAAATAGCATAAACCACTGTCAATCACTCAGGTATTAGTACACACGCCTAGAAGAGCATCGAGCTGGAAAAAAAATACCAAAAACAATAGAATTAAAAATCACAACTGCGATTGCTATAACGGTAACAGTCGCAATATTAAAAACAGGACTTCAAGGGTTTAGCAGCAGCTATCACAACACCATAAATTGAATATATATGAAAAGGCACCAATTTAGCATTGTAATTCAAGAAGAAAAAATACTTTTTGAACCTTTAACCTGTTGTTTTACGAGGTATATTTGTAAACATTTACAGAGTGACTTGAGATGAATTTAAGGTACTCTTATTAGTCTTATATCTGCACTCAATATATGAATACTCATTAACGACAGTCTATAAGAAATGTTGCAATGCTATGGAAAAGCTTTCACGAACAGTAAATAGAAACTCTTCTACAAAACAGCCCTTTAAAAATTGAATTAAACCAAAAAAATTGACCAACCTCTTACATTTACAATGAATCTTTGTCTCGTTTTTACCAGATAACTAATCCCGAACTCATTGCATGAAGACTACTTGGATACAAGAACATAATTCATATCCTAGCATGCTGCTAGAATAATCATACTCACACTCGAAACGAGTCTGGGTCAAATTAGTACTCCTTGACACAAGGAAATAGTGAAAAATAATCTTGATTAATCGTAAAAGATCAATTTAGATTAATTCATAGTGCTACAGATATACTTAAAACTCATTTACATTCATAATACCTGGCTTTGAAGTCCGCTAATTGCTAAAAATTCATTTATAAATATCCCAACATGAAAATTCCAGATTTCCAGGTTATCACTTTATTCACCCACATCACAAATTCACAATATCAAAACAATATACCACCTACCCAAAACCTAAAATTTGCCCAATTGAAGAAATACAAAACCCCTCAAATCGATCGATTATGATAAGTTCCAAAAATCTTGCAAATTGGAACACTTTAGCACAAGATATTCATCAATTGATCAAAAACAATTGAAATTCTTCAAAAAAAAAAAAAACTTGCAATTAAGCTGATCAAATTAATAAAAATACAATCATAAATGAAGGAGAAAAATGAAATACTGGAGAGAATGGTGCGCTTTCCGACGCCGGGAGATCCGATAACCAAGATAGCAGGTCTCTTCTTAATAACTTCGTTGTCAATTTGGTGCTCCATTTTCTGTCTTTTCCAGAAAATTGTTCTCTTTGCTTCAGATGTTGGTTTCAGAATTACTCGCAATTAGCACTGTCAAAACGGTTTGACAGTTCGGTTTCGGTTCGGTTTGAAATCGGTTCGGTATTTAATCGGGTCGGTTTGGAATCGGTTTAATTGTCTCACGGGTCGGTTTTGGTTCGGTTCAAATAGTTATCGGTTCGATTCGGTTTCGGTTTATTCTTAAGCGGTTTTAATTCGGTTCGGGTTGTAAACAGTCCGGGTAGTAAACGGTTTGGTGCAGACGGGTTGCGGTTTGTTAACGGTGCGGTGTAAACGGTTTTTATCCCGGTTCAAACAGTTTCGGGTTGGAAACGGTTTCGGGTTAGAAACAGTTCGGTTCTTTTTTGGTTCAGTTTATAACTGGTTCGGTTCTTTTTCGGTTCAATTTTTAACTGGTTCGGTTTTCGGTTTAGTTTATAACTGGTTCGGTTCTTCGATGGTTTAACCACTTTAACGTTATTCATATCGGTTCCATTTCAAGTTTACTAAATTACGGTTCGGGTCGGTCTTTGGTTTCAAAAAATAAATTGTTTATCGAGTTGTTTGGATTCGGGTAGTTAAATGGTTTTGGTTTGAAATTTGATAATACTTGCTAACCTTTTGCGTTCACAAGTTTTATATAAAGTCGTGAATCATTTCATATTTAGGCATCATATTATAAACAAATTCTCATTGATTTTATAAATACATATTATGTTCTGTTTCAAGTTTAGTCATACTGATCTTACTAGTTATATTCCCGTCAAAAAAAAAGTTTGTAAACGGTTCGATTTAATTATATTCCCGTCAAAAAAAAAATCCATTTAATTATATAAAAAAGTTTGTAAACAGTTCGATTTAGAAGTGGTTTGGTTCATAAACGGTTCGGTTTATAACCAGTTCGGTTTACAATCAGTTCGGTTTTTAAATGGTTCGGTGCAAACGGGTAGCAGTTTGCTAACAGTTCGGTGTAAGCGGTTTTTTTGCCAGTTTAAACGGTTTCGGGTTGGAACCGGTTTCGGGTTAGATACGGTTCGGTTCTTTTTCGGTTCGGTTTTCTTTCAGTTCGGTTTATATTTGGTTCGGTTTGTTAACGGGTTCGGTTTTTATACGGTTTAACATTATTCGGGTCGATTCGGTTTCGGGTTTATTAAAATACGGTTCGGGTCGGTTTTCGGTTTCAAAAAAATCGGTTTTTAATCGGTTCGGTTCTCATTTGGGTCGGTCGGTTTCGGGCAGTTAAACGGTTTCGGTTTGAAATTTGACAGCACTACTCGCAATTAGTAGCAAATTAGCAATGGTTGCTATTTGAAGCTCTTACCCTTAATTTGGAAGCCAAAATGATATAGATTTCAGAGTATTTCTCAAGAGGAATTCAATAATCTGTTATACTTCGTACATTTGTTCAAGTGGAAAAAGTGATGCATAATTTTGCCATTAAAAGTATGAATTTACTTCAAAGTCTTCCTTAACAAAAAAAAAAAAAAAAAAAAAAAACAACTTTGGGTTTATGGAGGAGTACAATCTAAGACTTGTTTGCCTCAAAAAAACCCAAAAAAATACAAATATATATATATATATATATATATATATAGGAAGGCTCATATGAGAACCTTCCTCTATATAAGAACCCATTATATATAAGAACCATTTTCAGCCATGGATCAATTAAGATCTAACGCTCTACATTTGTCCGGATTAAAATAATGGCATTATCGTAAATTAATGAACTTTTTGTGGTATAATAGAAGTTTTAAAATAATTGATCAGTTCTTTCACTCTCTAAAAATTGGTGTAGCATTTTTCTCTCTCTAGAGTTCTTCCCCTTTAGCATCTCTTGTTGGATTAATTTAGAGCTTTCAAAGCAAGATTCATCAAATTCTTCATTCAAATTTACTTGAACTCACGACTATTGTGCGAATTCTTCATTAATTAAGGTTTTCGTCAATATTTTTGCAATTTTTGGCGATTTTTGGTTCGATTTCCGTTCGCTTTTTATTGTTGGTGATTTCTATTCGATTTCTATATTTTTTTTATTTTCTTCGATTATTTATCAGTTTGATTGTTTGATTTTTCTGTTCTAATTTTGATTTCATTTTTGTCGTTTATTTTTTGTATCATTTTGTTCTTGGCTCTTGGTTTCTTTGTAACTGTGGAATGTAACTGCTCATGTATGTCAGATGTATGCTTTTACCTGATTGATAAGAATGTTAGTGGATATATCCATTGAATTATTTTGTTTCCTGATTCATTAGTTCGATTTTTGTTCGATTTCGATTTTAATTTTAGTTTGCAATTTTTGCTATATTTTGTGTTTTTGAAATTAGGTTTTTGCATGTTGATGGATTTAGTTGATGTCGAACAAAATTCTCCTTCTTCTTCTGTTACTCATTCAGGTAATTTTAGTTGTATTCTATGCTTTAATTTCAGTTTACTCTATTTGTTCTAAAGTTTACTTACTACAAGTATGTTCTAAAGTTTTCACTCTATGTTCTAAAGTTTTCACACTATGTTCTAAATCTCAATTTTAGAATGCTAGCACTTGCATCTTTTTGATGGTGATGGTTATTAATTTAGGAGGTGAACTATAATATTTTACAGTAGATGTTATGTTAATATAGAAAGAGAACGGTATCTGCTGCATTGAAGTAAACGGTGAATGCACCAACAAATTTATAAAAGATGTTGTTTTGATTATTTTGTACCTTGGTTGAGTCTTTGGGTCATAGCTAGTTGCAGCAGTATTGTTTGGGGTTACTGTCAAAATTAGACATCTGGTTTAGCTTATTTGTAAAAAGGCCTTAAATTTTCTATTGGATAAGTTTAAAGTAATGTTTATGAAAGTATCTAGAAGAAAGTTGATATTAATATTTGACTTAAAGATCTCAATATTCTTGTTAGCTTTTCAAGCCCAATTATATTTGGTTGTTTTCAGAGATTAAATTGTGAGTTTCTTTAGTTATAAGTTCATTTTGAGTAATTGAATTTATGTTTGTTATTTGCATTACGACCTTGAAATTTAGTATTGTGAGCTGCTAATGATAGTTGGATGGGACTCATATAGCTGATGCTTTAAATATGGAAGATGGTGACATGACTAACATCATTGACGGCCTTAATTTTGTCATAAAATTCACAATGAGTAAGTTTAACTCTAGTTTCATTCAATAATGTATGTCTATATTACTCTCTTTTTTTACCTAAATTGTGCACCTAAGATTTGTAATTGTTGTTAAAGACCAGATAGGTTCTCATTATTACATGTTTTCAAATCTAGAAAATTTGGTAATTTTCTTAAATTGAATTGAATCCCCCTCTTTGTTCAAGTTCTTCCCTGTGTGTAATTCGCCCAGATATAACTCTTATTCATCTCTCTTCTCACATGTGTGCATGTAAGTACTAATATTGTTGACTTAGATACTAGCAACATAATAAGCCAATTTTTAGAGCCTAGTGGTGTTAGTTTCCTTAGTTAAGTTGGTAAGACATTACATCCTATAGACCTATACTCTATATTTTTTCTTTATAGATATTAAACCTCAATAAAGTATTGTGTTATAAGTTTTGGTTCGTGTTAGGGTCAATGAATTCAATAGCAAATTAAATGATGTTTCATATATATTAAACCTACTAGCTTAACGGGTAGAGCATTGTGCAAATGAACAAAAATGTGGGTTCGAATCCCACGTAGGTTCATTATTATAATGTGCAAACGAGAGTTTGCATGACTATATGAGAGTAAAAATATAACAAAGTTTTCCATAGTCATTAATCATTTCAAGCCAATATTTTGCCCATACATCATTTCAAGCCAATATTTTGCCCATACATCATTTCAAGCCAATTTTTTTGCTCGTACGAAACATAACTTAGTGTTAATCTAATATACTTTTTTTTTTAAGATATATGTTTAGAACATAAGCAGAAAATTTTAGAACATAGTTAACATAGGAAAACATAAGAAGGAAAAATATAGAACATAAGCATAAAAAAAGTTTACAAAGTAGGAAAGGGTTTACAATATAAGAAGAAAAAAAATAGAACACAAGAAAAATTTAGAACATAAGTTGAAAAAATTTAGTTTATAAACAAAATAATTTAGAACAAAAGAATAATTTAGAACAATATTAGAACATAAGCTGAAAATTAAATTTAGAACATAGGTTGAAAATTATATTTAGAACATAGGAAAAAATTTAGATCATAAGTTGAAAAAATTTAGAACATAAGAAAAAATTTAGAACATAAGAAAAATCAAGAACATAGTAAAAAAAAAATTAGAACTTAAGCTGAAAATTAAATTTAGAACATAGGAAAAAAAATTAAAACATAGGCTGAAAAAAAATTAGAGCATAAGAAATAATTTAGAACATAAGCAGAAAAAATTTAGAACATAGGAAAAAAATTAAATGACATATTGGCATACTTATCTTTTTTATAGATATTAAACCTCAATAAAGTAATGTGTTATAAGTTTTGGTCGGTGTGAAGGTCAATGGTTTTAGTAGCAAATTAAATGATCCTTTATAAACATTAGCCTACTAGCTCAAATGGTAGAGCATTGTGCAAACGCACAAAGATGTGGGTTCGAATCCCACGTAGCTTCATATGTGTAATGTTGAAAATAGAATTATACTTCGTATTAGATTTGTTTGTAACAAAGATTTCAGACCTTCATTAATCATTTCAAGCCAATTTTTTATTTATAAAACTTACCACTTGTTTGATTTACTTTGAGTTATTCTAGTTTATTTATGAAATACTTTGGCTTTTTTTTTTTTAAAAAAAAAAAAGTTATTTTGAGAGATAACCTATGTTGGAATCGAACTTACATCCCTATGCATTTGCATAGTGCTCTACCACTTGAGCTAATAGGTTTTAGCATACCTAAAATTAACCCTACATTCTAAATTATTTTCCTATGTTCTAAATTTTTTTGCCAATGTTCTAAAGTTTTCTGCCTATATTCTAAATTAGTTAAAAGTAATCTCCTTATGTTCTAAATTAATTTTCTAATGTTCTAAATTATTTATCCTATGTTCTAATTTTTTTTCTTATGTTCTAAATTTTTTTCTTATGTTCTATTTATTTTTTCTCATGTTCTAATTTTTTTTCCTATGTTCTAAAGTTCTCTGCCCATGTTCTAATTTTTTTTCCTAAGTTCTAAACACGTGTTCTAAATTTTTTTTGCTTATGTACTACAAGTATTTTTTTTGCCGGTTCTAATTGTTTCCTATGATCTAATTAAAGGTATATAACTTAATTTTTTTTTTATGTTCTATTTTTTCCCTATGTTCTAAATTTTATTATGTTCTAATTTTTATTACCTATGTTCTAAACTTTTAATCCTATGTTCTAATTTAATCTAAGCTATGTTCTACGAGTAAATTTTTTTTTTTTTACTATGTTCTAAATTTTTTTTACCATGTTCTAAAGTTTTTCTATGTTCTAAATTATTTTTGCCTATATTCTAATTTTTTTTTTCTGATGTTCTAAATTTTTTTCTTTGATGTAAGATTGTTCTAAATCTGTTTTTCCTATGTTCCAAATATTCTGTCTATGTTCTAATTTTTTTTCCTATGTTCTAATCATATGTTCTATATTTTTTCGTATAATCTAAGCCTATGTTCTAAATTTTTTTTTTACTATGTTCTAAATTTTTTTTACCCAATGTTCTAATTTGTTTTGGTCATGTTCTAAAATATAAGTGGGTAGTATATGATGAGTTTCTATTAAGTTGGGAATCCGAATAAAGATAATAATAATACTAACAAGAGAAGGTTATATATACTCACAATTTATATCAATTGACTCCACCATCACTTAAACTAACTTAAGCTATGCATAATAATTACACTATCAAGTAATTAGCAGACTAATGAGCACCGGCATTCTTATGTCAGATCAGTTTCAAGACGGCATGTGAT